>NW_024080820.1:125088-725088 GCF_003009895.1 Hyaena hyaena
AAGAAAGAAAGAAAGAAAGAAAGAAAGAAAGAAAGAAAGAAAGAAAGAAAGAAAGAAAGAAAGAAAGAAAGAGGAATAACCTGATAACCTGCAGGGGACAATGAGGAACAAAAAGACACTTAATGCAACTCCCAAGACTAATACCAGAGATGTCACAGGAAAAACAGCCAGTACTTTGAGAGGTCTACTGCGTAAGCTGTGTTTGCATGGGAAAGCAAGGTTTTTGGTGGGAGCAAGTGGTGAAGACAAGGACACTGAGAACAGAAGATATTTTGCTTATGCTGGGCACTGGAGGAGGATTTGGGGAACTGTGGAGGGCTGGAAGACAGAAACAGAACAGAGAGAGTATAAATCCTTAAGGGACCTCATTAAGACAAAGTTAAGGTGCCCGGTACAGTGTGTAAGGTAAAGTAGGTGGTAATCACAACCATCACCAATATACAGGGCAATCGGAAGTTTGGTCCCCCCAGAATCCTGAAGTCCCAACTTTCTCATCAGTTGTGAGTGCTCCTTTTCCTCCATTTTGTCACACCTGTCATCACTCTGAATGTTGCCACTGTTTCTGCAATGTCACCACTCTCCCCTCTTCATTTCTGTTTTCTCCATCTCTCTTAGCTTTTACCTAAAAAGCTGATCTTTCTGTACATCACCAACCCATCAAAGCCCTCTTCTCCTCCACTCTCGAGCTGACTGATGACAGAGTGCCATGAGCAAGTGCTTGTCTCACTCTTCTCGGCTCTCTTCATCTATTTCTGGGTTCCCAGAGGTTTCTGATTCCTTTATCATATACAAGTGATTATTGTGCACATCTCATTCCCAACACTGTCAGTCCTTCTAAGATGACAAGATGACTATATCATAGTCCCCCAAAGGCCACATTCTTAAGGTAGCATTTTTATAGATGCACAAATGCCATTCTCAAGAGTTTTAGATGGTTAGAAATTAGATCATTGATCGGCAACTAGAGAAACATTCTATTGATATTATAGCATTCAGGTTCAATGATATATATATATATATATGATATATATATGATATATATGTTTGGTCAGGATCACAGACCAGTGACTCAATTCCTTTAAGATTAACTTGAGATCACTTGAAAAGACTCTGTGGGCGCATCTCTCTCCCTATCTTTGGCTGCTTAAATACAGCTACTGGTTGCATCATATTCCTGTGTATCTCACTGCCAAGCAGACTACTTTTCAACATTCTTTTGTGTGTTCTGTGAAGCACTATGCAAATTATTGTTCAGCCTGCTTTATAGGCAAGAAAGTGATGTGACAATGAATTTGGCCCATGGTTTCTTTCCCTAACTCTCAGGAAGGAAATCTCCATTTGTTGCATTTGAACAACTGTGGCCCCTACACAATTGTAGATAAAGCCTCCATTTCCTTAAGGAAATAAAATGGGTGGCCCATCCATTGGCACACTTTTAAGAAAGTATCACTTTATGGATTTATCAGTCCAATCTCTACCTAAGAGTTTGGAGAACCAAACAGAATATTTAAAAATCTTGGTTAATTAATTTAGACATGCATAACTTTATTCATTCACTCATACTGTGTCTATAGTCTTTGTGGGGTATCATGAACTCTTCTATACAAAGCCCCTAATTAGGTATACCTTACAATCTGTTACAGGGAATTAGAAAATAAAACAAAATTACTGATAGAAAATGGAATTCAGGAGTATGATATGCTGTGATAAATGTATTGAAGAAAAGAAAAACTGGGTAGAGGGATGGAGAAGTGTGTGTGTGTGTGTGTGTGTGTGTGTGAGAGAGAGAGAGAGAGAGAGAGAGAGGGAGAGATTGGAAGAGAGAGAGTAGGTATACAGTGTATGTAACACCGTTTTGGATCAGAAAGTTATGAAGAGTCAGTAATTTGAACACTACTCACAGGAGGACAAGCAAGGGTACGTCTACATTTCATAGTCATGAAACAGAGAACTGAAGTGTTAAAAGATCTATCAATGCTACCAAGACACTCAGCAATTCTGAACTGCTCGTTTATATCTTCTTCCCTTGCTCTAGTTCACAGCCTTATCTTGCCTTAGTGCAATGAATAAAAAGGATTTGCTTTAAATAAATGGCATGTGTGAAATCCTAACCATGTTTATTCAATAACAAGGATAGTATCACTGCCAATGAGTGTTGCATTAGAAGGTATCTCAGTGGCTTGAGAAACTTGTTTAATGTGTTTAATGTGTTACCACAAAATAAAATGTGATTACAACAGTGACATTATGAGTAGAGAGCAGTTTTACACCTCCATCCAATGTGGTCTGACCTATGGCTCAAGCATTGGGAAAACTGTCCATACTGGATCAACAAAGTTTTCCCTGTTGTCCATGGGGTTTCAGCCCTGCAATATGATGTCTTTCTCAGCCACTGCCCTCTATACTGACAGGGCCCACTGGGCTAGGTTTCATGGAGGTGGGTGTGCACATAATCATATGTTTATCCTCAAAGGTAGTAGAAATGCTGC
Organism: Hyaena hyaena; assembly: GCF_003009895.1. Classification (NCBI taxonomy): domain Eukaryota; kingdom Metazoa; phylum Chordata; class Mammalia; order Carnivora; family Hyaenidae; genus Hyaena; species Hyaena hyaena. The sequence continues at coordinate 127,578 of NW_024080820.1, forward strand.
AGTGCTCTGGAAGTTACTTTTATGGAATCCCTATCAATCCCCATTATTATTTGCATTTGACCAAGTATGAATGTAAAACCAGAGAATAATAGCACACATATACATGTGCATATACAAATACATATCCAATACATATGAAATATTTTCATACATTTTCATTTGAGTCCCACAACAACTTATAGGAAAAGTAAAATAGTTGTCATTACTCCCATCATGCTGATACGTAATACACCAAGTCTGAGACAAGTTAAATCAATTTACCAAATCCACAGTGTGAAAAAGTGCCAGAGCCCAAACTAAAAGGCTAAGGGAAACTTTGTCCTATTGAACAAGGCTCTTCTAAGAGAACAAAATGAGACACTGTGGAAAACTTCATTTGACTTTCTTAGGTCTCAAAGGTATTTCTGAATGCTGAAAAGCAATAGTTTGCTAAATAAAATCTAAATGATTTAAAGCAATCCTATGGTTTCCTCCAAAGTGTTAATTATAACTCTGTGTATATAAATGCATTTAGTTAAAACTTAGATTCACAAATTTAACATTTTTGATTCTGTCGCCAATCAAGGGTCTGTTGAGAAAACAGAAGAGTCAGTATATTCAAGATATTAAAGGTTTTAATGTAGAGAAATAAAAGCATATCCAAAGATTGGAAAATCTTCCCATGATGGTAGCAAGTTCCCCCAGAAAATAATGGCCTCTCTTCCTCCATCATTCAACTCTGATGCCAGTGCCTCTCTTTGGAAAACTCTAATCTGGGGAAGGAGAGGATACGGCAAAACCGTATCCAACTTCTTTTCAGTGATATTTGGGGTGATGATTTCAAGTTGACAACAAGCAATCTAACACAGACATGACAAAGTGCTCTCAGAATTCCATGTCATTATCTATAAGTTTTCTGAAGCACACCCTGGAATCCTGTATCCTAACTGACATAGTAAAGGAACAAGCCACATAGCCAGGGAGAATACCTCATCATTAAATTCCTTCCATATATCCAACAAATATTTGATACAATTTTTTTATGTGCAGTGAACAAAACAGACATGGTTCCATCTTTTCTGGCACCTACCTCTTGATAAGGCTTTGTCCTCAAATCCATTGAATTTGAATTTGGGTGAGAATTTTTATGTTGTTGGGTCATTCACAAACTTGAAGAGCATCAAGAGCCTAAGATTGCTTCAGCCATCCTAATGACCAACTTTGCAAAATCATCCAGTTTAGTCATAAAAGCAATCCAAAATACCCACTGAGTCATCAGATATCATTTCTTGATTCATGGCCATGCTCTTAGGGAATTATCACAATAATCCACAACATTTGTATAGCATTTTGTACTTATTGAAAGATATTCTCTAGCATTGTCTTGTTTGACCCTCAAAAAACAGATATAGGCAGATAATTTTCTTTTTAATTAGTGAAAAATCAAGGACATAGATAAGGGCAATACATTGGTTATTAATTAATGATCAATGTAAGACTTGAAATTAGGTCTTAACTTTCAACTTAGGCCCCTTCCACAGTATCCCACTATCTCTTTTTTACTAAAGAATTTGGAATCAGCACTGGCCTTGGCCTTCTAAATCATTTTTATTATCCTCTTGTAATTGTTCTACAACTTAAGTACTGAACTGAATTGTCTAGAAGTACCTAGAAGTCTCCCCTTATTTGTTTGATGGAAAAATGAACAAATGCCTCTTGGACAGAGTTCTGCCTTTCATGAACATTTTGTACTACAAATAGGCCACCTGGTCACATTCATATCTTTGAGGAATTTATGAAGTCAGATCTATCCTACAATATCTGTGTCTGGCAAAAATACTTTAAGAGAACACAAACACTTATGACAGAAATTTAAAAACAGAGTGGACACTGAGGATTGTTTAGGCTAATTCTCTCCTGTGGAGAAGAGTGAAATCCTGTGAAGCTTGGATTTTGACCTTGAGGCCAAAAATCATATGGCTAGTTACTTACAAGCAGACCCGTGAACAAAAGTCTGATTTAAAGATTCTTGAGAACTGCCAGTATGTGGAGGATATCAGAAATTTTAAAGAATTTTCTCAGGCTTATAATCAAGTTGCAGAGACATTAAACAATGAAAGGAGCACACAAGCCAGGAAATAATTCCTAAATAATGATCCATAAGCTATAATTGTTGTAATTCACTGAAATTCTACAAAAGATGTGAGGCACCTCATAAAAATACTTTCAATGCAAAAGAATTAAATTAAGCAGTTGTGGTGACCATGGTGAAGGGAAATTGTGGGCATAAAAATAGTAAAGACAGATCTGCTATAAGGTGTGAACCACACAGTTGAAATAAATGGACCCCAGATTTATCACTAGTTTTCTAACGGCCAAACAAAGTAAACACAATCAACTTATAATATTTATATTGTCCACAAAAAAGCCTAACTTACTGTTCAGTGGTATTCTTCAGTAGATATTTAGGAAGAGGGCCCTGATTTTCATCCAGTTCTTTTTTTTTTAATGTTTTATTTATTTTTGAGAGAGAGAGAGAGACAGCATGAGCAGGGGAGGGTCAGAGAAAGAGGGAGACACAGAATCTGAAGACAAGCTCCAAGCTCTGAGCTGTCAGCACAGAGTCTGACATGGGCTCGAACTCACCAACTGTGAGATCATGACCTGAGCCTAAGTCAGACGCTCAACTGACTGAGCCACCCAGGCGCCCCCACCCAGTTCTTTCTTAACGCAGTCCATTAGTGTGATCCCTTGGCATAACATCAAAGTACAATTCAGTGAAACAGTCATATTAGATCCAAAATGATGTTGCTAAACAATCCAGCAACCCTGTGACATGGCTTGATTCAAAGGCATTCATTATTCAGAGTATATAAAGAAATGGATTCATTACTTGACTCTCAAGTATTTCTTCCAAAACTTTTATGGAAATATGCGAAGCAAGGAGCTCAACATTATAATATCTGGCAAGAACCTATGGTGTAGCTGGTCTGCCAGGCCAATTGATGGCTGTTCTACAAGCTTGGATAATCAACCAAGCAGAGATGTGTGTCATTAAGGGCCTCTGTGAAAATGTAGGAGCCTAACTGAGTCATATTTAATGTCTTTGTACAGGGCAGAATAGGATCAAAATCACCTAGGGATTTAGGAATGGCTTCTGGAAGAAGATAGGACCTGAACTTGGATGGACAAGGAAGAGAAATGAGGGATTTTAGATTAGCATAAAATCACATGACCACACGGTGAGGGAGTTGCAGATAGAAGACAAGTCAGTTTGCCATCAAAATTTATGACTTTAAAATGCAGTAACAATGGAGGCACCTGGGTGGCTCAGTCGGTTAAGGGCCGACTTCGGCTCAGGTCATGATCTCACAGTTCATGGGTTTGACCCGGCGTCAGGCTCTGCGCTGGAAGCTAGCTCAGAGCCTGGAGCCTGTTTCAGATTCTGTGTCTCCCTCTCTCTCTGACCCTCCTCTGCTCACACTGTCTCTCTCTCTCAGAAAAAAGTAAAACATTGAAAAAAAATGCAGGAACAATGGAGCAAATCTGAACACAATTTAGCTCAATCCTTTTTATGGAAATATTGCCAGTAGAAAGTTCTTCAATTTAGTATGACAGCACTGGTTTGATAGTATTTCAAGCCAATGAATTCAGTAAGTGGATTTGTTTTGATGACCTTTGCTAATTTGTTGAATGCCTCGAAAATCCCCTGCAGACTTTCTAACAGTTCCAAAGCTAAAAGTAATGACCTCACTGAAGATTCTGTCAGCTGTTCTGATTCAGAGAATGGCTGAGAATGACTGATGGACTCTGGTTCCCAGTGAGGCTGAGAGATTTGCAGCCTGACCTGTCTTGTACAAACCAGAAAATAATGTCTGTACTTAACTAGAGAGCGTATATAGGGTCGGAGGGAGCGGTAAAAACTATCTCTATTATAAATAAAAATTGTAATTACATTAGTATTTAATTGTAGGCTGACTATGTGCCAAGTGCTGTGCCTTACATTACATGTCTTATTATTTCATATTATCCTCATAACTTCTCCGTGAAGGAAGAAATATCCTTAGCCTCTAGGTGTGGTAACAAAGACTCAGAAAATTTAAGTGACTGGCTCAATGTTACACAGCTACTTAATGCCACAGACTTTGAACCTCGATTGTTGTGACTCAAGAGCTAATGTTGTTAATCTTTGTATAATATAGATTCTCTGTCTTTTAGGGGTCATTGCTTTAAATTATAAAACTAAAGTATTTTGGTTTATACTATTAAACACAACATAAAAAAGGAATTACTACAAGAATCATAGAGTTTGAAGGTGAACTGAAGATTGCAGAATCATTAACCCAATCCTCTAACTCTGGGGAGGAGATACCAAAAGGTGATGCCAAACTGAGCTGTTGAAATCCTACAGCTCGTTGAAGGAGAATCAGACTATCGAGTTCACAATACTGTGCTTTTTTTTTTAATGTTTTATTTATTTTTGAAAAAGAGATAGAGACAGCATGAGCAGGGGAGGGTCAGAGAGAGAGGGAGACACAGAATCTGAAGATAGGCTCGGGGCTCTGAGCTGTCAGCACAGAGCCCGACGCGGGGCTCGAAACCACAAACTGTGAGATCATGACCTGAGCTGAAGTAGGACGCTTTACCAACTAAACCACCGAGGTGCCCCAATACTGTGCTTTTTGATACTATCCCCTTATGTCTGCTCTAGGGCAGGTCAACAATTAGTTGTGGAATGGGAAAAGAACTGAGCCTGGGTATAAAAGGGAAACTAAATTAGCCAGGTGCCACCATGGTATTACATGGTCAGAGTACCAGAGGCTGGCTGTCTTCTTTTTTTAATGAAAATATCCTGAGGACTCAGAGAATATTAAAAGGTGATTGTCTCTGATTTGGAGAAGAAAAAAAATCAAAGAATATACAGAGTCATATGCAACTAGGTTAAAACCAAAGTTAATGATCTGTTTCAGGCTGTCATCTCCTTGAGTTGAGCAATGAATAACAGTACAACTGCTAATTTTCACAGTTGGATTAAAAATTTCTTGAAATCTTGTTAAGTGTTAGTAGGGTATCTCCAACCTGTTACTGCTGCTCAACATTACCATGAGTGTGACCCTCTATCTATATGGTGCTTTTCAGTACCTAGTGAAATATTTATCTACACTATTAACATTTACATCTGATCTTACCAAAATAAGTGATTTCATCCCTTCTCTGAATAATTGAATATTCTCTCTTGAAAACATAAACTGTTTCTAGAATTGGCATCAAATAATCAAAAATGTTTGGTTAACTAGTTAATTAGTTCATTAATCCATGCATCAAGCAGTCATTGTAGCCTGGGTGGTGCCTGGCGCTCTTCTAGATGACGGTGGTAACCAAAAGTAGAGAGGGGCCCTACGTTTCCTATTGGAGCTTCCAGGCAGGGGAGGGAGATAGGCATTTATCAAAGACTTGCACCAATAAAGGTAAACATTGCTATGAAATAGTGGCACTTCATGTTATTAAAGAGTAAATTAGTGAAGATTGGACTTACAGAGGCGAAAGAGTTTCCTCGAGAATGTGCCTATATCGTTTAGAGATCTAAAGGTTGAGTAAGGAATTTATCTAGGCAAAGAGGAGAATAAAGCACAGTCCAGGCAGAGAAAACATCAAAGAGTCTGTGGCAGGAAGGATCTTGACAAACATAAGAAACAGAAGTGACTCTAATGTGGTTGTAGCAACAAGAGAACAAAGACCATTGTGTGAGTTGAAGCTGGAAATGTAGGCAGAGGACCTATCCTGCAGGATCTTGTAGGGATTTTGTCTGTATCCTAAGAGCGGTAGATCAATGGAGGATTTCTGAGCTGGGAGAAGGAAGCTAACATAATAAAATTTGGGTTAGAAAAGTCACTGTAGCTATAGTACTGAAAACAAACCGATGCAGGTAAAGAAAGCAAAATAACCATTTTGAAGACTATCAGAATGGGCCACAGAGAGAGGCTAGCTGGACCAGGATGGCAATGGGAAGGAGTAGATGGATGCAAGGGAGGGTTAGAAGGGACGAACCGGAGTGCCTGGGTGGCTCAGTCAGTTAAGCTCCCTACTTCAGCTCAGGTCATAATCTCATGATTCATGGTTCGAGCCTCACATCAGGCTCTGTGCTGACAGCTCAGAGCCTGAAGTCTGCTTCAGGTTCTCTGTCTCCCTTTCTCTCTGCCCCTCCCCCTGCACTCTCCCTCTCTCAAAAATAAACATTAAAATTTTTTTAAAAACTAAAAAAGAAGAGAAAACAGATGGGACTTGAAGAAGTTAATTTGAGAGAGAGAGAGAGAGAGAAAGAGATGGAGGAATAAATAATGACTCCTACAATGTTTGGGGGTTTGTTTGTATTAGTGGAAGAACAAGCATGTCATTCACCAAAAATTGGAAGAATGATGTGTTAAATTCTGAGTAGGGAACAAGGAAGAGGTCACAGGTGTAGCTTTGGGTTTCTTAAAGTGTGGTACAAGTCTGCAGCACAGAAAAACATCTACCCTGAAGATATAAATTTGTGAATCATCAGAATATTTTGATAATTATAGCTGTAGGCATAGTGAGTTTCCCTGTGGAGAGGATGCAGTAGGAGGAATGAAGAGTTTCAGGAGGCTCAAGGAATTTCAGTATTTAATGACTAGAACAGAATAGAAATTATACTGCAAAGGAGACAAGGAAGGAATAGCCAGAGAAATAGAAGAAAACTACAAATTATGGAGTTGGAGAAACCAACGAAGGAAAAGGAAAGTAAATCTTGGGCTCTGAACTGAAGAAGATTTACATCTATGTTTATATTCATATTCATATTTATTTATAGCTGTAGCTTTGTCTCATGTGTAACATTGAACATCCTTCCAGTCAAGTGCGGGCCATTCCATCCTCAGTGGCTACTGTTTTCTTCTCCTCTTGGAAGCCTCCCTCTTGAAGGAAATCTCTTGTTAATGGAAATTTGAAGGTTTGCAGGAACCTGACCCATCGGACTGTGGGGGTGGGAAGGAAGAAGGGGAGCCCAGGCCATGGAGACAGAATCCCAGCCATCTGTCAGCCCAAATTCTTGTGGCACACACAGATTATTGCCCAACACACATTTCTGCAGCTGTTTCTTCGTTAAAATGTATGGACCCTGTTGTTAATATCATTAGAAACTCCACACCATTTAGGTGTTTGTAGGGCACCACAATGATGAGAACTGTGTGATGTTTAATGGAAAGATGTTAAATGTTGTGATAGGGAGCCATGTTTTCTAATATAAAAATGAACATCCTGGGGCTTCTGGGTGGCTCAATCAGTGAAGCATCTGACTTCGGCTCAGATCATGATCTCACTGTCCATGGGTTTGAGCCCCGTGTCAGGCTCTGTGCTAACAGCTCAGCCTGCTTCAGATTCTGTGTCTCCCTCTCTCTCTCTGCCCCTCCCCTGCTTGCTCTCTGTTTCTCTCTCCTTCAAAAATAAATAAATGTTAAAAAAAAAAAAAAGAACATCTATATTCCTAAAAAACAAAGTTCAAATTCAAAATAGAACAGAGAAAAGATCATGTATTTTGAATCCTGGTTCTGATACTAATTCTCAGATCTTAGGCAGTTCGGTCTTTGTGATATATTTCTCTCATCAAAATTATAAAAATATGTCAAAATATATATACACACATTAGAGCCCTCTCACATGTAGTGGTCCTTGCTTCTGTTAGTTGTTTCTCCATTTTAGAAATACTTTCTGGGAAAAAAAGAAAGAAAGAAAAGAAATATTTTCTGACTTTGTGCCCATGAAAATGCTAAGGATGGAATATCATAATCTATACTTCTCAGAGTTCAAGATGCTCTTTCACAAGATGACTATAATATGCTTTATTAGTCTCAGCTAACTTAGTGCTTGGAAAAAAATATATTTCATTTGATTAAAAGAACATTACATCAGTTCTTATTTTCTCATTATTTAAAATATTTTCCTCTAGGGCTTAGATTTTATTTATATATATAATGAGGTTTAAAGGTATTCATTAGTGATTATATATCTAAATCTATTAAACACTGGATTTTCAATATACATTTTCTCAAGTATTTGAATTTGTGTGTATAATTTTAATAAAGCTGGCCTTAATTCATTAGGAAGATAACAAGCCTTACTGGGCTTGATAGTGTGATAGGGAAGGAATGGTGTGGGAATCAAGCATCTCTGGGTTTGATGCCAGATTTGCGACTTGTACAGATCCTCATTACACCACACTGTGTGTCATTGGCTTCACCTACGAGATGAGGTTGCTTTAAGGAAATGTCTACCACATGTAAGTATTCAATAAATGCCTTCTTGACATCACAATAATAATATATCAGGATAGTAGCCTCCAGAAAGAGCAAAACTTGCCACCTGACAAATTATGACTGTATTGTAGCATTCATGGCTTCCAGAAAAATAATAATAACACTTTACATATGTTCAAGTTGCCATGAACCCTGATGACATGATGACAAATCAACTCTGGGTTTAGGGTCATCTCTATGAATTGAAATGCTTCATGATCCTGGCCAATGTGGACAGTTAACTTCCATATGATGTGAGAGAAGAAAGTGACAGTTTCTCCTACACCAGTTTTCACTAAAAGGTACCCATCTAAGAGGTGTTCACAGAGAATTTCTTCAATAATGATTTGCTAAGTGAATGGTTAAAATGAAACGGAAAGAGATAAAAGTTTCTTTGCATATTTTAGGAAATGTATAGAAATTAGAGATTACGCTTGTTTACAAATTTAGTGCTCTGTGGAAAAATCAGTGAGTGCTGTGCTGGGCTCTGCAGTCATTTATTTACTCAACAGATATGGTGCTCTACATGTTGCTACTCTATTGGGTGCCGTGACGGTCAAAAAAAGAATCACATCCGTAGGTCTCTGCCCTTGTGTCAGATAGGAAAATCATGGACCAGGGAATCACAAGATTATTCTAAAGCCAGCCAAATACATAGCCCTCTCATCTAATTTTCATCTAATTCTTCCATGTTAGGTCAAGTTGTCTGCCTTGTTTCCCCAACAAAACAATACCCAATCTAACCAAACCAAAAGCCAAGACAAATCGATGACATTCTTTCTTTTAACTTCACCATACAATTTTGTCTTCTTTAGGATACTATTTCCTTCTGATCCTGACCATAGACGTATATTCTAATTGACCTATTGCCTGATTGATATTTTAACAGTCACAGTTTTTTAGTTTATGCACTTGGATTTGCTTATTTGGGATATTTTGTTTATTTCCTCATAGCAATGCAGGTTTAATGAGGAGAAAATATAGAAGTCTCAGAGCTCTTTCCTGGCATACTTCTAAATCCAGTTGCTTTGCAATTTTTTTTAACACTTTTATTTATTTTTGAGAAACAGAGAGAGACAGAGTGCAAGTGGAGGAGGGGCAGAGAGGGAGGCACAGACTCCAAAGCAGGCTCCAGGCTCTGAGCTGTCAGCACAGTCTGATGTGGGGCTCAAACCCATCAACTGTGAGATCATGACCTGAGCCGAAGTCGGCTGTCCAACCAACTGAGCCACCCAGGTGCCCCTGCAATGTTTCTTAGTCAAGTAAAGATTACTAAAAATATAAAAATGTAATAATGAATTCCATCAAAGGTCCTTCCACTAGAGTATTTTTTCTGACAATGAGGTCAAGCCACATTTGGGGGAAATTCATCATGCTAAGTGATTCCTTTGCTATTTCCACCACAGGTCCATAATTATTGCTAACCTAATTTTAAGACGAATCAAGATCAATCTTTAATTAATTTAAGTTAATGCTTTGGAAGTCTTCTTGATACAAATTCCTTGAATTTGTCTTCTAATGTATAAAAAAAAAAATTCCCTCTCCCAACCTGATAGGAGAAAAGACACCAGCTCTACCGCTTCCTTATAAAAATGGGAATGATCACATCTATCTTGCAATATCACTGGGCCTGATACATAGTAGGTATTCATTTTCTATTTTTTTTTGTCAGCAACACATGTACATGGTTTAAGATTTCAATAACTCTTCCAAGACCTATTATAAAAACAGCAATCCTCTGTCCCCATCTGCATACCACCTCCCTCTCTTCCCATTAAACAGCGACAGTGGATTTCCACCCTTTTAGGTTTTTTTCTATTTCCCTTCAGATTTCTAAATAAAATCACTTGTGCTGTTAATTCTTGGCTTCTCTCTTTTATACATACCTTTTCTGTGCATTCCCATATCCCCATGCAACACTCATACCCACATTTCCCCTTCACCTCCCTAATATTAATGTCTGATGATCAACCAGTATCCACTAATATTAAAATATTGAAATATTTCTTGTAGGTTGAAAAATAGCTACTGCTCTGTAACTACCAAATGATCCACCTCCACTCTATTAACCCAGCCTCACCCATAGACCCCTTCTAGATCCTCCCCACCTAAAATCCAACAGTGAAGAAAATAATGCCTGGCCCAGCAGTTTCCATCAGCATTACCCGCTGTCCATTATACCTCAGTTTGTGGTTCATACCAGACCAGTTGGTAAATACTTAATATTTTTAATATATAATCCCTGGTTGTATTATAATTTTAGTTATACTGATATTCAATATTCACATTATCATGATTCTGTGAACATTATTCACAGCTGAGCTATGTAGTATATTATGACTAAACTCACTGTGCTGTACTATTTAGCCTCTTTTCCATTATTTCTGTCATAGACACTGGATCTTGAGTTCTCTCTTGTCCAGCAAGGAAGCGGGACACAGGATTAAAAATGTGAGAGAGGCTAATGTCCAGGAGGAGACAAGAGCCCCGAGTAAGGGTTCTTGCTCCATTTTTATTAGGATCAGAAGCCTTATAAACGTGGTGATGGGCATGCACAAAGAGACAGTGAAATCATGAACATTAACTCACGGGCATGAGGGAAAGGGAGTTTTGAAGATATGCGGTGCTAGGGGTTTGGGTCAATGCAAAACAAAATCATGGCACGCTGGGCAGATGGTTGTTTACAGCAGACTTGAGGCCCCACCTCTGTTTACCTAAACTGGCCTAGGGGACAAGAAAAACAGGGCATGCTATCTCAAGGTCAACAAGGCACCCCTTTCTTTTGTTAATTAGCTCCACTCTGGGCAGCTCTGGGCAGCTTTGGCCTGCTGCAGTTTATAGCCCTTTTTACCTCTTTACCTAATTTGGTCCTTCCTTCCTATGAAAGCAGTTTTTGTACTATTGTACTAAGTTGGGGGGCATTTCTGCCCTGAATACCTAGTCTTGTTTACCTCATCTTGGATGTTTTCATCCTGAGATTTCATATTCTTATACCTTTGTCCTATACTGGGGCCTTTGCCCCACTTGTCCTATACTGGGGGCCTTTGCCCCATTTACCTAATCTTATTTACCTAATCTTGTTTACCCAAACTTGGGTGTATACATCCTATGATTTTTCTAATTCTTTATGCCTTGTTAACCCATTGGGGCAAGCTCGGGGAATTCCTAAACTTATTCCTCACATTAAACATCTGCAAACTCTTTGTTCTAGGTGCACACCTCTTCTCAAACACACAAGAGATCTATCAGATTAATCTTCCAAGGGACATGTCTCCTAGAACTCTGTGTCCTCTTGCTTGCATCTGAACTAATTGCTCTCCAGACCTCCCTGCACTTTTACCATCTTCCAGTCTTCTTTCCCATCATCCTAGGGATTTTTTTTCTGTCTTTTGTATAGGAGTCTGTTTCCTGACTCCCACACCATCTTCTTCCTTAATTTGTATCCTGGTGGATCTTTCCCCTGTAGCTTCCAGAGAGTAGCTGAGGAAGATTAGCTTTTTGAGAACTTGGGTATCTGACAATGCCTTTATTATCTCCTGACAATCGATTGAATTTTATATATATAGACTCCTATGTAAGAAGTCAATTTCCCTCATATTTTTAAGGCAATGTTCCAGTGTCTACCTTCCAGTATTCTATTAAGAAGGTCAATGCCATTCTGATTCTTGAATCTTCCTATGTGGGTAGATTTTTCTTCTGCAGCATTTTAGGATATTTCCTTTGTTTCCTAATATTCTAAATTTCATAATGATGAGGATTCGGGGAAGCTGTGTGATCATGGTAAGGATCAGATTGGCCTTCTAATCTGGAAACATCTATAAAGACATAGAGTTGGAATCATAAATGTCTTAGTCCATTTGGACTGCTTTAACAAACTACCATAGATCGGGTAGCTTATTAACAGCAGAAATTTCTCACAGTTCTCGAAGCAAAGACGTCCAAGATCATAGCACCAGATTATTTGGTTTCTAGTTACCACCTACTTCCTGGTTCATAGATGGTCATCCTTTCACTGTGTTCTCATATGGCTGAAAGAACAAGGAATCTTTCTAGGGTCTCTGTAAGGGCACTAATCCCATTCATGAGAGCAGAGCTCTCATGGCCTTATCACTTCCCAAAGGCTCCACCTTCTAGTACCATCATATTGAGTGTTAGGATTTCAACACATGAATCCGGTGGGCACACTAAAATGCAGCCTATAGCAGCATGGCAAGCAGGCTTTTCAAATTGGCTTCTTTCACTTACCAATATTCATTTAAAGGTTCCCATGTCTTTTCATGGCATGATAGTTCATTTCTTTTTGGCACTGAATAATCTTCCATTTATGCCGTTTACACATTGTAGGCCATCTTGGTTTCCTCCATGCTTTGGCAATCACAAATAAACCCACTATAAATATTCATGTGCAAGTTTTTGTGTAGCATTAGTTTTATACTCATTTTAGTAAATACCAAAGAGCTCAATTGCTGGACAGTATGGTAAGAATATGTTTAGTTTTGTAAGAAACTGCCAAACTGTCTTCCAAAGTGGCTGTACCATTTTGCAACCCCACCAGGAATGAATGAGGGTTCCTTTGTTCCACATGCTTGCTAGAATTTGGTGTGTTGTCAGTATTTTGGATGTTAGCATTCCAATAGATATGTAAGTGTAATTCACTGTTTTATTTTACAATTCCCTCATGGCATGCTATAAAGCCACCTGTATTTCTTCTTTGGTGAAGTGTCTATGCAGATCTTTTACCTATTTTTCAATTAGGTTCTTTTTAATCATGTGAGTTTTTAAGAGTTCTTTATATATTTTGGATACCAGTCCTTTTTCAGATAGATGTTTTTTCCCACTTTATTTCTAAATTGTTTTAATAGCAATGGATTTACAAAGCTAAAAGGTAAAAAAAAAAATTAAAAGGTAAATATTGGGAAGCCTCACCCCCCTACTCCCTTCCAAAATCACTCTTTCTTCACCATTTGTATTCATTTTTTATTTCTCTTTCTATTGTCTCTTTATGCAAATACAAACATATACAAACATATGTTTTTATTTTTCCCATTTCTAACAAGAGTGACAGTCTATGTACAACATTCCACACTTTGCTTTTCCACTTAACAACATATCTTGGGCATCTCTCCCTCTCGAGCACTGTGATCTTCCCTATTGTTTTATATAGCTACATTATGTTCCATTGTGGGGATGTACCGTAGTTAAATTAAGAACTTCCCTGTGGCTGAACATTTATCAGCCTGACTTTCAAAGGTACCTGGTACTCAGAAACCGTGGAGATTTTCTGAGTCTTCTTAGCTTCCCCCCATTGCCAGCTTAGGTTCTTTCTAGTTTGCTCAAATGTGCTAAGACAGTTTCCACTTGACCATCTGCTTTCTAGCTTCCAGAGTTTCTTTTGTGCAACACTTTGTAGCATAGCAGAATCATCTTCAAACTCAAGGAATACATCCTTGATTGTCTAGAGGTATGTGAATAAGTTTGTTCTTATCTTGTATATTTCCACTCACTGTACTTTTCCAGACTTTGATCATATCCTTTGAGAAGGAAGATTTCAGTTTTCACAAATGAAAATAATCTTAGAGAGAATGCAAAGATAGGGAAAGAAATTGTTTACTTTTTTAGAGAGTAAAACAAAGAAAACAGCATGTTCCGAAGACTTCCTGGGGTCATTCGGAAAGCCAGTAAATTGCTTTCTATGGCTTTTGCCTCCCTATCTGTGGCTGTAACTATTACTGTACCCTTTTCTGTCCCTGGATTTCAACTCGGTAGGCCTAATTACTGTTTTCCTAATTTATAGAAATTGTTAGCACCATTACTGCAGATATATCAAGGGCCCTGAGGGAGCAGTAATTCTCCTGCTGCACACTTAAATTGATATAGTCATTTGGTTCATCAACTGTGTAAGTCACAAGATGGACCTCTCCTGAGAGGTTATAGAGCAGCAGTTGAGTTTGGGCCCTGCAGTCAGACAGACCCCACAGCTCTTCCACTTTCTAGTTACGTCACCTTAAGTAAGTTACTTAACCCCTCTAAACCTGTGTTTCCCCAACTATAAAATAATGTACTCCTCATAGGTTTGTGTGAAGATTAAATACATGTAAAGCAAATGGGTGTCCTACAATCAATTCAGTTCTGACACCACATGGAGATAATGTCAGACCCCACAGGTGAAGGGCTCAGTCCCACAGGACTGCCCCCCAGCCCACTTCAGATGCCAGTCACAAGTTCATATTATCACCTGCACTTCTATTTAACCAGCTATAGAAAAGAGATTCCAATAATCCCCTACCCCTTGAGTTTTAAGTTGCTAGAATGGCTCACACTGCTCAGAGAAATATTTTGCCTGTGAGATGACCAATTTATTATAAAAGGATATAACTCAGAAACAGCCAGATGGAAGGGATTCATGGAGTAAGGTATGGGAAAAGGGCATAGAGGTTTCATGGCCTCAGAGGATGCCACTCTCCCTGAATTTCCACCTGATCACCAATCCAGAAGCTCTCTGGACCTCATCTTTTTTGTGTTTTTATACAGTCTTCATTATATAGGCATGATTGATTAAATCACAGGCCTCTGGTGAACAATTCAACCTGTAGCTTTTCTCCTCTCCGTAGAGGCTAAGGGGTACGAGTGAAAGTTCCAACCCTCTAATCACATGGCTGGCTCCACTGGCAACCAGCTCCCATCCTTAGATGCTTTCACCTCATTAACAGAAACCTCATTAACAGAAACCACATAGTGGTGGAAAGGGGCTTATTATGAATAACAACACCCATCTCACCTTTATGGCTCTGAGGCATTTTAGGAACTGAGGACAAAAGACCACATATCATGACAAAAGATGCTCCCATTGCTCTTATCTCTCAGAAAATTCCAAGGGTTTGGGGAGCAGTGAGCCAGTAACTTTGGAAAGACCAAATATACAGAAGTATCTCAGGCTAGCTGCCCAGCTAGCCTATAAACCACTGCCTGGCTCATAGCAGAAAGTGGCAAATGAATCTTCCAATAAAGGAAGGAGCAAAAATATGTTTTACCTACATTAATTTTCAGGATGCAAAACCAAAATTTTTTTAAGAAAATTATTAGGTGCATGTATTTAGGAAAGTCAGTTTGTTATTAAAGGAATATCCTCTGTTACTTAATTTTGGGGCTCAAAAGGCTCTTCCAAGTTGCACATTTTGGGCAAGGCTCTCTTGACCAACTGTGGCCAATCAGGTACTCACTCGATCTTGTCTGCAGTGCCCTCTCTAGCTGAACTTGTACTAAAGACAAAAAGAGAAATGGGAAAATGCTGTGTTTAGTATTTGAAAAGTATTTGTCATAGGTAAGATGGCATTTACACTCTGTGCACGATAGGGTGCTGGTTTGATTTAGCAGAAGAGAATAGGTCATAGACCTTAGTAAAAATGCCTTGGAAGACGATTTCCTTTTTTTTTTTTAACTCTGGGTTTTTTATCCAAAAATTTCCATCATGTAATGTACACTAATAATGTCACCCAGAAAAAAAGAAACCATTCAAAAAAATTGACATTTATTTATTATTGCTCTGTGGATAAAAATCTGATGAGATTGAAAATAGTTTCCTTGATCTTTTTCATGCCCATGAAGGGTGAGAAATGATTTCAGTAGGTCCCATTTTTGGCTAGTCCCACAGTACATGACATATATTATGTCCAATTCTCACAAATATCCTTCAGGGTCATTAATTTATTTTTATACCTGTTTTACAAATGGAGAAACGGAGCCCCAAGATAAAAAATTGTCAGCGGTCACTAGGATATTAAGCAGACAGACAGGATATAAACCATGTTCTTTCAGATTACAAAATTCGCATTTCTCAATTCCTTTTTCTCTTGTAATGAGATATTTTTCCTAGAAATCACAATGACATATCTTCATAGACAATGAAATAATGTTAGACACATCATGTGACACTTGTCACACCAAATTTCCCAAACCAACTCAACATTTACAAAAAGGTGAAGAAATTTAGGCATAGAAGTTGGGAGTCATCATAAGCAATGCTGGAGAAGGAAAGAGAGGATAGGAAAAGAATTGTAAAAGAAAAAAAATAGTGGTAAAAAGAAGAGTTTCTGTGACCAGTAGTCAGCTGATTCTAAATCTCCATTCATATATATGGTAAATATTGGCATACTCAGATTTCTGTCTTCTATACCCACCCCCAGCCACCTCCCACATCCTGTAAGGCAAAGCTTGTCTCTCACTATAAAACCTGAAAATCCCTGATACTCATGGTCCCAGCCACCCTGCATATAGGCATGAGATGGACTTAGGTACTAACTACCATTCACTCATACTCGTTGCAAATATCATCAAATCAGAAGTTTTTGGCATAAAGAGGAAAGGAGCGCAGAGAATTCACCATGACAAGAATGGCCTTATCACAGCAGTTGCTAGAATGGTTCTAGTGGCTTTCTCTGGTCTCCAGTCTCAGTGGTGTTGATGACAGAAGCAACATCCAGGGCAGTTGCAGTGGGGTGTCATGGGTCCATTTCTATGGCATCTATTTTGGCAGTGGTTCCTGGCTTCACAATGTCACAGCCTGGTTCTCTCATAGTCTCAGGCAAACTATGAGCTTCCTAATATCTTTTAATAAATTCCTTTCCATTTAAATTAACTTTAGTCAAGTCTATGGCCCAAAATTAAGAATCCTGACTGGCACAGTATATAAATAATAGCAATAAGGATAATTATAACTAGCATATCTTGAGAGCCTAAGACTTGATAAAATATTCTGATGAATGCTTTAACAATAACTTATTCATTAAATTCTCACTGCAATCCAATTATTTCCATTTTACAAATGAGGAAACTGAGAGGTTAAATGAGCACGCTCAAAGACATATTGGTAGAAAGTGGCAGAGGCAAAATTTGAATGCATCATTTTGACTACAAAACTATTCACTTAGCCACTAACCTTGAATATATAATTTAGGGGTAGTTTGTATTCATACTTTTTAGGGTGTGTCTATTGGTAATTAATTTGGTCAAGCTTCTGCAGGGAAGCAGAATAGGATGTGTGTTTATGTATATACAGAGAGATTCATTTTAAAGCGTGAGCTTACAAAATTTCACATGCTGGCAAGTCTGAACTCTACAGGACAGGATGGCAGGCCAGAGACCCAGGGAAGAATTAATGTTACAGCTCAAGTCCAGAAGCAGTCTGAGAGGCAGAATTCCCTCTGTAGGTGTCTATATCCAAATTCCCTCTTCCCCCCCCCCCGCTTTTTTTTTACGGGCTTAAATATAATTTATTGTCAAGTTAGATAACATACAGTGTATACAGTGTGCTCTTGGCTTCAGGAGTTAATTCCCGTGATTCATACATACAACACCCAGTGCTCATCCCAACAAGTGCCCTCCTCAATGCCCATCACCCATTTTCCCCTCCCCGCCATCAGTGAAATATGTCAAATTCACCCTTCTTATAAGAACGTCAGTCATATTGGATTAGGATCCACACTAATGACTTCATTTTAACTTGGTTACCTCTGTTAAGACCCAATCTCCAAACATGGTCGTATTCTGAGATACTGGGGTTAGGATTGCAACATTTGAATTTTGGAGGGCACATAATTCATCCCATAACAGTAGTACATTTCAATGCAACATGTTGGATAGCATCTAATATAAATGTAACCTCAGAGATTTTCTGAGCTTGAGTGATACATCTGCAGTTTGTTTATGGGTCCTCTCAGTTTTTAAAAGACCAGTCCTGCCCATAACCATCATCAATTAAAATGCTAACCTTAATATTATTAGTAACTAAGGTCTCCTATATTCTAATTTAGTAGCTTAGGGACGATGATGCCCTCGAGTTTTAGATCATGTTTTCCCCAAGAAGTGCAAAAACAGGTTGTACTAGTTTCCCAGGACTTAAACCCATTGGGAGAATCAAATGAAATAAACTGCATTATGGCACAGTGAAACAGCTACTCAAAATATTCTTGTTGTTCAAGGACTGATCGCTTTTAGCTGTAATTTCATAGTTCTTGCAAAGGCTTCAGACCCTAAGGGAGTTAGACAGCATTGTGAAGTCTGAAGTATACCTCTTAGCAATGACCATCATGATAGGAACATTTGTCATGTTTTTCATCTAGAGATTTCTTATTCAGTGGTTGCAAGTGAAGGTAAGTGTTTGGAAAAGCCACCTTAAGTCTTCCATCAGTTATTTAATAGCAGCAAAACCTTTTTACATTTGAGGAGTGCTTTACACTTTTCAAAGTGCTTGCACATGCATTAAGTCATTTCATCTCAATGGTCCTTGATTGGCCTAAAAGTTAGATCTGCCTTCCCAATGTGCCTAATGATCTTAGAGAGCACTTTATGAGCTGAAAAAACATGACCCAAAGTAAGGAAATTGCTCTGAAATCATTGTGCAAAATCAAAGCACCATTATTATACAAATTCATAAATAGTAAAGCCACTGAGTTAAATCCTTAAGGGAATCGTGGGGATTATGTAAAGATTTTCAATCCTTTACTATTTGCTTTGTTTTTAACACCATTTTCTGTAGGGCTAGCTCTTAAATCCAATTTTACTTTATTAAAAATTTTAGACAAAAACATGTCTCTATTACCATTTTTCTATTCTGTTAATAGCAAGACCTACACATTCCCTTTAAAGGAAAACCGAGGGTAATTTATGGTCAAAAGATCCTAAACTGAAAATACTTGCTGTAATTAGAAAGGGCTTGAATATTTCTCCCTACACAAAGCAGATGGTGATTTCTTTTTTAAACAAAATAGTGATCTGTGTTTCTGCCTGTGTGCCTTCTGCATCAAACATGAATTAAAAATGAATTTCTATTTTGTTTCACTCTGGGAGCCTGTTACATTGACCAACATTGTTGGGGGGTGGGGGGGGAGAATCACCTAATTTGTCCAAGTATAATCACACGATGTACAACAAAGGCATTGGCTGTTTTGACTCTGCAGGCAAGCTTTAAAAAAAAAAAAAAGAACAGATGCAACATAATCTTGAGAATCCTCTTGTTATTCAGCTGGTGGAGTCTGTAGCTACAGGGACATCTGTGATGTGGGATAAGGAAGATCATTTCTCTGAAATACAAAGAGTACAGAAAGTAGAAAGATCATTTTCAGGATTTAAAACCTAAGGAATAACCTTATTCTTTGCCTATATGTTTTTTTAAATGATTGATTGCAGGAGCACTGTGATTCAGAGTTGAATTTTTTCCCCATTTATCTGGTGTTAGAAAATAAAAATGGAATCCAACCTCCTAAAACATGGAAGGGAATAGCTAATTTCATACAACAAGTGTGGAAGGTATTGCCTGTGTTGATAATATAACATGCCTCCAATCTTAGATTCTAATTATGGTGTGGAGCCTTGTTTCTGTTGAGGTGGGAGCTTAGATACAACCTTGCTTCAAAGATACTTTCTGCTATTGATTTGATTATACAGTTCTATGAAGCAAATCACAATGCCCTTACTGTTAGTCCTACAAATAATATCTTTCCTATTTTAATATAAAGTGTCTATCATTCAACGGGAGTCTCTTTCATTTCTATATAATCTGATTTTGAATAATCAAAACTGTTCTTCAAATACTGTGTTATTACATGCAAAGTAAAATGGAGCATTGGGTCAAGAATCCAAAGAACTAAGATCCAGAAGTAACTTAACATGAAGCACCCCGGCAATTTAGGCATTGATGAGATAGGAAATAGTAATAATAATACCAACCCTTATGAAGTGCTTGTTATACACCAGACACTATTCTAAATGGTTTTGTGCATGTTAATTCATTTTCTTCTCATAACACTTGGAGAATAAGTATTATTATTATTTCGATTTTATAAATGAGAAAATGAAGTCACAGAAATGTTAAGTAGCTTGACAAAGATCAAACCGCTAATGAACATAGGAGCCAGAATTCAAATCCAATTAATTTGGCTCTGGAGCCCAGGCCAGGAACTATTATACAGGGCAGACACTTGAGAAGCTAGTGACAAGAAGGAAAAATGGTACATTTTAAATGGTTCATTGTGTCTGTAAGATTAAAATAAAAGAAAATAAAATAAGGAGGTCAAGAGAAGTCCAATGATTTTTTTGGTTATAATATCCAAAGAAATTTTCCCTGGGGAGTTCATTGAAAACATGCTTATGAAAATATCTTATAGACTGATAGTAATGTAGTCAAAGGAGCAGGGGTAAAAAGTACTCCAGGAGCACCTGGGTGGCACAGTCAATTAAGCATCTCTGCCCCTCCCTCACTTGTGCATGCTTTCTCTCTCTCTCTCCCTCCTCTAAAAAATAAACTTAAAAAATATTTTAAAAAATTATTCCCGATTCAGGCAAAAACAACAGCATATGCAAAGGACCGATGACAAAAAGAAACACAGGTGTTTGAGAGACTAAAGCTGAAACCAGAGTATTTGGAATCAGAGTGAGGAGAGTCTGACTGAGGGAGAAGAAGTTGGAGGAGGTAGGGAGCATTCCCACTCAGGGCTTTGTGAGCTGTGTTAAAGGTCTTGATCTGTGTCCCAAGAGAAATGGGAAATCATTAAGAGAATTGGTAGGGAGGGGGATCAGGGGAAGGGAGGGGAAATACATGAACAAATGTGTCACCTGGCTATCACTCTGTAAAACTGAAAATAATTTTGAGAGATACACTGTGGAAACCATTAGACTAGTTTAGAAAATATTGCAGTAGCATTGCCCAAAAATCATGAAAGCAATTATATCAGTGGAGATGGAGAAAACTGAACAGATTCAAGAGATACTCCAATGTTGAAAAATTTTTTTTAATATTTTTATTTATTTCTAGGAGAGAAAGAGAGAGAGAGAGAGAGAGAGAGAGAGAGACAGTGTGAGCAGGGGACGGTCATAGAGAGAGGGAGACACAGACTCTGAAATAGGCTCCAGGCTCCGAGCTGGCAGTCAGCACAGAGCCCGAAGCGGGGCCCAAACCCACGAACCTGCGAGATCATGACCTAAGCGAAAGTCGGATGCTTAACCGACTAAGCCACCCAAGCGCCCCTCCAATGTTGAAATTTTTTAAGTGATGACAAATTAGATATTGAAGATAAGGAAGAAGGTGTCAATGACAACTCTTCAATTTCTGACTAGTGCAACTGGAGATGATAGGTTTAGATGAGGAAGTCAAGAGGTCATGTTGAAGATATTGAACTTGAAGTGGCTCTAGTTGTCAACTGAAGTTATTAAGTTCACAGTGAGACTGTGAATCTGAAGCTCAAAAGACAGGTCTAGGCTGGACATATATATACATTTGGAAGTTACCAAGATAGAGATAGTTGTAAAAGCCAACAGCACGCACAACTTCTCTAGAGAGAAAATGACTAAGAAGAGAGGAAGGGCTGGGACACAGCTGGGGAGAACATAGGTCTGAAAAAAATTATAATACAGAGCTTCCAGGTAAGTAGGAGTATGACAAAAAGAAAATGATGTCAGGAAGCCCGAGAGAGTAGAGTTTCAAGTAGGAAAGCAAAGGTAACAGAGTCAAATGTTGCTGACAAGTCAGGTAAAATGAGGACTGAAAAACCGACTATAGCAAAATGACCATATTGGCGTAAGTTGTTGAGGGTGATGTGACTGAAATCAGACTGGCACAGTGTAATGGGTAGTGAAGGAACACAGGCACTGTGTACAGCTCTGTAGAAAGATGGCCAAAAAGTGGGGAAAGGGATTAAAGTGGCAGCAAGAGAGACATAATGAGATGAAGAAAATGACCTCAGCCATAAAATTCAAATCTCTAATGACAGTATCTCAGAATCTGCCCACATTTCTAGACTATTAAACACATAGAAGATTGTAATATTTGAACATTTTCAAAAGAATGAGTAGCTTATAATTGACCATAAATTTTTATTGAGTCCTAAGAGAGTTTTTTTTCTTTCTGTAGTGATCCATTAACCTGGTCACATTTTAACTACAGAGAATCTCTATCCATGTAGACTCAGAGAACAGGACAAGGTACATACAGATGTTTAGGTTATTGTTCATCTCTGGCATAGAATATAAAAGGAAGACCCTTTCCCTTAAAGCATCAAAGATGTAGTCATTAAAAGTGCTTAGGCATCCACTATTCATCATCATTTTTATCAAATATTTATTAAACACACACTGCATATCAGCTATTGTTAGATGTTGAAAATATAAAGGTGTCTAAGACATAATACCCGAACTTAAGATGTTTATCAAATAACAACAGAAAATGTACATGTAAAAATACCACTAGGACATTGTAAAAGACCACAAAAATATATGCACAGAATGCTACACAGAAGGGGTATATGAAGTGCCAGATTGAATGAAGAGGGTGTGTGTCTAGGCACGTGTACCTACACACACACACACACACACACACACACACACACACACACACATAACCATGGGGGTCATTCATGGAATATTTCATGGAAACAGAAACCCCTGAACAGAGTCTTAAGTAATATTAATAGTTTATACTTATTGAGAAATTATAAAATGCCAGGTAAAGTGGTAAGCAATTTATATCTTAATCAATTTACTATACCCATTATAGAGATAAATAGAGGTAGAAAGAGTTTATGTAGCTTGTCCATGGCAGCATAATTTAGTGTCAGAGTTGGGATTCAAACCCAGTCTTCCCTCAGACCAGTCTTCTGGACTGCCATGTTATATACCATATACCAAGGACCACCATATACCATGATAGAGAATTATACATTAGCCAAGCTTTATGCATGTTGGTAATTGGGGCAGAAAGGGCACATCCCAGGCCTGAAAATTAGTCCATCTTATTTTTCCTTTGTTTTATAATCTCACTCTGGCTACAGGATGTTTGATCCCAGGGTTAAATAGAGGAGGCATAGCCACTTTCCCAGGTTAGGATATCAGTAAGCAGAAAAGTGCTTATTATAATATCATCTAGATTCTGGTCCCCAGGTTACTACTATAGAATAGAAATAGAATGAATTACAGGTTCTGTCCACTTTAAAGTAAAATTTAGTAAGGATGAACTGGAGGACAATTTTATACTTAAGTTAATAAGTTCATTTTGAAAAAAAAAAATATAGCTCGCAAGGAAGCAATCCTGAAGTTAGGCTCCATCAGACCACCTGGCAGTCATGGCACTTAGGACACCATTGGTGATTAGTTCCACTCTGGGTTATAAAGAATGAGCAGGAGATCTTAAAGGAGAAACAATAAGCAGGAGATCTTAAAGGAGAAAGAGTTTGACCTTGACAGGAGCAGATGGACATTAGGATCAATCATGACTAGCTTCCAGAACACTCAATCAGGACAGAAGAAAATTTTGTCTTATGAACTGGGGTCCCCAGCAATAGTACTGAGATCAAGGGAGGAAAGAAGATAATCGACTTCTCACCAATGATACTCTTATCTAACCACTGAAGATAGAGATGGTCTACAATCACACAGTACAAACTGCCTGCATAAGAAAAGCGACATAATGAAAGATTTACCCTTAGATCCTGGAATGAGTGGCATTTATGTCCCCCCAAATTCATATATTGAAATCTAATCCCCAATATGATGGTATTTGGAGGTGGAGACTTAGGGAGGTGATTCAGTAATCAGGGCAGAGACCTCATAAATGAGATTAGTGTCCTTATAAAAGAAACCCCAGAGAATTCCCTGCTCCTTTTGTCATGTGAATAACCAGCAAGAAGATGGCTGTCTATGAACTAGGAAGCAGACTCTTAGCAGACACCAAATCCTCTAGCACCCTGACCTTGAACTTCCGAGCCTCCAGAAGAGTGAGAAATAAATTTCTGTTGTTCATAACCTTCCCATTCTATTATGTTCTGTTACAGCTGTCTGGACAGACTGAGACAAGACCTCAACCAACAAAGGAGGGACTAGAAGAAGCTGGTACTGCTATAGATTATTTTGAGAATTTGGGTGTAAGGATTTGGGGGGAGATGACCCTTCCATGAACTGAGAGGTCATTGAAGGGATAGTAGAAAAGTAGCTTCAGGGATAGATGGGCAGAAGAAGGCTTCCAAACTGTTCAATCGATTTGAAGGGCTTTTTTTTTTTTCATGTTGCTAAGCTCCTCACCTTCTTGTAATGACAAAAACAAATTAGAAAATAAAGAAACAGGAGAAGTAGATGTAGAAGTGGGAATGGAAGTGGAAGAGAAAGAGAAAGCAGAGAAGGTAGAAACAGAGGAGAAATCAGAGGAGGATGGGGAGAGGAGGAAGAAGGGGAAGAAGAGAGAGAAGAGACATAAGCAAGAAAGTTATGTAAAATGATGAAGGCCAAGAAGAAATTTAAGGGCAAATCAAAGCATAAAACTATGACTAAGAATAAAATTAAAGATAATAAAACAAAGTAAAAACTTTAACCTAGAACAATATAATGTTTAATAAAGGCAAAACCTAAAGAATAGTAGAAAAGAGAAGGAAAAACAAGTGAAATTAAAAAAAATTAAAACATGAAATAAGAGGAATAAAAGATTAAACCAGGTTAAATAAAGAATATAAAAGTGCTAGAACCAGTGAGATAAAAAGCTGGAAACATGAAAGTCAGAGGGATAAAAGATAAAAACTAAAACAAGAAAATCCAAGCTAAAAGCAATACTTAGAAGTTGAGCATGAAATTCTTTTAAAAAAATGTTTAAAATTTGCTCTTTCCTTAAAATAGAATAGAAAGAGGGAATTTGAGATAGAAAGTGAAGACAAGGGAAAAACAAGAATCCTAAAGAATTAAGCAGAACAAACTGAAATAGAAATAGGGAAAATTTAAGTAGTCAACATACATCGCAGCAACAAGAAATTCGAACATAATGTTGAGATGCTGATTTGTACCCCAGCATATGTTCTTGATGCAATAAGGAAACAAAAACAATAGGCCAAGGAAGAGAAAGAGATGAGCTTCTAGTAAGCCACACTCTGAAAATGTATTCTTGGTGTCTGTCCATTCTCCCACCTCTCCAGTCCTCATCTGGAAAATAAATAAATAAATAAAATACTATT
Organism: Hyaena hyaena; assembly: GCF_003009895.1. Classification (NCBI taxonomy): domain Eukaryota; kingdom Metazoa; phylum Chordata; class Mammalia; order Carnivora; family Hyaenidae; genus Hyaena; species Hyaena hyaena. Next base: position 152,851 of record NW_024080820.1, read on the forward strand.
TTTCTCTAATCCCAGGTCAACCTCCACAACTGCTTACAATAAGGAACAGACAAAACTTCCACAGCTTAGGTACAATGAGCTCTAGGTAAAATTGCGAAAGATACAGAGTTTGTTTCATTTTTCAAATGTGTTTGCTTGTCTTTTCAATATGTTCCTACTGCTTAATCTACTCTCCATTCATTAGTTAATAACCACGTAGTCTGAACTAATTTAATTCTACCGTTTCCAGAATAACTTTCTTTTTAAAGGGAAGTCCGTTGGAGAGGTATTTTGGATAGAGATCATTTCTTCCCTCCCTGGGTCTCAGTAATTAGCAACACCAGGAAGATTCATGTTAGATGCCATCATTTTGCTCCACCTAAAACCCACCCCACCTATAATCTCCTTCCACCCTTGTCCACCCTGTCTGTGTTCTGGGAGGTTGATTTATGGACTGCCTCCACGGGCCTGCTTACCCACAGCCTTCTGGTTAATTTAACCTAGTGGGAAACATGGGCAGGATTTCAGAGAATAAGAGGGGAGTGAGACTAAGGTATTCATACCTGGGGTTCCCTCACTGCCATGGAGTGACTCCATCTCTTTATCAAGGCCATAGCTGCAGCCTGATGGCCTTCTCCCATAGCTATTCCCTCTAACTGTGAGCACAGATAGCCTGCTTTCTCCCCCTGTCCCTTCAGTCCTAGGAGTGGTTGATGTCTAGCTCCCTGGAAGTAGATAGCTCTGGGACATTTAGCCATCCCTTGTTAGTTTCTCCTAGCCATGTCCTCAGCGTTGTGAATAGCCCTTTTATTAACTCCTCAACATTGAGTGTGCCATCTGTTTCCTGCTGAGACCCTGATTGACACAGTGGGTAAAAGTATGTCATAGGCGAATTTAACTTTGGCATTCTCCACCCTAACATGCAGCACCCTCATCCTGCGCAATGGGCTGCGTACAGATCCCCGTTCTGACATACCGCTAGGGTGCAGGAAGCCATTGTTATCTAGAATGTGTGTGACTTCCTTTTCCATCCAAACTTATCTGTACAGTGAGCCATTTTCCCACGAAGCAGATCTCTTCAGTGTGCATGGAAGTGAATTCCCATAACTAATCTCTGCCAGAAAATGAATTGCCTCTCCTGCAGGTAGGACAATATTTCCTCACAGCCTTTGAATAACATCAGCATGAATTATTGTTTAAAAAAATCTTAACTAGCATCTCTTCCTCCAGTTTTGTTCTCTACCCGTATATTCTAAGTACTGCAACCAGATTAACTTCTCTATAAAGACATTCTCATTATGCTACCCACTGATTTGAAAAGCCCCAATTGCTTCTCACTCTCCATTGGATAAATTCAGCCATTTAAGATCCACAATCTGGCTCCAAGTGACAGATAAGGCTAGCATTAGGGGAATAGCATAAGGTGGAAAGGGGAAAGAATCTCAACATCACCCCCACTTTCCAAAATTATTTTATTCTTGTATTCTTCAAGGACAGAAGAATAACATCATGAGTCAGGGGTGGACTCTTCCTTGATATGGCAAAGATAATTTTTCTTTGACTTTAGTTTCTATCATGATGAAAAGTTGCAGTTTCCCCAGCCATGCAAAAATAGTACTGTGACTGATGCTTCACACTCTACCTGAGTTCATGTGCTATTGAGCTTGAATTTCTGCTGTTTTTTAGACTATTAATATGTGTTCTGAAATTTTGTGACATTAGGTTACAGGATTGTAAGTAGACTATCACTTGAGGTATCAAGGCAATGTGATGTCTTCCATTCCCAGTGGTGCGTAAAGTCCTCGTTTAGCAAAACCTGGACGTACCCACCGTGTACCTTCTGACTTCCTTCCAAGCTTCATTATTCCCTTACGTGAAATGTCTTTTATCTTCCTCTCTGGTTATCCAAACACTGCTGGCACATGTCCTGTGCTAACTAATTAGGAGGCATTGCCATTATTATTACCCTGCCACTCACAATTCATTTGAAGCACTATTCTGAACAGACCTCATTAATTACCAGTGAATTTTCATATGTTTTCTTTATAGCATGTATCTCTCAATATAGGTCAGGTCTCCCCGATTAGACTGAAAGTACCTTTAGGAAGCTACCATGCCTTTGTACCACATTTGCACACCACCCCAGGAATTGAAAGAAAATAGAAGAAAACACATGTATAGGTTAATTCAAAGCTTACTTTATCTACCAAAGGCAGGTCTAAGAAGGCAGACAAATTGACAGAAAAGGGAAACTTTACTTCTTTTATGCTCTCAAATAGAACTTAGACTATCCCCAAGAGGAAAGTATTGATAACTGACCCTCTACCTGAACAGAGTCAAGGATTCCAGGAAAAATTCAATCGGGCAAATGTGTGTTCCTTAGAACTCTTTTCATGGGCTCTTCTTTCCAACTAATCCCTTTGCTGTCCCATTGGGTGACTCTTTATAGTCTCCATCCTGTCTTCATCTTTAATCTCCTCAGTCATGTTGCTGTGTATTATTAGGTAGGAAACAGACTAGGTTTCAAGAACAAATCAATCCTGCAATTTACTGGCTCAAACAAAACATTTGCTTCTCTGTCCAAAGGTAGATAGTGGTCCAGGATGAGTAAGTATCTCTGCTCTTAAAGGACGTCCAAAGACATAGGTTCCTCTTATCCTGTGGCTATGCCAGCCCCTGGGCACTTGCCCATGTCCACATGGTCAAGGCTGGCTGATCATATCCACATTCTAGCTCACAGGAAGTGGACAAAAGGAAGAGGAAGGCAACCAATTTCCTTTGAGCCATCTCTGTCTTACCAGGTGAGGTTTTTTTCTGAACTAGGACCCTAACACCCTACGATGTCAGCCATTATTACATACGGGCATGGGGGAGATAAGCCATGTTCTGGGAGTGTAGGCTTCAAGCCCCATGTCATACAACTACCACTACCCAGAAACCTGAAGCCTTTGATTGTAGACACCCAAAAATGTGTCCCATGATTAGCATCTCATTCCCAGCATGTATGTATATGCAGCCTAAATGTGAGTTAATAAATACATATTCTGTAATTGAAGGGGATCAAGAACTACCATGCTTCCTTTCTCCAGTCTCCCAGTCCTGTACCTGACCAGTATTATCCACTCCCAGCACCCATGAGCTCAGGCCTCACACTCCATGCCAGTGGTTCTTCACCTTAGGCCCTTTTTTCCCCCAAGGAATATTTGGTAATGTCTGAAGACATCTGTGGTTGCCATAGCTGATGAAGGCCTGAGGTACTACAGGTATCCAGTGGGCAGAGGCCAGGGGTGCTGCTAGACACCCCACCCACCATACACAGGATAGCCCTCTACAACAAGCAACTGTCCAGCACAAAACGGAATATTAGCAATGCTGAGAAACCTTTCTCAGCAGTTCCGGTTCCTCTCAGAAATCTTAACAGGGATCCAAGCTCAAGCTCTTAGCACAGTAGTTTCTTGTGATTGGCACTGTGCTTTTTATCCATGCTTTGGCCTGCTTTTCTCCCTATCCGTTGTTTCAGACCCTTGATCTAAGTTCTTTAAAAAGCTAATAGTCTCAGTAGTCTGTGACCATGAACATCATTAAGTTAGTCTTTTCGAGTGAAATAAAACTTTATTATCTTTTAGGGAGCGTTAGAAATTTGTTCTCAGTTCTAACAAAGAATGAACACAAGCAGTTAGCTTAGTGGGAAGAGTATAGGCCTGGGACCAGGTTCTTGACCTTGTTCTGCTACTAAGTAGCTGTGTGATGGTGAGCAAATTATAGTCCATCTGAGCCGTAGTGTTCCCTTTCAGTAAAATGAACAGTGGGATTCATTGAGTTGCTAGATTATTCTTGTTGTGTCTGGTCCCCAGTTGCAATAATTACCTCTTCACGTCTCTTTTCTTTTAATGTATTTACATGAACACACACATCCACCCCCCACTCACACACACATATACATTTCTGCAAAGGAGGTGATTTCCTCAGTTACGTTTATATTCCCTACAATTAAACCAATAGTAGTTTGCAGTAACCGTTAAAAAGCCAACAGGCAAATCTCTTTATATTCCCATCTAACTCTTCTTTCTAATTCCAAACTTACCATTCCTCAGCCTGAGCTCATCCAAGTCTTAATCTCTCTGGGCCTTACCTTCCACTTGGCAAAATAAGAGTTAATTTTCCAATTCCCATCCGGTTCTGATACACTATGCCTATTCAGAACCGTCTCTGGCCTAACCTGAAACCACTAAGCCAATGTGATGATCGGTATTATGAAAATATAGTAACACTCACAGGTGAAGTGAGTAGCACTGTCTAAAGTTCCTACTAAAATGACAGTAGGAAAAATGTTCATAATCATGACTGACCACGAATATGCAAAAAAAGTGGTTATTTAGTGGCTTCCTACAGCGTTTTCCTTTTTTCTTTTACTGTATTTTACAGCCCAAACTAAAAGAGAGAGCAAAACATCAAGCTTAAATAGAGACATATCATCGAAATGCTTCTTTTCAATTTCCCAAGTAATGCCCAACCTGGTTTTCTATATCATTAAAAAAAAAAAAAAAAAAGATACACATACAATTTGATTTTTGTCCTCAAACCTTGCAAAAAAAAAAAAAGACTATTTCGACTTTGGTAAGTACATCTTTCTGTATCCTGGCAATTCACCTTTAGTTTAAGGATACATCATGGGAACAGGATTAGAATAACGACCAAGTTAAGTTTCAAGTGGTTAAAATTAAAGTTCACGATGAAAAAGCCTTCACAATATTTGTGACTTCTGGGTCTCTGGGAAGGTGCTCTGTGCACCAGGTGATGTAGGGCTGGGTTCTGCTTTCCAGTGCAGCTAGCGATCTGGAATATTAGAGGCAGAGAACAGTGCCTCACTGCTGGTCTTTCCAGAGTCTCCCTTCCAGTAGAAGCAAGTAGTTGCCTCTGAACTCTGAGGTTTGATATCCTGGGGACACCAGCCAACTGCTTGTAAGTGGATCACAACTACCAGACAGGAGTAAGTGCTCAGACATTCCCCTAAGGGGAAGACAAAGCTTTCTTCACCTTCTACTGCCTGAATTAAATTCGCATGTGTGAAGAAATCGAGGCTATCACTGTAACAAACCTGCTTAGATGACTCGTGAACTGAACAGTCAGAACTGGTTCAATACAAACAGGGATGTTCCATACAAACATCTCAAGCAAGTTCCATATCTTTGAGACCACTTTCAGTTATTTACTCCAAAAACCTGAAAGTCAAGAAACAAAAATTTGAGCCCTGTTTAAAATCCCAGTCTTGGGGCAACTGGTTGGCTCAGTCAATTACTTGGTTTTGGCTCAGGTCATGAGCTCACATCTCATGGGTTCAAGCCTGTGTCAGGCTCTGCGCTGATGGTGAGGAGCCTGCTTTGCATTCTCTCCCCCTCTCCCTACCCCCCCCACTTTCTCTCTCTCACTCTCAAAATAAATAAACATTAAAAATTTTAATAAATAATGGGGCTCCTGGGTGGCTCAGTCGGTTAAGCATCTGACTCAGATCATGATCATGTGGTTCATGAGTTTGAGCCCCATGTCGGGCTCTGTTCTGACAGCTCAGAACCTGAAGCCTGCTTCAGATTCTATCTCTACCTCTCTCTCTGCCCCTCCCCTGCTCGTGCTCTGTCTCTGTCTCTCTTTTCTCTCTCAAAAATAAACATTAAAAATGTTTAATAAATAAGTAAGTAAATAAATAAATAAATAATAAATAAAACTTAAAACAAAATAAAATCCCAGTTTCCTCCTGTCTACCACTCCTCTCTACCCTGCAGTTCAGGGAACTCTAGTAGGAAGGGAAGGGATAAGGTCTTCTCTGTCATCTTGCCTCTGAGACTAGATATTGGAAGAAGGAATGTACATAAAGGAAGAAAAATAATGTTCACTTAATAGCTAAGTGGCTGTCAGGTGTTGAAGCTCCTCTAGCTAATCCAATCTGGCCACACATGTCCTCTGTACAACAGGCTTCAAAAACTTGCTTTGAGTACCTGAATGAGTTCTGGGGACGTATGGGGTTTCCTGGTTACACACTTATCTCATATGAAAGTAAACAGCTATCACCACACAGTACCATCCTATCCCGCCCACCCAACCCCATACACACACTCATGACCTAATCCTATAACTTGAGCACCTGGAAACTTAATCTTGCCACATCGTGGAAGGTACATGCTCCCTGCTGCCCCTCTCTCCTTCTGCCCTGCATAGTAGTGTCTCAACTCCTTTTCCCTGTAGAGACAGGGACATATCAAAAAGTCTGCACCTAAGTAAACAATCACTGCAGGAATGAGGTACAAAGTGTCTGTTTCTTGCAGGTATTCCCAATCTTTAAGTGGTTTGTCCCTTTCTCCCTGTGAAGAGGTGAAGAGAAAGCCATCACGTTCTCTACTAGCTAATAAATCACACCCTGGCAGTCGTCTCAATCTGCTTTTTTCCTCTTATTTTTTCTCTCTCCATACACCCGTTTTCTCTCTTCATCTTTCCATTGTTTTTATTTGCACTGGTGTGGGAATGTTGATTCAAATGACAGTGTCTGCTGCCTCTCAGTGCACCCAGGAAGGGACATGTAGTCTCAGCTGTCTGTGGTGATCTTCAGCATGTGAGGTACCTTATATCTCATTCACGCCGGGTGTGGATTCCATCCACCAATCTGGGGACAAAAGGAAGGTGACGCCTGCATGAGTTTCACTCTCATATCACCGAGTCATCTGGTACATCACAGGCTCAATGACTGAGAGCAGTACCTCCATCCCATATAAAAATGACAGTCTTGAGAGACATACCTGGGTTCAAGATCCAGCTCTGCCTCTTCATGTTGTGTTAAGGCAAATCACTCAATCAAGGCTCAAGTTCCTCATCTCTAGAATAGGAAAAATATCAACCTTGTGGAGCCTTGGGCTCTGATTTATAAAAGTGCTCAATGGGACACATTATTTAATATTTCCATCAGATTGACAAGCAGCATTGTGACAAGAATGTGCAAGACACTGAGTAAGTAAGGCTGACTTCAAGGGGTTCATAATCTAACACAGAGATTGACACATAAAGACATCACTACAATAAAATGTGGCAGGTTCAAAGAACGACACATCTAAAGTACTTATGGGGTCAGAATGAGCCAGGGGAACCGTGAGGCAAGAGAGCTAGAAAAATCTCCGTTATAATCACCTCCCCTTCATCCTGTTGGCAAGAGAGGGATTCCTGCCCTGGGTTCTGGGATGGCTGCACATGTAACACCTGACAGTGGACAGAACACATCAACAGCCATTTATTAGTCACACAGGGGAGGAGGGTTGTACTCAGGGACAGAGTCAATAATCAGGGTCAGACTTTGTACTATCAAGAAGGAGAGATGCCCCCGGTCCCCAATGTGGGGGGAGGGGGCAATATGATTGGCTTATTTGAATAACTGGCTGACAGGGAAATGAAACCCATTATTCAGGGATAAGTAGAACCTGTGCCTGGTCCTCATGATAAGGAGGGCTGTATATGTAGGGGACAGGAACAGAGTAGAGAGGGGAACTTGAGGTCATTGACGGCCCTCCTGATTTCACCACACATCAAGGTAGCACACAGTATTGAACGTTAATGTTAGGTCTCACAACAGCCTCCTGCAGCCAACACCGTCTGAACTTGGTCTAAAAGATTAACCATACATTATATAAGTGACTGATATGGGTTGGGGTCATGGCTTTCCAGCTGAAGTAAATTCCACTGCCGAAAGCTAAATTCTCCCTGCACAACATCTGTAAAATCTATGCACATTTAATGTTACTGAAGCACAAACTGTGAAGTAGAAGATGGTAGAAGCTGGAAGAATAGACAGAAGGTCTATAAAGGTGCATAAAGGGCTTGGGCCCAGGGAAGGAGCTTAGACAATACTCTGATATGCTGATGTAAAAGAATTCTTCTAGAAATGGCTAGACGTCCAATAATTGGAAGAAGCGTTATTTAAAAAAACTTATACTCATTTCTTTACCACGTGAATACTCTACCAATGTACATTTGTAAATCTCCAAGACAGTGTGCATTACTGCACAATCTTCTTGAACCTGAGGACATTAATCTTTTAGAAATTTTTTTTCTAGAACACCAATTAACTGTTCCAAAGAACAAAGTTTGAAAATTACTGTTATAGGTAATGAGGGATCATTAAAAGATTCAAGCTGGGAGTGACACTGTCATATTTGTATTTTAAATTAAACATTCTGGAACATGTGTAGAAGATGAATTTGAAAGGATAAAAATGTGAGTATTTAGTGATCCCAGCCAGGAGGCTGTGGAAGCAGTCCAGGAAACCAATCATGAATAGAAATAAGATAATAGGGACAAGAAAAAGGGAAATTTGAAAGAAGCTTTTATTATTAAATGAGGTATGTGTATCAGTGAGAGAGTTAGGTCATCCTATAGTCAGAAATGCACACCAAAATCTCAATGACTTACCATAACAAAGGTTTGAACCCTGTTTACACTACATGCTTCTCATAAGTTGATAAGAGGTGGGGGTCCTCCTCCACAGAATCACACAGGAATCCAGTTCATAAAGATTCTATAATCAGATAGCAGCACCATCTGGAAAAGAAAGCTTCTTGAGTCATTATAAAAAGGGAAAAGAACATAGACATTCAGACATTGGCTTTGGCCTGAAGTAACACCTGTCACTTTTGGTTATAGCCAAGTGATTAGTCACAGGGCTCAGACTAATTACATTGGATCTGGGAAATGTGATTGTCCATGTGCCCAAGAACCGGGATAAAAACCAAGTATTGGTAATATCATTTGCAGTAAGTGAGGAAGAAAGAGTCAAGAATGCCTCCCACTGGTAACAAGGTAAATGATAATGGCCTGAACTGAGAGTATGAGGGTATCCCAAGAGAGATGAAATGTTAGAGAGATGAAGTAGGGGAGAACTCTCATTCTGAGCATTTTGAATTTTATGTGCTGAAGGAATTTTCATTTGAGGATGACGGATAGATTGTCAGAAATTTAAAGTCTAACTGTCAAAGGAGAGTTAAATACTGGAAATAAGATTTAGGAATCCTCATCAGTTATTGAAACCAAGAGCGGAAATACTATCTAAGGAGAGTAAGATGTTCCCTAAGGATCATCAGTTTTTGATTTGAGAGAACACCTAAGGAAAAAGAGAAAAAAACGGCCAAAGGCAGACAAGAAGAAAACCCAGAAATGTCATTTCAAAAAAGTGAAAGAAAGTGAGGGTTTATGAGAGAAAGTAATCGGCAACAACAAACAGAACTAAAAGATCGGGTAATAGGGTGGCAGAAAAGGGTCTAATTGATTTGGGAGTTTTAAGAAGCCATTGATCTTATATTTAAGTGAGATCGTGCACTATTTGTCTCTCTGTGTCTGACTTATTTCATTTAGCATAATGTCTTCCTGGCTCATTCATGTTGTCACATATGGCAGGATTTCCTTGATCTTTAAGGCTGAATAATATTTCAGTGTGTGTGTGTGTGTGTGTGTATTATATATGTATACATATAGTACATTGTCTTTATCTATTCAATAATCAATAATCATTCAGGCTGTTTTTATATCTTGGTTATTGTGAATAATGCTACAGTAAAAATGGGACTGCTAATATCTCTTTGAGATCTGACTTCATTTCCTTTGGATATATACCCAGAAGTGCAATTGCTGGATCACAAAGAATTTCTCTTTTTAACTTTTGGAGGAACCTCCACGCTATTTTCCATAGTGACTGTACCAGTTTACATTCCCATTAGTTATGCACAAAGGTTCCTTTTTGTCCACACCCTTACCAGCAACTTATCTTTTGTCTTTTTGATAATAGCCATTCTAATTAGTATTAAGAGATATCTCATCGTGGTTTTAATTTGCATTTCCTTGATGTTTCCCTGATTTATAATCAGTGATGTTGAGCACCTTTTCATTACCTGTTGGTCATTTCTAGATCTTCTTTGGAAAATTGTGTAATTAGTCCCTTTGCCCATTCTTTAATTGGGTTATTTGGCTTTTTGCTCTTGAGTTTTAGGAGTTCCTTGTATATTGTGGATATAAACCTCTTTTCAGATGTATGGTTTGTAAATATTTTCTCCCTTTCAATTTTTTCTACACTTGAAATATTTCCTAGTCTTGCCTTTCTTAAAAATTTTAATTCCGGTATAGCTAACATACACTGTTATATTAGTTTCATGTACAATATAGTGATTCAGCAATTCTATACATTATTCAGTGCTCATAGTGGTAAGTGTACTCTTAATCTCTTCATCTATTTCACCCATCCCTCTTTCTTCCTCCCCTCTGGTAACCATCAGTTAGTTCTCTAACTAAGTGTCTGTTTTTTGGTTTGTCTCTTTTTTTTCTTAGTTCATTTCTTTTGTTTCTTTAATTCCATATAGGAGTGAAATCAAATGGTATTTGTCTTTCTCTGACTGATTTATTTCACTTGGCATTCTACTCTCTAGATACATCCATGTTGTTGTAAATGGCAAGATTTCATTCTTTTTTACGGATAAATAATATTCATATATATAATATAAATACCACATTTTCTTAATCCATTTATCTATCATTAGACACTTGGGCTGCTTCCATAATTTGACTATTGTAAATAATGTTTCAAAAATCATATGGGTGCATATATGTTTTCAGATCACTGTTTTCATATTGTTTGGGTAAATACCCAGTAGTGGTATTACTGGAGGATAGGGTGGTTCTATCTTTAACTTTTTGAGGGCTCTCCATATTCTTTTCCACTGTAGCTGCCCCAGTTTGTTTTCCTACAAACAGTGACAAGGATTCCTTGTTCTCCACATCCTTACCAACACTTACTGTTTCTTGTGGTTTTGATTTTAGCCATCTGACCAGTGTGAGGTGATATCTCATCATGGTTTTGATTTTCATTTCCCTCATGATGACTGATGCCGAGCATTTTTTCATGTGTCTACTGTCCATCTGTATGTCTTCTTTGGGAAAATGTTCATGTCTTCTGTCCATTTTGCAATTGGATTATTTATTTTTTTTGGTGTTAGGTTGTATAAGTTATTTATATAGATTATATATTATATAGATTTTGGATGCTAATCCTTTACAAGATATGTCATTTACAAATATCTTCTCCCATTCTGCATGTTGTTTTTAGTTTTGTTGATTGTTTACTTTGCTGTGCAGTAGCTTTTTATTTTGATGTTATCCCAACAATTTATTTTTCCTTTTGTTTCCCTTGCCTTAGGAGACATATCTAGAAAGGTGTTGCTGCAGCCAATGTCAGAGAAATTACTGCCTGCTCTCTGCTAGGGTTCTTATGGTTTCAAGTCTCACACTTAGGTCTTTAATCTATTTAGAGTTTATTTTTGTGTGTAGTGTTAGAAAGTGGTCCAGTTTCATTCTTTGGTATGTAGCTGTCCAGTTTTCCTAAAACTGTTGAAGCCATTTGTTGAAGCGACTGTCTTATTCCCATTGCCTATTCTTTCCTCCTTTGTGAAAGATTAATTAAGCATATAATTGTGGGTTTATTTCTGAGCATTCTATTCCATTTCAGTGATCTATGTCTATTTTTGTGCCAGTACCATACCATTTTTATTACTACAGCTTTGTAGCATATCTTGAAATCTGGGGTTGTGATACCTCCAGGTTTGTTCTTTTTTCAGATTGCTTTGGCTATTCAGGGACTTTTTTGGTTCTGTACAAATGTTAGGATGATTTATTCCAGTTCTGTGAAAAATGCTATTGGTATTTTGATAAGGATTGTATGGAATCTGTAGATTGCTTTGGGTAGTTCAGACATTTTACAATATTTGTTGTATTGATCCATGAGCATGGAATATCTTTGTATTTTTCTGTGTCTTCCTGAATTTCTTTCATCAGTGTTTTACAGTTTTCAGAGTAGAGGTCTCTCACCTTCCTGGTTAACTTTATTCCCCAGGATTTTATTATTTTTGGTGCAATTGTAAATGGAACAGTTTTCTTAATTTTCCTTTCTGCTACTTCATTATTAGTGTATAGAAATGCAACAGATTTCTGTATATCAATTCTGTATCCTGTGACCATACTGAATTCATTTATCAGTTCTAGTAGTTTTTTGTTGGAGTCTTTAGGATTTTCTATATGTATTATTATGTCATCTGCAAATAGTGAAAGTTTTACCTCTTCCATACCAATTTGGAAGCATTTTATTTCCTTTTTTTTTTTTTTGTCTGATTACTAGTCTTGCCAGTTTAAAATCACACCAAGAATATGTTTTCCTTTTTGTTGAATTGCCAAGAAGAAGGAGGAGGAAGAGGTGAAGCAGGAGGAGGAAGAGGAGGAGGAGGAGGAGAAGCTATTGCAGAAAAAGGTTTACGAGAAGAGTAAAGGCACAAGCTAGGCTGACATGATTTGAGTAGTGAGAGAGCAGTGAGGAAGTGGAAGAGGCAAAGAAAGTGAAGTTTTATTCTTCAGCCCCGTGAATCACTTACTTATTTGCCAATACTCAGTAAAGGTTTATTAGAGTACAAACGTGACACATGAGCTTTCTGCTCTCAATATTCTGCTGTAGTGGATGTATACTGCATTTCCCCCCTTGCTGTTCCTGTAATATATTGTATATTCCTTTATGTTAGCACTTTTCACAGTATATCGTATTTCTTTATTTTTCATACCTCTCTTAAGACAATGAGCTCTTTCAGGATAAAGACAGGGTAAAGATTGCATTGATCTGTTTGTACCAAAAGCTCATCACAATGTCTGGGCATTGTAGGCATGGAATAAATTGTTTAAATTAGATTATTTAATCCTCACACTGAATGTGGTAGTTATGATTAGCCTCATTTCACAGAAGAGCTAGCTGAGACTTGGGGCAGCTGCAAATTACCAAAAGTCACAGGCAGTAAGTGACAGAGCTGAAACCAGAATCCAAGCTTTTGATTCCATGTCTGTCTCTCCATCACACCAGAACTGCCATGACATCTTTTCTCCCGGGGTGATGGATTCAAAATGACTTATGCATTGCTTTTCAAATAGCTCATTGTATTCAAGGTTACTGATTAGCAATGCAATCTGAGACGGGGGTAGCTCCATAAATCAAAACCAGTCTGTGGATTCCCATAATGCTCAAACCCACAATCATGACTGAGCTGGGTCACTGTATACCATACTATATTAAGAGGAACCATATGAAATTGCTGTTTTAGGTTCAACAAGGGTCGAATATAAGCACTTTCTATTGGTTCAACCTCATAGGATATAGAGTAATTCTTTGTATGGTATGAAACTCAAAGTATGAAGTAGTAGTATAAATTCAGTAGTATGAAACTAGGCAGTGTGGTGGGGAAGATTTTAGAAACAGTCTAACAAGGTTTATAACCACGTTACTTAAACTTTTAAGGGCGCCTGGGTGGCTCAGTAGGTTAAGCATCCGATTTCAGCTCAGGTCATGATCTCACAGTTCGTGGGTTCAAGCCCCACGTCGGGTTCTGTGGTGACAGCTAGCTCAGAGCCTGGAGCCTGCTTCGGATTCTGTATCTCCCTCTCTCTCCGACCCCGCCCCCCCTCCCCCCCCCCACTCACGCTACCTCTCCCTCTCTCTCAGAAATAAATAAAACATTTTTTAAAAAAGGCTTATAACCATGTTACTTACGTTTTCTAAACCTCAGTTTTTTAGTCATTCTAATGAAGATAATTTCTTCCCAAATGACCATTATAAAGATTGAATGACGTGGTCATGTATGTAAAAGGTCTAGCTTTAGACATGACCCATTAAGGGCACTAAATCAATGGCAGCTAAAAGTATGATCACAAAAGGACATGGATGCTTTTGATACAAGGTGTTTTTTTACTTCCAGAATTTATTCTGGAACACAATTCCTAACTTGCTAGACATACTTTGTATATAACTTCTTTGGAATTTCTTGTGATAATGCATATCACTTGCCTTAGAATTAAAAGGTCCACTATATGGAGTCTAACACAAACAGTTGCCAGTCAAGTAATACCTTTTAGTAAAAGGTAATCTTCGACAGGGAAGATGTAACCAAGCAGTAGCTTTTTTAAGATAAATATTAAATGGAATTTCTCAAAGAATTCTCAGGAGCATTGGCTATTCCAAGCTCTAGAAAAGTAATCCAGCCAAAATCTCACTTTTGAAATGAAAATTAATAATGAGAAGTGGTTGTTCCAAAAATAACCTAGATAAATGGCCAGTGTTATCTTCACTTCTGGGGTCTTTTGGTTGACAGTATGTGGACTAAACCAAATTATCTCTGAAAATACACCATAAGAAGACTATGCAAAAGAACACTTTCAGTAGAATTTTATTTACCACATTTTAGGGGTATCTGGGTGGTTCTGTCAGTTCAGCATCCAACTCTTGATTTTGGCTCAGGTCATGATCTTGCGATTCATGAGATTGAACCTCGCATTGGCCTCTGATGATGGAGCCTGCTTGGGATTCTCTGTCTCCCTTTTTGTCTGCTCCTCCCCATACTCACTCATGCTCTCTCTCTCCCTTGTCCTCAAAAATAAATAAAACATTAAAAAAATAAAAATCCATATTTTAGTAACATGAACTTCTGGAAACTGGCACCCATCTATATAACAGAAAGATCAAAACGGAGATCCTTCAGGGAGAAAAAACAATTCAATCTACTCTTAAAGTCCCAGCCATGTTAGTTCATGGGAATCTAACTGTATATCTTCTTGATGAAATTCTAACATGGACCTCGGATATTCTGTGGAAATTGGGTATGAGACACTAGGCTTTATAATCTCTTTAACTTTTTGACCAAAGATATAGCTAAAATGGATAAGAATTTCAGTCTACAAACTAAAGTGTGTCAAAATACATTCTTTATTTTCTACAATTTAACTTAATTTTATATGTACAGATCAGTCTAGTAACTTCCATATACTCTTTTAAATACAGCAATTTCAGGGCGCCTGGATGGCTTAGTCGGTTAAGCGGCCGACTTTCGCTTAGGTCATGATCTCGCGGTTCGTGGGTTCGAGACCCGCGTTGGGCTCTGTGCTGACTGCCAGCTCAGAGCCTGGAGCCTGTTTCAGTCTGTGACTCCCTCTCTCTCTGACCCTCCCCTGCTCACACTGTCTCTCTCTCTCTCTCCTAGAAATAAATTTTAAAAAATAAATAAATAAATACAGCAATTTCTCAGACACTTGAGATGTAAATGCAGGAACACCACGATTGCCTTTTCTTCCTGCTCTTATGCTTGGTATTGACAGTAAGCTCAAAGGACACAGGGGTAAATGGCACCAGGAAAGAAGACGGGATATACTTTAGTCAATTCAGACTTCAATTGTGACACTTCTGCCTCCAGGATTGATTCTAAACTCTGGAGGTGCTTACAGACATATCACCCTCAGGGTAGGGAGGGGATACTCACCTCTCCTGCTCAGTCTGTCGGTCTGGGGACTCTGACTGGCCTCACGCGACCTCAGAGAGAACTTGTCCCGTGAGGGGCCCAGCACAGGTGCTCCAGGGGGAACTAGACATCCTGTGGCTGCTCACTCAGCTGCCACTCAACTCTCTAGCACTAGGAATATGCCCAAGACAGAACTGGGTTTTTGATCCCTGTGCATGCTGCATCCTTTCAACGAAGCAGGCCCGAGATCTCTTAGAGGACCACGAGTTCTCTCCCAGTGTGTGTCTGCAACCAGAAACCTTCTAGAATCCTCCCTCACTGTTGTGAATCCACAAGAAACGCAGACAGAGCTGTCTCCAGCACTTTACAACCTAACACTTCCTGTTCTCCCAAATGGTAAAATGAAAAGTCTCTACAATCATACTTGCCTTCAACATAAGGCACAGGTTCTTCTCATATCCTGGACAATGAAGAGGCTCTCTAGAACCCCCCAGAATCCAACTTGAAGAGGCAGAGGCGAGCACAGGGCTTCCCCAGTTCATTCCTGACACTTTCCTCTGTACTTTTCTTCCCCCTCATCCCTTCCTTTTAGTCTTAAATTGTTGAATGCATTGTGGGAGCTCAGGATGAAGAGAATTCTTCAGACTTTGCATGTGTAGACATCCAGCTGACTTTCAGGAGCTCTCAGGCTGAAGAACCAAGAATTTGTCATGTGTACTATTCAGGTTCCCCAAGGACCCCTTTCCTTTCTACCCTTCTCCAGTAGTGTCTGACCCCAATTTTATTGTCTAGATCGGTGGTAGGGATGAGGTCCTTGGATTTTAAGTGAAGAAATTCTGTTTGGGATTCAATTATATAACAATTCTGTATCTTCCTTTCTTAAAAGTTCCGTCTGCTTAGAATAAGACATACGTATCATTATGAGCCATTTATCATGTCACCAATACAAATACTTTTAACATGAACACTTTTACCACCCACAGCATTCTATAGCCCGGGTTTTTCAACATCAGCACTACTGACATGTTGAGATGGAGAATTCTGTTAGGAAGACTATCCTGATCATCACAGCACCTTCAGCATGGCCTCTATTCCTTAGAAACTGGTAGCATCCATCCTGAACTGTGACAATGAAAAATGTCTCCAGATATTGCCACATGTCCCCTAGGCAGGGCGAATGACCCTCATTTGAGAGCTGCTGCTACAGACTCATCCTGGAGCTACATGACATGCCTGTGTATTGCTTCTAAGTATTTTGATGGTAGAACACTTCTAAGAAGCACTCTGTAGCTGTACTTTTGCAAAATGACCTTTTTAATCCTCCCGATGAGTCAGGTAGCACAGATTACTGGCCCCATTTCCACACTTAGAAACTTGGAAGCATTCAGCTTTCCCAATCAGGTCATGGAAGTCTGTACTTTCGTTTTCCCCCTCTGAAAAGTGAAAATGGTAATCACCGCTTTTCTTCCCCAGCCTGAGATCAGGCAATAACGACAGAGCAACGCCTTTCCCTAACTACTGTTCCCAAACCTCCACGCCAAGCAGCTTCAAAGATAAATTTACGTTTGCCTGTCCTTCTATTTCGTGGGCTTCAGAAATAAAGCCCTCAACATAAATAAAATGGCAGCAAGCCACATGTTTCATCACTATAACTGCCAAATTACACGGAGTAAAAAATCAATTCCATTCCAGCAAAACCAGTCATAATCAGATTGGTTTCTTTTTTTCTGTCATGCCCAGACACAATGCAATTTTTAAAACACAGATATTAATGTGCCCAACATGCCTACCACAATAACCTCCGTGACACCAATCCAGCACTTGGAAATGAGTGCAGATAAACTATAGATACGAACAACTGTGAACTGTCAGCTCTGCAACATTCTGGTTACATGGATTTCCAAAGCCAAGAAATTATACAAGAACATATAATAGTTTGCGAGCCACAAAAATACATGGCCTCCTAGTTGCCAAGGTTATCCAGCCTGATCCTAGAGGGAAGCCAAAAAAATACGAGGTTTTTGAAGACGGCTGAGAATTGCAAGAGAAATCTATCTCGTTGGAAACAATTTACTTGACTTGGATACAAGAGCTTGCCACTGTACACTTATGATAGGCTGTGTGCAATACATCTGTGAAAACCCAGGGCAGAGATTACATACTTCACATTCACAAATGGGGAAATTTAGAATTTGGAAATTAATTTAGAAATTAAATTGAGTGAGTCTCAATAAATATCATCAGAGTATGAATGAAAAAGGGAGAGGAGACTAAAAAACATACCTAAAGGAAATCAAGAACTAGGCCAATAATTAGTATAAATTGAAAATAAACTCTGACCTGCTGAAATGGTAATTTTTAACTTACTATGTTTTATTGTCACCAGCTGCATAAACATAATAACTGAGAGATATGAAGAATGAGTCCATATCGTTTGCTGCACCTAGATATTTGTTAACTCATATGCATAGTTAAAATAGTATAGACTATCCTTTTTAAAACGATAGTAAAAAGATTATAACTTAAGCACTAAATATAGCAAAACAGGTAATTTATTATAGTTACTATGGCAATCAATTAGAGTTGCATGTATTTAAATGTAAACAGGTATTTCTAGCTGAAAATCTGAATTTGTGACAAGGTATATTAATCAAAATTTTTCTAGTGTCATTTAACATAAATGAATTTTAAAATAAAACCTTGTAAGATTCAGTGATCCGAAGCTAAAATCATCAGGAAAATATCTAAAACTCCTGCAACTAGAAAAATAAAATTTTCAGAGAATAATCCCCATTCTGCCTTTGAATTTGGAAGGTCTTGAGCGCCCTCTAGAGGTTATTTAAATAATATTCACAGATTTGAAGTTCACTTTCCCAAAATATATTTGGGCAATTTCAGAACATAAAAACAATATATTGTAGTATTATTTTTAAAAGCATTACATGCTTACCACATAAAATTTTTGGAATTAAGAAAATCATCCAGAATCCTAACATCTTTAAATAACTACTATTAACAATTTCTGTACATATTCTTGATTATATATACACGTGCATGTACATTTTTATGATGCCTTTTTCCTCTTAATATCGCACCGTAAATATTTTACCATAAGTTGTTTATGTGGAGTTTTCTAACTTTAATATTTAATGGGTTCTCCCAAATTGTGTTTTATTTCTTATTGTCAGAATTTCTCAGTGAAAAGTGACAATCCAAAAAAAAGGAAAGAATTTTTCAGTAACCATTCAGGGGTGGATTCACAAGCAATAAAACTATGGATACACATGAATCTTCAAAATAAAAGTGCCATAAAGATATTCTGAATAGTTTTCCACATTCTGGACATAAAGTGGTCATAAAAATTAAACTAGGTAACTAGGGTTATCATCTCAACTATTAATCTAGGGTTTTAGGCCAGTGCCAGCAATAACATTGACCAAGCTGTAAAGCTAGGGTAATATTGCAGTTAGATTAGCTGGGTAATTGCCTTGGTTCCTACTTTGCTTGTTCACGGTTTTATCTTCAAAGATAGTTTACACTTCAGCAATAAAGCCACATGTATCATATGGGGACTTATCAAAATCAGACTTCTTTCTCTAGGCTTGATTTCATTTTTTATTCTTTTAAATAAAACAATAATGTACACCTTTAAGGACACCAAATAGCTCAGGCATTCTTTTTGTTCTTTTCTCTTTTTGGGGGGGGGGGGGCAGGGGGGGAGGGAAAGAGAGAGAGAGGGAGAGAAAGAATCTCAAGTAGGATCCTCACTGTGCACAGAGCCCAACATGGGGCTCAATCCCACAACTGTGAGATGACCTGAGCTGAAAGCAAGAGTCGGATGCTTAACCCACTGAGTCACCCAGGTGACCCTAGATCAGGAATTCTTAAACAATATACACTCTTAAATAGGACTTTTAAACAATCTTAAATGACAATTTTTCATATGTTCACGTGAATGTGGTCATTCCATGAGTATTAGGACCACGACCAAACAACTGTTTCAAAGCACAGAGAGGTTTTGATCTTCCTTTTTATCCAGAGCAGAAAGTGCTGGCAGAGATGGTGACATCTAATTACAATAACTCTAAGACCTCAAATGAGGTAAGTTGAACAAGCAAGGCCCTCTCCATTTTGTGACAGCAGTATTAAGCAAGCTGTCTCAATTTTGGAACATAGAGTTCTCACAGAACTTGACAAAGAGTACAAGTTTTATTTGGTTGCACTGCTGTGAAATTCATCTTCAAGAAAGATGCATCCAGATCTTGGAAGAACTTAGAAACAAGAATTAATAATCCCACAATTTATTTTCATCTTTTGTCCAAATCATTTTTTTTAAAGAGAGTGTGCAGGGACTTGGGATGTCCATTAAATATATACACAATGTAAGAGGGTTTAAGACTAGAAAAATATTGAGCATAATTATCCCAGAAAAATCTATTTTGTGTTTGTTAATGTAAATGAGGAGATGGATAAGAATTCTTTTCTGAGGCATAAAATATTCTCCCTTGACTGTTAAGACAAAATATAGACAACTGGTGGCTATTTGTTTTGTGAAAATTTTATTGGTAACAAACATATAAGACAAACATTTCGTAATAAGATTTTAGGATTTCCAGATGTGATTATCTTTTACCCCACCACTGATTTTTGGCAACAAAGCCCCACTGCTTCTTATCTGTGACCAATAATTTCCCCTAAAACATATGTGCCTACATAAATTAACTAGCACTTATTAAAGGAAACCTGACATTGTGAAGGGAATGTTATTATCATGAGCCTACAGACTTACATTAGTACTCCAATTGGTTATTGGTGGAAATAGATTGGAATACCCCATTCCATTGTTCCAGAGGGTAAAAAAGGAAAATTGTAAGCCCCTGAAGCTGATAAAACTGATTCAGTCGGAGTGAGAGTCTAGCCCTGGATCCCAAAAAAGGGGAATCAGTAATCTACGGAGGCAGCTTGATTTCTCTCAACACAAGTTCAAACAGACCTCACTTTCTTATTTGATAAGGTTGCAAAATCAACAAATCAGGAAAATGAGATACATACAGAGATAAAGACTTGAGGCTAAAACAGGCAAATATTAAATGGATAAATGATGGTGCCACCCATAAAGTGCTGATCAAAGACTTTTGATAGCAACCTAGAGGGATATTGCCAAGAGAATGTTACAGGGCTCTATTTTTGTCTCTGCCACTCCACATCGGTCTCAATCAAGGGAATAATGATAAAAGGCACGTTTATCAAATTTGAAGATAACATGAAACTAAGAGGGTGAACAAATAAGGATTAAAAAAAAAAACCCTCAACAGGCTAGAAAAGCAAGTCAAACTGAATTAGATAACATTTAATGGGGACAATATTAAATCCTACATTTGAGTCTGAAGAGGGGGAAAATGTGACTATCAAAATGCTAATTTGAACTTGTGCTGCTGTAATAGAAGACCAGTAAGACTGTCAACTAGAATTTTAAAAGTCTTACTCTGAGGTGCCTGGCGTCTCAGTCAGTTAAGCATCTGACTCTTGATCTCAGCTCAAGTCTTGATCTCAGGGTCATGAGTTCAAGGCCCTGCATTGGGGTGTATATATATATATATATATTTATATAAAATTATTATTATGTATTAGCCACCCACACTGAGAGTATTGTGAGTTATACAAGAATGGCATAAAGCATGTAAGAATCTCATCAGCATGGGGCCAGAAAAATGATAGAGAGGGTCAGAACAGAGTCAGAGTCATAAAGACTCTCAATCTCAGAGACAGCACCTGGATAGCCCAAGGGTATAGCCATTGCAGGCAGTCCAACCTGGCAGGCAACATCATCCAGAGAAATTATGGGGGGCTAATTAATTTAGAATTCAGGATGGGCCAACAATTAGGTCAGGAGATCTGATGATCATAGCAGGATTCCCATCAGTGGGAAATTTAAGAGTAACTGGATATATTCCAAGTAAAGAAACCTTGGAAGATCTGAGGCAATACACTAAAGCCCTATCAGTACCTGGGATCCAGCCAAGCCATTTTGCCATCAAACACTATAGGCAAAATGTCTTATGTGCTATGAGTTTCTCAAGGGTCTTAAATTATTGGCTCAAAAATATATAGAGAAAACTATAATCTTGAAACAAATATAGCATTAACAAGTCAGCTAAAATCAACTGCTTCTATAGTGACTTGTAAATTATGTTTAACATGAGATGTTAATGCATTTTAATATAGTTACTATAATGTGAGAAGGTGTCTCTAAAAGCAGAAGGGCTTGGGGTCTAAAAGTCTTTAAATGGAGATGATCTAGTGTATACAAGGATTAATAGACTAGGCAGCATTAAGCAATGAAGGAGCAAGACTCTTGAAAAGTCCTTCTGGGAATTTACATATTGGACAAACATAAGAGGTACCAAAGCTTGACTGGAGTGGGTATAAACTAGAAAACATGGGACACTCGGGTGGTTCAGTTGGTTGAGTGTCCCAATTTAGCTAAGATCATGACCTCACAGGTCGTGAGTTTGAGCCCCGAATTCGGCTCTCTGCTGTCAGCGCGGAGCCTGCTTTCGATCTTCTGTCTTTCTCTCTCTGCCCCTCCCCTGCTCATACTCTCTCTTCTCTGTGTCTCTCAAAAATAAACATTTTTTAAAATTAAAAAAAAAAAAAGAAACTAGAAAACATGCCTGGGCTCTAAGATTCCAAACCTGAAGGACATGACATAATTCCAAATCTTCCACCGCTTAGTTCCTAAATTTGTCAGGAGTGGCTCCATGACCAGGACGGAATTAACCTTGGGAGTCATGGAAAGGAGCACTGAGATAACTCAGAGAGGTAGAAGAGACAGCGGTCTCTTCTTATAGCCACCTCTCAGTTTGGGATTCCTGCTTCAAGGAAACTACCAGCAAGGGGGAGTTCAAAGGGGCACACCATCAAACTGGAAAGTACTGAGCAGAGAAAAGTTTCAAAGACAGGATATCCTGGGAAAGATCAGAGCTGGGAGAATGAAAGACTGAAAGGGAGCCTGAGAGGGTCCCCAAAAAATGGGAGGTCCTATCACGTAGAAAATGTACTGGGTTTGTCTTCTTACTGACACAGGAGTACACAAAGATCAGATAGTGAATACTCTCCAAGAAGATGAATTTTTACTTATTATAAGGATGTATTTTCTAATGATTACTTACAAATCTAATTAACAATTGAGTTGATTGAGAAAAATGACAGCCATCCCTAGGGACAGGATGACCACTCAAACAGTATTTTATCAGATAGGAGTCAAACACTAAGTGGATCACTGCATAGATTTGTACTTAAGGCTTTTTTTTTTTTTAATACTGTGACAATACTTTAAAAATATGTCTTCCATAGTTTGTTTACTGCTTCTTGGGATATCAGAGAGATACAGACGTGAGTGAGAAAGGGATCCAAAGTAGCCTTTAGAATAAATGTTATAACAGATTTGGAGCCGCGGGAAGGATTACACCCCATTGGCTTCCTTGTCTGCTGCTGAGATGCACAATTACAAATACGTAATAATCTTGAAATAAAGTATCTACACAGCTACAAGAACACAGATACTGATCAACTCCCAATATTTCTGCCCTCATGTGGAAGGGGAAGGAAGAACTGGGGAGTGGCAGACTACTAAGTTCATTTCAACAGATCATTTTATTTTTTTAATTTTTTAAATTGTTTTATTCATTTCTGAGAGAGAGGGAGAAAGAGTGTGAGCAGGGCAGGGTCAGAGAGACAGGGAGACACAGAATCTGAAGCAGGCTCCAGGCTCTGAGCTAGCTGTCAGCACAGAGCCCGACGTGGGGCTCGAACCCACGAACCGTGAGATCATGACCTGAGCTGAAGTTGGATGCTTAACCGACTGAGCCACCCAGGTGCCCCAATAGGTCATTTTCTAACAATAGTTGAAATGCTGATCATGAGTGTGATTTAGGACCTTTCAAATAAAGGCAAGTAGGGACTGATGAAAATAGGAAGGGAACATATTGGCTCTTTTAACTGGACCAGCCACTTTCCAGACACTTGGTTTTCTGACAGCTAAAAGAGAAAGGGAAATCTCTCCTCCAACTTTTGAACAGAAGTCCCAGGTTTCTCTAGGAGTGAAATTGGACCCCCTGTTTATTTGCAAGAAATAATTTGACCAAGGGATTACAATGAGCTGATTGTTTTAGACCTAGACTCTTGCCTAATTATGAGCCAGTCGCCACAGCAAGGAGGGTGACATTTGAACAAGTGGCCTAATCCAATCAAGCTCCACACCAGGAAACTTGAGATGAGGCTGTGGCTGCTCCTCAAAGGGAAATATAGTTACCTCTGCCCACTCATGGATTAGAAGCTTAAATATGTACATTATGTAAAACACAATTTACGTACAATTTTAGACCATCCTCTCAGGTCTAGTAAGCCCAGTGGGGAGTAATTTTTATTTTCAGATTAGAAAATGCATCCAAAATAGAGTGTTTCAAATAATAAAGAGAAATACCAACATCCAGATACTTCTACATTCATACTAGCTCCATGCATCTTTATCCATTGACATCAACTTAATTTTATCTGTACTTTCTCCACCCCAGGGGTGGAGAGGAAATTTTGAGAGCTTCTGTGTAGTTATTGTTGCTAGGAAACAATATCCTTGGTATCCAAGTGTTCAGGCTTTGAGGCACTGTGTGAAGTCACTGGTTCATAAAGGAAAGCCTTTGGTAAATAGGTTGTTTAGGTGTGAGTAAATTGATGTTTGCTCTCTGTGGCGAAATGTTCTTGTGTAACCTTTGAATAATAGTGTGTTTCTAGGCCTCTATTCTTTCCTTTGGATCCAGCTGCCATTATTGACCTCATGAGAACTCAAACTTCTACCTGAAATGGAGTGAGCATTCTCTTTCTCCTCCCAAATCATGTGTAATTATCTCAGTGCCTTGAACACGAAGTCTAATGGGTTTTAGTTAAACAAAGCATAAGTGAGCTTGGAAATAAAGACCCAGACCACTGACCGTATGAGCAGTTGAATAGTATTAAAGTCTGTATTGGTTGATGGCCATATTCCAGCCCTTTTGTGCATGGCATTGAAGTCTCCCACTACTTCAGAAGTGAGAGACTTCAGAAGTAGGAAGCAATGAGTGGTGCTGGTTTGATTCATCCCATACCTTCTCCTCTCTCAACTCGAAGCTGCAGACCATCTCCAGACTCTCAATTCTAATTATTGCTGACATTTTCCCCATTGGATCTTATGATTTGAAAACCAACTTGAGGTTGTAATTTATCACCTCATGACTCAGTATGCCTAAAATTAACAAGCAGGTTTTTCTATGTCCTTGATGCCTGGACCCACCTGCAAGGCCCCTGTGAGCAGAATCATCTTAATCAAAGAGTAAATCCAGCTCAAGAATACTACCATATAAGTTATCTATATCAAGTTACCAGGTTGAAACAATAAATTTAGAACTCAAAACTTCAAACAATATTCACTAATTCATTTATTCAATAAATATGTATTGGATGCTTACTGTAGATAGAATCTGTTCTAAGTATCAGGAATTTTTAAAAAATGAACCAAAGGGGGTCCTTGCTTTCATAAAGTGTATAGAGAGGGAGAGGGGACACAAAGCTACATAAACAGATGCAATATTTACATAAGATGTACTGTGTACATCTCAAGTTTTCTCAAAAAGGTAAATCAATAGAGAGAATTGGTTATAAAAATTGGAGGGGCTGGAAGAGCGAAAGGGAGAAGGAAGATGGGATGCTGAAGGAGCAAAGGACAGAAATGGCTAACACTCCTGTGCTGGAGCCCATGAGTCTGAATCTGCTGAGATCCTATCAGAGATGGTGTTCTAAGTGTTTATGGAGCTGCCGAAAGAGGTGCTGCCTCTTCCTCAGCTTCAAGGGTTTGGAATCACCCTACTGCCTCCGCAGCAATCACCATCAACTGCAACACTACTGCACTACTAGAGCCAGAATCCAGAACCTTCCCCCCACCCTTCCGTATTCTAAGCTTCAGCCAGTTCTTCTGAGGGGCAGCATCTAACACGAAGCCAAAGAGACAGGGAGCCCAGCCCCAGCAGTACAGTGTGTAGAAAGTGGGACGTGAGGCCAGAAACACCAAATGAATGACTTGCACAAGCCACAACAGAGGTTTGTTTTGTTATTTTTTTTCAAGTAGGCTTCACACTCAGCATGGAGCCCAACGCAAAGCCTGAACTCATGGACCCCAAGATCAACACCCAAACTGAGATCAAGAGTCGGATGCCCAACTGACTAAGCCACCCAGGCACCCCCACACCAGAGGTCCTAATGAAAAGCTCTGGTAATCTCAAATCTGGAGCAAATAGTTCTTCCCCAGAAGAAAAAGAGAATGTGTCAATCCAGTTTCTATTGCAGATAACAGAAGCCCATTTGGCTAGCTTCAGCATGAAGAGATTTAATAGAGGAAAGTGAGGAAAGATTTAAAAGCTTCCAAAATTAAAAGATTGAAGGAGTGGGCCCTTGGCTGGGCCACTGGACATGACTCCCAGAGCCACAGTGCAAACTGGCCCTTGAAGGGAACTGATAGCACTACCACAATCAGAAAGCTGGTCATTAGGGAGCTTCTACTACCATGTCAATTTGAGCTAAAATCAGAATTCTGGTTCCACAGCCATCTATACTCTATGAGCTGTATAAACAAAATGACTACCTCAAACACCACCTTGGACATCACTTAATTCCATCTAACCTAGGGAGCTTAAATCATATCCACGCCCTTGGTTGCAAAGAAATCTGGGAAATGTAGTTGTCTTTCCTGGAGGATATTAGAATCCATGCTAAAGAAAACCAATACACATGGTATTTGACACAGAAGGAATTCTACGGTGAAATATATAGCATTTTAGATGACATTTGCAAGCTCCCAGAGGACAAGAGCCATGTCAGCTTTATTTACCACTGTAACCTCCAGCGCTTCTCTACCACCTGGCATATAGTTACCACTCAATAAATATCTACCCATTGAATGAATAGAGACACATACACAGGTTAGTGCTTGGTTGTCAGGTTAAGGTGGGTAACACAAACCAGGAGTCCTAATGATAAGAAACAAAAATTCAAGATTCTACAAACTTTTATTGGACACTGACTATATGCTAGGAGCTTGGTATATATGCTAGACACTGAGGTACAAAAAGGAAAGAAAACCAGTTCCAGACCTGAAGGGCTCAGAGGCTGGTGGAAGATAAGTCAAGTAAAATTCAGCATGGTTTTGTGTTCTGTTCATGGCAAGCATGTAGTTGAGTTGACAAAAGTCAACTGGGGGCAGAAGAGCTGTGACGAGTGCCTTAGGTAACTGCCTACACTTCGTCCTACACTCAGTCATGGCTACCAACCACTTTACCCCTGTCAGCCCACTTTTACCTTTGCATACTGGAATCTTTGAAGATTTTATAGTGTTTGTATATATTTAACTTTGCCCTTTAAATTTCAGCTTTCCTGATAAAATTAAGTTGCTTATTGAGTAACTTCTGTGAAGTAAATCACTGTCTTCCACTGACATCTTCCTAATTTTATGTCATTCCCTCTATATGTTTATTCGCTCTACATGTTATTCCTTCTGGAAGGTGGCCTGGTCCACCCGTCTGGCCCATTTGCTCAGCCTGATAGTAGACCGTGAGATCCCGGAAAGCAGTGCCATGTGTGACCCACTGTATATCCATAGTGCCTAGTATAGTGTTTGATACACAGTAGGCACTCAAAATCTGTGTATTAGAATGTTAAGTATAATTTCCATTGATTTGCCTTTGCCAGTTTAGAGGTAGTTGGTATTTGTGCTTCAGCAAAGATCCTGATGGGTGTCTAGGAAGATGAGAGGTTGAATCCAGACTTGTCCACAGCAGCGGAGAAGAGTCAGCAAAGACCTTATATGAGAGCATTTGGGAAGTGGAAGTGAGCTAGCAAGTGCCTCTGATGGGCAGCACGTAGACACTAATACAGAAGCTGTGTTTGATCAGTCCTGATTTTACTGCCAGTAGAAAACAGGCCACCCAGGGCCACAAAGTAATGATAGAGGCTTAATGAGGTCAAAAGCTGTAGGTGAATCCATCCCCAAACTGGGACAAGGGCAAGGGTTTGTTCTCAGGCTTTGATCTATAAATAGTATGGCTCTCCACAGAGAGTCTCTAGATACCAGGTTTTAGAACTTCCTCCCTAACAAATACTTACAGTTCAAATATTCTATGTTGCCAACTAAAAGCAAAAACATGTGTCATCTAGCGCAGAATAGGACAATGTCTCTTTGTGAATTGTGAGGAGCCGAATGAGAGAAACTGCCTGGATGAAAACCACTCCACCCCCATATAAAGGTGAGCAAAGGGTATGAGACATGCGAGGCTAAACCTTATACTCCATTCACGTTCGATAAGAAGAGAGCTTTAAATTTGAGCATATTGTCTTGGCTTCTTTAAAGGATTTTTAAACTAAATTGTATTTATTTGATTCCATCTATCATTTTGAAAAAGCTTACCTCTCACGCCATCTTCCTGAATGGATATTGCTGAGGCATTTATCATCACGTAAAAAAGGTGCATGGGAGAAATTTTCCCCAGGCCTAGCATCAGCACTTTGTCTTTTTCCAAGCCAACTGGTTTGTTTTCATCTCAGGGGCACTGTGAATTTTTAACCTGATCTGATTTTGTGTTGATGGAAGGCACTTTTATGGCTCTGAAGAGATACAGGTCTGGATGATCCTGGAAGCTC
Organism: Hyaena hyaena; assembly: GCF_003009895.1. Lineage (NCBI taxonomy): Eukaryota > Metazoa > Chordata > Mammalia > Carnivora > Hyaenidae > Hyaena > Hyaena hyaena. The sequence continues at coordinate 180,894 of NW_024080820.1, forward strand.
ATTTCCTCCTTCCTGGCAGAGAGCAAACTCAGCAGATCTAACTTAACTTGACAAGCAAGAGCTGGTCCCAACTGCTAAGTCCCTAAGGCTATGCCTTTATGACCAAACCACCTCCACCACTGAGACCTGCCGCTGTCACATGGTCACCCAGTCATATACAAATGTCCAGCCAGTCCTTTTAAAAGTATACATTACAAGACAGGGCTCCTCTCTACCGGAATCTTGGCTACAGTGCATTCAGTCTACCTCTGATGAGCCTAAGCTGAAGGATCAGGAGAATCTGGGGAAATTTGCACTCCACTATATCTCTGCTGGATACATCTTCCAAACTCAACCCCATTCTGTATCTTCTCCATGTCACACTGGTCATGTGTAATTGAAACCATATTGCTCACATGTAGAAAATATACAGGATTCTACGACATCCTTTTTTTAATCCAGTGTTTTGATTTTTTAAAAGATGCACATGATTCAAACTCAAAAAATAATAAGATAAATATAGCGAAATTTTCCCTCCCATCCCTATCACCCATCTACTTAGTCCCCCCAAAGGGAATAATTATTAATTTATTATCTGACCCCCCAAGTTTCTTTCATACATATGCAAGTATATACAATTATAGCATTGCTTTTCCTATATTTTTCACACACATGTTAGAATGTTGTGATAGCTGAACTTTGTGGGATTTCTTTTTCATTAAAAGTAATTTTGGAGAGTTTTTCATACTATATGTAAGAATTTCCCAATTCTTTTTTTACAGTTTTATAATAGTACATTAATGTACCATAATTTAGTCAGCCACTCCTCCACTGAGAGACATTTATATTGTTTCAAATATTTTGTTTCTAGAAAAAGTGCTGAAGTGAATAATCCTATACATACCCTCTTCACAATTATTCAATTCAATCTGTGAGATGAATTTCTAGAATAGGAATTTCTGAGTCAAAGGGTATATGCATTTGTATTTTTGATAGATGAAGCCAAATTGCTGCATATGGGTTATACCAAACCACATTCGCACCAGCGTTATATAACAGTGTCTGTTTTTCCACATGCTCAGCAATATAGTGTGTTATTAATTTGTGGATTTTTACCACATTGTCAAGTAACAAAAAAAGGTATTTTGATGTAATCTTAATTTTAATTTGTATCTCCTTTATTATGATTGACAGTGGGCATTTTTACCTTTATAATGAACTGTTTTTGAAATTCTTTTTTCCATTTTGTCATTAGGTTTTTGGTTCTTTTTCATTGTTGTTTGTAGAAACTCTGTATATTAAGAAATGTAGTTCTTATCTGCAATATGCACTCTAATTATTTTTTGTTATTTGCTTTTGAGGTTGTTTATGGAGTTTTGTCATGGCTCTTTTTTTTAATGTGGACAAATCTGTCATTTTTTTGTTGTTGTTGTTGTATTACAGTTAGAAAGGCTCCTTAAGGGGGTACCTGGGTGGCTCTGTCGGTTAAGCATACAACTCTTGATCTGAGCTCAGGTCATGATCTCACAGTTCATGAGTTCGAGTCCCACATCAGGCTCTGTGCTGACAGTGCAGAGCCTGCTTGGAATTCTGTATCTCCTCTCTACCCCTTCCCCATCTGCACTTTCTCATTCTCTCAAAATAAATAAATAAACTTTAAAAAAAGGCCTCCTTGATGCCAGAATTCTAAAAGAGAGTTCTCCCTTATTCTCTTCTAGTACATATACAGTTTTATTTTCTAGATAAAACTATTATTAATTTGAAGTTTATAATAAATAATAATAATTTATTAGTCCAAACTAATTTTTTCCAGTAGCTCTGCAGTTTTTTCTATATGATTTATGAAACTGTCTTCTTCCCAATTTTTCCGGGTACCAATTCTATTATATACTAAATTCCTCTGTTCATTTGGCTCTGGTTCTGACTGAATTTTCAAGTGTGGCCCATTGATCTCTCTGTCTCTACCAGCATTAGAATAACACTTATCATTATTAAAGGTTTTTAGTACATTTTACTACCTGATAAAAATAGGTACCCTTTATCTCTCTTATTTTTTAGAGTTTTCTTGGAATTTCTGATGTGTTTATTTTCATTTTGGAATCGTTTCGTTCAGTTTATAAAACAAAACACCTATTGGTATAGGCGTTCACGTTAAATTATAAATGAACCTATGATGTTGAGTCTTTCTACTCAAAAACATGTTTATTTACAGCTTCTTTTGTGCCCTTCAAGGATGTTTTAAATGTTGCATATGTTGTATGTATTTTTCAGTTTATTACTAGATATTTTTGTCTCTATTTTAAAATATTCTTCCATTACATATTATAAATTGTTGTCTTTATACATGAAACTACCCATTTCTATATAGTAATTTTGTAGCCCATTATCATATCTAATCCTATTATTTCTGATTGTCATTAAGTTCACCCTTTAGGGTTTACTGAGTATACAATTGTATAACTTGTAAATCAGTTTAACAAGCAGCTGTACAACTTTATACTTCAATTTTCTTTCCCTTGCCTAATGCATTGGTTAGTATTACCAGAGTGCTGTTAAATAAGAGAAGTGGTAGTGGATACTTTTATCTGTTTAATTCTGTGGGAATGTTATAGTGTTTTTACAATAAGCATGATGCTAGCCTTGAGACTGTGATAGATATACCTTGCTATGTAAGGAAGTATCTATCTATTCAAATTTATTGAGTATCGTTGTTATGTTAAAAGATTAAATGGTTATTACATTTTGTCAAATGCCCCTTTGGCCCCTCTGTAAAAAATCATATTCATTCCTTCTCTGTAAATCTGTTAATATAATAAAATACATCACTAGATTTTTCTAATATTGAACAATTCACAGATTAGAAAACCCACCGGTTATGCCTTACTATTTAATGTACTGCTGGATTTTGTTCACTAATATGTTTTGCTTACTTTATTTAAAAATAATTTGGAAGTATTCGCTCTTTGCCTCTACTCTGGAACTGTTTCAGTAGTAATAGAATTATAAATTCTTAAATATTTGAGTCTAGTGGGTATTTGTTTATAGGAAATGAAATCAAGCTCTTTTGATCATCTATCTCTCCTGATTTGGACAAATGCTTTTCTTATGAAAAATGTATCCATTTCATTCAGATTTGCTAATTTGTTTGCATAGACTTGAACAAAGTAGTCTTATGATTCTTTACAAGCCCTGTTTCCAAGGTGATTTCCCTTATTGCGTGTTAGTTATCCATCCTGATTCATTATGTGATTAGACTTCCTGTAGAATCGTTTCCTCAAATAGGTCCCTGGGTGATATGTTTTCTAATCTTTGTAGCTTTGTATATTATCTCTGGAAGAAGCAAATTTGGGCAGGGAATGGGACACTGGGGTCTCAAATTTGCTGTCTTTTTGGCCTATACTCTAGATATTCTGTGGACATTACTCCCTAAACTTTTCCCTTCCATATAAGAAGTCCAATATGTTTTCCTTTGAAAATACCTTGAACTTTCTGTCTGGAAAATTCTAAGATTTTTTTGGAGTTCAGGAATGATATCACAATTACCCAATATAATGAGCCTTTCAATTTGCAAAATATTTTATTTATTAAGCTCAAGAGAACTTGGGTTTTCTTTTTATTTCTTTTAGCTCATCTTCTTTCAAGAATGCCTACTGTTTATATATTAGAACTTCTAGATGAGTTCTTTAAAGTCCTTTATGTTTACTTCATACTTTCCAAATCTCTGTAATTTTGTTTTCTTTTGAGATATTTTTTCAAGCTGTCTTCTAAGACATTAATCTGGCCTCACCAGTGACCATCTTCTCAACTTATCTAAAACATCTTTTTTTAAAATCTATGGGTTTTAGTATAAGGAAAATTTCTGTGCTCTAATCAAATATACTTAAGTGTTGAGATATATATAATATCAGTGTTCCAATATTTTTATAAGGATGGAAAATGAAGAGTTCAAACTATCATCTTCCTCCTCCACCAGCTCTTTTCACTAGGGGCCATACACTCTGGATGTTCTGCTTGCCCTTCTCCTCTAGGACTATTGGATTCTCTTATAAGCATTGTTGTTTTTTTCTTACATACACGTTGTGGTTTGGGGCCAGCTGCCAGAGCACTGTTAATGGAAACAATGTTCTAGCTGAAAAGTATCCTGAGCTCCTGGTAAATTGTCATTCTCCTGCTGATACACCAGGAGATAATCTCTGTCTCTCAGGCAGGCTACCTTTTCAACTCTCCCACCTCTCAAAACAATTCCTCCAGCCACCCAAGTGTCAGTGCCCTTTAGCAGCCCCAACGAGCCCCTGAATTCAGCCTTCTTGGCTAATCTCACTGTCCCAATCCCCATTCAAGAACTCCATGCCACTAGTCCCCAAGTTCTCTCTCATCCCAGAGCAGAGAAAAAAACCCCATGACAGCATTGTCCACTAGATCCAGACAGAGCTGAGACCTCACATTCCCCAGGTCATACTTCAACGCTGGGGTTAGAAATAGATCATAGTTGAACTGAAAATGGAAGGGAGAACATCAGTGTTGAATTTAAGCTATCATATTGCCACTAGCCATTTTCTCATTCTAGAATCCATAAATGGGCTTTACAGGATCCATGGTCCTCAGAAATTACCATCAAATTTTATTTATTTGTGTATTTATGTATTTATTTTATTTTTTATCCATTTATCCATCTACACATATGTATGTATATGTTTCTGTGAAGTTTTTAGAAGTTATTTTTTTTATTTTTAATGTTTATTTTTGAAAGAGAGAGAGAGAGAGAAAAACAGAGACAGAGTGTGAGTGGGAAAGGGGCAGAGAGAGAGGGAGACAAAGAATCCAAAGCAGGCTTCAGGCTCCGAGCTGTCAGCACAGAGCCTGATGTGGGGCTTGAACTCAAGAACCATGAGTTGATGATGTGAGCGGAAGTGGGGTTGAACACTCAACTGACTGAGCCACCCAGGTGCCCCTAGAAGTTATTTCTTAAAGACTTTTACTTTTATAGAGTGGTTTTAGGTTCACAGAAAAATTGAGAGGAAGATACAGAGACTTCCAATATGCCACAAGCTTCCACACATTCATAGACTCCTCCATTATCAACAGCCCCCACTAGAATAGTACCTTTGTTACAACTGCTGTACATTTGTTACAACCTATGCAGACATATCACAAATCCCCAATATGCCAATAAGTCAATAAGCCAATAAAATGTAGATTACTCTAAGTCCAATAGGTAAAGATGTTCTCACAGCTTTTTGGACACCAGGGGTTATAGCTAAAAGTAAATATCTTCTGTTCCTATGGCTAAACCTTAGTCATTGTACAATGGGTTACTGAATATGGAATATTACCCTTTGAAGAAAAGGCAAGTTCTTAGACCTAGAAGGAAATGGTTTAAAGAGAAATAAAATAAGCTAAATTGAAACTTATCACAGTAAATAATAACCTCCATAGAGTGGCAAAAGTAACAAATATAAAACAGTTGGGGGTTCAACGAGTTTAAGAATAAGAATTCAAAAAAGAGCCTTTTTTGAAGATAAGTGAGAAATGTATAAAGCAATAAAATTAAGACAGATTTATTTCCCCTCAAAAAAAAAAGAGTAGCTTAAAATTTCCTACATCCTTGCAGGGATATGTTTTCAGTGATCCTTACCACTTGGCACTCTTCTAAAGTTTAAATATGTTCTTTTTTAAAATCTCTTGTAAAATATTACTGACTTTAATCAAAAGTAGGTCAGCTTCATGTCTACTACATTATATGGTTATCTTCAAAACACAAGCCCTAGTAATTCTAATGGGGAAAAAAAGGATTTGATTTTTTTTATTGGAGGTGAATATAAAGAGAAAATGAACTTAGAAATTTCTTCTTTATCTCAACCAGGTAGAAAGAGACAACTATAGCCTTCTATATGCCTTAAAGTTTTTTTAAATTTTTAAATATACCCATACATTGTTTTTATAGAAGTTAGTATTTTATATGACCATAACCCAGCTAGACCTCTGGTAAGGGGGAAGCAGAAGAGAAAAGGAGAAGACAATAGACTTCAGGGTAGCCCCTAATAATGCAAATTGCAATCCTCTACACATTCCTCTTAAATTAACAAAAGCTCTCCCTCATAAATATTAAGCTATAAATGTATTATCAAAATTCATAGGGGTCCCTGGGTGACTAGTTGGCTAAACATCTGACTTCAGCTCAGCTCATGAAATTGTGGTCGGTGGGTTCTAGCCCCACTTTGGGCTCTGTACTAACAGCTGAGAGCCTGGAGCCTGCTTTTGATTCTATGTCTCCCTCTGTCTCTGCCTCTCCCCAACTTGTGCTCTCTCTCTCTCTCTATCTCTCAAAATAAATAAACACTAAATAAAAATTCATAAAGTTCTTCACACTTACACAGGGAGCAATCATAATATATAGAATTATTGATCACTATATTGTATACCTGAAACTAATACAATATTATATGTGAATTGTACTTCACTTTAAAATTTAATTAAAAATTCATATAGTTCTTGATTTTTCACCTATGTATTAGATATAATAAAAATATATGAGGGGCACCTGGGTGGCTCAGTCAGTGGAGGATCCGACTTCAACTCAGATCATGATCTCACGGTTGGTGGGTTTAAGCCCCACAGCGGGCTCGCTGCTCTCAGCCTATCAGCACAGAGCCTGCGTCAGATCTAGTGTCTCTCTCTGCCCCTGTTCCACTTGCAGTCTCCCCAAAATAAATAAATATTAAATATATGTATATGAATAGAAGTTTACCTATTTTCTAAAATAGATATGTATTTCTTTTTTAAAGGTCTTGATCACATGAGTATGTACAAATTTGATTTTTCATTATACTCCACCATTTTGCCCTTTCCGTTTTCCTTTTAACAAATATGTGCTCACTTATTATTATGTATTGTTGTTAAATGGTGCACAGTAAAAATCTATGTTCAGGTACTAGAATTCAGCTATCCACTTATCTAACCAAAGAATTCCCATTAATAGACGCAAAGAAAACAAGGAGTAATGATATCGGACATCACTGAACGATCAGAATTTATGTCCACTAGAGCGGATGCATCCCTCTTCCCAATGCAGGAATAGTGCTCATTATGAGACCTATATGCCATCCTGATTTACAGCATTGTCGTCTTACTACCGCTTGCTGGGAATTTTCTCTCCAGTTCCAAGACTCTTCAAAATGAATGTCTAGATCAACTTAACTCTATTTAACTGTGCTGTATGTCTTGGTTTCAGATGGCTATACCACCGATGACATTGAGTTTTACTGGAATGGAGGAGAGGGAGCAGTAACTGGAGTTAATAAAATTGAGCTTCCTCAGTTTTCAATTGTCGACTACAAGATGGTCTCCAAGAAAGTGGAGTTCACAACTGGTGAGGACGTTTCCCCCCAGATGAACTCGGGGCACTATGAAAGAAGGAAGATGACTCCTACCAAATGGAGATCTGATTTTTTTTTCTTTTTTCTTTTGTAACTCAGGGGCATATCCACGACTGTCGCTAAGTTTTCGTCTAAAGAGAAATATTGGCTACTTCATTTTGCAAACCTACATGCCTTCCACATTGATTACAATTCTGTCCTGGGTGTCTTTTTGGATCAACTATGATGCATCTGCAGCCAGAGTTGCATTAGGTAAGGCATTCCCAGCACTGCAAAGAGTTGTCAGGGCTTAGCTTCAACCAACCAAACAATGTTAGAAATTATAAGCAATGGCTTACTCTTAGAGCAAGTCAAAGAATGAGATTACCAGAAAAGTCCTTGAGAGTGAAACATTGAAGGGTAAGCATTTTCAGGATGAATGTTTTACATGCAATATCTTTTTAGCATTTTACCAAAAAAATTTCTTAAAATATATTTAATACTAACTATATTTGTGCTTCTTAGAGTCTATTTTTAAATTTTCATTACACAAATTTTTACTAACTTTGTGGTGATTTCCTCTTTGGTCTCTGCTTTTTACAGTGAAGAACATTTACAATGCATTAGTTTCAAATGGATTTGGAGAAAGCTAAACCTTGTGACTGTTAACAAGATGTGTCAATTGTTGAAAAATACTCTCTCTTGAACATTAACTAAAGTTAAGGTATCGATCTGAGTTTCCCTTAAATGGAGCTCATCGCCCTTGAATAAGGCACAGACATTCATCAGCTATATTAATGATCTGTGATCAGCACAGAATAAAAATGGCTTCCTTCCTGGAGGAACAAAATTCAAAATTAATCTTGCCATGGTTGAGTAAATTGCTGCAAGCTGAAGGGCTATATTTGAGACTTTAAAGGGTTGCTTGGAAAGTCAGAATATATAAGGTCTGTTTGATGAATCAGAGTATGTATGGGTCTGCCTCATTATTTGATCCTAGAGCCCTTTCAGGTATCACTTTCTGGGGCTTATTCTCACAGATGTGTGCATGTGTGCACACGTGCACACACACACACACACACACACACACACACACACTTCTTCTCACTTTTTCTGAGATTGCTGACATACACATCACTTCTCACTTCTGAGATTGCTGCACTGGGTTAGATGCTCACCATAACCATTCACACCCAAACTAATTGTCAACTCTGTAGCTGATTTCTGATGGCTCACTGTCAAGTGCTGGCAGCCGCTTATGAATCTTTGAACATTCCAAAACTAAGGAAAGCCAACAAATAGTTTATCACATCATAGGTATGAATCTGCACACATACCTGAATGTGAACATGAGTACATATATACTATGGTTAAGGAAAAAACAGCAGATGACGTCAACATAAGAGAATAACAACTATCAAGGTCATGAATTGTGGTTCTCCTTACACATCTATCCCCAAAGCTAATGGTATTTTGATTAAAGATGTTAGCACATAAAAATGTTGACTTAATCTTTTCTTTGAAATGTAAAATCTGTGATATTTTAAAACTTAAGTTAAAAAAAAGCATTTGATAACTAACCCCTCTGGCTTAAAAATTTAAGCCAAGGAGTAGAAATTGAAGTGGAATTAGTAGATTTGTAAATGAACTGTTTATTCTGCCAAGGACATTATCTAGAATTATATTGGGTGAACTTTAAAATTGTATTCAAAGAAATAAGTAAGACCACTCATGATGGCATTTCAGAGCAATGCAGCACTTTTGAATTCATCACTGATCTGTAACATTTTAACTTTTTGTGTGGTAACCCTGACTTCTTATTTTATCTGTTCCCTTAAAGTTGAATAGTCAAGTCAGGGAATGTATCCAGAATAGTCTCATGGGCAAATGAGCGCTTAACTATTTTTCCGCCTTTTCATTTCCTACCTTCTATTCTCTTTGCCAGATGTCCTTGGTTATTAACATCCATTTTAACATTTCCTGTCTTTATTTTTAAGGACTGCCATCAAATTTCAAGTTTTATCTTCTCATCTCTGTTTTCGTTTTAAGTGCCTTTGTTTAACACTTCCTTCTTTTTTTTGCCCCTAACTGGGTGATAGATGGAAAATAACTAATCTCAGAGTTTCTATTAATGCATCTATAAAACAGAAAAAATATCCCTGCCTTATCATACTCAGCAAGCTGTTATGACAGCCATATAAGATAATTCATAACTGTGTTTAAAACTGTAATGCGAGAGCACCTGGGTGGCTCAGTCAGTTAAGCATCCAACTCTTGATTTGGGCTCAGGTCATGATTTCGCTGTTCATGAGATCAAGCTCCATATTGGGGCTGTCAGCGCAGAGCCTGCCCGGGATTCTCTCTCTGTCTCCCTCTCTCTCCCGCCCACCAGTCCCTACCCCAGTCTCTATCTCTCTCTCTCAAAAATAAATAAATAAGCTTAAAAAAAATAAAACTGTAATATGCTATATAAATGTGTAGTATTAATTAGAACACAAATTATCTACGTAAGATTCCAACTTCTTTTTCACTTTTGTTTTTTCCAACTACATTGCATCATTGCCATCATCCACACCAAATATTTATTACACAGCCATGCAAAGATTATATGGGCAAGAAAGCTGTGTTTAGGGGTACCTGGGTGGCTCAGTTGGTTAAGCCTCTGACTTTGGCTCAAGTCATGATCTCACGGTTTGTGGGTTCGAGCCCCGTGTTGGGCTCTGTACTGATGGCTAGCTCAGAGTCTGGAGCCTGCTTCAGATTCTGTATCTCTCTCTCTCTGGCCCTTCCCTGCTCATGCTGTCTCTCTCTCTCTCTCTCAGAAATAAATTTAAAAAAAAAATTCTTTTTAAAAAGAAAGCTGTGTTTAACAAAATAGACAAAACAGAATTTTCCTTTTAAGAGTTTACAGTCTCAACCTTCTTCAACAAATCCAAGTTGAATTTTTCAGGAAATCTTTTCTTGACTCCAGGGAACTAATTCACTCCAGGCTCTAGAGTCAAGAATTAGAGGTAATATTTGAAAAACCAAAGCAACAAAATTGTATCTAAAAAATACGTATATCACATGTTTGATGAAAATCATGAAACTTCTTCCATATTTCTTCTTTTAGTGTTGTCTCACTATGAATGATACATTATTATTCTAACGTGTAATACTGACCTTGTGGCTTGGATGTATTATAGATTTATGGAATGAAGTAGGTCTCCTCAAAATCCAACTTTCAGTTTGTTAGTGGCTGTTGTGGGCATTAGTATCACAAGGACAGATTTAGTAGGAAAATGAGAGAGATATTGAGGGACAGAAGATGTGCTGTGTAACAGAATGAGGGACATTTGACTAAACAGTAGCCTATCAGTGGGATTTTGATAAGCAATTCTATTTATTCTTCTTTTTTCTATGTGCATTATTTTAAAACAATGGTTTCCAACTCTCCATTAATGGTACATCCTGTTTTATGATTTGTTCACGGACTGTATGAAGAGTGTGTGGCTTTGTTCTTCAAAATATCTCCTCCTTTTGCCCAGCGGTTTATCATGTCACTGCCATCATTCTGGGACACCAACAAGGAAAGAGCAGGAATAAGGAAATAGTCTTTAAAGGAGCTTAACAAGTACATTCAGGGAGCTCCTGGGTGGCTTAGTGGGTTGAGCATCCGACTTCAGCTCAGGTCATGATCTTACAGCTTGTGAGTTCAAGCCCCGTGTCGGGCTCTGTGCTGACAGCTCAGAGTCTGGAGCCTGCTTCAGTTTCTGTGACCCTCTCTCCGCCCCTCTCCCACTCGCTCTGTCTCTCTCAAAAATAAATAAAAACATTAAAAAAGTGCATTCAGCTAAGATGCGTCTTCCTGTTTCACAGGAATCACCACCGTGCTGACGATGACAACCATCAGCACTCACCTCAGGGAGACTTTGCCAAAGATCCCTTATGTCAAAGCGATTGACATTTACCTGATGGGTTGCTTTGTGTTTGTGTTCCTGGCTCTCCTGGAATATGCCTTTGTAAATTACATCTTCTTCGGGAAAGGCCCGCAGAAAAAGGGAGCTGGCAAACAAGACCAGAGTGCCAATGAGAAGAACAAACTGGAGATGAATAAAGTTCAGGTAATGTATTAAATATTCCTTATAATATTCTTCCAAAATTTATCAGCGGCATGGTGCTCAGGGCCCCCATAACAAGAAAAAAAAAAGTATATTAGTTTATCTTTAATACAGCCAAAGCACCCTCCCTTTTACATATTTGAGAATTGAGAATTGAAGAAGTTAGGTTGAAGTTAACATAGATTAATAACATACTTGGGCCTAAAACTCAACCTTAAATTCAGTATTCTTTATTCTAAACTATATAGTTGTGAAACTATAGGCAGAAGAATCATGCCAGATTTGCTTGATAAATAAATGAGAGAACTAAAATGAATCAGTTCTGTACTAAGTGGAAATGAAGAGATATGGCCCAGTAGTTACAACCACAGATGGAATTAAACTGCTTGAGTGTGAATCCCAACTCAGCTACTTACTGGCTTTATAACTTCAGGCACATCCACCTATGTAACCTCTCATTTAGTCTCTGTTCTCAAGGTCATCATCCATAAAGTGGAGATTATTATAGTATACTTATCTCATAGAGTTGTTATAAGGACTCAGTGAGGTTTTTTTAAGTCTGAATTTGTAACGATACCTGGAGCATAATAGGCATACATTGTGATTATAGCTAGCTAGCTATTACCCTTAGATGCAAGGCGTTGTCACTATTTTTCTTTTGCTTTTCATTGGTAGAACTTATGACTTGTGCTTTCATTAATGCTTTCTTTATTCTTTAAGAACATCTCTTTAGCCTCTACTTCTAAGCCATGTTTCACTGAAATCAAATTGAAATTGTGTATACTGAAATACTGTATCTACTATAAGTTGTTTTCAAGATGGCACACAAGGCGACAACTCAAAGATTCACTCATTTAGCCACCATTCTGAGCATGGGATACTTCTCTGAAGGAGACGAAGCTTCCTGGTTCTCATAGAGTTTAGACTCCAATGTGGGAAGGCAAGCCATAAACATGTAAACACATTAGGAGGATAGTACATGAGGTTGTAGTGAGTGCAATGAAGGAAGTAAAAGAGAGTGATGGGTAAGAGAATGATTTGGATCAGCTACAAGGGAGATCAGGAAGACCTCTGTGAGACAGGACCATTTGATCTGAGACCTAAGTGATGAGAGGCAGTAACCACGCCATGCCCATTCAAGGCAGAGAACATAACAAGTGCTGAGGCTCTGAGGACAGAATTGCTTGAGGTGTTAAAGTACCAAGAGAAGACCAATGTAGTAAGTGAGGGAGAGAACGTAGTATTAAAGGTGGGTGGAGAATCAGGCAGAAGCCAAACTATAAATCTTCAAGATGCATCTTCATGCTCTTTGGTGGGATATCAAAACTGGACAAACACTGTCAGGTAATTAGAAACTTGTAAGCAAAATACCAAACAGATTCAGCCAAATGGTCAAAATTCAAAGTAACTCATTCAAATAAATTTTAACTCTTTTTTTAAAAGTTTCTTTTTTGGGGCGCCTGCGTGGCTCAGTCAGTTAAGTGTCTGACTTCGGCTCAGGTCATGATCTCATGGATCGTGGGTTCGAGCCCCACATCGGGCTCTGTGCTGACAGCTAGCTCAGAGCCTGTAGCCTGCTTCGGATTCTGTATCTCTCTCTCTGACCCTCCCCTGCTCACGCTGCCTCTCTCTCAGAAATAAATAAAACATTTAAAAACAAATTAAAAAAATAAAAGTTTCTTTTTTAAGTTTAATTTTTTTTTGAGAGAGAGAGAGAGAAAGAGAGAGAGCATGAGCATGAGTGAGGGAAGCAAAGAAAGAGAGGGAGAGAATCCCAAGTGAGCTCCACGCTGTCAGCTCTGGCCCAATGCAGGGCTTGATCTCACGAATTATGAGATCATGACCTGAGCTGAAATCAAGAGTGGGAAGCTTAACGACCTGACCTACCCAGGTGCCCCAGTAAGTTTTCACTGTTATGTGAAATATTATTCTGGATTCTATGGGAGAAGGAGGAAACATGATACTTGCCTTGAAGAATCTTCTGATCTTTGTGGGAAAGAAAATTATATTCAGAGGAGGTGATTAGATTATAAGATGAAACAGGACAGCGCCTGCCTTGAGGAGTGTATCTGACAGAAAAAGGCTGATTGTAAACATACTAGCTTTAAAAGTATGTTAGCAGTTTTTAAGGCCACCTCTTTTCTGTTCCCATTCTCATCTCAGTTGCATTCTAAGCCTCTGCATAGCTTGGAATGTGTGTTAATGGATATATCATGAGGGAAAGCCCTACATACATAAAGTGGCATAGGTTCACTGGTGTGAAAATCTGAAGCTATGAACTGGATGGACACTCAAAGATGAGTACAATTTGGAAAGGTAAATGAGAAAATAGGGCCTTGGAATTGGCTAGCAAGGCAGCTTTCTCTAGAAAGGTAATTAAATGGAAAAGTCAAGCAAACTGAAATCAATTCATTCAGATAATTTAAAAAGATCATAAAACAAACTTTAAACAAACTCTTTGGTCATTTGCCTTGATTCCACCCCAGGATATCAGAGGACTTTTCTAAGATGCTAAGGAACAAATAAAGGCCAAAGGAAAGCCCCCTGTGTCACATCATATCTAGATGTATAATACATATGGCTCTGAAGACAGCTTAGTGACTGACTAATTAATAAGTAAAATGTTTCTATCTAACTGATCTTTGTGTTTGAGTCACATTGGGCTCAAACATAGTAAGGTTTCACTGGAACTCTAGTCAGGAAATGTTTATTCCAGATGAACTGACATTTTAAATTTGAATTCCAGTAGAAAGGATAGAAAAATCCCTCAATTATCAAGGATTTTTAAAGAAGATAAAAATGTGGTTTTATCTATGGAAAGCTAGACTAGAAATTTCACAAATGCTTTTCACAGAAACACAAACAGACAAAATCATGCCAAAATTAATTTAAAAATCATGTTGAGACATGAAAGAGTAGTTTATATTGAACTAACTCTCTTGTGGATTAAAAATTATAAACCCTGAGCAAAAAACACATTTTTTTTTTTTTACTTTAGAGAGAAACAGCATGAGCAGAGGAGAGGGGCAAGGGGTGAGAGAGAGAGGATCTTAAGCAGACTCCACACTCAGCATGGAGCCCGAGGGGGGGCTTGATCTCACAATTGTGAAATCATGACCTGAGACAAAATCAAGAGTCAGACACTCAACCGACTGAGCCGCCCAGGTGCCTCCTGAGCAAAAACTTTTTAAAATCTTCTTGAAGACATAAGAGACTAACTGAAAACAAGCAAAAACTAAAGGAGAATCAACCTTCAAATAAAGGGAATGACACCATCTTAAATCTGTGTTTATATAGCTTTGCCCTGAGGCCACTCCCCAGTCCAAAGAACTTCAGCCAAAAAACCTGTAGTTTTATTGGTCTGATGAGTCAAAACGTGGAATTTGATACTTCCAGAGTTTCTAGAAATCTTAGAAAGAAGTGAACCACAAGAGAAATGCAAAACCTGAATATAGGGGCACCTGGGAGGCTCAGTCGGTTAAGGCTCAGGTCATGATCCCACAGTCTGTGAATTTGAGCCATGCTTGGGGCTCTGAGCTGACAGCTCAGAGCCTGAAGTCTGCTTCAGAGTTCTGTGTCTCCCTGTCTGTCTGTGCCTCCTGCTCACACTCTGTCTCTCTCTTTCTCAGAAACAAATGATTTTTTAAAAAAGAAAGCTTTTAAACACATCTGAATATAAATTTCCCACAAATCCTTGGTTGACCTCTGAATTACAAATGTATAAAATGTTCAGAAGTCTGGAAGGGGGAAACACCTGAAAGGCTGAAAAAAGAACAGAAATAAGGGATTCTCCTTCAGTTAAGGGAAAAACTAAAATAGATTCACCCTAACTAGACGTAAAACCCACTCACTACACATTCTAGGTGACATTATTAGTAATTTAACTGCCTTTTATTATTATTAATTTTTTTTTAATTTTAGAGAGAGACAGAGAAAGATCAGGGGGAGAGGTACAGAGGAAAAGAGAGAGTATCTTAAGTAGGCTCCACGCTAAGCACGAATGGGGCTTGATCCCATGACTCTGAGATCATGACCTGAGTCGAAATCAAGAGTCGGACACTCTGGAAACTAATTTGACAATAAACTATTTGTAAAAAAAAAAAAAAAGAGTCGGACACTCAACCAACTAAGCCTCCAAGGTGCCCCTTAACTGCCTATTGAAACCAAACCCAACACTTATTAGGGAAAAGAATAGAATCCAGAGTCTCTACAGAGCATCAGCAACAGCTACTATATAATAAAAAGTTACTAGACATGAGAAAAAAGCAGGAAAACATGCCCATACTTAAGAGAAAAGACTTAGTCAGTAGAAACAGAACTGCAAGAGCCTCAGATGTTGGCTTAAAAGATAAGGACTATAATTAATAATAATTACTATAATTAATATATTTAGAAGTTCATAGGAAAGAGCCCAAAACTGAAAGAAGCTGAAATATCCTATAATAGACAAGTGGTTAAACAAACTGTAGTATGTTCATACCATGGAATACCAGCCCAATTAAAAAGTAATGAACTATTGATACACACAGCAATTTGAATGGATCTCAAGGCATTATGCTGGACAGAAAAAGAAAAGTCCATCTTAAAAGATTATACATTGTCTGATTCCATTTATATAATAAGCCTGAAATGATAAAATTATAAAGATTAAAGAACAGACCAGTGCTAACCAGGAGTTAGTGATGGGGGGAGGGGTTGAGCGTGATTAATTAGAAAGGGGTATCACAAGGCAGACTTTTGTAGTGGTGGAATAGGTCTGTATCTTGCAGGGGTGGTTATATGAATTGTCACACATAATAAAACTACATAGACCTATACATACTTTATAGCAATGTCAGTTTCCTGGGTGATATTGTACAATAGTTAAGTAAGATGTTGTCAATGGGAGAAACTGGGTGAAGGGTACATGAGATCTCTCTGTGCTATCTCTGCAACTTTCTAGGAATTTACAATAATTTCAAAAGAAAAATTTTTAAATAAAGTCCATAGGAACAGATTAATATATGAAGAGATGGGGAGTTTCAGAAAAAGATTTGAAACTGTGAAAAAGAACTAATGGGAATCATAGAATTGAAAAATGCATTAGACTGGGTGTTATGTGTAAGTGATGCATCACTGCATTCTACTCCTAAAACCAATACTATGATGTATGTTGACTAACTTGAATTTAAATAAATTTTTTAAAAAGATTACATACACTTCAATTTTTCTATTTAGATTATTATATCCTTAGCAAAGGATAATGCATAAATCAAATCCTCCACCCCCTCAAAATAGTTGAGAGAATATCCATTATATATTACATATATCCTTTAATAAAAATTGCTTATATATTTAAAAAGAATTGGGGCACCTGGGTGGCTCAGTCGGTTAAGCGTCTGACTTCGGCTCAGGTCATAATCTCCGGTTCGTGGGTTCGAGCTTTGCGTCGGGCTCTGTGCTGACACCAGCTCAGAGCCTGGAGCCTGTTTCAGATTCTGTGTCTCCCTCTCTCTCTGACCCTTCCCTGCTCATGCTGTCTCTCTCTCTCTCAGAAATAAATAAAACATTAAAAATTTTTTAAAATAAAATCACGTTAGATGAATCAGCATCAGATTTTATAAAACAGAAGAAAGAATTAGTGAAATTAAAGTTAATATTGGCCATCTCTCAATTTTTCCATTGCATTAGTTCTTACCATAAACGTTACTACCTCAGGAAAGGCTTAACTGACACCCCACACTGGTGGTTTATATTTTGTCCCGTTGTTATTTGTCCTCATGGCTTTCTGGGGTTTTCCACCATAGGATTTACCTCAATAGTGAATATATATGTTTAAGTAATTATTCTTTAATGTCTATCTATCTCTCTATTAAAATGCAAGTTTCCCAAGGATTGGGATCAAGGTCCTTATCTGTTATGTTTATTGTTCTTTAATCAGTGGCTAGAACAGAGGAAAAAACAAATAAGTATTCACTGAATGAATAAATTTAGAGAGGTCTTCTCCATTCAGGATGAGTTCTTAGATACTGTAACCCAAGGTACTGAATGCTACATCATAATGTTTTATCAAACGCATATATATTCATAATAAGTAAGAAAAAGAGACTGTAGACTGCTTCATCTTCTGCTCCAAACTTTCTTATTGTTTCTATCACTTTGATTTTTAATATATTCTAAAACATGATTTATATCAACCCCTGCTATTCTTTCTGAATCTCAGTGTCATATAACAGCAGATAGATATAATCTTCAATAACAAAACAAGTGTATTACTTCATCTGTTCGGTCTATTATCTCCAGCAGTTAAGATAATAATGTGACCTGTATGGTATTTAAAAATGCTATCCCCTGGTGAAATTTAAAAAATAGAAAATGATATCAAATTTTTTCCTTTCATACAAAAGTTTGGATGATCCTCCCCTTTCCTTTTAGATACTTGTAAACAGTTGAATGAGAATGATGTATGTGCTGTGCTCTCAGACAATTTTCATTTGAGGGACCCTAATATTTGCCTTGGTACCTTAGAGCAGAGCGTGGCATTATTCATTTATTACACATTACTCTTGATAGCCTTGGCTGGGCAGTCATGTCAAGGGTCATTTGTACTGAAGTTTCAGAAGTGCTTGCTTTGTCTTGATTTATATTACCACCAGCTGCACCGAAGCATCTTTTTATAGGAGTACAGATGCTGAATCCAGACAATAGGAGAGTTTCAACCTCCGAGGTGATAAAGATTGTAGATTCATGAACCCCTCAGGCATCATTTGATGACTAGAGAGGGTATTTAGAGTTTTGAAAGATAGATTCGCAGTACTAGTAGGCTGTAAGTAAGCTACTTCTGGGCCACTTTTAGACTAACCTGGAATATACATGCTTGTGTCTGTTGGCCATATGCCTGCCCATTTGCAAATAGTTGCACCTAGGATGGATTGGCAGTCTATAATCAGGTAATGATATGAAACCGTTTGAAGTCATGGGGGGGTGCCAGTGGGATCTGCCAAAAATTCACACCAAAGGTACAGCTGCATCTCCAACAGTTAAGAAACAGAATTTCCATTCAGAATCAGATATTGATACTGTAGTCTGGCCTCTTTTCTCTCACTCCTAATCTCTGTGGCATGTCATCTACATTATCAGACATTTTTAGACATCTACACTTTCAGACAACTTGCTAAATGGAATTCAGCTCCATACTGTGATTAATTCCAGGATACATAATGCACGTGAGAACAGGCATCCTAACGGTCAACAGCTTTTCCCTAAAACACGCTTGAAACAGATGGATACCTACATTGGCCTTGGAGCCTAGAACCTACCCCACATCACTGCCTTGTCCTCAGGCCAACTAAGACATTGCTCTCAGGCTTTGATGAAAATTTAACCTCTCCGACTTAGCATCTTCGATTCTGGAGAAATTCAGGCAGGACCTTTGATTTCTAATGATAGCCTATGTTAGCAATTCACGAACTTCTTTAGCCCTCAAATCCATGCCCAAATCTGGCTCAGTTGATGCTTTGTTCTCTAGTCTTGGCTTAATGTAGCTAATCTCCAGATGCTTCAACAGTCTAATTTTCCTTTTTAGGAATCTCAAAATCTCTCTTTCTCCCTTTCTTTCTCTCTTCCTCTCTCTTTCCTTCCCTCCTCCCTCTCCCTGTCTCCTTCTCATTTTTGTCTATACCCAAACATCTAGGATTCTCTTGTAAATGAGGAAGAAATCAAATTTACTTAACAGGCTTAAGAAAAAGGTTGGGGGTGTTTTCTGGCACACACAACTGGAATGTCCATGAATGGTTCTAATTTCATATGTGGCTGTATCCAGATATTTAAACATTGTCATCAGAAAGCATCTCTCTTCATCGGTTAACTCTGCTTTCCTTTAAAATGGCTTTACTTTCATTAACCATTTACTTTCCTCATGGTGGTTCTAAAATGCCAAAGCTCTGCAACCCTAACCCAAAAGTACTTTCTTATAACCAATAGTTACAACAATAACGTCTTAGAATTGAGTCTTTGGGATCAACTTGAGTCATATTCTCATGCAGAAATCAATCTCTCTGACTAGGAAGTTGGGGAACATAAATGCCCAGGTCTGGGTCACATGCCTGTCCCTGGAGCCTTAAAGATGCAAGTAGGCCCACTTCAAACACATGCACCAAGAAATGTCAGGTAATGTTATCATTAGAAGGTGGAATGGAATCAGACAGGCCAAACCAATAGACAGCCATCATAACTCACCTTAGACTCTGCCTAAAGGAAAACATCCATACTCCTTAATGCTGGCACCCATGGTAATCTCATTCTGCTTTCATCTTCTGCCTCTTTCCTCCTCTCTCTCCCCTTCACCAGAACACACTTTGCTCTAGAAGAACAACTCACAGTTTTCCCAAATTGCCATGTTTTCATTCTCTGGTAAATTAGTTTGGCTTGTTCCCCAAAATGTACCTCTTGACTGATGTCTTCCCTCACTAATCAGGTGCTTCTCCTATAGCTCTCCATTGCACACTATGATTACCATTTTTGTTTAATTTAAAAAATATTTAGGGGTGTCTGGGTGGCTCAGTTAAGTGTCCAGTTCTTGACTTTGGCTCAGGTCATGATCTCACAGTCGTGTGATCAAGCCCCATGAGCCCCGTGTCAAGCTCCATGCTGAGCCTGGAGCCTGCTTAAGATTCTCTCCCTCTCCCTCACCCCTCCCCTGCTTGCACTCTCTTGTTGTCTCTCTCAAAAATAACAGTCACTTAAAAATATTTAATATTTAACTTAAACAAATATTTAATGAGGGCATACTATGAAAATACTCTGTATGCACCAGGTATAGTCAGCAATCAATAAAACAAAACCTTTCATTTGGATGGGAAAGAAAGATGAACATTATACACACAAATACATCACACACAATCAATGTGGCACTCACAAACACACACATGATGCCAGGCAATAATAAACGCTATAAAGAAAACAGAGTAGGACTTGAATGCAAACACTTTATCTTCCACTTTGGGTTTTCCAATGCCTGACAAAGAGCCTGGCACAAATCAGGCACTTAAATGACTTTTAAAATAAGTGAACTAATGAATTAATTACAAAACCAAGCAGGATGTTCTTAAAATTCATATACAATTGGAAACTTTTCTCTATTATATTTCTATTGTTACAAAAATAAAATTTGTAAGCCTCTCCTAAAGTGAGAATTGTTGAGTATCTTTCCAAATTTAAAAAATATATAAATATTTCCTAATGAAGGACATTTATTTTGATTAAGGACAGTCAATGGTAATAATAGATATGTGCTATTAATAGAGTGCTTTCTTTTAAGTTTCTTTATTTCTGAGAGAGAGAGCATGAGCAGGAGAAGGGCAGAGAGAGAGATAGATAGAGAATCCCAAGCAGGCTCTGTGCTATCAGAGCAGAGCCTGATGCCAGGCTCAGATCTCACAAACTATGAGATCATGACCTGAGCAATAATCCAGATTGGACGCTTAACAGTCTGAGCCACCCAGGTGCTCCTAGATTGCTTTCAATCTGTGTTGATACTTTTCTCAGCAATTCCTTCTCCTGAAATCTCTATATTAGAATCTAAAGAGATTGATAACTCCACTCTGCCTTTACTTCGTGGTATTCTCCAGTTGGAAGGAAGAAAGTGTAGAAGGGTTTTGTTGATTACCTTAGAAACCTATGGTTAACACAGACCATACCTAATGTGATAACAGTAACAAGGACCCATCCACATGAGTGTAGTAGTCCATAAACTTCAAGACATGCACACATACATTGACATCACACATTTTACTGATTGATTGATTGAGAGAGAATGTGTGCACATGCGAGGGCAAGCAAGAGCTGGAGAGGAGCAAAGGGAGAGAGAATCTTAAGCAGGCTCCATGTCCAGCATGGAGCCTGACATGGGGCTCCATCTCAGGACCTCGTGATCATGACCTGAGCAGAAATCAAGAGTCAGACGCTTAACTGACTCAGCCACCCAAGTGCCCCAACATCCCACGTTTTGAATACCTCCTTTTCAACCATGCGAAAAGTGATAATTACTTTGACCAAAACCACTCTTTTATTTCCCTTAAGAACAAAACACTGAAGAGGTTTTGGATGACTTTTTAAGGGGATTCACTGAAGATGAATCTGAAAAATGACCGTTATTTGCATCATTCAGAATTCAGTGAATTTGCTGGTTATAATGCATTTTATATTTAATTGTAAAAAGCACTCATCTCAAACATTGGGTCTCCTTAAGTCTATGTATAAAATGCTCCTATGTATAAAATAGTTTCTAGTTTCTTGCTTCTATCATTCTCTACTCAAAGCTCAATAAATGCCCACTAACATCAACTTAAGAATTTACTCCCTAACCTTCATGTCATGTAACTCAGGCTTGAATAGTGCATATTTGCAATTCATTCTTAGCTCTCTGAAATAAGTTAACAACTTTGTGGATTTTAGGTACCCCAGAATCAGCTAGGACCCTTGGAATGCTTGTATAAAATGCAAACTGGGAACGCCTGAATCTAGTATGAAGTGAGCTCAAACCTATATTTTTAAAAAGCTCCCAATAGATTAAGATGCATGAGAATGTCTGAGAACCACCACCCTAGAGATTCTAGCCACTTATGTATGTGTCCTTGGCCATTGAAACTCAAACAGAGCTTAGAGAGATTAATCGAAGTCAGAGTGTCAGAGTTCCTCATTCTATAGACATGTACTCAGCCCCTCCTTAGGAGTATCAGTCTCTTTTCTGGAAGAGCCAGGGGGATTTACAGTGATGAACACCCCAGTAATAGCAGAGCAGCGGTGCTCCTGGAGCCTACATTTCAGTTGATAATTAACAAATATGTAAATAGAGGCACCTGGGTGGCTCAGCTGGTTAAGTGTCCAACTTCGGCTCAGGTCACGAGCTCATGGTTCCTGGGTTCGAGGCCCGTGTCGGCTCTGTGCTGACAGCTCAGAGCCTGGAGCTTGCTTTGGATTCTGCATCCCTCTCTCTCTCTCTTCTCTTCTCCAACTCATGCTCTGTCTCTCTCTCAAAAATAAACATTAAAAAATAATAATAAAATAAAACAAATGTGTAAATAAGTACACGATATAATGGCAGATGATGATAATTATGGTGAAGAAAATGGTGAGGAGCTAGTCAGGTAACAATCTGAGCAAGACAATTCCAAGAAAGAGGAACAGCAGTTGACAGTGCCCTGAGGACTTAGGAGCATCAGGGGAAACAGTTAACAAAAGACAAGTGTGGCTGGAGCAGAGAGCTCAAGGGGCAGAGTGGTAGGAAGTGAGGGCGGAGGTCCCTGCAGGAGCTAAATCGCATGGTACTCTGTGAATTTGGATGAGAAATCTGCATTTTATTTTATGTCTTGGGAAATCATTTGATTTAAACAGAGGAGACATGGTCTATTTTACATTTTTTAAGCGTCACCCCAGCTGCTCTGTAGAGAAAGGACCACAGGACTCCTCCCTGGAAAGAGAAAGACCAATTATGCAGCAAGACATGATGGTGAGGCAGAGTTGGTCAGAATCAGGATGTAGTCAAAACCAAAGCCATTAGGATTTCTCATACCAATGTATGGGAGAAAGAAGGCAAAGAAAGGGGTCCAGGATAAATTTATCTACCTGAGTCACATTCTGGAAAATTGCCAGTTGTTTCATTTGCCATTTTTCGATTCAATTTCCTAAATAACAGAGTTTGGATTTGTTTAGATGTGTGTAGGTTTGTACTTAATCTTCTATGGCATATTGAAAGAAGTTTTCTCTTCTATCACTAGTTGTCAGGACATTTGCAAAGAGACACGCAAATCACCTCCAGCAAAGCCTCCCATTCCCCTCCCCCCCCCCACCAAACCAAAAGGTTTCAGGTTTCAGGAATTGAGACCTAGGGAATTGGCATTCAGTGCAGCTCTCGTGAGAGTTAATGATTGACAGCAACAGCGTGAATGTGGTACATTCTGTGAGCAGGATGAGCAGATGTGAGATGTGGCTGTGTGGCTCTCTGCTCCCTATGGGCGAAGGCAGCCGTTTGCACTGGACAAACTCAGTTAAATAGATTGTAGGCTTCTGGAAGGCAGCTCCTTCTGCGGCGACCACCGCTTCCCATGGCTTCCTGCACTGTACTTCAGAACCACTCAGTACATGTGAATCCAACTGAATTAGCTAGCAAGAAGGGAATAACTTCCCGTTTGCAAAGTAGATTGAGCCCAGAGGTATTTCTCAACAGGGCTTTAAAACTGCCACTAAAAACAAGATTATATTTTATTCCAATTACACTGAAATGAGTTCTGCTATATTTACATATTGAAAACATCCAGAACAGTTCAATTCAGTGAGTAGCTACATTTTTCACAGCCTAAGGCACTGTTCGAGGATGTTGGGGATGAGTGGGCAGAGGGAGTAAGTTGCAAGGGGTGGGAGAAAGCCTAGCCCCAGGCTAGAAAATGAATTTGTACATTTGCTCAGGTTGAGGGGCGAAATAGAGCCATCACATCAATGTGTTCCGGACTTGAGTCATTGAAAAACAACTCTCATGATCTTCGCCATACCCTTTCTATCAGTCAGAGTTCTCCAGAGAAACAGAGCCAGTAGGGACAGAATCAATATACATAACAAAAGAGATTTATTTTAAGGATTTAGCTCATACAATTGTGTGTGAAATCTGTAGGGCAGGCTTGGAAGTTCAGGCAAAATTTCTAAGTTACAAACTTGAGGCAGAATTTCTTCTCCCGGAGACTTCAGTTTTTGCTCTTCATACTTTTCAATGACAGGTTGTAGCCCACCCGCATCATCAAATGGAATCTCCTTTATTTATCAGAACTGCTTGGAAATGTCACATCTACAACATAACCTTCACAACCACACCTGGACAATTACTAGACCAAACAACGGGACGCCATACCCTGGCCAAGTTGACACACATGATTGATCATCATGTCCTTTCACTACCTGTACTATTGTTCACTCACTCATTATTCATTCATTCATTCATTCATTCAGTATTTGTTGAATGCATCTATATGCTAAGTACTTTTCTCAGCTTTGGGAAAACCATAGTGAATAAGACAAAGTTCCTGCCTCCTAGAGTGACATTCTAGTGGGACACTCAGTGGGAGAACAAGTTGGCTAAGAAGTTCTACTCTAGCTACTTTGAGACTGAGAAACCTTTAAACATTCATGTAGAGCTACCATGTAGGCTGTTCACTAGTAAGGTCCAGGAGAAAGTAAGGAAATATGCATTACTTTAAATTTTTCATGCATTACAATGAAACCTGAGAATGGATGCAACGTTAAGAAAAACACACACACTCATCCATACAGTGTGCTGGCTATGTTTTTCCCAATACACTAAAAGCAATATATATGCTTCTTTGTTTTCTTCATAATACTACCTGATTTTTTTTAAAAACTAATTTTATTTTTTTTAATGTTTTATTTATTTCTGAGAGGGAGACAGCATGAGCAGGGGAGGGTCAGAGAGAGAGGGAGACACAGAATCCGAAACAGGATTCTAGCTGTCAGCACAGAGCCCGACGTGGGGCCCGAAGCCACGAACCGTGAGATCATGACCTAAGCTGAAGTCAGATGTTTAACTGACTGAGCCACCCAGGCACCCCTAAAAAACTACTTTTAAAACGAAGAAGGGTATTGCCTGTTTTCTTCCATAAGAATGTAAGTGCCAATAGCTCAAGGACCTTGTGTGTTTTGTTCAATATCTTGCCAGAATTGTGGTATCCTAAGAACTTAAAGCCAAGATGTTGCAGTCGGTAAGCATTGAACTTCAGGAAGGAAGGAGAGGGCTCACCAGCCAGAAGCTGGATTGTTCTTCCTTACATCAGGTCCTTACACAGTGAACCCCCAGGCTTTCCTTTATAGAGGAGCCCCTCCAAGATTTGCTGGTGGTCAGCAGGCTTCAAGGAGACCTTTGAGGGGGAAGATAAGAGAAAGGTTTGGCAGGCAAGGAGAAAGCAAAGCAGAGCTCATGGTCACAAATAAGCGAATTTCAGAAAGTGTTGGAAAAAAGAATTAATAGCCTGAGTGTAAAAGAGGTCACAGTGTTTGTCCAAGAAAACATTAATTTAATTTTATTTACTTTTGAATTTACATGTGCTATTTTATTGCAAATCTCTTGATCACATGAATCTTTATAATATCACAATTTTAACAGTCTTTAAAATTGGTAGATTGAAAACAATTTAGATTAGTTACCATATAGTTTTCTTTACCAAATACCTTTTTAATTTAATTAGAGAAAATGAGATTAAAATAATAATTTAAGTAGTTCTTTTTTGGCATTTATTTTTAATTTTTTTAAATAATCTATTGTCAAATTGGTTTCCATACAGCATCCAGTGCTCATCCCAACAAGTGCCCTCCTCAGTGCCCATCACCCACATTCCCCTCTCCCTCACTTCCATCAACCCTCAGTTTGTCCTCTGTATTTAAGAGTCTCTTATGGTTTGCTTCCCTCTCTCTCTGTTTGTAACTATTTTTTTCCCCTTTCCTCCCCCCATGGTCTTCTGTTAAGTTTCTCAAGATCCACATCTGAGTGAAAACATATGGTATCTGTCTTTCTCTGACTGACTTATTTCACTTAGCATAATACCCTCGAGTTCCACCCACGTTGCTACAAATAGCAGGATTTCATTTTTTTCTCATTGCCAAGAAGTAGTCCATTGTACATATAAACCAGATCTTTTTTATCCATTCATCAGTTGATGGACACTTAGGTTCTTTCTATAATCTGACTATTGTTGAAAGCACTGCTATAAACATTGGGATACATGTGCCCCTATGCATCAGCACTCCTATATCCCTTGGGTAAATTCCTAGCAGTGCTAATGCTGGGTCATAAGGTAGTTTTATTTTTAGTTTTTTGAGGAACCTCCACATTGTTTTCCAGAGCGGCTGCACCAGTTTGCATTCCCACCAACAGTGCAAGAGGGTGCCCATTTCCAAGAAAACATTTAGAACCAATCGGAGGTGGAGAGAGCCCTGGGGTTTGTTCAGGAGAGTGTAAAGTTAAAAGGCTTTATTACTTGAGATCTTTTGAGTTTCTAAAATGTGGGACATGATGTCCTATTACTTATGGAGGATGGAGGGGCTGAGTCCTTCATTGGTGTCTGGAACAGTGCTTGACTCATAGTAAACATTTACTGAAAAAATGAATGAGTGATGAATGATTAACACATTAAATGTTTATCTATGGCACACCTAAAATTACCTCTTATGGTGCATGAAATATGCCTGCCTAACATGGAATGAGATGAGCATGAACAGTTAGCGAATGCTTAGGGCTGCAGGTCTAAAGCCACATTCTCTTCCCCCCATTACTACTCAGCTCCAAGCTTGCATTTTGATCATCTATCTGAAGGGAAGAGAGAGGGTTTATTTGTTGGTCCTCCTGAAGTCTTAATAACGACTGTAATCATTTGCTCTACATTTAGGTTTAATGATAGATCTAAACTTTTAAAAAATCAGTGATGTTGTCTGGGGAATATACGGTTAATATAATATAGTAATTCACCCCAATATTAGATTTATCTCCCCAGTCACCAGAACCACCTGACAATGACAGGCCTTCCTCACCAATCCAGCACGTTCAATACGCACATCCCTAACGGGACTGTACCTTCTCTGCAGGCAGATCAGAAGGAGAACAATATCCAGAAGACAAGGAGCCAAGTACACCTGCCTCCTTCTCCCAAATATGCCCAGTGGGGAGCAGTGGGAGAGGAGAAAGGGAAAAGAAGCTGGAAGTATTGACCCATTAGTTTCTCTCCCAGGGATCAGAGTGGAAAATCTCCCTTTATGGCATCATGAGGCGTGAGGAATGATTATCCAAATGAACAGCTATTTCAACATTGGCAATGAACGCTTTAGGAAATCTGTCTGTACATGCCCTGGAAATCCACTGTGTGGACATTTGCATTTGCCTCACTTCCTTCTGTTTCAAGATTTAAGAATCTTTGATGCCTAGACCATCCCCCATTCAGCAGTTGATCTAATCCCTTATTAACTAGGCATCATTTAACCATTGCAGATGTTGAGGGGATCTATGACATGTCATCTTATTGTTTCTGAAGATGTAAAAAGACAATGGCCACTTTTCCCATGGATATTATTTTTGGAAAGCTGTGCCAGCTGTGGATATAAAGATACTTTTGGTGCTTTCATACTGTTGAGGTAAATGGAAAGCCACTCTTCTCCAAAGGACAAGGGTTAGGGCAGAGCCAACCAGAAACCTGCTGGTGTCAGCAGTGGGATTGCTGCCACACAATCACCTTACCATGGAGCAAAACGCTTAAGAGGTAGGGAATGAAAATGCACTTCAGGAGAAATGCACAAGTACACCATCTCACACACACACACTCACACCACACACACACACACACACACACACAGAGTCTGTAACACTGGCTTTTAGGATAAGTTTTAGACTGTGTAGGAGAAAGACTGGAGATTGGTCATAACCGTTATATGACACTTCTTAAATTTTCCTAGTAAGGGACACGGTAATGTTGATTCAGCTGTATAGTAATGCAGTCAGCTCTCATGGGTAGTAGTAGAACCGGATTCATTATTTTATATGTCAAATCACTTACAGCTATGATTTCTAGCCTGATGACAAAATATTTTGAGGGGTTTGAACAAACTAATCAAGAAAAATCATGCAATTTATAGGTGCATTAGAATCTGTACCAAAGTTAACCAAAATATCTTCATAAAATGTAGTTTTGCGTGACCTCGGTTTAATGAGGAGCATCTACATGCTTCACTGACAGATTCTAAATTCTAGCAACTTGTTTACTTAGGGAGATTTCATAATAATGGAGCTTAATGATGCATACAGTACAGATCAAGTGATTCAATTTTATATGATTTTTTTCCTTTGGTTGGTTTGGTTCTTACTGTGTCTTCTGCTTGGAATATTATTCATAATCAACGACTATCAAAAATTGGAAGCAAACCCTTGAGATTCCCTAGTGAAAACCTTTTCTTTATAGATGAAGAAATGGATTTAATAACAAAACCATGCTGAGAGTATAGTTTTCACCTCTCAATCCTTTGTTCTATCTTTAAGGCCTAGTATGAGCTGCACCTTCTTCATGAAGGCTTCCTTGACCCTCAGAGTTTTATGAACCTTAATCATGGTCTATCCTGTACCATTTAGCATTTGGTTAAAAACTCTTGTCACTTCCAAAATTACATCTTACTCTTCTATCTCTAAGGAGATTTTTTTTTTAGTTTATTTAGTTTTAGAGAGACAGGGAAAGTGCCAGTGGGGAAAGAACAGAAACAGAGAGAGAATCCAAGCAGGCTTCATGCTTTCAGCATAGGGCCTGCTGAAACTCACAAAACTGTGAGATCATGACATGAGCCGAAATCAAGAGTGGGATTCTTTTTTTTTTTTTTTAATATTTTTATTGATTTCTAGGAGAGAGAGAGAGAGAGAGAGAGAGAGAGCGTGTGCAGGGGAGAGTCAGAGAGAGAGGGAGACACAGACTGAAACAGGCTCCAGGCTCTGAGCTGGCAGTCAGCACAGAGCCCGAGGCGGGGCTCGAACCCACGAACCGCGAGATCATGACCTAAGCGAAAGTCGGACGCTTAACTGACTAAGCCACCCAGGTGCCCTAAGAGTGGGATTCTTAACTGACTGAGCCATCCAGTCCCCTCTCCAAGGAGATTATCATCTCAAGGACAAAATCCATGTTTTATGATACCCTTGACTGAAACACTGTAGGGCCTAACAGGATTATGGACACCATTATTACCTTCTAAGGTACTTGTCCCTTTTCTAATGAATTCAGCACTTTGTTCCACGTCACTTCAACCCTACCATCCTCTTTCATAATGTAAACTTTCATATGCATGTCTTTTCATCCATAAACACACACACACACACACACACACACATCCCTGACACCTTTCACTGGGCCTGACACAGAGTAAGTGCTCAACAATCCTTTCCTGAGAGAGGGAGAGGAAGTTGGTTTTTGACGTTACTGTAATCAGGGAAGGTACACAGGTACACACAAGAATTCGGATTAAATTGGACCTTAAGGAGAATATATTGATTAACATGCAAATGGGAGGGAAAGTTATATTTGAGACAAAGAATACCCTGTATTTAATCCCAAATTGGGCACTTACTCCTTGTTTAATAGCAGGCCGTTTACTTCAGCTCTCTGAGTCTCTATTTCCCTGTCTGCTGAACTAGGATAATATTATATATTTCATAGGGTAGTTACAAGAAATAACTGAGATAAATCATGTAGTAGGACTCAAAAAAGGGCAGTTTTAACAACAACAAAATTTAATACTAACTCCCTGAATAAAGAAGGCAATAAAGGTGCCAGTGAGGACATACGGGTAGCTCAGTTAGGCTAGAGCCACTTTGCAGAGAGAAATGATAGATGGGAGTGGAGGAAGAGGCCAGGTTTAGTCACCCTCTCTCGTTCTCTCCCACTACCTCTGAGCTTAAAGCTATCAAATGCATCATTAAATTCACTGCAGGATGTGGTGAAGGCCAAAGACTATGAAGTGGTCCTTTCTCAGTAAAAAGCACATAAGCTTTGAATCAGACAGGATCCAGGTCATAATCTCAGATCTAGTAGCAGAGTAAACATGAGGCAGTTTGCTGTTGCAGGTGATAAACAAGGAATAGATACAAAGCAGCTACCTTATGCTAAGCTTTCGGTGGACCCTCAATACATCTTAGTTCTCTCCTCTGTGATGTACCAGCATCACAGCCCACCACTCTGCACCTTTCCTTCTCTTCTTTCTTGTTTGTCTTTGCCTCCTCCTACACTTTACTCTTTCTTTGTCACCTGTTTTTTTTTTTTTGTCTCCTTACCTATACCTTTGACACTCAAAAGTGTTCTCTGAGATTAATTTCATTTGAAAGCATTTATAGACCACTTATTATAACTCAGGCACGATGCTAATAACACTGGATTTAAACACAGCTGCCTGTACTGCCCTTGGAAGTACTTCAAACTCATCTGTATGAATGAGCATGTCCTCTCAAGGTAAATCAGTTTGCAAAGTGCATCAGCTTGAAGTTAAACAAAGCCACGTGATAGGCCAAATGTGCGCACATTCGTAGTTCTGTAAATGCATGTGGGCATAGCATAGACTAAAACCAGGAAATCTGGCATAGGTGCCACTGGAATGGCAGGAAGCAACAATAAGTAATGGTGGAGACACAAAAGCCAAAGTTCAGCTAGGCATATCCCTTTGACCCCCGAACCCTACTTTTGGCAACCTAGCCAGAGGAAATAATTATGGAGATGCACAAAGAGGTAGCTAAAAGATGTCCCTTGTAGGCTTGTTTATTATAATACTGCAAAAGTAAAACAAACCTTCCCATCTCACAGATCAACCCAGTTATGCTTTATCCACATAAACTGTTAATAAATGATATCACAGAGGAATAATTATTGACATGGACATAGGACCATGCTACACTCTTAAGTAACAAAAGCAGATTGTAGAGCAAACTATACCAGGTGAGTCTGTGTTTCTAAGTATATACAATTAGAAAAAAAAAGAGGAAGGCTAGCAGGAGACTACAAATAATGGATTCTAAAAGTGAAATTATAAATTTCTATTTCTTATTTTTGTTTCCTGTTTGTTTCTAGTTTTACTAGTTTTTACTTCCATGTGCTACTTTTGTGACAAGAAATAATGCCATATACATACCTTTAAATGTTGTATGGATTAAATAGATAGATGATTGTAGATTATATAAGTGGTAGATTAGACAGATGATAAATGAAGAAATAGATGACAGATAAATAGATGGCAGTTTAAATAAGTAGACTAGATAAGTGCTAGACAGAGGAAGGATTAGAGAGAAAGATACAGATAGAATTAGATAGATGGCAGATTAGTTAGACAACTAGATGGTGGGTTGAATAGGTAGATTAGACAGATAGATAAGGATTGGATAAAGAGACAGAAATGGATGTAGACAGCTAATGGGTTAGATAGAAAGATAGCTGATAGATAGATAGATAGATAGATAGATAGGATTAGATAGATGGCAGATTAGTTAGATAAACAGATGGTAGGTTAATTAGGTAGACTAGACAGATAGATGATAGACTGGATAGACAAACAGATATAGACAGACGATGCATTGGATGGATTAGATAGATTGAGAGAGAGACATAGATAGAATTAGATAGATGGTACATTAGTCAGACAAAGAGATGATGGATTAAATAGGTAGATAGTAGATCAGACAGATAGATGACAGATTAGACAGACAGAGACAGCTATAGACAGATTGATGGACTAGATAGAAACACAAACAGACACAGACAGATGATGGATTCCATAGATAGTGGTAGATTAGGGAACTTGATGACGATGGGCACACAGATGCTAGATCCAGTTCCGGGAGGCACGCAGAGCGGGACGTCCAGCGACAGTCTTTAAAGAGAGGGGGGCGCGGTGCCCATCAGTTACAGGGTCATGAAAACAGACCCTGCCCGGCAGTCGGGCCTGAGCGTGTCCTTTCCCGTCAGGTCGACGCCCACGGCAACATCCTGCTCAGCACCCTGGAAATCAGGAACGAGACGAGCGGCTCGGAGGTGCTCACGGGCGTGAGCGAGCCCAAGGCCAGCAGCATGTACTCGTACGACAGCGCCAGCATCCAGTACCGCAAGCCGCTGAGCAGCCGCGGCGAGGCCTACGGGCGCGCGCTGGACCGACACGGCGCGCACAGCAAGGGCCGCATCCGCCGGCGCGCCTCGCAGCTCAAAGTCAAAATCCCCGACTTGACTGATGTGAACTCCATAGACAAGTGGTCCCGAATGTTCTTCCCCATCACCTTTTCTCTTTTCAACGTCGTTTATTGGCTTTATTATGTACACTAAGGTCTGTCCTAAGGGTTCCTAAACGACTCCTTTCCTCTTTTGATTTTTAATCCCCACAGGCCCCCAGCAGCGACACTGCTGTGCTTTTTTTTTTTGAGGTAAGAGATGCAGCCATCCGACTGGTTTTAGGTCTTGCATATCAATTTTA
Source organism: Hyaena hyaena (assembly GCF_003009895.1). Classification (NCBI taxonomy): domain Eukaryota; kingdom Metazoa; phylum Chordata; class Mammalia; order Carnivora; family Hyaenidae; genus Hyaena; species Hyaena hyaena. The sequence continues at coordinate 213,340 of NW_024080820.1, forward strand.
TTACTGCACCATGTTTACTTCCAAAAACAACACACACACACACACACACACACACGCCACAAAGAACACTATTTTTTCCAGTCTACTGTGGTCCAGGTTATCAGCTCTGTCAGAGCTCTATGAATTGCCATGTTTACAAACAAAATACAAACACACACAAAGGGAGAAGTTAGATAGATAGATCTTTAGCAGTCCTACCTTCTTGCCCTGGAGTTTTTTTATTATTTTTTTTTTTAAATCAGAAGGAAAAGAGGACTTAGCTCTCTGCGCGCACTGCTTCCTGGTAAACTGTAACAATCTCATGCTGCCAAAAAAAAAAAAAAAAAAAACAAACCACAAAAAACAACAACAACAACAAAAAAAACACACACAATTTCCAGGATCTCAGAAGAAAACACAAAGCCATTGACAAGTTACAGATTTCCAGGAAGAAGGAGGGATAAAAGGAGCCTAGAAGAGAAAGGAAGACTCCCCTCCGCCCTCAGGTCCCCTCAGCTCCTTTGCAGAAGGGATCCCAGCTCCATGGGAGAGGAGGGAGGGATTGACAAGGGCTGATGGAGGTTGTGCAAACCAAATCTGCCATCTTCACCTCACCATTAAGCTGGATATTCAGAAAAAAACAACAAAACAAAACAAACAAAAAACTGCTTCTTTCTCAGACTTGCAGACAGGTTTAAAATAACACTCAAATCCATCCTAGTGGCCATTGAGAACATTTTTCTCTTCTTGTTAAGAATAAGGAGTCTTGGGGCAATGGAGATTTATTTAACTGACTATCTCAAATGAGCAGCCTTGAACTTATTTCATTACCCTGGAATTGCTTGCCTCTGTGGCCTGAAGCCATGCTTTCTTTCACGTCTCCCTAGATCCTGCTCCAGAAAGAATGAGAGGAAGCGAATGGGGGAGGAAGGCTTTGATAACAGGATGGTGACCATTTTTGTGTGTGTGTAAAAAACATTGCCCTTTCCATTAGGAAGGTAAGACTTATGTGCTGTGAAAAGGGTGCCTCGGCAGTTACTTAAACTGCCAAATCTTAAATCAGATAGTATATACTTCTTAGCCTTCCAGAGAGCACCTAATGGTGACAGGCCTTGTTGCACAGGCCCCAGCTAATACCTTAGGGCTCACCTGTCTGAGCTCTGCATTCCAAAGTAGGAGATGAAAGCTTCCAGAAATGCACATACACCCATTTTGCTGTCATTCTCCTCTCGGGCCAGATTTCCTTTTTAAAGAAAAATTTCAAAATAGGAAAACCACAGATAACAACCATCACAAAATCACTGGGCCTTCAAACATTTATACCAGCCCCTAAAGCATAGACCACACCTGCACTCATTAATTATTAATCAGCAGTCATTACTGCTCTGCCTTCTCTCTGCTCACGGATTACTGTGGTCATGATCGTCACAGGAGGGGCATCCCTCAGTAGCCCAACACACAGTTCTAAACATGTCTAACCAGCTATGGTTGACATTTATCCCATTTTATGTCATGATAGCCTCATTAATTTTTTTCTCACCCTGAGTATCTTAAGAATTCTGTATGTTCACGCGCAAGGTTGAGCAAAACCTTAAAACAACCAATCAGTGATGGAGGCAATTGGGGATCTGACCCCTAGATGTCAAATAAGGGTTTAGGTAATAATAAGGATGATTGCATCATTTGATGGTCTGGCTTTCTCCCTAAAGCTGTGATGAGGGTCCGTGTTGACAATAGCATCAGCTGCTAGAAATTATAGTTTTAATTGGAAAGCTAAAATTCCTGCTGATAAGCCCAAGGGGACAGAGTCCTGAGATACTCTTTTTAGAAAGCAAAAAGAAAAGAGAAGCCTAAAATAAATGAATGGTTACAGCCAAAGACAATATATACTAGTAAGAACTTAAAAACTGTGCTTTTACTGGAAAAAAATATCTCAGTGGTTTCATAAGCAATTAGTAGGGTATGGGGACCAAATTCTCATTTAGGTTTTCAATTGCATAATCACAGTTCCGTGGTCAAGGAAATCTCCAGCCTCTGGGGATGAAGGGATCCATTTTGAAACTGACTAGTTCTCAGCAGGGAAAGAGGCTTTGCCATCATGAAATGCCCAAATAGAATGGAATGTGCCCATTCCAGTGACTGTAAGGTTAATATTCCCAATGACCACTCAGGAAATACTGTGTATTTTAAACACAGGAGGGGAGACTTTGGGCTGAAGCTCAAAAGGAATGAATTATCTGTTGTCAAAGTTTTTAAAAAAGCTTTTAAGGATGAAATGTTAAATTAGGAAGTATCTGTGATCTATGTTCCTTAACAAAACAATTTTTCTTTATTCACTTGTTTAGATCATTCTCCTTGGAAAAGATTGAGGTAATTTATATCTTTATTAATTTTTTTTTATCTTGCCTTAAAAGTCTAAAGAATTTGATGCTTGTAGTTTAGATATAAAGCATCTCTGAGAAAAAGAGAACATTTTTTAATTCTTGTATCTTAACCTTTGTAAACTGTAAAATTAATAAGCCTGAATCTACCACAGGCACAAAATAGTATCATTGTGTATCTTCCTAGGCTTAGAGAGGGCACAGCCACAGGATTGTGCAAATTCTGTTAAGAGCTCTGATTTAGAGGCAATGGCAGCCTGAAAAATGGAGAAGCTGACCTATTTCCGGTTAATGACCTTTGTCCCCACTTCCTTCCTTAGGACACCTCCCAGCCAAATCCCCTCCTCCATGGCCCCTACCCAAACTCCCTCCAGGCTTAACAGTGCATGGAAAAAACTACTTCCTTCTCTGCCTCTCTTCCTTGTCTTGCTCTAAATGATGTACATAACACATAAAAATTGTTAGACGCTCCTAAGTGCCCTCAAACCAGTCCCCACTTTTGAAAGATTCAGATCAGTACATTATCGAGTGGTTACTGTCTCGCTATTACTGGGTTGTTTTATTTTTGCCAAGAAAATAGCCATAATCTCCTGCATTACTGAAGTGGCAGCAGGGGCGGAAAATTGCACAGACTCACTCTCCTATGCCACAGTCATGTCCAGGGGACTCCATGTTCACAGTTCATAAACTGTGTCATAGATTTAACCTGTGTAGACCCAGCAGAAATCTCATCTTTCATTTGGCAATGATGACTACACACTCATTTTTTTCTACTCAACGTTCCTTGGCTTAAGATATCAGAGGTGACATGTATGTTACGTGTACCAGCTTTGTGAGGCAGACTCAGATAAAGACACATTTTTAGCTTAAGTCATCCAGGATTACTGCCTCTGTCCTCTATATTGCCAAACAGAAACAGCAGACTGGTTGGCAATTCTGCTGATTAAGTGATACGTGTTTTCATATCATATATAGCATCTTTATTGTGCATTACAATCAATGAAAGATCTTGAAAATGCAAAGAGAAAAATGTGGTGCAGAGAATAAAGTTTGGCTTCTGGATCCAAGGATAGCAAACCTTATGTACAACCTATAGAAATGTTGACTAAATTCCGTCTTTCCAAAATCAATTGATTCCTTTAGGAATATTCATTTAAGAAAGAGCTCAATTGAAATTCACCAAGTTCAAGGAACAAGGAAAACATATTTATCATGCTAGAAGGAAGCGACCTCTGTGATTTCTTATATGGACAGTTTTGAATAGTATCTCACCAAAGGGTGATGTGCCACTTCTTTTTTTTCCTAAACAAAATGTAATCCTATATCCCAGGAGGGAGGAAAAAGGAATGTGCGAGCATTTGTTCATGTTGGTTCAATCAGCAATTACTGGGATGAAAAAGACAGAAAAAGAACAAATATCTCAGTTTCCTGAAAGCAAACAAAGGTAAACTTGCTAACGGAATGTAGAATATTATGTAAACTTCCTTGTAAATTCTGTACATAGTTCATTGAATTGTTCTTTGTTGCGTGGTGGTCCTCGGCTTTGGGTGGATGTTTGAACAATCTGAGCACTGTAAATAATGTAAGCTTATAAGGCACCTGCTTTTGTTCATGAAGTGAAGCAACTAGTGACTTGGGCCCAAACCAGAACCTTTTTAGCTCTTGCTCTCTCTCTGCCATTGTGCGTGTGCAGTTGTGTCACTGCCGGGTGTCTGTGGTCACTGCCTCATACCCCAACCCCACAGAGAGGGACGGTAGCTGCGGACAAGGCTGTGCACCCGTGGGGCTCAGGGACAGCACCCCAGCAAAGACAGGAACTGTAACAAGCTGCTCCTGGAACCATATCATGAAAACGTGGTGTGTTTTTATCAGTCATCCGTGGCTTTTCATATATTGAAATACCAAATCATCCACTCTGTTTGAGGGGTCAGGAATGGAAGGGATGTTCAAAATCCACAGGTAATCCAAAGCAGCATTTGCACCAATAGCTTTAGTTTCTACCTTTTTTCCTTCCACGGCGATTGTCAGAACTTTGAATAAGACTAGAAGTGAGTGGATGGGTGTGATCAGGGTAAACAAACCAATGTCAAATGATGGGAAGGAAAAAAGGAAGAGACAGTGAATGACACTGATAACACCAACTGGCCAATTCATCCCACAAAGATTCAGAAGTAACCATGTGACCGTTTCTAAAAGGTAAAGAGAAATATTGGGAATTAAAGCAAATATTTTTCAACTGGGAGCCCGGGATGTGTTTGACATGTGCTAGTTAAAATTAGAATCTGGTGATTAAATATTTTCACATATATTTTTCCTAAGTCCTTGAAAAAGACTTCAGAATGGTGGGATGTTCCGCCATAAGATGTGTTTCCACGCAAGCTGGCAGTCCCAGAGATGGTGATGGTGTCTGCAGAAGTTTGGAATAGCCTAGCAAGCTGGGACACACGTAGGTTTCTTAGTGACATTTTCCAGTACACAGTATCTTTCTTGGAATTAGGAATTTAGCAAGGCAGGGTTCTTTGTGCCAAGATTTTATGTACTTGGAGAGTCATTCTGGCTCCAGAATGTCCCAACCAGTGTCCACCAGCGATCAAGTAAGAAAAATGCCCTGTAGGAACTAACAAGGTCAGCCAATTTCCAGGTTTAGAATCCGTTGTGCTTTTACGTTCATCATATTTTTTCTGTATAACTGAAACCAACTAAACTGACAGAAACTTCATTGTTAAAGGTTGTAATTTCATAAGCAGCATTTGAAAGGAAATCCTTTTTAATAGAATTGCAAACCAGAAAATGCTAAGTTCCTAGGGGGGTAAGGATGAAGAGTTTTGAGTTTATTTTTACTTCTCTGATAGCAAGAACTTCCTTATTTGAACTGAAGAGGCCTAATGGTTGTTTGTTTTGTTTTGTTTTCCCTCATCAAAAAGTCCTCGGTATATCAAGGGTCTCACAGTCACTCCTGACTGGCTCCCAGAGACCTTACAGGTCCTGGAGCGACCAGAACTCACTACAAGGACCAGTAGGAATTCAGTGTGGGAAAAACAAGTGTGTTTTTTAACCAGTTGGAGAGAAACCCATTCTCATGAATGATTCTACCTGCATATCCTGTCCCGAAGACAATAGAAAAATAAATCAATAAACAGAGAGGCCAAATAACATTATGCTTTTGCCTTAGGTACACAGGGTCACAGATTCACTAGCTTAAAACAGCTCACGTTAGAAGCCAAAGGATGAATAAAAGCAATCACTATTGCTGTCCAGCTGTCACCTCTCCCTGGGTTTCCTTTTGAAGGGAAACAGAAAAGGGGGAATATTTTCCAATATAACTTTATTTATGGGTGGAATTTATTAAAATGTGTCATGTGTGTGCGTTGTGTGCATGTGGCTGTGTAAAACAGATGACCTCTCTTGTGTTCGCTTCTTCCCAGCACTGTATGCCACCCAACCTCATGCCTTAACCCAGTGAAACCAGTTCATTTCTCCTCTTCCTCACTCAAACTTCCTAAGTTATCTTTCCCAGGCATAGCTGAGAGCTTCAGCTTTGAACTTACATTGCATATCTTCAATCGAATTCACAAAAACAATGAACTTTAATAATTTCCCCAAATGCTTATCCTTGTTGCCTTGAAAAGGTCTTTGGAGGTAGCTTATGTCATCATGATAGCCTCCTCTGAACTGCCTTGGGTTCCTTTTCTTTTCTGCTTTTCTGTCCTTTCTGTAAAGAGTACATGTTTACATAAACCTTGTCTCTCCCAGCCTAATTTAAAATAAAGTGGAAATAAAAGTCTTCAGCTCAAACCTAGGAAAATTCACATTATATACACCAAAGTTTGATGATAAGAATGACCCCTTACATTCTAGTGGCAATATGGGGGATGCACATCTTATCAGCTCTTTTCCATCAAACTTGTTTTCTCATGCCCTCCTTTAGCCTTAATTGCACACCTTTTAAACCTATTATTCTTCCTTCCAGAACGGTTTCTCATTCATGTAGTACACTACAGGTTACAGACCATCCTCTGGGAACCTGACCCACTTTATCTTTTCAGTCGCTTATTCCTGTTACAGATTTCACTTCCATGCATCTCCCACCAGGCCCCCTCAGCCTTCTAGCAGACATTAAATGTAGTAAGACAAGTCATAATGCAAAGTTGTCTAAATAGCCCTTCTCAAATATGTAGAACACCTTTTTCTTCCAAGTATCATTTCTGTACTTAGAGAACAGAGAGTTCTCTAAACATACACCAAACAAAGTACAGAATAACTTTAAAAAGTTAACAGTAAATGAGCTATGTGGTGGAGTGAGGGAAATGATAGTGGATGGAAGACACCCTGGACTTAGAATTGCATGACCTGGACTTTATGGTACCTCTACAACTGCCTGGTTGTATGACTTAAGAAATGTTATCACATGACTTCCAAGTTCCCTTCCAAATTTCAACTAGTTGGAAACCAAGTTCCCAGCTAAATTTCAAATGGCATTTTAGAGAGGTTCCTTTGTGCAGGAAGTTACCAAAAAGATATAGGAACACTCTAGTCTCTACTAAAACAGCCCCACAAAAATTCTTTGTTGTATATCTTTGGGAGTAAGTCATCAGAGTAGGCCGTCTGGTGTCAAGTGAATCAAATTCAATACCTGTTCATATTCCTTTAAAAATACATTGAAGCTAAAGTATTTAGAAATAAAAATTTACAGGCATATGGTAAAAAATTTTTCTTAAATTTTTTAGTATTGGTCTATACTACAACTATTTCCCTTCAAGAGCACTGGAGAGTCTCAGGCAACATAAATCAGTTCTCTGGAAGAATAGATCTCTGGAAGATGTAGATCCCTTAGGCCATTCTCTGCACCTCGGTCAGGAAAAGCCCTGAAATGCTCCCTCCAGAGTGGAAGGGCCTATCTCTAGGTAGCATCTGAGCAGAAATGCTCTGCAGTCCCCTTCAATGTTTCTCCCAGTGTGGGACCCCATCACTGTCTGTGTTCTGTAAGCGGAATAGCCAGACAGGGTTGAGCTCTCAGACAAGGGGCAACCTCCCCTTTTCTAGTGGAAAAGATCCCAGGTCTTCAGAACCTCTGTTATCTGCTCTCCTTGCCCCACTTTCCCAACCACCTTCCTATTCCCCACCTGACTCGTTCAATGTGCCAATTGTTTTAGGCATAGCCGTGACAAAACTGCAAGTTTACATATTAAATTGTGATTAACATTGCTGGCTATTTATATTTTTAAAGCATGTGCCCTCCCCACTCCAGTCTCTGAACATGACCCCCAATGTGATTCCTGCACACAGATATTCTTAACTTTTTCCCTTTTTCAGAAGATACTTTCCAACTCTAAACTCCCATGATTCTCCTGAGAGCCCCCTGACCATTCATAATTGCTGGGAGAGTGTCTAAAACTTCATCCCTTCCATTGTAGGCTAGTCTACGTATGAGACGGCCTCTATTTTTTTTTTTGGTAGTTAGCCGAATATTCTGCTTCTTGACCTCTCACAGTGCATAAAGCTGTTATTCCAGCCTTCCTATATGTAGGTGTGCTCTTAAAGTAGGGAAATAACAGTTTTCTTTTTTCAGGTTTCTCATACTTTACACCTTTGAGATGGGTTCCTAATTAATGTCATCTTTTTAAAAGCAGAGGAAGCATTTATAAGTCTTTAAATTCTCACCAAGTTGAGATTAATACTTATCAATATATATATCAATTAGGATTCATTCAGGTATAAGTAACAAAAGATACAACTAAAAGTAACTTTAACCAAAATGATAGATCATAGAACAGTAAGTACAGATGCAGGGTGGTTCCTGGGTTAATTATTTCAATAGCACAATGATGTCATCCAGGACCTGGGACCCCTCCCAGAACCAATTCTTCCTAACTCCTTATGTTATCAGCACCCACTGTGGTTGCAAAATGGCTACACTCATGCACTCATATCAAGTGGCAGAAACAAGGGAAAGTCCTGCCTTAGGTCTCTTTATAAAAACAAGGAAATCTTTTTCTGGAAGACTCTCCCAAGCCATCCTTTTTGTTCCATTGGCCAGGGTTGGATTACACAACCATTCCTGAACCAGTCACTGATAAAAGGAATGAAATTATCATGACGGGTTTACAACATTGATCCAATGAGTTGCCCAGTGCCTGGGGGAATAAAAGATGCAATATGTTAACAAAAACAAGGAAGAATGGCTTTGGGGTAGATCCAAACACTACTGTCACACATCAGGTCTAAGATTTCAGAAGACTTTGTCACACATAATTTCATGATTTGATCTTCACTACAACCCTGTGAAAATTATGACGACAATACCAATATCTGGAAATGGAGGCTAAATAGGTAAAATGATTTAACCAAAATCTGATAACTAGTTAGTGATAGAGTTAGTATTCAATCTGAGCTTTTTTTTTTTTCCCTGACTGCAAAGGCAAAGTTATGTCTACTCTATGCACACTGCCTAGATCTAATCCTTTGTACCTTATGATCCAGGTTTTGGGTGGTTCAAAGATAAGAGAGTAGGAAGAAAAAGAAGAATTTCCATACTAGATACTGTGGCCAGTAAACACTCTTGCTCTTTTTTATCTTTCTCCTCCACGGTGCACCCCCCCCCCCAACACATACAAAAGCCTTTCATTGTTCTCTTGAGGGAAAGTGTAGAAGGAATAGCTTGAACAACAACTGAATAGCCTGAGAGGTGTGCCCCAGTTCTTTTTTGGATAACATTACTGTTAGGGGACCACATGCTCCAGTTTCCCTGAGACAACCACACTTCACTCTCAGATTTGTCCATCTAGACAACGATTATGTAGTCACACTAATTATGGGTTTCATAATCCCCATCCCTGGTGGGTATCGGAAATCTTAATAAGTTAATATTAACACGTTGGAGAAAATATATGCCTTGGCTTCCTATGAATCACTTAGGTCTGACCTGTCTCTCTATCACTCACACGCATTTTATTTCTCATTGTTCCCCTTACCCAGCTTCAAGAAAACTAATCCTCATATTTCTGCTGCAACAGCAGACACGTATCATCCCAAAATGTGCTCTTGCTGTTTAAAGTTTCACATTTCTTTTCCACTGCCCAGATTTTCCTCTTTCCTTGCCCCTCCTCAACAGTGGATTATGGATCAAACCAACACCATCCAAAAAGCCATCCATGAGCAACCTTTCCTCATTCTGTTTAGTCTCCTGCTAGCCCTCCCTCAATTTTTGTGGTCACTTAGTCCATAATAATAGGTGTTGAATTTGTGTATCTTCTGGTAGTTTTGAAAATAGATGCTTTGCTTCCTGAAATAAGGTCCTTAAGGGTAAATGCCCCATTTTCTAATTCTTTCCTATTGCCCAAAGCATGTGTTGTTCTGTCTGTGGTAGGGAGTCTGTAAATACTGATTGAATGACCTACACTGGTAAATGTGGGAACAGAAAAATCTCCTACGGAAAATACTTCAGGATTACAGATAACTTGTGAAACAGGTGCCACCCACACCTTCCCCCAACTTATTTTAGTTCCACAGAGCCTAGGTCTACAATCTCTAAACAGATAAAACATACAAACTTACAGCTGAACCCAGGTCCAAACCTGGGTCTGTGCAAAGTGGTCATTGAGATTTTCCCCACTGCTTATGACTTAAAACAGACTAAATCTCAGTAGCACCATTCTAAATTCTACCAGTTCTGGCATAATTGAACTCTGTGTGCTGATTACAACTGCTTTAACTTTAGGAAATTCTTCATTTGAAGTTTCATTACCAGCACCACCACACCCCCCCAATAGACTCCCTTTTGCCTTATTAAAAGCCTTCTGCATCTAGGTTGTGTGGGGTGTTTACTCTCAAAGCTGGGACTGCATTGCCTAATTGGAACACTCCAGTGTGAATTCTAGGAGAATACTTCCAGAGGGTATTGCACACCAGATTTCATTTCTGCCAAGAAATGAACAGAAGGTTTAGAACTATCTTCAAGAGGGATGGACAGTTCTTCGCCGTCCCTCAAGACTACATAAAATAGATGTATGGAGAAATACCTTTCTTGGAGCCCTTCTTTCAATCATGAACTTTCCTGTTCCCCAGTTCTATATATTATTTACAAATTTGCATAAGGAAATATATCATTTGCAAGCCTTACCTCAGAGTGGCAACCAGCCACCCCAGTTTTACTAGATAACGTATTTTTCTACTTGATATTCCCCCAAATACATTGAATTGCAATGTATCTGCTTTTTCTTTTTTTAAGCTAATCAATTCATGTTAATCTGTTTCCTACATCTTTTTAAAATACTCACTGGATAAAGCTTGAAATATTTTATATTTTGCAACAATGCTCCTGAGACATTTTTAGGGAAGCCCCTTGATTATTCTAACTCACTGCAGTGTCATGGAAAGCAGAATTATAAATATAGTGATATTTCATATTCAGCACATCCACTACTAAGTAGGGAATGCTCGTGATTAGATACACATGTATTTATTGACTGTGTTGTTTCAACTTGTTATTTTAGAGGGCCATGAACCCTCTCGATACCAACTACCATGCAGCATTATTCCAAAGTCAAGGTTGCATGAGGTTTTCGGAAATTCTAAATGTTTACAAGGACCAAAAAATTTTTGACATCTCTAAATAAGCTTTTTATTTCTGACCACCAGGCAGCATTTTGTGCCATTGTGATGGGAACCTAATGGCTAATGTGAAATAATGTTGTTGTGTCATTTAAAAGGGTAATGAAAATGTAAATTCGAAACTTTAACATTGTACAAATACAAATAAAACTGTTTTTGAGAGAAACACATCTGGGTTAGGGTGGCTTGCTTGAAAAGAGTCTCTTGGCTGTCCATCATCTCTGACTAATAATTTCACTCCTGTGACTTTACCCAAGGAGACTCAACCTGAGGCAAACATCCTTTCACAGTGATTTGGGAGGTTTGGGAAAGCAGGACTCCTTAGGCTAAAGAACGGGATAATTTCTTTTCCTGCCAGCAATGGAACACCTCTTTGGCACCACCTCACCAAAAACCTGATTGGATCAAAAAATGAGGTACACTTTCCAAACCAGTCTCCTGCTATTTTAATTCACAGCACCCTGTCCTAAATAGCTGGGGCTTTCAAAAGCAGGTGCTACATATACACAAAAATTCATACCTTATGAATTTTGCCTCCCAAAATCTGTTGTGCTTAGCTCATCAAATATGTTAGAATATGTTAAATGTTTTATTCCTTGTGTTTTTAAGTCCCCACTAATCAATTTGCTGAATCGTCTATTTACCCTCCTACCGACCATGATTTAGCTGATTTATGTCCTGACTGGTATTAACCAGTTCTTGTAAATAAAAGAATCCCTTTCTCCCTCTTTATTTTTCAGCAGGCAGAACTTCTTTAATTGGAAAGAAACAGTATATTGATGTTCTTTTGTTCTTTTGACATAGCATTTGCTTTCTTACATAAGCAGATAATACTTTTATATAACCTATCAGACCACTAGAAAAGCTCTATGGCAAGAATAAGTATTTCTGGAAACCAATAAATTTTAATGAAATGGGATAGGTCTTAAAAATGCCAAGAAAAGAAAGGTGGACTCCTTGCTTTTATAATTCCAGTTTCTATTTTGTATCAATATATGCTGCATTTTCTGATTGAAACTACTGCTGTGTTTAATGAAACTTGAGATTTTCTGTGGTTGCTTTTTACATTTGAAATCAACTTTCATACTGTGTGTTTGACTATAATCTTTCTGTTAGGGATTTGATTAAAATATCCTAAGCGTTTCATTAATTCCTTTTTAAGTGCTTAAAGTATGTGCCATTATGACTTTGCTATCTCAAAAACTATCTGTGGACAAAATCCATGAAGCCTGTAGACTGTGATTTATACACATGAAAGAAGAAATAGAGTTTCCTTTAAGCAGTGAATCAGCAAATAAGAAACTGTTCAGTGTCTTCTGATTCCTGACCCTTTTACCTTTCATGGCCTTTTTTCTATTCTTAATCATTCATTGAGTAATCATGTATTCTTGTAAAATAGAAAATCAACTTACATGCAATCAGGTATGGACACAAGAAACGCTTGTGCTCTCGAGATCAGGACTCACAGATACTCTAGCAGTCACAGGACTGTAGTTCACTCAGTGTTTTTGTTAATTGTGTGGCTTTGCTATAAAATAAGTTGCTGTTTTCTTTGCTCTGGTACTACAGGATTTTAAATGTTTCAGCAAATGAAAGAAAGAAAATACATTTGAAGGCTGGTGTCAAAAACCACCAGCTACACTCACAAAAGCCGTTGTGCAGCTTCTGCAATGTAGTTGAATGCTGTAAATATGTACATTTTATGTTAGCTTGTTTATTCCTAAAACAAAAATAAAACTTTTTTTTTATTAAAAACGCCTACATATAAAAAGCTTAGTTTGTACTATGTTCAAAAACATGTAAGATTTCAGGCATATCTTTTTATAATCGTTAAAAATGTTTAGAATTCTGAATCTACCATTTGAGAGTCTTTATTGTAAAACCTAATACAAAGTAAAATCCCTTTATTTGGAAGAAATTCTTTGCAGTATTATCCAACATCTGGGGAAAAAAATACCAGCACTTTTCCAGAAGCTTATTTCTGTACTACTTTGATTTCTGGGGGTGGAGGGGGGAGATTCTTTAAGATAACACGCCTTACAAACATTTGGACATATGGAGTGTTTATATATTAGACAAAAAGAAGAAATTAAATCTTCTTGTATTCAAAACTGATGCCTAAGATGGACTTTAATAGCATCCATTGGTGAGGTGCAGTATGTCAAGTTTCTTTTAAAACCTCCACTGTAAATATGAATATTAGAGTTGGCCTATTTGTCAGTCTTTCCTAACTTCAGGAACTCCAAACTCCAAACTCATTGTGTCCCTTCATAAATAATATGTTGATAATAAAATAATGAACAGACTAAAGGTGTGAAATTCATAATTCATATATCCACTAATTAGTTAGCAGAACAGCTTTTCAATGAGAGTAACTTCCAGCCTAGAGATGACTTTAACATCCATCCAGCAAAATACCTGGGAATCAGCTCTTCAACAGCAGACCTTTGGCCTACAGAGCTGCCAAGGATTTGAGAGACATCCTACACTGGTTGTTATTTCCAGAAGACTGTATTATGGAATGGAAGAAATAACTGGACACCTAGCCTTTTTAGAAAAATAACAAACAGGGGCGCCTGGGTGGCTTAGTCGGTTTAGCGTCTGACTTTCGCTTAGGTCATGATCTCGCGGTTCGTGGGTTCGGGCCCCGTGTCGGGCTCTGTGCTGACTGCCAGCTCAGAGCCTGGAGCCTGTTTCAGTCTGTGACTCCCTCTCTCTCTGACCCTCCCCTGCTCACGCTCTCTCTCTCTTAGAAATAAATAAAACATTTAAAAAAGAAAAAAGAAAAAGAACAAACATATAGGTAGCATGCCTACAGTTTGCTGTAAGAATTATAGATGATATGAAGCCAAGGCAAGATAGGTTATTTGTGTATCTGTGATGTAACTGGTATCAGCCAAGGATATGCCATTGGAATCCTTGTGCACCATTGGTGGAATTCTAAAATGGTGTAGCCGCTATGGAAAACAGCATAGAGCTCCTCAAAACAATTAAAAATAGAACTGCCTGATGATCCAGCAATCCCACTTCAATGTATTTAACCAAAAGAGTTGAAAACAGGATCTTGAAGAGGTATTTATACTCCTATGCTCCCTGCAGCATTAATCACAATGGCCAAGAGGCAGAAACAACCTGAATGTCCATTGATGGATTAATGGACAAAGAAATATGGTATATACATGCAATGGAATATTATTCGGCCTTCCAAAAGGAAACTGTCATATGTTAAAACATGAATGAACCTTGAGGACATTATGATGAAGTGAAACAAACTAGTTACAGAAGAACAAACACTGCATGATTCCACTTATATGAAGTACCTAAAGTAGTCAAACTCTTGAAGAAGAAAGCACAATGGTGACTTCCAGGGGCTGGAGGATGAGGAAATGGGGACTTGTGTAGGAGCCCGACAGTGACCACGAGAAAGAATGGTTAAGGAAGCAGAGATGTGCCGGCAAACAAGACTCTCTGCTTGGGCAGATCATGCTTACAAACAGGATGCTCTGCCAAGAGGCCTGCACACAATATCCAAGGTTAATGATCCGCTCGCATACGAAGGAACATGCCCTCCTTAAAAATAAGGAAGAGGCTGGAGTTCTGGGCAGGCCTCTTAGTAAACATGCTGTGGTCACTTCCTCCCTTTGCTCCCCCCGTCCTTGGAATGTGCTTGGCTTTCTGTCCTTATTTGGTAACAGAATGCATTTCTTAGATTTCGGTATGTGTCCAGCTACCGGGGTATAAAAATAAACCGCAACGGGGCTTGCAGAGAATTTTTTCCCTCCGGCCGGAGTTGTGTCTTTGTCTGTCTTTTGTGTGTCTTGTCTTTGCGTCATTTCGCCCGCAACAGACTTGCTGTTCAATGGGTAGAAGATGAAAAAGTTCCAGAGATCTGCTGTACAACAGTGTAGTGGGTTAACACTACTGTGCTATACACTTCGAAAATTGTTGAGAGATTTCAAGTCTTGTGTTTTTATTTTGCCACAATTGAAAGAAGAAAAAAAAGATATAAAGTGGTACAGCCACTTTGAAAAAAATTGGTAGTTTCTTACAAAGTTAAGCTTTTCATATAAAATGATCCAGCAATCACACTCCTAGGCATCACCAAATTCCCTCAATAGGTGAATGGACAGACAAACTGATACATCTGTTCAATGAAATATTATTCAAGGATAAAAAATAACTTATCAAGCCACAAAAAGACATGGAAGAACCTTAAATGCATACTGCTAAGTGCAAGAACCCAGTCTGAAGAGACTCATACTGTATGATCCTAATTATATGACATTCTGGAAAAGGCAAAACTATAAAGACATTAATAAAAATCATTGATTGTGGGGTTCAGAGGAAGGTGGAGGAATGAATAAGTGAAGCACAAGGGATTTTAGGGGTGAACTATTCTGTAAAGTGGATTCATAACAGTAGGTATTTGCTGAAACACACAGCTATTTAATGGAGTAAAACTTAATGTATGCAAACTTAAAAATCACTTAAGAAGCCAAGCAATCCCAGGAAGGAATACAGACTATGGCAAAAAGGTCAAACTGTATTACAAATGTATAAAACCACCTCACTGAAGGTGGGGTGGGGAGCATTTGGTAGTGATAATGTTGTTTCCCATAGATTAACAATTATACACACACACACACACACACACACACACACACACACACACACACTAGAATTGAATAATTAAGCAAATGGATAGTCAATGGCAGGAGTCAGCTTCCTTTTTCTTTAGTGTTTATTTATTGGTGGGGAGGGGGAGCATCGGGGGGGGCAGGGAGAGGAAGAGGGAGAGAATTCCTAGCATCAATGCAGGGGTCGAACTGACAAACTGTGAGATCATGACCTGAGCTGAAGTCAAGAGTCAGATGCTTAACCGACTGAGCTACCCAGGCACCTGGGACTCAGGTTTCTTACTGCCAGACTGTGAATTTACAGATAAGGAAATGTAGCAAGTGAGAATGTGATCCATGTGGTAATGAATTAGAGTTGAAGACATCAGGGTGAACTTGTAGCTAAATATAGACATAGTTGATTATATAATAAAGAAATATTTACAGATAGGTATATATACTTGGCTTAGTTTATATATATATATTTCTTCATTGTCAACTGAGGGGACTTAAGCAATACCCCAATAGCAATGAGCACATCTATCTTGATTTCTATTACCATTCCTCAATAAAATGAACCAGGGAGTCTTGCAGAAACAGTTGATTCTAGGACTGGGCAGGAAATAGGCAAAATGAGCCTGGAGTATCTTATTGCCAGAAAGTTAAGGACATAATATAAATGAGCCAACTGAAAGAGCTCCAAATGGCCAAACTATTCAAACAATTTGAATAGTGAATAGTATTGCATTATGACCAAAAGTATAAATATCCATGAGTCCACATTATATAAATAATTAGATAAATTAATAGGAGAGAAGAGACAAATCTGTGCAGATTTCTAAAAGGTTTATGTAGGTTTTCTGACCTCAATAAGGGGGAGCATAACTTCCTATCGTTCAAAGATGAGCCACACATAGTGACTTCCTTCCAGAGTACAATAAGGAAAAAAAAAAAAAAAGAAGTAAAGAATAATTTTACGGCGAAAAACCTAACAAACTACCTCAGCTAGCAAAGTCAATGTCAAGTCATAAATTCTGTTAATAATATGCACCCTCAATATGATGTATTGCAAATGGCACTTTACCTCTGTGATTTCCTCCCCCAAACCCATAACTCCCCCTTAAGCACGAGAAAAACATTAAATTCCAACAGAGGGCCATTCTACAAAGTACTTCACCCACACTTCTCAAAACTATAAAGGTCATCAAAAACAAAGAAAGGATGGGAAACTATCACAGCAAGAGAAGCTAAGGAGACATGACAACTAAATATGAAATCCTAGAACAGAAAAAGGACATCAGGTAAAAACTAAGGAAATCTGAATAAACTATGGAATTTAGTTAATAACAATGTATTGACATCAATTCATTAATTACAGCAAATGTACATACTGATATGTTAATAATAAGGGAAACTGGATGTGGGGTATATGGGATGTTTCTATCCAATTTTTATGTGAATCTAAAAGTAAAACTAAACTAAAAATAAAAAAGGGTCCATTTATAGAAGAAAAAAGAAAGTCACAGATTGGGAGAAAATACCTGCACATGTGTGATAAAGACTTGTATCCAGGCTACCAAGAACTCCCAAAACTCAACAGTAAGAAAACAACCCAATTTAGAAATGGGCAACAAAACTGCAGACACTTCACCAAAGAAGATATACAGCCCATGAGAAGACAATGAACATCATCGGTCATCAGGGAAATAAAAATTATTAAAACCACAATGAGATACCACTGCACACTTATTACAGTAGCTGAAATTAAGACTGACCAAAGCACGTGTTAGCAAACAAATGGAGGTGAATTCTCCCAGACTTTGGAAACACCTCACTTCTCTAAGTATTCACTCTAAAGGAAGCATATATCCATACAAAAGTATACACAAGAATGTTTACAGGATTCTGTGTTATGTAACAGACATAAAATTTTAAAAAACCAAAATATCCTTTAACAGGTGAATTAAAAATTATGGTAACTCTACAACTTAATACTTCTCAACAATACAAAGAAACAAACTATTGATATATGCAACAACATGGATGAACCCAATACTGAAGGAAGTCAGATCAAAAGAAAAGGTACATACTATATGATGCCATTAATATTAAACCCTTGAAAGTGTGAACTGCTCTACAAGTGGCGGGAAGAAGATCAGAGTTTGGGAGGGTGGGGGACACAGGAGCAGGGATTACAAAGGAATAGGAGGAAGCTCTCAGGATTGCCGTGTTCACAATCTTGATAGAGGTGATTCTTTCTTGGGTGTATATATGTCAAAATTTACCTGACACTTTATTGAAAAAAATTTTTTTCCTTTGTTTATTTTTGAGAGAGAGAGAGACAGAGTGCAAATGGGAGAGGGGCAGAGAGAGAGGGAGACACAGAATCCAGAGCAGGCTCCAGGCTCTGAGCTGTCGGCACACAGCCCGATGCGGAACTCGAACTCATGGACCAGGAGATCATGACCTGAGCCAAAGTCAGATGTTTAACTGACTGAGCCACCCAGGCGCCCCATACCTGACTGTCCACTTTAAATAACTGAATTTATAGAATATCAGTCAGACTTCAATAAGGTGATTAAACATACTAATGAAGTAATAAATAAGGTAGTGAGAAGAAGATAAGTAGAGCAAGATTTTCTGCTTCTCAATGGAAGTACTGCATGGAGGGCCGAAATTCAGGACCTTAGATCAGCACAGATCTTCCTCAACTTAGGATGGGGTTACATCCAAAAACCCACCATAAACTGAAGATATCATAGGTCAAAAATGCATTTAATACACCTCACCTACCGAACATAACTCAACCTAGGGCCTACCTTTAATGTGCTCAGAACACTTATGCTTGAATGCCGAGAACAAACTGAGGGTAGATGGAGTGGGGGGAGGGGGGCTGACAGGCATGGGGGAGGGCACTTGTGGGGATGAGCGCTGGGTGTTATATGGAAACCAACTTGACAATAAACTATTTAAAATTAAAAAAAGAAAGAACACTTTTGCTAGCCTACAGCTGGGCAAAATCATCTAACACAAAGCCTGTTTTTTAATAGTGTTGAACACCTCATGTAATATACTGAATACTGTACTCAAAGTGAAAAACAATGATTATATGGATACAGGATGGCTGTCGGTGTATCAGCTGTTTATTCTCACGGCTGCAGCGCAGCCACAGCCCACTGTCAGGAAAGAATGTTGTCCTACACATTACTAGGCCAGGAAAAAAATGAAAAAAAAAAAATCAAAGTGTGATTTCTACTGAATGCATATTGCTCTCGTACCATAGTCAAACCAAAAAATCTAAGTCAAACGATCATAAATCAGGGACCATCTGTATTATTTACAGGGCTAGCCTACAATCTGCCTCTGGTCCTTAATGACATAGGAACTTACACAGGAAGTAAGTCACCTACCTCCCAAGCACACTGTTTAGTTCCGTTGATATTTTTTTCCAAAATTAACATTTCTCAATGAAAAAAAGCAATGTGCTGATGAGCACTCTGGCACAAGCTCCTCATGTAATCACTGACCTGTAACAAACAGTCCCCAGACCAGCATTTATTTAGACACATTTTGAGTAGCGCTGTTTAGATTACACACAGATGTTCTTTTAACCTCTCGAAGCCTATCCTCATCTGTATGATGAGATAAGTGCTCTGAACACCTCAAACAATAGTCTGATGCTCTAATGAGCTATAAAGCTTGCAGATAGCATGCACTGATTAATGTGCCACTGCATTATGTAGATAGTGTTTTGAAATAAAGCCATATGTAAAAATAAAATGTCATTTTTTATTTGTTCAGAATGATTGGTTTTTTAAAATATTTATTTTGAGAGAGAGCGCGCGCACATGCGCATGGGAGTAAGGTAGGGGCAGAGAGAAAAGAGAGAATCTCAAGCAGGCTCCACACTGTCAGCATGGAGTGTGACACGGGGGCTCCATCCCACAAACCATGAGATCATGACCTGAACCAAAATCAATAACTGGATGCTTAACCGACTGAGCCACCCAGGCGCCCCAGAATGCTTGGTTTTAAAGTTAACTGAAACTAAAAATGGTTTGTTTACCAGTGAAGTTCTTAATACCCAAAACGATTAACTTCAATATTAAGGGTTTATAGCAAAAATGGACCTATATTTAATATTAGCTGATACTTGAGGAGTTATATATACACTATACAATGACATCTATTCTTTTTATCAGAGCACACCCTCCCAGATACAGAAATGAAGAAGTAACAGTGTTATTTTCATCTTTTCCTATTCTAGTAATAGTTTAATAATTCATAAACTCAAAACTGTTCACACATATTTAATTATTTTTTCTTGTTCACGTCTGAAGAAGAGCTTCTTTCTCTAAGAAATTTACATTTTATAATCTTTCCTTTGAAATATAAGAAAGATATGGAATCTCCTGAGTTATATATGCAGCTTATACATTCTTTAAGTTATTTTTAAAATATTACAAATTAACCATATATATTCATAATACACATCCTTGTTATTCATATATTCCTTTAAGCAACATTCAAGTATATTTGTGCTTTGTATGTTTACATTACTTTAGGATCTATTTTCAGCTTTCAATAAAACTGTATATCAATAAAGATTTCTCAAATATTTAATAAATGAGGCAAAACAGCCATTATGAAAATATAAACTGCTATTATAGCTTTTTCATCTAGCATTTTTTACGCATTTCCAGTCAACCATTTCATTTCCTGTTCTTTAGGGAAGCTGATAAATTTTTATCTTTGCAATCTCAACACTGCTGCTTTCTCAGCACAGCAGGAGTCTGTATATTGCAGGTTTTCTGAATGCACAGTATTCACTCGGCCAGATCAGGTGTAGCAGTGAACTCTGATAGTGTTGGTATTCATCACTTCCAGTTATTTCAACTGCAGGACCACCTTCAAACACAAAGTCAGGGGAGGAGGGAAATCAGGTTATTCCAGAATGATGCCAATATCTGCCTAATGAAATGCTTTGAAATCTCTGAAGGAGGGCCTGGAGAACTGATAACGAACAAGCACAATGCACAGTAACAGACGGAGCGTGCCTGCCAGGATCCATGGCTCAGAATCAATTAACATTTATATCGGGTTCTACCACACACCCTTGCAGACATTCAGCCCCATCCAAAAGCAAGCCAGGCTACCAGTGCGTTTACTGGGCATGTGGACCAGCCATCATGGCACTAAAATAAACATCTGCAGAGTACAGAGGAAAACTGAGTATAGCAGGGCTTAAAAGAAGTAAGGCTAAGAAAGTTGGCTGGTGCAAGAGAATGTGGTTAGGATATCTGACATTAATCATGGATTTCAGATCACTACGGAAAAAGCTGAGCAATAATGAAAGGAATATACATATACCAAGATAGTTATTTTTCTTACTGACAGCAGCAGTTTTCACTGTTTAAGTATTTTTCTCATTAAATACACACTGGGAATTGTTCCTGTTATTTAGCTAACGCTTTGTAAATGTAAAATTTTTAGTCATTCATTAACATGTCTTATCTCAACCTCATTTTGTTATAACTGTAAGCCATATTTTGTCTCCCATAGTTAGAGGATTATAAAAGCAATTTGATTTGTCCAGTTAAGTAAGACCCTCTTTCCTTTAGGATCACAAGTATTTACAATCATAAAAACTCTTCAGAATCACAGCCCCAAGGTAAAAATTTATTTTTATCATTACTGAGCACTGGGGCAAAAAAAAAAAAAAAAAAAAAAAATCTACTATTCTATCAAAAATAACTATTTGATAAATTAGGCTCAAAACTAAGCAGTTAAAATTACAAGTTATAATGAATTTAATATCTAAAACTGGGGTTGCAGAACAGATCAACAAGGTATTTTCTGTGCTTGACAGAAAAGATCAGAAAGAAAAGAAACATTAAAAGTCAATTATGAGTTTTTCTTCTTCTTATGAGTTCTTCTCAAACATTTTAAACCACACAACAAAATTAAAACAAGTACCTTATTAGCTGCTTCCAAGGAATGTATTAGATTCTGCAGCTCTTCTTTACTCATTTCAACAGAATACGGTTTGACTTCACCATTTTCTTTTACGTCTAGATTAAGGTTTAAAAGTGGCATTTGTAATGTAGCAATCTTGTCACTAGACAGTGCAAGCTGTTTAAAATGAGGAAAACAGTAATTAATAAGTAGTAACAAAGAATATATTAAATATACATCAGAGCTTATTAACAATACAAGATTACTCTTGCTTGCTATCAAGTACAGCAAAAGGGGGAAGAAATACAGAAACCCATGTCAAACCAACACATAAAAGAAGAACAGAAAGAGAAAGGAGGATGAATGGAGAGGACGTAGACTGGGAAAAAAGGACAACCAGTACAAATTTCGCGGCATAAGCAGAAATTCAGAGCAGAATTACAGCTGGGAAGTACTGAGTAAGTCCAATGCATCAAGAAACGGAGAATTCTTAAAGTGTAAAGAATCCAAGAGGGGGAAAGTCCGCATACAAAGACACAACCAAAAACACCGGTAAACCCTGTGAAATTAAGATGCTTATTCACGATTCTCTACTCAATTATTGATACACATGTTATCAAGATACCACGTTCAATTAGAGCCACTCAGCAAAAACACTCAATACATGTACCCTACTTCCTATTTTCTGTCTACAGAGAATCCTAGAAGAAATAGAAGAACCAAATATTTATGATACTAATAATTTTTGAAACAAGTACCATGGTTTCATTGGCAGATGGCAAAGGAAAAATCAAATTTTCCTGGAATCTGAGCTAGAAAACTCCACAATAAGTGAATCTTCCAAGTGCTACTACTTGCAAAAATTTACTTATGCAATGAATGGTAAGGAACTACCTCCCTAACAAACATCCTCAAAGATCACCCTCGGCGTGCACACACTACAGAATTGAATCCTCAAATAACTCCTCCATTCTCTCTTCAAAATCCAAGACTCACCATATCTGAGATTTAGAAGTATCAAAGATCATCTATGTGATGGATAATTCTCTTCTTCAGTGTGTCCAATAAGTGGTTTCTTAGTCTATGCTTGAATACCATCAAGATGAATGTGCTACCTCAAGAAGAGGTGAAAATAATCTTCAGATACTAATAGGTGTTCAAACACTTCCCTTAGGTTGATGTGATTGATGTGAACTCACCTTATCGCAAACTATGCACCTTAAACCTATACCTCTGTCCTAGCCTCTGAAGCCAAGAGCATATAAAAATTCCCTCATCCCTCGTCCATAGAGACGATTTTTAGTCCTTTAAAGACAACGGTCATTTTTCTACTAAGTTTTTTCCTTTCCAGATACATTGTTCCCAAGTGTTTAAAAAAAACCTTCATGATTTTAAGTTCCTGTTCATTCTTTTCTGGTTTGGCTCTAATTTGTTTAACTATCTCTTAAATTTGGCAGTCAGAACTGAAAGTATTAATAACTAAATTAACTAAACAGTGAAATGAATAAAAACAGAATTAGAACTACCCATTGCTTGAAACACTGCATTTCTAGCAACAAAACATAAGACTGAATCACCATATTGCTGACTCAAGCCACATCTGGTAAATCAAAACAACTAAATATTCTCATACATATTACTTTTGGCACATCTCTCATATCTTTTATATTAAATTGGTTTTATGTATATAAAAATCCTCTATCTAGGTTATCTCTGCTTAACTTATTTACTTCATTTGGTCCATCGTAATCTGCTATAAAACAATTTTCAGCTTTGATTGTATTATATTAATATTTAATGTGTCTCAGTTTTGATAAGCATAATACTCATAAAAATGTTGAAGACTGAGCCAAAACCAGAATCACAGAGACCTCCTCCCTGGATAACGCAAATACATCTGGTTTCGGTTATTTATCCAGCTATGACCCAAGTAACTGTGTTATTTTTCCACATTTTTCTCCACTTTATCCACAAAGACTGTATGAGACACTTCATCCAGGTTCATGCTGAAATGAGAAACACAATGTGTTTCAACACAACCTCCTCATTTAGGCTGATGTATCCTATACAGCATGGAAAGTTGGTCTGAAATTGTTCTTTATTAATCCCATTGATCATAAGTCTCTTTTCCAAAATGTTTTTTAAAGTTAACTTTTAATAACACATAGATTTTCCCCTGGAGGTAGAATCACATTTACCAATCTTAAGAAGACTGTAATAAAGTCTAGAAAGTTCTAGCCAAAAATAGACGTTGAATACATACTACTCCACTACTTAAGATAGTTAATGATTTATAGCTCTAGTTAATTAAATTTATTATCAATGTAATGTTATTACATATTTTTGGATGTCTGTACCATACTTATGGCTAAATAATGTAAAAAATATGATTTTTGACACTGTATTCTTAAAACAACAGAAATTTTAGATGTATATTATAAAAAAAGAATAAATATTTCTTTCTATTAAAAAAAAATGAGTACAAAATTTACATGCCCGTAAACAGATTCTCACCTTTAACTGCCAATCAAAATCCTGTAGCTGTGCAGAAGAAATATCAACTATTTCCTCTAACAGAACCTTCTTGATTTCATCTTTCCTACTTTTCAAGCATTTCATGATAGCTTCTTGATGAAATGAATTCAACTGATTCAACTGCTGAAATATCTATGAAAATAAAAATAAACAGAAAGTGAAAGGGAATTTCTGTTAAAAATGTAAACATATAGCTCCACTCCTCTTTTTCAAACCCTTTAAAATGATAGTAAAAGAAAAAAAAAAAGGAATACCTCTGCCTAGAATAAAATGATAATGTATAACTGACAAACAAGAGATTTACACAGATTTTTGCAAACCAAAAAGGTAAAGAGCTGACTGATGAAGCAGCATGAGAGCAAAGACCACTCACACTGGTACAGCGCTCTTAATATCAGACAAGGTAGCCTTTAAGAAGTATTACAAGAAATAAAGAATGGCAAAAGGACCATTCAACAGAAAGAATAATCATAAATTTGTGTGCACCCAATAAAACAGCTTCAAAATATACAGAGTAGCAAAACTTGGCAGAACTAAAATGAGAAATGGATAAGTCTAATTAGATTTGTTAGATTTATAACCAAAATGTTAACACATTTCCAATAACTGACGGAAAAACACACAAAACAATCGTAAAGATATAGAATCAAAAAATACTATCTTTCTTTAACCTAACTGATACACAGAACATTATACTCAACAACTACAATACACACTATTTTCAAATATATGTTCAAATGGAACATTCACCAGAATGAATCACAAGACAAGCCAGGCAGCAAATCACAACAGATTTCAAAGGACTGCAATCAAATTATTTATTTTTTACCATAGCATGATCATAAAATAAAAGATTTCCAAATATTGAAGATTATACCACATAGTAACACAGTACCAAAGAAGATATAAAATCAATCTTGCACAAACTCTTCCAGAGAATAAGAAAAAAGAAAAAATACTTCCTAATTCATTTTATTAGACTAGAATAAAACCTGACACCCTGACCAGGACATTACAAAGAAAAGAACTATGGGCCAATATTACTCAAAAACAGATGCAAAAGTCCTAAATAAAATAATGGCAAATCAAATCAAGAGATACATAAAAACATAACACATCATGACCAAGTGGCATTTATTTTGGCAATGCAAGGTTTAGCATTTAAATTTAAATATCCAATTTAGCATTTAAATATCCAATGAAAGACACGACATCAACAAAATAAAGAAGAAAAAATAACAAATTTAGGAAAACAATGTTTAAATAAAATTCAATACCCATTAATGATAACAATTTTCAGCAAAGCAGGAACTGTAGGAAACTTCTTTAATCTTACAGTATATACCTATAAAAACACACAGCTAACACAATAAATGATAAAATAGTGAATGCATTCTTCCTAAGGTCAGGAATAAGACACTGCTTTTTTGTTTCTACACTGTCTTAAAGGTGTTAGGCATTGCAATAAGGTAAGAAAAAAGTGGGTATTAAAATTTAAAAAGAAAATGGGGCGCCTGGGTGGCTTAGTCGGTTAAGCGTCCGACTTTCGCTTGGGTCATGATCTCGTGGTTCGTGGGTTCGAGCCCTGCGTCAGGCTCTGTGCTGACTGCCAGCTCAGAGCCTGGAGCCTGTTTCAGTCTGTGACTCCCTCTCTCTCTGACCCTCCCCTGCTCATGCGGTCTCTCTCTCTCCTAGAAATAAAATTAAAAAAAAAAAAAAAAAAAAGATTCTCTCTCTCCCTCCCCTCTCTGTTTTCGCATGCTCTCTCTCTCCCTCTCAAATAAAAAAATTTTTTTTAAAAATTTAAAAAGAAAATGACTGTACACAAAAAAGAAATCCAGAAAAATGTTTTATAAGCCATTAAATAATTTTTTTAAAATTGCTGGATATGGGGTAAAGATATAAAAAATATTTCTATGTACCAGCAATAAATAAGTGGAGAACAAAATTAAAGAACATCAAAAAAAAAATCAATTACTTAAAAATAAATGTAAGAAAATCTTTGCAAGACCTCCACACTGAAAACTACAAAATATTAGAGAAATTGAAGTAATCCAAATAAATGGAATGTTATTCTATGTTCATAGATTGGGAAGATTAATATTAAGACAGAAATTCTTTCCCAAATGATCATACAGATTCAGTGCAATCCCCATGCTGTGAACTTAATGGTGTGACCTCAAAATTCGTATGTTGAAATTCTAATTCTCATTGCGATGATATTTAAAGATGGGGCCTTCTGAGAAGTAATTAGGTTTAACAGGTCATAAGGGTAGGGCCCTCATGATGGGATTAGTGCTCTTATAAAAAGAAACACAAGAAAGACTGTGTCCCTCTCCAGTTGCCATGTGAGAACCACAGCAAGAAGGTAGTCTGCAGCCACGAAAAGGGTTCCTGACAGGGGATCAAATCAGCTAGCACCCTTATCTTGGACTTACCAGCATGGAGAATCGTGAGAAATAAATTCTTATTGTTTAAGCTACCCAGTCTATGGTATTTTGTTATGGCAGCCCAAGTGGACTAATA
This sequence comes from Hyaena hyaena, assembly GCF_003009895.1. Taxonomy (NCBI): domain Eukaryota; kingdom Metazoa; phylum Chordata; class Mammalia; order Carnivora; family Hyaenidae; genus Hyaena; species Hyaena hyaena. Next base: position 239,942 of record NW_024080820.1, read on the forward strand.
CTCATCAAAATCCCAGCAGGGTTTTTTTTTGTTGTTGTTGTTGTTGCTGAAACTGACAAGCTGATTATAAATGTACATGAAAATACAGAGAACCTAGATTGCCAAAGCAATCTTGAAGAAGCATGAAATTGGAAGTCTTCTATTACCAGATATCAAGACTTTACGTAACATAGCTTTAATTCTACAGTAATTAAGACAGTGTAGTATTGGGAAATATAGACAAGACTAATGGAGTAGAATAAAGAGTCCAGATATAGACCCATACATACATGCAGCTTCCTGATTTACAACAAAGGCTGCACAGAAATTCTATGGGGCAAGGATGGTCACTTCAATAAAAGGTACTGGGTCAACTGTCTATTGATGTGAAAAAATGTGAACTTGACCCTTACTCCACACACAAATATGAATCCAAAACACACCAGGAACATAAATATGAGAGCTTTACAAATGTGAGAGCTTCTACAAGAAAACTAACAAAAACATCTTTCATGACTTTGGCACAAGTATTTGTTAAACACCATCAAAAGAAATGTTGACAAAACTGGACTGGATTAAAATTCAGAACTTCTGTTCACAAAAAGATACCATTAAGAGCGAAAAGGCAAGCCACATAATGGAAGAAGATATTTAAAATACCTATATCTAACAAAGAACTCCCACCCAGAATATCATCCAAATCAAAATGATGAGTATACATAAACTACATTTTTTTAAAGTGAGCAACCTACACAAACATGCCCAAATAACTTTTGACCAAGGTACAAAAGCAATTCAATGGAAGGACACCCCATGACCCTGTAATTTCACTTCAAGATGTCTATCCTACAAAACTTGGCCAATATGTGTACAAGGAGACACACACAAAATGTCAGTAAAAGTACTGTACATAATAATGAAAGCAGCAAAGATCAATGGTTCATCAGGAGGAGGCTAGAAAAATAAGTCCTGCTAATCCCTATCATCAAATACTACAGGAGGTTAAAATACAAGAACCAGATCTACATTTAGCAAGATTGGTAAGTCCAAAACACATTATCCCACAAAAAATTACAAATCACAATGTATGGATAGATACATTATCAAGTTACGCATTCAAACAGCTCAAATACCTATATTACTTGAAGAGGTAAACATTCCTACAATATGGAATACAAAATATGTACACCAACAAGCTGTGATCTGTTCGGGAAGGGAGGCATGCGAGGTGGTATTTAAGTATATTTCTAATGCCTTGTTTCTAAAACAAACACACAAACCTGTAATACATAAAGTAAAATGTTACTAAATGTTTAATCGTGATAATGAGTATGTAGGTGTCAGTTATCTAACTTTTGGTTTCCTTCTACATGATTTAAATGTATCACAATTTTACAAACACAAACAACCAAAACAAAACTAAAAAACCAGAACTTCCACAATCAGATTTGCCTACTCAAAATTATGATGTTTTTGTTGCAAAAGAACATATACTTACTGATGATGGCTCTTGTATGATATAGTGCCCTAAAGACCAACTCGAGAAAAACCTGAACACTAATTATTATTTATTATAAGATATAGAAATTTGGAGTGAAGTTACCTCTTCATCAGGTAAATTTTTACCAACTACAGCTTTGAAAAATTTGGTAATATCTTCTAGAACACTCTTCCATTCTGTCGAATCCCAAACATTGTGATAATCTTGGTACAGAGGATAAGCTCGGCCACAAATGCCATCAATTATTTTATGAAGAAGCTAGAGAGAAAAGAAAATAAGTGAATTATACGTAAACTTATGAAACAGACTAATCTTCCTTGTAGGAAACAAGTGTTGTTGGGAGAAGCTCCTGTGACCTGCAAGAGCAGCTGACATTGCAATGTAACTATTTTAACATTATTCTCATTAACTGAAAATTAAAGCTCCAATAAAAATCCCAGACTTTCTATAATTTTGTCCACCTTCAGAAGCTAAAATAATTTCACAGACACACTGTTGTTTCTCCTATAATCCTGAAAGGAAGACAGTGAATATAAAAGTTTCACCTTGAGATTCCTTAGACATTGTATTTATACCAATAATAAAAAAAGGTATGACTTTTAGATCAAAGTTTTTTATGGTAGATCTATAAATTTCATTTCCGCTTGCCTCCATTTTCACAGCATTCACACTCACTTCTTTTGGTCCACTCCAAGAGAGTTGTCAGAACCTTTTTTTTCTTTTTTTACATTCCTTTACCTCTACCCTACCTTAGTATCAGCAATGGAAATCCTAACACATATATAACTGAACATCGTGACTAAGACTGAATTTTGGAATAAAACTGTCTAGTTTGAATCCTAGTTCCACTACTTAACTAGTTTTATCAAGTTATTTAAATGTTCTGTGCCTGCTCCCTCCTGTGTAAAATGAGGATATCATTTACCTACATTATGCTGTTGTAAAGATTAAACAAGTACATGCAAATTACTTGGCACATTCCTAGCATGTATAACACACTTCCACAGTGCCAGCCATTGTTATCATTCTTCTCATTATTGTTATTATCACCATTACTGCCGCCACCACATTACGGTATTATGTTCCATGTCTTTAACATACATTAACTGATTGCCTACTATGTATGTCAGCACTATTCTAGATAATTGACTAATATGGTTTTCTTTCCCAGGAGATATCTGTGTCTTGTTAAAAGAGTATTTGAACCCAAATAATCTGGAAATGCATTTTAAGTAACAAGACTTCCAAATCTTTTCCCCTGGACCATATTCCACTCCACTTTAAGCAATAACTCTTTCCCTATAACACCACACATATCAGAACAGAAATGAGCAACTGGTAACTCCACTTCCAAATGATGGCTAATGCACTCTATGAACAGATCTTTTATCTACCATAAATCAACCAACATTCTCAATCTGAAATTCATTCAAAATTCTCTACACACATCCCATGTTATCCCAAACTGCCCCTGTGGTAAAGCAAAACACAGAACTCAAACTAATAAAGTACTATCTTTTGGAATATAAATGTCTGTATTCATTCATTCAATCATTCATTCATTCATTAATGTTTTCTAGTCATACATATGAAATATGTAATGAGTACTTCCTTACAATTGTTAAACAAGTTAGTGAAAATACAAAGCAAATATAATCATAATGGCTACCATATAGGGAGCCCTGACTGAGTACCAAGTACTGTGTTCATCCTCACTACAACCCTATGGGTAAGTCTCATTATTATACCCATTTTACAAATGAGAAAACTGAAGACAAACAAGAATACGTTGCTACCATATCAGACCTTTAGTCCATTAGAGAAAGACGAACGTAAATATATAAATGCAATTTAGAATGAGAGGAGCTGTATTATAAATTTATAGAAAGTACAAAGAAGTACAGAGAAGGGAAAGGCCTGCTTTTAGAAGGATGAAATGAGGATATCATCTACCACATTATGTTGTCATAGTACCTGGCCACTGAAATAGAAGAGAAGGGCATTTCTAGTCACAAGCAACTGCGTATGAATAGAATGAAAGTGTACAATCACATGTTCAATTTGAAAAAAGACAGGATGCAGGCTGAAGAAGTGAGTGGAGGCCAAATCATAAGGGCCTTGTGTACAGTGTCCAGGCTTTAATTGTTTCGATGGGGAAGCAACCTATTCACATATTTGCATTATGTTTCCATAAATTTTCCAACAAGTTTGGGAAATATAAGGAGAGAAAAGGAAAAGAGAGATGGTGAGACCAAAGGCCCCGTGCCTTCTCTTTACCAGGAAGAAATTAGATTGGGGGGGGGGTTGCTAAATAGTTGAGGACACTCAAAACCGGGGCAGTACAGAGGTATAAAGAGACTGTGAAAAGAAGGGACCAAGGATGACACTCAGAATTTTAGGCTGAATGACTGGGTGGTACTCCAAACCAAAAATGAGGCTATGATCACAGGAAGAATAGTTCCAGGGGGAAAGACAAGTTCAGCCAAGGACATACTGAATTTGAGGTACCTGGGGTGTGTCTGAGCAGAAGCCTGACACTCAAAGAAGAGAGTTTTTTGCCGGATGCAGAGATCTAGGTGTCATCAACCTACATGGTGAGAAAGGCTATGGGCCTTAATAAGAAGCAGGTAGAAGGAAGACAGGAGCAGGAAGCTAATACTAAGACTCACAGTCAGCAGAGCTGACATGCATTCCACCTTTGCCACTTACTAGTTTGACAGCCTTGGGCAGGGTCCTCCAACTCTCCCTGCCGACATTTCAGTTTCCTCACTTGTAAAATCACAGACAAGAGTTAAGATGGTTTTTCCTGATCCTGATAAGAATTAAGTAAGTTTATTCCCTTCGATCTCCCTCACACTTTCCCCATTGTAAATGGAACAGAGGAAAAAAGAAGTCTTAAATGTGGGCCTTATAAAGGCTGCCTACCCCACACCCCTCTATCACATTACGTAGGCTAAGCCCCCCCTCCCACCCTTCACCCATTATAAATGGAACAAAAGTGGGACTTACTCAGAACTGCCTATCATTTACACTAAAGGCCGGCCCACCAAAGCTTGGAATCCAGATAACTGCACCCTCCCGCTGCCATGATTAAGCAGAGTTCAGTATGCATTGATTCCTTCCCTCAGCGAACACTGATTTAAGAACTCACCTTGATCCACAACACAATTCTCAAGAACTGGGAATGTAAAACATAGAATCTACCCTGAAGGAGTCCAGAATAAGAGAGAGACCAGAGTCAAGCCAAGCAGTCAAGAAGTTGTGTAAGGAGGCCTGGATTGTTGGGGGACAGAGAAGATGGGAGTAAACATCCTTATATATTAATTACAATACAACATATTAATTGGCTGACTTCTGAGGACAAACAGAATCTCAACTCCCAGCTAATGCTGAAGCTCGATTCTGCATATATTGCTTTCTTTCAAAGATAGGCAAATTTCCTTCAGGTCTAAATTTTTTTTGCTTAAAAGTTCAATGGGGGAATCTCACTTCTCAGTCAGATATTCCTCTTACAGCAACCATTGGGTTTTCTCTTCACAGCTCACAGTCAAGATACTGTTAGATGTAATTATTGCACACTGTAATTTTTCACACTCAAAACTTCCAGTGCCTTTGGTATCAAGGCTAAATAAACAAGCGTGGCATATAGACTCCAGCCGCCACCTGACTTTCTACTCACCTGTCCAGCCTCAGTGTCCCTGCTCTGCTTCTCACTCTGAATTTCAGCCTCCAAGAATCAGAGCAGGTCCTCAAAGCCCGCAGGGGCTGCTTTCCTTTTTCTAGCCTTGTAGCTACTATTCCTCTACCTAAACCATTCTCCCCCTCTAGCCTGTCTATTCCTACTCATCCTCTGGAACTCAGCCTAGAAATTTTAGATGTTCGTTTTCTGGAAAGCCTCTCCTTGCCCCTTCAAATCTGGGTTGCCACCTGTCCCACAAGCTCATTACTGGAGGATTCAGTTTGGTTTCCTTATTAGATACAAGCTCTACCAGGATACCGGCTGTATCTCACTCATCGTTTTACCTTATCCCATCTGGGCACTCAGCACAAGGTCGACTTAAGAGAAGAGCTGGCAGAACAAATAAACGAAGCTCTCTCCAGATCCTTCGAGCCAGGCTCAAGGTTTCAATGTATATGTCACCTCTTGTATATGCCACCTCTTGAGAGAAAGGCCACCTTGGACCACGCTACCGAAAGTAAGTTGCCCAGTTATTGGTAGTACTTCCCAATTTGTTTTCTGCAGCCCTCAAGGGAGCAGGGTGTGCCTTTCCATGTCCCCAGCCCGTCCCCAGCACCTAGCCCTGTGCCTGGTGCACAGGTAGCATTCCGGCGGTGCGGTGTATGAATGAATGAAATGAGATGCTGCACACCACCGGCTGCACGGTGTAAGATTTTCACATACGAGGGTGGCGACTCCGCTCCCCAGCCACAGTCGGCGGGTCCTGGGCCGCGCGGGGGAGATAACCGGCCCCCCCACCCAGGTGCGAGCAGAGCGGACAAGTCTGCTCGCCAAGCCCCCCCGACCGGTAGCTCCAAGCAGGGATTTGGAGGTGGCGCCAAAAGCGTCGGCCTTCCCAGCTCTCCAGGAGAAGCTGGTGGGACCCTGCGCCAGACATCACGCCCCTTCCCCATCCCTGCCCCAGGCAGCCCGGGTGAGCCCAGACAAGGCGTCTCCATCAGACCCGGCCAGACCTGCACGCCCGGCCACCTCGGAGCCCCGCCTGCCACGCCGCCCGCGCTCTCCTCACCTGCGGGCCCAGCTCGGCTGGAAGCTTCTGAAGCCGCCACAAGGGCGTCCCCTCTTCCGGCTCCATCCCAGTACCAAGTAGGAACCTAGGTCACATGACAAGGCCCAGTCGCGCCTCTGGAGCGACGGCTCAGCCACGTGACTCTCTCGGGTGGGGCGGGGGCCGAGCGTGGAGACGCAGGAGCTGTCTTGCGCATGCGCAGAGACGCAGCCAACGCTTTCCCTGTAACTAAGGAAAATCCTTCTTCCGCCCGGCGTGAGTTTGCTGAGCACACCTATTACCTTGAAAGCAAATTTGCAAACCTCTCAGGCAGTTTCCAATTTTGTTCAGACTTCTGTCGAACTTTCTCTGCACTCTAGAAAGCCATCTAATAAGAATAACCCTGTTTTGAGCTCTGGGCCACTGTCCTGGAGGCTTGGCAGGTGTCTGTTTTTACTAAAGTATTCTAATTTGGAAGGTTAAGTGAGGGTTTACCTGTGTGCAAGATGCTTTATATAGATTATCCTAAAAAGAAGGTACTACTTCCATCCTTATGTACAAATAACAAATAAGATCAGAGAAGTCACTAGGATTGTCAGATGTAGCAAATAAAGAGTGCTGGGTTAAATCTGAAATTTCAGATAAGCAACGAACATGTTCTTATAAGTGTCCCCTAAATATTGCATGGGGCATACTTAAACTAAAAAATTATTCCCGGGGCATCTGGGTGGCTCAGACAGTTAAGCGTCCAACTTCGGCTCAGGTCATGATCTCAAGGTTCGTGGGTTCGAGCCCCACGTCGGGCTCTGTGCTGACAGCTAACTCAGCCTAGAGCCTGTTTCAGATTCTGTATCTTTCTCTCTCTGACCCTCCCCTGCTCACGCCCGCTCTCTCTCCCTCCCTCCCTCTCTCTCTCTCTCTCTCTCATAAATAAAAATATTTAAAAAAATTGTTCCCTGTTTATCTGTAAGTCAAACTCAACTCTGCATTCTGTGTTTTATGGCAACCCTAAAAGTCCCAAGAGCTAGGAGACACAGCCTAAAGTCAAGCAAAGTCAGACGCTACAGCCGCACTGTCAACGTTGAACTAACCAAAAAACGTTTTCCAACGTTGAACTAACCAAAAAACGTTTTCTGTGATTTCTCTCATTATAGCTGTTACCTTAATCAGGTGCTGGAGAATTTTGAGAGATAAGACAGTTCCTTGTATCTAGAAATGCACAGTAAGTGGGAGACCGAAACAGAAATGACAGTCTGATATAAATTTAATAATAAAAGTAGTGAAAGTGATGAAACATACCATAGAGGAGGAAGTCATTATTTTAGTCTGTGGGCTATGCAAAGAAAAACTACATATTAGTGACACCCTTTGATGTTTAGCTGGAATGCCCTTTCTCTACTTGGTGCCCCGTGTCTTGGAGGTGAAAGGAATTTCTTCCTTCTCTGAATTTTCATGACTGTCCCTCACTTAAAGTATTTATCGCTTTCTAGTTCTTGACAGTTATGTACAAGAATCATTGCCCCAACTGAAATATAATTATCTTAAGACTCTTCAACGTTGTGCATAGGAGCTCCTCAACTAATAGTTAATAAACAAGGAGTCTGGAAATCTACCTAATCTATCTGTGTTAGTAAGTCTCCTGAGGGTAGAGTCTTGTTTTCTAAGAAAAGGCTAGATTTTATATACTGTAAAAGTTGGGGTAAAAATATTTGTTAAGCATCTACTATATGCCAAACAGTTTATATATTTTATCTTATTAATCTTCCCTATAACATTGTGTTGTGGGAGTTACCCCAACTTTTAAAGATGAGGAAACATATCTGGTGAAGTAGTATCAACCTTGTCCAAGGTCATGTAAGTGTTAGTTGCAAAGTCACTGGGCCAAGTCTGTGTGTTTTACTGGCTCTGAAGATTAAAGAAAGACATTCTGGAGTGATATGACTTCCTAGGGCCATATAACAGATTACTAAATAACGGAAGGAGGCACAAAGAACAGTGCCCAAGATTTTGTCAGAGGACACAGAATTAGGTCCTGATTTTTCTTTTCTAGCAACGCTAGACACTAGGAGGAATTTGGTCCTTCCTTTGGAATTTGGTTATAAGAAAACTTAACTCTTAATTGTTGAATCACTACATTATACACCTGAAACTCATATAACACTGTATATCAACTAACTGGGATTAAAATAAAAACATACATAGACAGGGAAGCCTGGGTAGTTCAGTCAGTTAAGCATCTGACTTTGGATCAGGTCATGATCTCAGGGCGAGTATAAAGCTCACATCAGGCTTTCTGCTGTTGGGACAGTAGTCAGATTTCTCTCTGCTCCTCCCCTGCTCACGCTCTCACTCTCCCTCTCTCAAAAATAAACAGACATTAAAAATAAAATAAATTTAAAACATACATAAACAATAGGAGTACAAACACAAAAACTTGACCTTTAACAAACACAGCTTCTAATATTGTTCACAAGTTGAGAGTGCTTAATATTTGCATTTTGATAAGAAGATGTCCTTACGTGTATAATCCAAAAGGTTTTTAAAACATTTCTGTTTCTTACAGTCCCATTTTTACTAAGTGGGTTCTAGGCCCAATTTTCCAAATCTTCCTTGAAGTGATAGTTAGAAACGTGAACGCTAGAGTCAAACTTCTTAAATTTAACCCCCAATTCGGCAAATTGCTATCTGTGTAATATTAGGCAAGTAGTGTTCACTTACCTGTGTTTATGGTTCCGAATCTATAATTAGTTATAAAGTTAGCACCAAACTTATAGAGTATTAAGTCCATATGTGCAAAGTTCTTGAAATGAGGTCTAGCCTGGCACATAAAAAACATTATTAGATTCCCTTGTAAGTGGCATTCTTTTCTCTCTTGTTATCTAGCCTAAGTTTAGTGGGTTCCAGAAAACAAGGTGTCTCTTCCTCTTCTTTACCCTCCTATATATAGTGTTGGAGAGTCTCTGCCTTGGGAATGTGATCTGTTTCTAGAACCTGCCTAGGCTGTTATATAGTGCAGTGTAGGCAATGTAGGTCAGTGATCACAGCTCACACCTCTAAAAAATATCTAAAGATCTCAGATAAACCTCACTGGGTGTGCTTGCTGAAGTGAAATTGGAATTTAAGCTGTTTATCGAAGAGTTCATTTGTTGCTTCTTCTTGAGGTTATTTGATTGGATCTTTTCATTTTAAAGAGGAAGGAACGAGAAAGGATTTTGTGCACCATGCCCTGGGAGATTTATTCATTCACTCATTCTTCAACAATTAGTGGTTAAACATCTACCATGCATTAGATACTTTAATGGCTCTGGTATTGCAGGCAGTGTGAACAATAACTTACCTTCTAGTTGTGTATGGTGGGACCTCAGATATTGAATAAGTAAGCAAGTAAGATCATGTGAGCTATGGAGAAGCATCTTTTTAAAAATTTTTATTTATTTATTTCAAGAGAGAGAGAGAATCCCAAGCCGGCTCTGTGCTCTCAGTGTAGAGTCCCATGTGGGGTTCCATCCCACTACCCTGACATCATGAGCCAAAACCAAAAGTCAGACAGTTAACCAACTGAGCCACCCAGGTGCCCTGGAGAAGTATCTTAAAGAAAATGAAACAGAGTGATGTAATAGAGAGGGATGGTGGAAATACACTTTAGAATGGCCAAGGAGTACATTGTCAAGAAGTGGCATGTATATACAGGCATAAAGGAGGAGGAGACACGAAGGCAAACATCTGGGGAATGAGAGTTGTTATTACAATGTAGAGGCCCTGAAGTGGGAGAAAACCTGCCTTCCTTAAGATAGTAACCAGGGGCCTCAGTAACTCAGCAACCTGAGTGCTTCAGTTGGTTAAGTGTCTGATTTCAGCTCAGGTCATGATCTCATGGTCCATGAGTTCAAGCCCCGCATCAGGCCCTCTGCTGACAGTGAGGAGCCTGCTTGGGATTCTCTCTCTGCCCCTCCCTTGCTCACCCTCTCTCTCTCCCAAATTAAATAAATAAATAATTTTTATATTTATATTTATAAATAAATAAATAAATTTTTAAAAAATATAATAACCAATGCCTATGTGGCCAGACCATACTCAGTGAGCAAGGGAAGCGTGATGGAGATGATGTCAGAAATCTAGGCTAGGATTTTAATCAGCAAATTGACATGAACTAGTCTGCATTTTTAAATGGATATGCTCTGGAAAGCAGATAATCTTTGGAAAACCAGCTTTTAGGTACAAGAGTGGAAGCAGGAGAATCAGTTTCGAGGATATGCCAGACGAATCCTCTTTTTTTTTTTTTAATGTTTATTTATTTATTTACTTTGAGACAGAGAAAGCACAAGATGGGTAGGGGCAGAGAGAGAGAGAGAGAGAATGAAAATCCCAAGTAGGCTCCACACTGTCAGCGCAGAGCCCCACATGGGGCTTGTCCCACGAACAGTGAGAACATGAATGACCTGGGCCAAAATCAAGAGTCAGACACTCAACCAACTGAGTCATCCAGGTACCTCCAGACTAATCCTAACTAATGTAGGCATTTAAGTTAATATGACCGAATTTGCATGTGCAGACTATAGAAATCTAGAGGCTTCGATGATGAGTGGTGGGAACCACATATACTTGGAAAGACTCAAAAGCTATTTTGGGTAAGGCATGGAATTGTTGAATCGTCGTATTGTATGCCTGAAACTAAATATAACACTGAATGTTAATTATACTCCACTAAAAAGAAACGTACCATGTTTAAAATCTCAAAAAAATAAAGATATTTTGGAACTAAGAACTATGGAATTTATAGTGAGTTGGATGCTTTGGAAAGAGAAAGAGGGTATAGAAGTAAAATGCAGACTATACAATGGGGTAAACCATCTGTCCTCTCGGCCCAGCTGGAGGCTTGGGGCTCTGACCAAGAGTTAGAGTCATAAACTATAGCTACTGTGTTAGTGAAAACTTTTTGAGGAACAGTGTCATGCAGCAAATCTAGAGTCAGAGTCCGTTTATATCCCTGTCACTTAACACCTGCATGACTTTGGGTAAAGTGCTTCAATTCTCTGTATCTCAGTTTCCTTGACTGAAGATAGGGATAAAACTACTACCCACATAATAAAGTGTCTGTGAAGTTAAAATGAAATAATGCACACAATGTGTTTAGCATAGCATCTAGAATGTAGTTCGCCCACAGCAAAGCTTACCTATTATCTTTTGCCAATATTAGTATTACTTGGAGTGCAAGTAGTATTCAGCCCTGGGAACAAAGTGAGATTCATTGACACATGTACACACATGCCCTGTGCTAATGGGTCTGGTGAGGTGCCCAGATAAGGAAAATTCAAGAGAAAAATGGAGTTGACTCATCCCTGTGAATTCCCATATGTAACTGACTCTGGCAGGGGTTGTGCCAGACATTCAGACAGAAGCTAGGCATTATGGCAGAGACTGCTGCTTCCCCTGCCCCAATATCTATCCTCTATTTTATGCATTAGATTGTTCCCCTTAAAATTCATATGTTGAAGTCATTAAGTCCCAATACCTCAGAATGTGACTTTATTTGGAGATAGTTCTCTATAGAGATAATCAAGTTAAATTGAGGTTATTATGGTGCATCATGATCCAATATGACTAACATCCTTATGAAAAGGGGAGATTTGGGCACAGACACACAACGAGAGAAGCCTGTGTGAAGAGACACAGGGAGAGAGCTTAGCTCTTCAAGCTGAGGAGAGAGGCCTGGAACCGATCCTTCTCCAATAGCTGTCAGAATGAACCAACCTGTGAACACTTGAATTGTTCATTTCTAGTCTTTAGATCTGTGAGAATAAATCTCTATTGTTTAAGCCCCCATCTCAAGAGACTGATTGATAAACCAGAATGTCCTGGGATAAGAGTTGTTTCTCCTTAGGGCATTCTTTCTTGACCCACAAGTTGTTTAACCAAGTCGTGGATTAGAAGGATGCTCAGTGAATATAAGACTAAATGAAAGAAAATGGAATCGATCTAAAATGCTTCCTTAAAATTGTAGTCCTTTTTTATTCCAGAAATGGGTAAAAACAAAGCATCCTTTCCTCTTGACTGAAGAAAAAAACTTGTTTCTTTGACTGTCCTTTTTACCAGATACCATACCCTTATAATTGCTTCATCTAGACTTCTTGACCAAGATTTAGGGAATACTTCTGTTCCAGAAGATTACTCTGGGAATTCCTATTCCTCATCATTGTAGTTTGTCTTACTAGTTAATTTCAAATGATTACCTTCTCCTTGTCCATAAATTCTGGGGCTCCTTACTTTTACTACCCATGAACTGACAACATTAACTTCAGTAATTACAATTTCTGACAAATGTTCTAGGAATCAAAAGCTATCAACTCATTATTCAGAATTTATGGCACCCTTTAATTTAAAAAAAAGTCATCTGTAGCTTTCCAGATCCATTTTCTCAGTTCAGACCTGCTTTTCCAGTTATCCTATGACTTGAAGTTGACTAATTTGTTCACCGTAATTAGATGTGTTGCAGTGCAGATGTGCTTAGTGATTTGCATTGCAATCTATTTAAAATTATTCCTGTCCATAAATTGTTGAGAGGAAAGGGCCTTCAAGTTTAAATGACTTTAATTATCATCTCATAACCATACAGGAAATATTTAAATGTTATATTGGCATTGATTCTATTGCATCAGAAAAAGTTATAATAGCTAATTTGTGAAGACTTGGAGGGGGTTTCTGGGTTCAATCTTGTCTCAGTATAAACTGAGTTTGGCTTCCTAGAGAAGCAGTATCTTAGAGGTCACTTGCATAAATGTCTCATCCTTGTGAATAAACATAATAAGCGGAAGGTCCTTTTGTTTTTTGAGCTCTGTACATAATTAAGAGATGCTTTTAATATCTCCTTATTCCATTATTTTCTTTATCAAAAAATATTCTTGTAGCTTAAGCTATCTGAGTTCCCCATTAAAATGATCTTTGAAACAAATAGACATTTTCATTTAAAAAGGGCAATACATTAACAGTTATTTCAGTGTCCCAATAAAAAATACAATATATTAATGCTCTGAAATTGCTCTGTGAAAGTGAAATACTTGAGTGAACTGCAATTTTGGGCCTCAGATGGGATGCATTGTAATCCACACTACATCCTTAGGAGGCAGTCTTTTAGAATGGCACGTCAAGTGCTCAATTAGTCTTCCTGATGAAGATTCTATGCCTGTAAGACCTCTCGTTTCTCAGTTGCCACCTCTTTAAATCACTGTACGAAAATTCTCCATGTCTGTGAGCTCTTAGAATTTCAGGCAGTGGTTCTTAATCAAGATAGCACATTAGGGTCACTCCAGGGAATTTTTGAGTGATTGGTTTTTCACTTAAGATGTGTCCAATTTTGTTTTTTTAAAATAGCTTTGTAATTTACATACCAAAAAAAAAAACCCACCATTTGAAGAACAGTTCAGTAAGGTTTACTGAATTTATACAGCTGTACAACCATTTCCACAATGTAGCTTGAGAAACTACCAATGGCCCTGCAACATGTCCTTTGTGTCTGTTTATAGACAATCATGTGGGAGCTTTAAAAAAATAATAGCCAGACCTCACTTCCTCTGCCAATAATATTTGAATCTTATTGCAGGTAAGACACCAATATTATTTTGTTTGACAAAACACCCCATGTGATTAAATGTAAACCAGTATTGAGATCCACTGTTTGGGACAAAATTTTGTAGAAAGGGTGAAGATTTGGAAAGTGAGGATGTAAACCCTTACTAACCAAGAGATCTGGTCCATTTAGACCGATGTTGTCACAACAACAGCACAATGACTTTTAGCACATTTAGAGAATGGTGTGTTTTTGATCACTCTGCTATTCCTATTGGTTAGAATAGAGTTTTCTAACTTTGATTAGATTCTTCTCTCCTTTCTCCTGCAGCTCCCTCCATGCACATCTAGTTGGCCTACTGAATCCAAACACATCCCTCAGAGAATTTTTGTTACTGCCTCTTGTGTTTCCATAACTCTTTGAACAAATGATCACCGTCCTTATTGCATTGCATGGCACCTTTGGGTTTATATTCTGCCTCTCCCATTGTTCTGAGATCTCCTTGAAAAGCAGAGACCATGACACATTCACTTTAGTATTCTAGGCAGAGTCTGGCATGAACGAGATTCCCCATAACTGTTTATTGAATTCAGAAAAAAAGTGATTAAAAAAAAAACACTATAAGGAGCATAGGTCATGATTCACAACCTTGACTACAAATTAGAGTCAACTGAGGAGTTTGGCAGAATCCCTATGACCGATCAATTCACACCTAGAACTACCGAGTCAGAATTTCTAGGGATGGAACACAACAACATTTTTTCCCAATGTGTAGCTGAATTTGAGAACCATGAGCTTAAAGCCTTAGAGCATGGTCCAAAATTACCTCTTTGACCAAAAATTGCTCTGCCCCATTGTCTAAAATATATAAATTATTTGTTCTTACCTTGACTGAAAAGAGCTCAGAAATACATGTGGCTTAACAAATATCTGTTCAAAATACATACAATGCCCTTAAGAGTCTCAAGAAAGAAAGAGGAGCCGTCTGGGTGGCTCAATCAGTTAAGCATCTGACTTCAGTTCAGGTCATGATTTTGTAGTTAGTGAGTCTGAGCCCTGCATCTACCCTTCCGTGGAAACAGAGATAGGGCTGCTATCTCCTTTGGTAATTACATTTCAAAAACATAAACCACAAATTCTTGAGAAAGATGTTCCTAAAGTGCAAAAGTGGCAAGAGACTTTTTAAAAGATTTCCATTTCAAAGATGAAGAGTAATTATAATTACAAGTTTTCCAAAGAAAATGTTCCAGGAAAGTGGAAGTCAGGAGTTTAGTCAGGAAGAAGCCTCTCTATGAAGTTTAGTCAAGCTGGGAAATGTTAAAACAGTCTTGGTCAAAGTCAAAATAAGTAGATAACTTTGACCCCATGAGAGTGGTACATAAGGTCGGATCCAGAAGAACTGTCAAAGAAATGCTTTAGCGAAGAGCTTTGAACAGCGAAGCTTAGCATGAGGGGATTGGATACGCAGAAGAACCAAAGAGGAAAGCTAGCAAAGGACTTGAGGAATTTCTGGAGAGGATTAGAATATTTTGCAGCTTTCCCTGCGTAGCCTGGTTGGTATCCAGCAGATGAGATGGAAATGCCTCCTTCAGCACACTCTTCTTCTTGAAGGAACGCTCAGGTCCACATACCACACTACCCTTCAGCGGCTGAGGAAAATGCCCACAGCTGCAATCCCCAATGGGCCTGAAAAGGTCCTTCAAACCACCTAATTGGTCTATTGGGGAAGGTCCATGAGAATGCAACCTCTGGTCCTGTACCCTCTAAATGTATTATCATCCCAAGCCTGTTCGGACAGTAGAGGAAGACACAAAGACATTTACCCTGCACTTGTTCCAACAAGCAGTGGGAGTTACAACTTGCTGGAATTTGGGGAAACTTCTTTTGGTTTTACCCTGGAATTACAGGGGTACTTTTTCTTTTCTTCTCTTTTCTGCGTATTATGGTTCTTTTCCACCTTCTATCTGGCAGCTTCTCCTCCCTCAAGGCTCCCACTCCTTCTGCTTCAGCACTTGAGTTTCTAACCTTTAATCAGCTTGACTCAGCAACTCTCAACCTCAGACCTATGTCGTCAGGTATATATCTTCCGGTTTCTGTCAATTTACCATTCTTTTCATTGGCCCTTAAAAGATATTTTCTCACTGTAGGGGCGCCTGGGTGGCTTAGTCGGTTAAGCGTCCGACTTTCGCTTAGGTCATGATCTCGCGGTTCGTGGGTTCGAGCCCCGCGTCGGGCTCTGTGCTGACTGCCAGCTCAGAGACTGGAGCCTGTTTCAGTCTGTGACTCCCTCTCTCTCTGACCCTCCCCTGCTCACGCTGTCTCTCTCTCTCTCCTAGAAATAAATAAAACATTAAAAAAATTAAAAAAAAAAAGGATATTTTCTCAGTGTATTTATTCTATTTTTGTGGTTCTTCCTGGCCAAAGAATTATTTACAATATATCTTTGAAACTCAAGGACTTATGGTGTCATAGGGGAGATTTAATTTATGAACCAATTAACACAACATAAAGGGCATCCATATTATTGCATTCCATCAATAAAAGAATTATAAATGAAATACAGTACAGTCACATAATGGAACACCGTGTGCTCTTAAAAGAAATGAACTTATTTATTATATCAGTGAGAATAGAACTAGATCTTAAAAATATAATATTCAAAGAAACAACAGGTGTCAGCAAGAAAAAAAGGGAACTCTCATGCACTGTTGGTGGGAATGCAAACTGGTGAGGCATACAGTATGAAGCTTCCTCAAAAAGTTAAAAATAGAACTTCCCTGTGACCCAGTCACCACACTACTGGGTATTTACACAAAGTATACAAAAACACTAATTGAAAGGGATTTATATACCCAGATGTTTATTCCAGCCTTATTTACAATAGCTAAACTGTGGAAGCAGCCCAAGTGTCCATCGACTGATGAATGGATAAAGAAGATGTGGTATGTATACACAACGGAAGATTATTCAGCCATAAAAAAGAACGAGATATTGCCATTTGCAACAACATAGATGGATCTAGAGAGTATAATGGTAAGTGAAATAAGCCAGAGAAAGACAAATACCAGATGATTTCACTTATAAGTGAAATTTAAGAAGCAAATAAACAAAGGGAAAAAAAGAGAGAGAAACCAATAAACTAGACTCTTAATTATAGAGAACGAACAGATGGTTACCTGAGGGGCGGGGGTTAGGAGTATGAGTGAAATAGGTGAAGGAGATAAGAGTACACTTACCCTGGGGCAGCTGGGGCTGGCAGTGCAGAACCTACTTGGAATTCTTTCTCTTTCCCTTTCTCTGCCCCTCCCCATCTCAGGTGCTCTCTCTCTCTCTTAAAATAAATAAATAAACATTAAAAAAAGAGTATACTTATCTTGATGAACATTGAGTAATACATGAAACTGTTGAATCACTATATTGTACACCTGAAATTAATACCGTATGTTAATTATACTGGAATTAAAATAAAAATATACACATAATGTTCAGTTAAAAAACAAGATGTGGAGCTAAATATTGGCACACCATGTAATAGTCAGGTACATTAGACAAAATGTAGCAGAGCATCACATAAATGTGTATTTTTTATTAAAGGATCTTGGAAGATTATACAGCATAAACATATAGTTTCTAGTAGCAGGACTTGGAGTAGTATTGAAGGGGACTTAGTGATACCTGTAATATTTTTCATTAAAGAAATAAGAAATTAGGGACCCATAATCCAAAATGATAACTATAATTCTGAATAATATGATACTATAAATGTGTTTTATGTTCTTGTTACCTGTAGAGATCTTTTAAAATCACAAAAACAAAGCAATAATAAAGGTCGATGACAGGTCCAAACCAGGAGTAAAGAAGAAAGAGAACTCACCATCAGGGTGATCAGAATCATTCTGTTAAGAGAATAAGAAGGATTTGGGAGTTGGGTTGAATATTCATAGGCAGAAATGAATGGGCATAACAATTTAATTGGAAGGAATCACACAAACCAAAAAGGCAGATAATAAAATTCAATGTCAGAATATATCCAAGATAAGTACATTTTTAAATGAAAATTTGAGGCCAAGAATGAAGAAATGTCTGTGTTTAACAGTATGAGGAATATTCAGATTATAGTGAAGTGACTAGATTTCTTTCGGATAGCTCTTCTGTCAGTATTGTTAAGTTCTGGAGCAGAGCAAGAGGAAACAAGAACTTGGCCAGATAATTACAGTGGTAGAAGCCAAACTAACTTAGAAAGCATCTAATCCAACTTCCTCTTACAAAAGAGGAAACGGAGGCCCAGAAGTTAAAGTCACCAGTAGTCAAATCCAATCTAGACTCCTACTATAATGTCACTGTCATCAGAATACAATTCAAATGCTGACAAAAACTGAGGACTGATGGATGTGGGGGGGGGGATGGGCATGGAGGAGGGCACTTTGGGGATGAGCACTGAGTGTTATGTAGAAACTAATTTGACAATAAACTATTTGTAAAAAAAATAAAAATAAAATAAAATAAACATTAAAAATGAAAAAAAAAGAATACAATTCAAAAATACTATTCATGTTTTGTTTTTCAGCTGCAGTAAAATATGTATCCACTTCACATGCTAAAATGTAAGAAGAATGATACATTGAAATTATAATGTCTGCTCTAGACATTAGTTTTAAAATTTACAGATAAAGCAGATACTTTTCTAAATTCACTTTTGTTAAATCTGATTTTCTTAAGTGTTTTATTTAGTTTTGAGAGGGAGAGAGAGAGCAAGCAGAGGAGGGGCAGAGAGGGAGGGAGACACAGAATGTGAATCAGGCTCCAGGCTCCAGCGGTCAGCACAGAGCCTGATGCAGGACTCTAACGCACAACTGTCAGATAAAGACCTGAGCTGAAGTTGGATGCTTAACCAACTGAGCCACCCAGGTGCCCTTAAATCTGATTTATTTTAATCTATTTTTATGCAAAGAAAGATTACTTTAAAAAACCAAAGAAATTTTAGCATATATTATGTAAATCGAGAGCATATAAAAGAATAGCATAAACCCTCTGTCTTAGTGTCTACGAAAGCTGGTTTAACAGAATGTACACACACACAAAATATTATTAAGTTCTTATAAAATCCCTATGGCAACGATAGCAAAGGCAATTTTATGCAACCAGTAATAAACTATCGAGGGGCCTGGTGAAGGACCACTCAGAATCTAGCAGGATTGTATAGCACATTGAACATCATTAGTGCCCTCTTTCAAGAAAAACAAACATAACAAAATTTGACATTATAAAAGGATGCTCTACCAGACTCCTTTAATACAGAATTTCTCTAGGGCATTTGAAATAAAATTTGATTTATGGAACTTCAACAAACACATAATGTTTAAGAAACATCACTTTGAAGGTGCCTGGGTTGCTCAGTTGGTAAAGCATCTGACTTCAGCTCAAGTCATGATCTTGCCATTCATGAGTTTGAGCCCCATGTTGGGTTCTGTGCTGACAGCTCAGAGCCTGGAGCCTGCTTCAGATTCCGTGTTTCCCTCTCTCTCTACCCCTCCCCGGCTCATGCTCTCTCTCTCTCTCTCAAAAATAAACAAACATTTATTAAAAAAAAAAAAGAAGAAGAAGAAACATTACTTTGGTAAACAGAGAAATATTTATCTTGCTCCCTACTCACTGTGGGTTGAATAAATGTGTCTCCTACATGACAGATGGTCCAAATTAATCTGAACATTAAACATTATACCCTGGGTGGATTTAAGTAATAACAGTTTTCAGAGGAATAGTCAATGCCAGCATGTGGTAGCAGAAGCAGTTTTGGGCACAGCAAGGGAGTCAGCTCCTTGGAGGTCTAACCAGCCCTCTTTCCCGCTACTCAATTTTATCTGATTGACAAAGGCAAGATATTTTCTAGATTCTTCCCTTCAGGTCCCAACTAATGATTCAGGAAATGCCCTGAATTTCCAATTGGAAGCTTACTAATAACCTTCCAAATCAGTGGGAGATTGTTCACGTGGGCTAGGACCAAGTAAATAAGAACAGGAAAGGCCTGCCCATACTTTGCCCTGGTGTTTTGGCTGGCAGTCCTCCTTAAACAGATGATTCCCTTGCATTCCAAAGGACCCTGGTTTGACGGAAGTTTTTAAAAGTCTATTTTATTATTATCTGCTTATGGGGGCTTTTACAACTGTCTTGGCTAACCTTGGGATCTTATATTCCAAACTGTACTCTCAGCTTCCAAGACGAAGACAATGATTTAATTTAATAATTGTTAATGTATCTTAACAGCTTAAGAACAATAAAAGGTTGATTTTATGTGCCAATTTGGCTAGGCCCACAGTACCCAGATATTTGGTCAAACATTATTCTACATGTTTCTGCAAAAGTATTTTTTAAATAAGATTAACTTTAAATCAGCAGAGTTTGATTCAAGGAAATTAATCTCCATAATGTAGGTGGGTCTCATTCAATCAGTTGAAAGCCTTAATAGAAAAACATGGAGGGAGGATTCTGGCAGCAGACAGCCTTTGGACTCACACTGCAAAATCACCTCTTCCATGGGTCTCCAGCCTGCTGCGGGTTTCAGATCTCCACACCTTCCCCCGCCCTGCCATTGTGTGAGCTACTTCCTTAAAATCTCTCTTGCCCAATGTATATTTATACACACAGTATTGTTTCTGTTCTCTGTAGAATCCTGCCTATTATACCACCATAGAGCTTAATAATACACATCCCCAGTGCCTTTGAAGTCCACTGTGTGCCCCTCCCTGGTCATGCTGACTTTCTATTGTGATTTGTTTCCTGGCACAGTACTTACACCTTAACTGAGATTTGCTTTCCATGGTGTCAGTTACCTCCAGTCAACCATGGTCCAGTAGTAGAAGCCCCTCCTTCTCATGTGTGGTCAGAAGGTCAATGGTAGCCTAACGCTATGTCATATTGCCTATGTCATTCACCTTACTTCATCTCATCACATAGACATGTTATCATCTTACATCAACACAGGAATTAGAAGGATGACTACAGTACAATGATACTATGAGAGAGAGAGAGCACATTCACATAACTCGTATTATGGTATAATTCTATATTATTATTATAGTTGCTAACCTCTTACTGTTCCTAAGTTATACATTAACCCTTACTGTAGGTCTGTATATATTGGAAAAAAACATAGTATACATAAGGTTCAATACTATGGATCCTTCTAGGCATTCCCTGGGGATCCCAGGACATACCCCAACACACCTCCCCCCCACAGATAAGTGGAGGCTCTTGTAATGGAGATACTTGGTCAGCAAAATTGTTCAGAGAAGAGATTTGGTACAGAGAACAAACTGAGGGTCACTGGAGGGGTTGTGGGTGGGGGGATGGGCTAAATGAGGGGTTGTGGGTGGGGGGATAGGCTAAATGAGTAAGGAGCATTAAGGAAGACACTTGTTGGGATGAGCACTGGGTGTTATACATAGGGGATGAGTCACTGGAATCTACTCCTGAAATCATTATTGCACTATATGCTCACTAACTTAGATGTAAATTAAAAAATAAATTAATCTAATTAAATTTTTAAAAAAGAAGCGATTTGGCACTTAACCCAGTAGATGGCAAGAATGTCACTACATTCAGCATGGAAACTTACACTGGACTTAATGAAGCACCCAACTTAATGGAGTAATGCTACTTCCTATCACCATTTAAGTCATGTACCATCTATCAGACCAAAAAAAGAAAAAGAAAAAAGAAAGAAAGAAAAAGCAACTAGGATTCTGCTAGTCAGCCTGCCCAGGTCAGGACTCTTCTGCAGAGCACAGGATCCTCTGACCAACTCCATTACTGCAGAGCAATAACATTCCTACCGGCCATGCAACCTACATTGTTGGATGGAGCTCATTTTTCTTATCAAGGAAGATTTGACCTTGCAAAGACTCTTGACTGCATCCTTTCTTTTCCACACCACTTCCAGGCCCTTATTTCAGGCCTTTATTTCATATCTCTCACACTGCAATGTCTATCCTGTCCAGTGTGTTTAATTTGTTATGCCACAGAGCTGACCGCAAGTCTTTTGTTCAAAGACCTTCACACTGGGGTCCTAAAACTCTTTCTCTCCTTCTCTACTCTGCACTGGCCTGCCAAAAGTAAACGATTCTCAAACATGCAGTACACTCCAATGCATATGCCTTTTTCTTCTTTTTTGTCTTTTTGTATTTAGCCAGAGGCCCGACCTTTATTGTTCCATCAGTGCATTCCTACACATATCAGAAACCCCGTCAAGTCACAGCCCCATGACATTTATCCTAGTTCCCCTGTGCCACGGGAAGAATGAATTCCCTGTCTTTTATACTCCCATAACACCTGTTCCATACCTCTATGGTAAACATATTAGTATATATTACGCATAGTAAATGTGTATTTCACAAGCCAGTATTAGGGTTCTATGGTGATATTTAAAGGGAGATGGGAAAGATAATTCTAATGAAATGCATTCTTTCCTTTAGAGTCAACCAACCCCTACAAGGATTAAGATTTTTGCGGGGCGCCTGGGTGGCTTAGTCGGATAAGCGTCCGACTTTCGCTTAGGTCATGATCTCGCGGTTCGTGGATTCGAACCCTGCATCCGGCTCTGTGCTGACTGCCAGCTCGGAGCCTGGAGCCTGTTTTAGTCTGTGACTCCCTCTCTCTCTGACCCTCCCCTGCTCACGCTATCTCTCTCTCTCTCTCTCTCTCTCTCCTAGAAATAAATAAAACATTAAAAAAAAACAAAAAAAAAAAAAAGATTTTTGCTAAACCAGTCAAATTGACCTGGAATTTCCTCTTAGAATAACTAAATCCCAAGTTCTCCCTAGATCTCCCATGCCAATAAACACTTGCTGTGCTGTCCCACTAGTTTGGCAGGCCTGCCTAGGCATGACTAAACCCTAGCAGTGGCCACAGCAGAGCTTGGTAGGGAAATAGAATGGAGGAAAGGGCAGAGCAAGTGTAGCAAGAAGGGCACACTGCATTAGAGGTATCAAGTAGACATTGCTAGCAGGAGGAAGAGGTGGTGGGCAGACAACTGCAAATGCATACCTGAAGCTAGCAGATGGCAGAAAGCTTGGAACTCCTTAGGCTGGGGACCATAATTACATCATGAAAATGAATGAGGCTACCAGGGCAGACCCTGGGAGAGTTCATACACTCAAGGTAGAGAAGAAAGCAGATAACCAGACAAGAGTCTTTATAAAATATTTTTTTATTTAGGGGCGCCTAGGTGGCTCAGTTGGTTGAACGTCTGACTTTGGCTCAGGTCATGGTCTCAGGGTTCCTGAGTTTGAGCCCCCATGTCAGCCATGTCAGGCTCTATGCTGACAGCTCAGAGCCTGGAGCCAGCTTCAGATTCTGTGTCTCCTTCTCTCTCTGCCCTGTCCCCACTGACACTCTGTCTCTCTCCCTCCCTCAAAAATAAACATTGGGGGCGCCTCGGTGGCTTAGTCGGTCAGCGTCCGACTTCGGCTCAGGTCTTGATCTCACGATTCGTGGGTTCAAGCCCCTCAAAAATAAACATTGGGGCGCCTGGGTGGCTTAATCGGTCAGCGTCCGACCGGCTCAGGTCGTGATCTCACGATTCGTGGGTTCGAGCCCCATGTTGGGCTCTGTGCTGACAGCTAGCTCAGAGCCTGGAGCCTGTTTCAGATTCTGTGTCTCCCCCCTCTCTGGCCCTCCCCTGCTCACGTTGTCTCTCTCTCTCAGAAATAAATAAAACATTAAAAAAATAAACATTAAAAATTTTCTAAAAATATTTTTTATTTGAAGAATAATTTAAAAAAACAAAGAGAGAAGAGAACCAGGAAGAACCCCAGCACTCCCCAAAAGAGGAGTTCTCAGTAGCAAGGAGCGGTTATCAAAGCCAGTTGTGACAATGGAGAATGGGAGAGATACAGCTGAGTTTGACAGCTGGAATTGTGACCATTGATAAGTTCAGGGGAGAAAAGAGTGAAATCATATTGCAGGGGCTTAAGGAGTCAGAAAGAGATTAAGATATAGTCCAGTGAATTTTGGTAATGTGGTCAGGAGAGAGAGAAAGCAATAGTTTGATCTGAAAGAATAACAAGATCAAAAGAAAGCCTTCTCTATCATTTTCTCTTCCTTCTTTTCATGAGTCTCCTTCCTTCTCCCTTTCTCTCCCTTCCTTCTTACCTTCTTTCTTCTCCTCCTCCTCCCTCTCCTCCTCCTTAGTATGGAGAACATATATATTCATCTCTAAATTAAACATATGTAGGTTGAAGGTCCAGTGAAGATAAAGTAATGATATAAAGAGGCAATAACTGATAACATAAAGTTGTGGAAGGGGCAAAAGCCAGTGGCCAGAGATAGGAACTTCAGAGTGAAATGAACATATTTTAAAGAAGGGAGGACCATTTACATGGAAATGCAGGAATAGAGAAAGAGTGAGAGAGAAGGGAAATAATGAGATTTATACATCATGGTGCTTGGATCCATATCAGCCCACTGTGGACTCCCTTCTGGTGAGTGGAGGTGGAGAGTTCAGGATGTCCTTTGATGGGTGCTTAGTAAGTGTTGGTCAGAAGAGGGGAGCATGGCTGAGAATGATAAGGAATCACTTAGCAATAAACAGCAAGTTTGTTTGTCAAGAGTGTGGACTCCATTAACGTAAGTTTTCAATTAGCTTATTTTCATAATAGTCTCCTGCTAACACACTCTGGAAACATAAGTGGGGAGAAACAGCTGGTAGAGTCTCTGCAAGGTTGGGAATTAACAAGGTAGACTGGTAGTAGGAAAAAGGATGGACGTGAAGGTTGACCATGATCATGTAGAACACCCTTGAAATACGGAACCAGAAATATCAAAACATTGTAGAGATGGGCAACCTACCCAGACCAAAGTCACCAATATCCTGTGAGAATCTCCATGCTAGTGATACAAATATGAATGATAAATCCCAAATCTGAAAGCTGTTCCACCTCCAGAATGTTTCCTCTATCTGCAACAGTCTTACTCTTATTCATCCTTTCATTTGCCTGACTTCTCTTCATCCTTCACACTTTGACTTGCTCCAACTTTGGCTGACAAGACGATCAAGTGAGGAGATAGATGTAAACTACTTAGAATAGTACCTAACATAGAAATGTTTTACTGATGCTCAGTAAATGTCAAGGAGCAAAAGAGAAAAAAATGCAGGATGATATTAACTACAAGAGATATGACCTTATTGCTTGAAGCATTGACCTCTCCTTTTTTTGTCCAACAGTTAGTCAGGTAAACCAATCCTGGGAAACATGATCTGTGCTTAAGTCATGCTCCACTAATAAGTATAGAGAAAAAGAAATGGTTGTTTATGAATCCTAAAATCAGCTTGTGGATCACTTTAGGAAACATTGTTATATGTAAAATGTTTTGAGGCAAACAAACAAAGAAAAAATTGTTATATATGTTCCATGCTAAAGCAGAGACCTAAAAGAATGTTTTCCTTTCACATACGTAACGGGATAAGAAGTATCAGTGGTCATAGGAAGAATCATACTATTTTATAAAAATGTTTCCTAATAAATTTTTTAAATATGTTTAAGAAAAGAGAGGAAAACAGAAGTCAGTAGATTAATAACTATCACTTATTAAGCACCTATTACATGACTTGGTGTAGTCTTAATAACACTGTTGTAGATATTATTGGATTCATTTTACCTGTACAGTTTAGAGATGGTACCTTAGATCATTTATCTAATAATATGCAGAGCTAAGATTTAAAGCCAGGTCAAACCTTGGTGCTTGACTACTATGCCATGTTTCCTACTGGGAATTAATTATGAAGCCATTAGGGTTTTTTTTTTTAATGTTTATTTATTTGTTTTTTAAGGAGAGAGTATGAGCAGGAGTGGATCAGAGAGAGAGGGAGACAGAGAATCCTAAACAAGTTCCATGCTGCTAGCACAGAGCCCAAGGCAGGACTTGAACTCATGAACCATGAAATCATGACCTGAGCTGAAATCAAGAGTTTAATGCTTAATTGACTGAGCCACACAGGCACCCTGAAACCATTAGTTTTGAGATACTAATTACAAATAACTTTCCAGTTGGAAAAGGTGAAATTTCCTTACATTTATATTGTGTACTTTGAATATTAGTTTAAAAAATTCATCAGATGATAGGTACATTACATGGAATTATAAGGAAGTAACTACATTAAATTTGGCAATGACTGTATAGATTCGTACTTACATTTTGTTAGCTAATGTGTTAAAAATATTATGGATTTTTCCTTTTCTTACCTTTTACAAAATGGAAAGAACAATTAGAAAAGTTAGACATTAGGAATATTTGCAAAAACAAACTGAAGCCCACTTTAATAGTGGCTATTTGCAATGACATTCACAAATATTAATTTTTTTAAAACCTGACTGGATCTATTTAAGTCATAAACAGGGTACATGCTACTTTCCTTGTCAAATGATACAGACATGAATGGAAAGCTAATAATACCTCTCACTCTTCCATCCTTCCCTTCTGAGTAAACGATTTTGATGTATATCTCACCATATATTTTTTGTATTTATATACAAATATATGGGGCGACTGGTGGCTCAGTCAGTTAAGTGTCTGACTTCGGCTCAGGTCATGATCTCTTGGTTCATGAGTTCAGGCCCCACATTGGGCTCTGTGCTGGCAGCTCAGAGACTTAAGCCTGCTTCGGATTCTGTGTCTCCCTCTCTCTCTGTCCCTCCCTTGCTCATGCTCTCTCTCTCTCTCAAAAATAAAACAAACATTAAAAAAAATTTTTAAATATACAAATATATAAAAATATATATAAGGACAAGTTATATTACCAAATGTTTCACATTATTCTGCAAAAATTTACCTAACCTTTTGCTTTACATTTTTAAATCTCCAAATCTGATTTTTAAATATAATTTATTGTTTACTTTTACTTTTATCACATTTTTAACTTAAATATGTAGATTTTTCTCTAATCAGTTAAATCTTAGCCAGCGATTCTCACCCTTGTTGCAGATTAGAGTCCCTCAGGGAACTTGAAAGAAATTGCCAGAGCCCCACCCCTCAAAGATTCCAGTTTAATTGGCCTGGGTGGCACCTTGGCATCAAGCTCCCCAGTTGCCACGAGGTGTAGCTGGTTAGAACCACTGATTTAAGCAATGCAAACAGGCAGCAAGTACCAGCCGCCTGCCTGAACTGTTCTGGTATGTATGCATCCTCCCTGGAAGGTCCTTCCCTGAGATTACAGCTCAACGCTGATTGGGGAAACTCTGGGTGGCCGACCTTAAATTTCAAGCCCCCAAGGTTGGCTATCAGATAGAAAACACAACGTTAAATTTAACCTTAAATCATGTTAGGGACACTTACATGACTGCAAAAAGTGCTACCAAGGCTAGGAATTTTCAGAGGCCACGTAAATGCCAGTCTTCTCCTCGAATCAGCTGGATGCATTCCCAGACCTGACTGAACTCTAGAGGTTTGCCCTTGCCAGCAGGTTTCCACATTCAGCCATCACAGGAAGCCACACCCAGAACTTGTTTCTCCCCTCCGGGAGAGGCACCTTGTCCGTGGATGTAGGAACTTGTTTGGTCTCTCCAGCGCGGTCTGGGAGAGTCAGACAGCCTCCCAGGCGGCTCCATGGGTGTGCCCCGGAGAGCTCTTCACTGTTAGTGAACCATATGAACGATTAGTTTTCTCTTTTGCTACGCATTTGAGAAACAGCTGATAAAGTGTAAGCGAGAAGTACAAATGAGCTGTAGAGGTTTTGGCTCCTTTTATTTTCGTTTCAGTGGGATACAATTAGCAGCCAGTGATGATTAGCTTTTGGTCTGAATATTGCCATTATGGGCTCTTACCCCAAATCCCTTTTCCTTTCTCCAAGCAGTTAGTTGGTCAGAAGATTTGAGAGGCCAAATGGGTTAGCTGGAATTTATTTAGGAGAAAACTGTTTTGTTCAAAGCTCTGAATTTTAAGCCACGGACCATGGCAGGTACAGAGACAAAGCACATTACCCTGAGTGAGACCAAATCAAATTGTGGTCTTCTTCTCAATTTCTTTCCCAGTTATAAAACAATAGCATTAAATGTTTAGATTGGATCCCTTTACCCCTCCAAGAATAATTGCCAAGCGCTTCAAGTCTAGATAAACGGCTAGGGTGGGGCTGTAAACGCTCTAGACCATTGGGGCACCGGCCACGCGGAGACCAGCAGCTCTGAGCTCCTGCTGAGGCCGGGAAGCCAGCTCGCCACGCCCCCTGACGTCACGGGAGGCGGGGCGACGGGCGATTGGCTGTTCGCGGAAGCTCTGCTACTCCCGAGCCGGCCGGGGAGGGAGCCGGGCTGGAGGAGGAGGA
The DNA here is from genome assembly GCF_003009895.1 of Hyaena hyaena. NCBI lineage: Eukaryota > Metazoa > Chordata > Mammalia > Carnivora > Hyaenidae > Hyaena > Hyaena hyaena. The sequence goes on from NW_024080820.1 coordinate 268,027, forward strand.
GGGGAATTGAGCGAAGAAGGGGGAGGAGGAAGAGAACGCGGGGAGCGGGAGGTCGCGGCTTTGGCTCCTGGTCGGGCAGCGGAGTTTGGGGGCTGTCTTCTGAGAAGTGGGTTTTTTTTTGTTGTTTATTGTTTTTTCCCCCAAAACAAATGGCTGGCGTAGAAGCAAAGCTGCCTCCACTCTTCGGATTTGTGTTTGGTTTTTGTCCTGCACCTTGAAGAGTCGCGGTCGTCATGCGGTGATGTGTGCGGATGGAGGAATTGGTAAGGGCGAGCGTGCGAACTCCCGGGACAGTTTCCTTGACTTCTGTTTCACTTCCCACCCTGCGCACCCCGCTTCCCCTCTTCCTCTCCCGCTTCCCCAATAGTTGCTTTCAGGTCTCATGAAGTGTCTCGAAACTAGACTTTAGGGCTGTTGTTGAACTTAAACCAAAAAAGAACCGGAGAAACACTTTTTTCAATCACTTGATTTTGATTTCAAAAGAGGAATTATTTTATCTATTCTGAATGCTGGGTTTGGTGAAAAGGTAAAGTATGCGCGCGCACACTTGTCATCTTATTGTGAAATCAGGCAGTCTGAATGGCTTTGTCTCAAGGGAAGGAAGAGAATGGGGGTTGAAGTTTTAACCCAGTAGATAAGCCGGTTTATTACTTAGGAAGGTGCTCAGAAATGGGTTTAAAGGAGCGCTGCCGCAAAAGCCCATGTTGGTCCCGGCACACACCAGCTATGCAGGACTTAATGGTTTGAGGCATCCTTCCTCCTACATTATAAAACATAGCCATACTTTACTATGGACAGCAGAGAGACACCAGGTTGGTTAGTGAAACCCTCCAGTTTGGAGAGTCGAGGCTTTGTGACTTTAAGTGATATATTTAAACTATTCTTAATCATAAGGGCGTGCTAACTCAGGTGTTGAGAAGAAGATCATTAAGTTTCTTCTTGCTTCTTTTCATGCTAGTTCTTTGCAAGAGAAAAACACTTCTGTAGTCTGAGAGCAAGCCTCTGACTCATCAGCCTTGGAAGATTGATCCACAAGAATGGGGGGGCTCCTTATCTGCCAACTGATTGCTGTATGGGAAAAGTAACTATAGAGGAGATAGTAATTTTTATATTGGGCTAGGTCAAATATCTGTGAAGGGTGCCATCATAAAAAAAATCTTTGGCTTGTTAAGAGCGGGTTTGTGACATGATCGTTGTAACACTGTAAACTCCTTCAGTGTCCCAGTGTGAGTCCTCACTCCACTCTATCCCTAGAGGTAACGTCTTCTCCTTCTGGACTCTTCTATTCTCATTGCAAATACATATTACATACCTACATAGGGATGGTTTGCTTTTATGAAAATGTGATCATACAACATATATTGAAAAACAACTTGGGGGGCGCCTGGGTGGCTTAGTCGGTTAAGCGTCTGACTTTCCGACTTTCGCTTAGGTCATGATCTCGCGGTTTGTGGGTTCAAGCCCCGCGTCGGGCTCTGTGCTGACTGCCAGCTCAGAGCCTGGAGCCTGTTTCGGTCTGTGACTCCATCTCTCTCTGACCCTCCCCTGCTCACGCTGTCTCTCTCTCCTAGAAATAAATAAAAAAAAAAAAAAAGAAAAAGAAAAACAACTTGGCAACATTCAGAAAGTTTTAGGGAGTTTAAGAAATAATACTAGCTGCTAATTTTTAAGATGTTTATTAGAGAGAGAGAGAGAGCGCGCGCGAGTGCGCTTGAGAGAGAAAACATGAGTGGGGGAAGGGCAGAGAGAGAGGGAGACAGAACTGGAAGCAAGCTCCCCACTCTCAGCTCAGAGTCCAAAGCAGGGCCTGAACTGATGATGATGATGAAATCATGACCTGAGCCAAAGTTGGAGGCTTACTGGACAGAGCCACCAAGGTTCCCCAGCAGTAGCTGCTAATTTAACATTTGTTAAATTGGATTTAAAAAATGGAGAATCTACACAGTCTAAAACAGGATTTTAGGAATGCTTGACTTTCGATGGCAAGAACCAAATACTTTTTCAATACAATTACTTAATGGTTAAATGGAAATTGAAGAGGATATTGTTTATTTTGATGTCAGTAAAACGAAGAAAATGACTTATTGGTTAGACAAATAAAATTCTTAGAATCCGTTAAAGATATTTTTTTTAAATGTTTATTTACTTTTAAGGGAGAGCGAAAGAGAGAAACAGAGGCACGAGTTGGGGAGGGACAGAGAGAGGGAGACAGAATCTGAAGCAGGCTCCAGGCTCTGAGCTGTCACAGAGTCCAGCCTTGGGCTCGAACTCACAGACAGACCATGAGATTCTGACCTGAGCCGAAGTCAAATGCCCAACTGACTGAGCCACCAAGTCGCCCCCTTGGAATCCATTTTTTTTCTTAAATTGTTCATTGTCAAGTTGGTTTCCATATAACACCCAGTGCTCATCCCAACAAGTGCCCTCCACCATGCCCATCACCCCCCTTCCCCTCTCCTCCACCCTCATCAGCCCTCAGTTTGATCTCAGCATTCAAGAGTCTCTCATGGTTTGCCTTCCTCCCTCTCCCCAACTATTTTTCCCCTTCTTTTCCCTTATGGTCCTCCAGTAGCTTCCTCCTAATCCACCTACATGTGCAAACATACAGTATCTGCCCTTCTCTGCCTGACTTATTTCGCTCAGCATAACTCCCTCTAGTTCCATCCATGTTGCTACAAATGGCCAGATTTCGTTCTTTCTCTTTGACATGTAGTATTCCATTGTATAGACAAACCACATCTTCTTTTTTTTTTTCTTTTTTATTTATTTCTAGGAGAGAGAGAGAGACAGTGTGAGCAGGGGAGGGTCAGAGAGAGAGGGAGACACAGACTCTGAAATAGGCTCCAGGCTCTGAGCTGGCAGTCAGCACAGAGCCCGACGCGGGGCTCAAACCCACGAACTGCGAGATCATGACCTAAGCGAAAGTCGGACACTTAACCGACTAAGCCACCCAGGCACCCCGACAAACCACATCTTCTTGATCCTTTCGTCTGTTGATGGACACTTAGGCTCTTTCCGTGTTTTGGCTATTGTTGAGAGTGCTGCTATGAGCATTGGGGTACATGTGCCCCCTATGTATCAGCACTCCTGTATCCCTGGGTAAATTCCTAACAGTGCTATTACTGGGTCGTAGGGGAGCTCTATTGTTAATTTTTGAGGAACCTCCATACTGTTTTCCAGAGGGGCTGTACCAGTTTACATTCCCACCAACAGTGTAGGAGGGTGCCCGTTTCTCCACATCCTTGCCAGTATCTAGAGTCTCCTGATTTGTTCATTTTAGCCACTCTGGCTGGCGTGAGGTGGTATCTCAGTGTGGTTTTGATTTGTATTTCCCTGATAATGAGGGATGCTGAGCATCATTTCATGTGTCTGTTGGCCATCTGGATGTCCTCTTTGGAGAAATGTCTGTTCATATCTTCTGCCCATTTCTTCACTGGATTATTTGTTTTTTGGGTGTGGGGTTTGGTGAGTTCCTTATAGATTTTGGATACTAGCCCTTTATCTGATATGTCATTTGCAACTATCTTTTCCCATTCCGTCAGTTGCCTATTGGTTTTATTGATTGTTTCCTTTGCTGTTTTTAAATTAAGAGGTCAAGAAGGTTCACATACTGAAGGCTTCAGTACATGTTTCAGTTATTGTCTGATCTAATTAGACATAGTCTTTTTAATGAAGGAAAATCAAAGAAAATGCTACAAGCAAGATTGCTTGGGAATTCCTCAGACTCGATGCATTGGTGAAGATAAACTTAATAGTTTGTCAGTCCTTGTGAAAAGGAGAATCCGTAGATGACCTCTTGGAACAATACTGTATGTGCTAGCTGCTATCCCTATTCCTGGTCCATAGTTATAGCAGCTGAGCAGCTTTCCTTATCACTTAAGAAGAGGTTTGATGTGAGTGTATTCTCTTAAAGACATTATTCCCTTCCTATTACCTTATGGATTTATTTCATTTCAGAAATCATCTTAGCCATAGAAACAACAGTTTTCATGGAGCTATTGACACCATTAGAGTCAGAAGGAATAGTGGTACTAGTTTTCTTTTTCTTTTTTTAATGTTTTATTTATTTCTGAGAGAGAGAGACAGAGAGGGAGAGAGAGAGGGAGAGAGATAGTGTGAGCAGGGGAGGGTCAGAGAGAGGGAGATACAGAATTTGCAACAGACTCCAGGCTCTGAGCTAGCTGTCAGCACAAAGCCCGATGCGGGGCTTGAACTCACGAACCGTGAGATCCTGACCTGAGCTGAAGTTGGACGCTCAGCTGACTGAGCCACCCAGGCGCCCCTAGTTTTCTTTAAGAGTCGTGGCCTTCACAAAATCTTCTTTTATGCTTCTAAATGAAGGGTATATTCATTTAATGGTTTAAGCTAATGAAATGGGAATATGTATTAAAACCTGTAAATCCTTGCAGGCTTTGACTCAGTAATACTGGGTCTCGAAATATATACCAAGGAAATCATCTGAATTTTATATGAAGATTTATAAATATGTTCAGTACAGTGAACGTGAATGTAATATAAAAAAATAGTAAAGCATGCAATAACAAAAATACTTAAATTAATGGTCTATATACCTATATTGCTACAATTCAGTTTCCAAAATAGTTCTGAAAAAATTTCATGACTTAGAAAGTACTCTGAAATATAAAGTATCATTTGCTTACATATTAAGCTCTTATGATGTATTAGGCATTGTTCTAAATTAACAAACACTGAACAAGACTGTTGGACTTCCTGTTTGCATACAGCTTCCTGTTTGTATCGATAGATATATTCACTGACATATGTGAAAAAAATTGGATTTCTATGTGTAGAGTTGTGGCTCTTTAAAAATATTTTTCTTCCTATTCCCAAATCTTCTATAGCAGCTATTATTATTATTTTTTTTTGACTCAAGGAACATTTATTATTTGCCTCTTACATTTGGTCTTTGAAAAATGTAGCAGCTATTATTTTAATAATCACAAAAATACAGTTTTGAAAAATGTTGCCAAGAGGTACCAAAACCAAAATTAAAACTCTAAGGTCTATATTTTATATACTAGTAAATCCTTTCAAAGGATGTTATAAACTGCAGTGAGACATAAATGAACACCCACATGAAAAATTATGCCCAATTAAAAATAGACAAATGGGCAATTCACAGAGGGAAAAAAATGGACTTTTTTAAGGTCAGGAGGAGAGGGATGTTTACTAAGTAACTACATTTTCACACATCACATCAGTAAACATGGAAAGCAAATCAAAATGTGTGAAGTTGTTGAGAAGACTTTTAATGATATTTAGAAATATGTTCAGGATAGGAGGAATGAAAAGTTACCGAATCTTACTTTTGAAAAAAATCCAGTCTATGCACAGAAACTACTTTATTGGTGGAGAAGAAACTAAATGGTAATGTTACTATGATTGGGTGATGGGATTATGGGTGATTTCTGCTCTTCTCATAGTATTAATCTGTAGTTTCAAAAATTTCTATAGTAAATGTGTTTTGGTTATCAGGGAAAAAATTACTATCCTAATAAAGCAATTTGTTCTAGAATGAAGAAGACATGGACGATATTCTCTTTGTCTTCTTTCATAAAGCCTATGTAGTCTCCGTGTGTAATTCCATGTCAGGTGTCATTGTTTCTCAATTATATTTGATGGTGAGAACATTTGAAATTAAAGGGAAATCTCAAGATAGAATTTATTCTAGTCACATTTCACTCATCTGCCCCCAGCTGTTTTCTGAAATAATAAGTGGTGTTGGGCTGATTGATTAAAGCTTTATTCTTTTTTATTTCCTGTTGATCCCATCTTCTTGGGGCCCAAGCTGCTAGTCCTTAATTAAACACTTCATAATTTCTTTTTCTAAAATCTACGTATTCCATTCAAGGCCTTTTTGAATGAGGAAGAGGAGTACAACTATATTTCTGTTAGCAAAACAAATTTAGAAGATTTCAACTCTTTATATAGGAAAGGTAATAAAAAATTATAATAGTTATGAGAAAGAAGGTCAAAATTAGTTTTAAATTATCCAAAAATTTTGTGACGCCTTTTTCTTCAAGTTACAGTTTTCATAACTAGTACTATTTTAAAAAATTGTAGTTTCCCTTACAGGCTATAATGATACACTGAAGGCTATTGTTAAAAATCTTAATTTATAATATCTTCACTGAAGTCTTTCCTAAACAGGTGTTCTCTCTCATATATTCTCTTAATTTACCTGTGATGCCCTTCAGCTAACAAACTAACATTTCTGCCTTGCCAGGTTAGAAAAATGCCTGATTCTGAACCATTACTGTACTTAAAAAATTCTTATTTATATGTTTATTTGTTTTTGAGAGAGAGAGACAGAGCATGAGCAGGGGAAGGAGGCTCACACAGAATCTGCAGCAGGCTCTAGGCTGTGAGAGGTGAGCACAGAGCCCGGTGCAGGTCTTGAACCCACGAACCATGAAATCATGACCTGAGCTAAAGTCGGACACTCAATCGACTGAGCCACTCAGGAACCTCTGAACTATGATTATACTTTTAAGATTCCTAAACCAAGAACTGAGAGAAAAGTGAAATGTTTTCAATAGGGCAATAAAATTTTAAAAAATAATTCTTACTCAGAGTCCTAACCTGTCTTTCCTCTCGCAAATTGTAACATTGCATTTGAGCTAAGTAATGCAAAACAGGGTGTATTGTGGTCCCCAGTGCCCAATTAGTCACATTTTTTGCCTGCTTGATTTGGGTCATGGTCCTGATGGACAGAGTAATGATAGGAATGTGTGGATAGAGTATGTGGTGTTAAGGATGCATTGATGGTAACAGGCAGAGGACAGGAGGTATAGTGGGGACTATGAGCATGGTTCCTGCCCGGTTGTTGGGGTGTCCTTCCCAGCTATTGGTGCTGCTGAGGTCACAAATGTACACTCAGAGACGCTCCTGAGAAATCCCTAATGATCCCACTCCTTGCTAGGTTACTGGTCAGCTATGGTCAGAAGCACATTTTCTCCCTTTTGTCAGTGTAGGCTCTCTGACTTCTCCCCTATTCCAATGTGTTTCAACTTCTTGCAAAGAAATCCTTTAAATGTCCATATCGTATCACACCCTCTTAACATCTTCGATGATTTCCCATTTTCTTCAAACTAAGTATAAATTTTTCATCTTAGTAAGGACTTACATGGCCCTAACCTAGATTTCCATCTTCATTTGCCCTCACTCCTTAATTTGTACTTGAAACTCTGGCCATATTGAAGTCCTCACTGTTACTTAAATGAACACAGGGTTTCAGGCTCCTAGCCTTCATTCATAATATTTCTAAAATCTACAAATCTCTCCTGTCAGATTGTAGACATTTCCCAAAGCTCATTTAACATGCCCTCTCCTTCCAGAAGCCTTACCCTCCCTCCATCCCCTTTCTGTCTTCCAATCTCATGTCATGTCCTCTCCTGGGACTTTCTGTTTTCTAAATCTATATACTGTATGATTACAGTAGTGTTATCTTTTGTTGTTGTTGAATTGAGCATGTTGACCTGCTCTGGGCACTTTTATTCATTCTCAATGAACCCAGCACTGTGCCTAAGACAAGGTAAAATAAAGGAATACTAGAAGGTAAGCTCCTAGGAGGAAGAGATTTTTGTCTTCTGTTCCCTGATTTATTTCTGCCATCTGTAGCATTGCCTGGCATATACTAGAAGCTCAGCAGACATTAGTTGAAAGAATGAAGTTATTCAGAATGTTAGGCACAGTGCATTATTGAATAAACCTCCTTACAAAACTCTGTGAGGTTGGTGATACTATTTCCACTCTACAGATGTGGAAACTGAGGTTCAAAGGAGCTAAGAGCTTGTGGTAAGTGGCTGACTGTCAATCTGAACATCAGCGTCACTCGAACTTGTTAGAGCTTGTGTTTTTCTACTAGCTGCAGATGCACTTGTTGCTGTTTTGAAAACCACTAATTATATCATCACTTCTTGTTCAAGATGAATGTGTTTTAAAGGGTGGATAGCATTGTGTTGATTGTTGGAACTGACCATTTATTATGAATTTATCTTATAATCCTGTTGAATGTCATTAACTTCTTTTCAGTACCATTTACAGTTTTCATATGTCCCTTATTGGTGTTTATATGCTATACCTTATAATATAGGCATGAAAAACAATTTATTTTATTTATTTCATTTTTCTAAATTGTTTATTTTGCAAGAGACAGAACTGAGCAGGGGAGGGACAGAGAGAGAAGGAGAGAGAGTCCCAAGCAGGCTCTGTATTGCCAGCACTGATCTAGCCCTATTGGAGCTGAATCCCATGAACTGTGAGATCAGGACCTGAACTAAAACCAAGAGCAGGATGCCCGGCCAACTGAGCCACCCAGGTGCCCCAAAGACAATTTAAATGTACATTTAATTGTTGAGACAATTAAAATTCAGACATACCTCATTTTGATTGCTTGAACTAATCGTGCTTCGCAGATACTGAGTTTTTTACACATTGAAGGTTTATGACAATCTTGTGTTGAACAAGTCTGTCGGTGCCATTTTTCTAACAGCATTTGTGCCTCTGTGTCACATTTTAATAATTCTTGCCATATTTCAAACTTTTTCATTATTATTATAATATTCATTATTATTGTGTTTGTTATAATGGTCAGTGATCAATAGTTTCTGGAGATGGAATCTCCCCCTGGTGAAGATGCTGTGAAGATTATTGAAATGACAGCAGAAGATTTAGAATATGACATAAACTTAGTTGATAAAGTAGTGGCAGAGTTTGAGAGGATTGACTTCAATTTTGAAAGAAGTCCTTCTTTGGGCAAAATGTTGTCAAACAGCATTGCATACTACAGAGAAACATCTGTGAAAAGAGGAGTCAGTTGATACAGCACATGTCATTGTTGTCTTAAGAAATTGCCACAGTCACTTTAACCTTTAGCCACTACTGCCCTGATTAGTCAGCAGCCATCAACATTGAGGCAAGACCCTCGACCAGCAAAGAGATTACAACTCACTGAAAACTCAGATAATGGTTAGCATTATTTTAGCAATAAAGCATTAATTAAGACAGGCATTAAGGCATATACATTGTTTATTTAAGATATTTACATTGTTTTTGAGACATAATGCCATTTTGTACCTAATGGACTACAGTGTAATATAAATATAACTTTTATATGCACTGAGAGACCAAAAAATTCATCTGACTGACTTTACTGTAGTGATGTGGAACCAAACCAGAATATCTCCAAGGTATACCTATAGTTGACATATGTAATCTGTGCTTTCATTACATTAAGTCATGTGCTGAAGTCATTTTTAGCCATTGTAAAATAATACTTCTCCGAAATATTTATAACCTATTTTAAGTCACCCAACACTTCCAGAAGTGAATCTTCAAATAGTTTTTAGAAATTAATTAAACTCATCCATTATACTGAAATCTCCTTTCTACATTTCAGCTAGAGAAATCCCTGTCTTCAAGGGCGCCTGAGTGGCTCAGTCGGTTGTGTCCGACTTCAGCTCAGGTCATGATCTTGTGGTTCGTGAGTTCGAGTCCCGCCTAGGGCTCTGTGCTGACAGCTCAGAGCCTGGAGCCTGCTTTGGATTCAGTGTCTCCCTCTCTCTCTGCTCCTCCCCCGCTCATGCTCTGTCTCTCTCTGTCTCAAAAATAAATAAAAACATTTAAAAAAAAAAGAAATGCCTCTCTTCATCATATTTCCAGGGATACCATATACTTTTAAAGGAAACTATCACTTAAAAGTTTAGTCTTTTTTTAAAAAGTTTATTTATTTTGAGAGAAAAGCACGAGGCAGGAGAGGGGGAGAGAGGGAGAGCAGTGAATCCGAAGCAGATTCCATGCTGCCAGCTCAGGGCCTCACGTGGGGCTCAGTCCTACAAACCATGAGATCATGACCTGAGCCAAAATCAAGAGTCATGCCCAACCAACTAAGCCACCCAGATGCCTCCAAATTTTAGTCTTTGATTTGTTGATTTGATTTGTATTTATAACTCAGGTTAATAATCTGAAAAAAACCTTTGGAAAACATTTAATATAGTCTATTAATTTAACCTTTAGTCTTATAAGTATATACCGTCTTTCAGCAGTTAAATTCTTTCCATTTTAGCTACAAACAACACCTTTCCCTGTCCATTATTTTTTTACTCTTATTCCTCATTCTTTTAAGCATTTTATTTTGTTTAAGCATTTTTATTTAATTTCTGTGGTTACACATCCAGAAAGTACTCTATTTCTTATGTATAAAAGAGTAGTTTCACTAATTATTTGTGTATCTATTACAACAGTAATATATACACTATTGGGATAGAAATGATTAGTTGCATAAAAATATTTAGTCATAATAAATCTATGGAGAAAATATATTTATAAACTATAAATAATTTTTTCCAGAACAGATTTGAGCTGCCTGTGTCAATGATTTTCAAAGTCTGGCACCTAGAATTAGCGTGACTCAAACTTGTTAGAAATACAAATTCTCAGGACCCACTGCAAACCTTTTGAATCTGAAACTGGTGTGTGTGCGCGGGGCAGAAGCCGTGTTTTCACAAATTCCAGGTGATTCTGATCTGTGATTGAGAATACACGCTTAGGGTAAGATCCTTAATAAGCAGGCCATAATCACTGGGTTTTGGTGAACAGGTGCCTAGTCTAGTTTAAAGGCCTCTGAGGAAGGCAATTCCATCGACTTCTGTGTGCCATTTCAAGTACTGTGTGCTACTTGTGAGCTAGCTTCAATTAAACATTTTTGTGTTTCATAAGAGAAAAAGAGAGGGACACTTTTCTCATCCTTTGATCTTGGGTATATTTTTGGAGGATGATTAAAGTGAGCAAATATGAATCCTTACCACTCTCAGTAGAGAGTTTGTGCCTAGGGAATCAAGTTTTCTTACCAGAGGTCCTGAGTGTCTTTGTGGAGGTGAGGAATGTTATAAGTTCCTACTCTGATCATTAAAGTTGTAATTAATTAATTATATATAAAGTTAGAGTCTCTCTGCATTAAAGTATTTTCATAGTGCCATCTGTATACAACACAGGCTGTATTCTTTTTTTTTTTTTTTTTACGTTTATTTATTTTGAGAGAGAAAGCAAGCATGGGGAGGGGTGGGGCAGAGAGAGAGGCAGAGAATCCCAAACAGGCTCCATGCCATCAGTGCACACCCTGATGTGGGGCTCGAACCCATGAACCGTGAGATCATAACCTGAGCCAAAACCAAGAGTTGGACGCTCAACCAACTCAGCCACCAGGCACCCCCTCCCTGAATCTTAAATGTAGAAGCAATACATTAATTTCCTTGTGTGCTTTTCCCTGCCATAAGCATTTGGGTTTGTGATTAAAGTTGAGACATGTTTGGTGGGATTAGTTTTAGAACTGAAATGAAGATATGTTTTCTAATGATTAAGTGTATATTTTTATGGTAAAAGATATGGACAGTTACAAAAGATATCTAAAAGTTATCTATTAATGTACTACTTAACCCCTACTTAACCATCTATTAATGTACCACTTAACTACTTAAAACATAACCAGTGTTTATGTTTTAAAAATATTTTATTCCACATTTATATACCTAAAGAGCATATCTATATATATCTGTATCTATCTATTCCAGTTGAGTTTATAGGGGTATACAGGTATAAATAATGGGTTACAACTTTATAAACTTCAAAATTTTTATAACAATTCATTTGAATATTTGTTTAATATTATATATCCATTTAGATATGTCACATTTTAGCAATTTATCTTTTTAGTGCCCTTTCCAGTGCTGAGTTGATCATCTTTGTATTCAGGGCCGAGGAGGATGAGCGTTTTTAAGGCATATTACCTCGTGGCTCCAGAGAAGTGAAAAAGCAGGCTCGATTACCCCATCACTGTATGAAAGCGTGTTTTCATTGAGCATTATGAATAAAGAAACTCTTTGCTACATTCAGTGCAAAAAATACTCTGTTTTAATTGCTTTTTTTTTAGTTGCTTTTTTAGGTTCCTGGTGAAGTGGGAAATACTTTTTTCCTATGTATTTGCAGTTTGTCAGTGTCCGCGTGTTTGTTCATGCTCTTCTAGCAAGGATTTGAATCAGAAGTGAATAATTTCTAGTAATGCTTTTATAAAATATCAAAGTAAAAAGGAGGCCATTGTGAGTGATAATAGGACTTGTTAGGATGAAAGTGGAATAGTAGGGCAGAGCCTACAAATTAGCTGTGAAAAATTTAAGGTAGATACAAATGTGAATAAATCTTAGTAATTTTAAACATAGGTTAAGCACGCTATCATACAAAATTTTAGGAGGCATAAAATCCTGTATTCAAGCTATATATTAGATAATTTATGACATATTTATTAATGTGCAATTTAGGAATTAATAAAAACCTACCTATATGAATGAGTAATAAAATGGTAGTGGAAACAATGGCTGAATTATTTTATGTGACTGCCGCTAACTCGATGTTATAATAATGAATGAGTCAGAGTCTCTGAGCCTCAGTTTTCTTGTGTATAAAGTATTTAGTTGGATATTAAAGATCTTTTCTAGCTTTAAAATTATGAATTTTTTATTTAACTTGCTAAGTCTTACCATCTTTAAATACTTTTCCTACTTGGGGGAAATGTTGGCATCAAATGATTAATAAGTCCTCTGTAATAGTAAGACCAGCTAGTCCATGCCACATTCCTTGTGTATATTCTCACTAATGCCTCACAGCAAACCTGATGACCTAAAGAGTACTTATCAATTTCCTGATGGGGAAACTGAAGATTATACAAAGTCCTACTGGGATTGACTGATTAGGGCCAAGATTTGAAGCCATGATTGCCTGAAAAGCTCCTTTTTCCACTCTGCTAGCTTCCTCTCTCTCGAATAAATGTGGTGGCTTCCTCTAGACCTGTGTTTTCAGCAGTAGAGTTATTGGCATTTTAGGCCAATAATTCTTTGTCGTGGTAGAGGCTGTCCTGTGATTATAATGGTACCCACGGCATCTATCCATTAGCACCCCCTCAGTTGTGACAATCAAAAATGCTTCCAGATACTGCAAATGTCCCCTGGGGAGGCAAAATTGTTTCTAGTCGAGGACCACTAATTTAATGCAACCTAAGTCATCAATAGTCTAGGACAAATAGAATTATCTCAAACAGAGGTAAGTGGCTTTAGGCTGTCTTGGATTACAGAGGACAAGGTAGAATTGACCAAGTAGAATCCCATCATTCAGCAATACTTATTGCACACTTATTGATTGCTTGGCCTTTATCCTATTGAGATTTTTCTTGTTTGGAAAATACTCATTTTGGGATATATGGTGTACGACCATGAACCTGATTGGATATTAGTTAATTTATTTAAAAATATTCACTGGGGTGCCTGGGTGGCCCAATTGGTTAAGCAACTGACTTTGGCTCAAGTCATAGTCTCACGGGTCCCTGAGTTTGAACCCCGTGTCGGACTCTGTGCTGATAGCTCAGAGCCTAGAGCCTGCTTTGGATTCTGTGTCTCCCTCTCTCTCTGCCCCTCTCCTGCTTGTGCTCTCTCTCTGTCTCAAAATAAATAAACATTTAAAAACAATTTAAATATATTCATTGAGTACTTGTCATGTGGCAGGCATTGTCTGGTTACTGGTTCAAACTGTAAATAAGATGGTCTTGTGGGGGAAGCAGCTATTAAATAATTACAATTCATTCCCCTTTTTCTTACTTACAGTCTTTTACAGTGTGCATTTAGAATCACAATCCAGTGTGTATATTATGTTTTACACACGCAGCTTGTCACATAGAGCTAGAATTTGCTCTCCTTTGTACGATGAATAAAGATAGCACGCCATGAAATTTGTGCTCTGCCCATTGAGGAAGGTATTTTGGCTCTTGTTTTCAAAATGGGTACTTATCGGGGCACCTGAGTGGCTCAGTCGGTTAAGCATCCGACTTCGACTCAGGTTATGATCTCATGGTTCATGGGTTCGAGCCCCGCATTGGGCTCTGTGCTGACAGCTAGCTCAGACCTGGAGCCTGTCTTCAGATTCTGTGTCTCCTTCTCTCTCTGACCCTCCCCTGCTCATACTGTCTCTATCTCTCTCTCAAAAATAAATAAAACATTAAAAAAAACTTAAAGTCTGTTTCCTGGTTTGTCTCCCTTTGCTTCCCCTGTGCTTATCTATTTAAAAAAAAAAGGGGGCACTTATCTGGGTTCTAGCTTCATATCATAACTTACTCGTTTATCTATTGATTAGGTTAATGTTTTAATGTTCTTAGTATTTGCCAGTCAGAAACCTGGTCATAAACATGTCAAGGTTTGTCTTCTGGAGGTTAATCTCTGAAGTATTTTAGGGAGTGAGGGAATCTCATGAAGTTCATGCCTGATCCCTCTTCTGGGTTCTTTGCTCCTTGAGGGCAGGAATCATGGAATTTACATAGGACTTTTCATTATTGTAGTTTGCTGTGCCAGGAAAAGTTCCTGACTGGCACAGGGAGCCCTTGGTACCTATTAAACAGATAGAAGGAAAAGAGATCTCTGAACAGTAAAAATAGGTTTCACTAAATAAGTGATAAGTTTCTGTGTTTTGCTTCCTGAAGACCATTGAGGTCATTAATTCAATTTTTAAGCATATTGACTTTTCTAAGAGAGTTGGGAGTATGAGTTAAATTTTGATAAAAGCAGATATTTGGACATCCAAGGGAGAAACAAACCTGTAAAGTCAGAGATGAGCATTCAAAACAAGAAGGTCTTCAACTTACTGGAAGAGAACCTACAGATATGTTTCCGAACATCTTGAAGGCATCACTGTATAGAACACTTTGCAGTAATTGGTGCTTAGAACAGTGGAACTGAATTCTCAGAAGAAAATTTATTTAAAATGTAAAATATAGGAAAATTTATTTTTATTAATTTTTTAATGTTTATTTTTATTTTTATTTTTTTTTAAATAGTTTATTGTCAAATTAGTTTCCTTTAATGTTTATTTTTAAGAGAGAGAGAGAGAGAGAGACAGAGTGTTAGCGGGGTAGGGGCAGAGAGAGGGAGACAGAATCGGAACCAGGCTCCAGGCTCTGAGCTAGGTGCCAGCACAGATCCCAACGCGGGGCTCGAACCCACCAACCGTGGGATCATGACCTGAGCCGAAGTTGTACACTTAATTGAGCCACCTAAGTGTCCCTATTTTTTTTTTTAAGTACAGTATTGTGAAAGCATGATTCTTCTTTGACAAGGCCGAATTGTTCAGTATAAATCCTGGGAAACACTAACATGAACAAGGAAAAAATAAGATCTGGAAGGGGATACAGTTTCTGAATATCAAATGTTACAGAGCAGAGAGAAAATACCATAAAATAAGTTGTGTAGGATCAAACCTTGATTATTCAAAGTACGGTATATAAGAAGGCACATAAATTCCAAAATAGTAAGTAATCAAGAAACAATTTTTTATTTAACTTTAAAAGACAGTCACACATGGGGACCTCCCCCCCCCCCCACATTTACACTCCCCTGGTTTTAACACTCTTCACATTTTGTCCTATTGGGTTTTTTTCACTTTGTGTTTTTTTTATTTTTTAATTTTTTATTTAGTTATTTTTTAAATATAATTTACTGTCAAGTTAGCTAACATATAGTGTATACAGTGTGCTGCTGGCTTCAGGAATAGATTCCCATGATTCATCACTTACGTACAACACCAGTACTTGTACTAACAAGTGCCCTCCTCAGTGCCCATTACCCATTTTACCCTCCCCCCACCCCCTCATCAACCCTCAGTTTTCCCTTTGTATTTAAGGGTCTCTTATGGTTTGCCTCCCTCTCTGTTTGAAACTATTTTTTACCCCTTCCCTTCCCCCATGGTCTTCAGTTAAGTTTCTCAAATTCCACATAGGAGTGAAAACATATGATACCTGTTTTTCTCTGACTGACTTATTTCACTTAGCATAATATGGTCCAGTTCCATCCACATTGTTGCAAATGGCTAGATTTCATTCTTTCTCATTGCCAAGTAGTATCCCATAGTATATATAAACCACATCTTCTTTATCAGTCCATCAGTTGATGGACATTTGAGCTCTTTCCATAATTTGATTATTGTTGATAGTGTTGCTATGAACATTGGGGTACATCAGCACTCCTGTGTCCCTTGGATAAATCCATAGCAGTGCTGTTGCTGGGTTATAGGGTAGTTCTATTTTTAATTTTTTGAGGAAATTTTCCAGAGAGGCTGTACCAGTTTGCATTCCCACCAACAGTACAAGTGGCTTCCTGTTTTTCCACATCCTCACCAATATCTGTTCTTTCCACAGTTGTTGATTTTAGCCAGTCCGATGGGTGCGAGGTGGTATCGCAATGTAGTTTTGATTTGTATATCCGTGATGATGAGCAATATTGAGCATCTTTTCATGTGTCTGTTGGCCATCTGGTCTTCTTTGGAAAAGTGTCTTTTGCCCATTTCTTCACTGGACTATTTGTTTTTTTGGATGTTGATTTTGCTAAGTTCTTTATAGATTTTGAATACTAACCCTTTACCCAATAGGTCATTTGCAGACGTCTTCTTCCATTCCTTTAGTTGCCTTTCAGTTTTGCTGATTGTTTCTTTTGCTGTGCAGAAGCTTTTTATCTTGATGAGGTGCCAGTAGTTCATTTTTGCCTTTATTTCCCTTGCCTTCAGAGATGTGTTGAGTAAGAAGTTGCGGCAGCTGAGGCCAAAGAGGTTGCTGCCTGTTTTGTCCTCTAGGGCTTTGATGGTTTCCTGTCTCACATTTAGGTCCTTCATCCATTTTGAGTTTATTTTTGTGTATGGTGTAGGAAAGTGATCCAGTTTCATTTTTCTACATGTTGCTGTTTCATCCCAGATAAAATTGTTTTGGTACTTAAAAGGATAAACCTTAAGCCGTGTGAAAAAAAACAGGTATTCAGAAAACTTCCTGCCTGAGAGTTTCACAATGAAATTCAAATACCTGAGCTGTTTTTAAAAATAGGGTCCCCTTGTTTTATCCTCCCCCCCTTTTTTATGTCTTCCTGTTGCAGTCTTGTTAGTGGTCGTTTTAGTGTTACATGCTATAAATGTTAATATGAAACTCTAATAATTTTAGCATGCACAATAAAAGATACAGTGGAATCATGAAATAACTAAGCTTATATACCTACGGAGCTGGTGTGTACAAGATTGTTACAGATATCCCATTTTTTGCTGAGTATAAGAGAGGTGTTACCTGATTCATATGTTTATTCCACAGATATGTATTGAAGTCTATTCTATGCTTGGTACTTTATGTAGGTCTAGGCTGTATGAGTGAACAACAACAACAAAAAAAGATAGAAATCCTTCCTCTAATGGAGAGGAGAGACAGCAAGAGCTAAAATGCAAAAATAATTTTATGATGTTAGAAGGTGATGCAAAAGTTCTGTGAAAAATAAAACAGGTTCCTTTCCTGTCCCTGGGAAGGAACAGGGATGGTTGAGGCAAGCCTGTAGCAGGGGGCACAAAGGAGAGGAGGAGCAGTAGACTGGAGAGGACTGTGGCACCTGTGGCTCCATCAGTTAAACATCTGGCTTTTGATTTTGGCTCAGGTCTCACACTGGGGAGTTTTAGCCCCACGTCGGGCTCTGTGCTGGCAGCACAGAGTCTGCTTGGGATCTTCTCCTCCCCTCCCCCCACTCCCCCGGCTCTCCCCTGTTCATCTGTGCTCTGTCTCTCTCAAAATAAATACACATTAAAAAAATAGATTAGAGAGGAATTTGGGAGGCAAATACGCATGACGCTGACAACTATTGTACTTAAGATGAGAACCTCTAGAGAGTTTTAAATCGTGGAAAATTCAGGATGAAACTTAGGTTTTACTGGGACTAGATGATAGTGGTAGAGGTGATACCACGTGGTGAGATCCTGGACTCGGCGGAATTTGCTCACTGACTATATGTGGGTTTTGAGGAAAGGACAGGACCCTGAGATGAATCAGAGGCTTTCGGGCTGAGGATCTGGACGGATGGCGCTGCCATCAACTGATAACCTGTGGAGGAAGCAGGTTTGGGGGAAGTGGAGGAGCACTGGTCTGTATATGTTACCATCTAGAGAGGGGCTGCCTGGTCGGCAGGCAGATATAGGAATTTGGGGAAGAGGTCTGAGCTGGAGGGCAGTTACATGGGGGGAACCTTGTAGAGGTTCTGGTTTGATGGCTTTGGTTTTCTCAGTACAGTAGAAACAAGGTCATCGGCGGGAAGAAAGGAAGGACATATGCAAAGTTAGAGGAGAAGGTATGAAACAGTTGCCTATGAAAGCGGGAAAGTGAAGAGTGTGCAAATGCTGTGTGATTACCATTAGCAGCTGTGGCTGGTTTGTGGTCCGTGGTCAATAATATAAAGTGACACCAGTCAGGGATATTACATGTTTCTCTCTAGCACTTGCAACTTGGAGGTACTAACTAGAACAGAGTATAACAGGAATTTAGATAGAAATGATTTGAATGGAACTAGGATAAAGGTTTGCCAAGAGAGGAGAGAAGAGCTAAGGGGTAGAGAAAATATACAAGGAACTGGTAGAATTGACCATGAAATTCAAATTGAATGGGCGGGGAAGTGAGGCCATGCATGAAGGAGGAACAGTGAAAGATAGTGGTTTCGTTGCTTACAGGTCCCTGTGAGGGCAGATGATACTGAAGTCAGGTTAAAAATGAATCCTTTAAAAGCAAATTTTGGGGCGCCTGGCTGACTCAGTAGGTTAAGCGTCCGACTTCGGCTCAGGTCACGATCTCGCGGTTTGTGAGTTCAAGCCCTGCTTCAGGCTCTGTGCTGACAGCCAGCTCAGAGCCTGGAGCCTGTTTTGGATTCTGTGTCTCCCTTTCTCTCTGACCCTCCCCTGCTCATGCTGTCTCTCCCTCTCTCAGAAAATAAAATAAAATAAAAAAACAAATTTTATTTGTGGATACTGAGTCATGTTTCAAACATAACGTAGAGAGCTTTCTCTTGAATGGGTCAAATGAATGTTTTTAAATTAAATACAAGTATTTAAACTTGTTAACTTAGTTTTTCAAATGAAGTGTATCTTTAGTTCTTTTTTCCCTAAATGACATAGGTTCAGATTTTTTATACCCGTCCTCTTCTTTCTTCCAACCCTCGTGTTCTATGGATTAGGCTTAGTAACCATTCACCAAGCTGTGTCCCTTGGGTAAGTTTCTCAATGGCTCTGAGCCTCCGTTTTCTCATCCTAAAATGGGGATAATAATATGTACTTTGTTGTAAGGGTTAAAGTTACTGTGTATTTATCACCAGCACAGAACTCAGGCATGTGTTCCTACATGGCAGATACTGTTAATGATCTTAGGTTTATTGGATTAGTATTTTATTAGAGTTGAATAATCAAGTCTCAAAAACATGCTGTTCTGTCATCTCAATATTTTAAGAGTATTATCTAGAATTACCAATGTCAAAACATAGTATTAAAGATTGTTATTAGCATTCTAACATGTGTTTATTTTTTCAGCTTTAAGAATAGGTAAAGACATACTGGGAACTAACCATGAGCAATGTGAGTTGTTTGTAGTTCCCAGTAGCAGAGAGGCATCCATACAACTTCCGTTTTTTGCCCTGCCTTTTTGCTAGCTTAAACCAGTTTGGAAGCCTAAGCATCAGCAAAATGGAACTCATTTGGATGTGTGGTCCTTTCAAGAGAAAGTTGAGGTACATTGAAGATGAGAGGTGGTAAAGCTTTCAGTGTCTGAATAGAGATATATATATTCTCACATAAGAAAACTGAAGAATGTCTTTATATTTAATGTGTTTGGAAACATTAAGAGTGAGTAACTCTTCTATGCATTTAGATACCACAGTCATATTTTACGTAAAATGAACATGTTGTATTTGAAAATTCCACTGCACTGATATCAAACATGTGGACCCTCCAATGCTGTGGAAGGTCCCTTCCCTCAGTCTGAATTAGAGGCTGCTTCTGTGATGTAGAACAGCATCTTTTGTTTCTCTTTCCCCAGCATTAGCCATAGTTGTCTGGTTTTCAGGTCATGGACTGAGTTCCAGCACTCCTTGTTTTTCTTAAAAAAAAAAAAATTTTTTTTTAATGTTTGTTTGTTTTTGTGAGAGTGAGAGAGAGAGAGTGCTGAGGAAGGGCAGAGAGAGAGGGAGAGACAGAATCTGAAGCAGGCTCCAGACTGAGCTGTCAGCACAGAGCCCGACGTGGGGCTTGAACCCACCAACCGTGAGATCATGACCTGAGTCGAAGTCGGAAGCCTAACTGACTGAGCCACCCAGGCACCACTTTAAGCAGTCTTTTCTTTCTTTCTTTCTTTTTTCTTTTTTAATTCTTAATGTTTTATTTATTTCTGAGAGAGAGATAGCATGAACAGGGAAGGGTCAGAGAGAGAAGGAGACACAGAATCTGAAACAGGCTCCAGGCTCTGAGCTGGCTGTCAGCACAGAGCCTGACGTGGGGGCTCGAACCCACCAACCATGAGATCATGACCTGAGCCGAAATCAGACGCTCAACTGACTGAGCCACCCAAGCGCCCCTTAAGCAGTCTTTTCTAAAGATGCCTAAGGGTTATGTGCTTGAGTAGAGTTGACCTTTGCCCATGTAGCGTCCTAAAAATGGCAAAGCTATCACAAAGATTTCTTCGTTAGTGGTAGAAGTGAAAGATACTATATAAGTTAGTTTTTCATACTCCTGTATAGCACTTCCTCCCAATTATCAAAAGTAATTACTTCAGTTCATTGTTTTTGGTGATATATTCCCCTTGCCTCGCCCCTTGCACACATCTAAAGGAATACGTACTTCTACTGGGGACTTGGTTCAAGAAGTTCAGTTAATAGAAATTAATAATTTTATCCAAATGATCCCAAACTCCAAAATGACTTTATTTGGTAAATCTGATTCCTCTCACCTCCTGGAGAACACAGAGGATTATGGGACTTCATTATTCAAGATCCAGTTTCCTCACTAAATAAATTGACCCTTGTCATCACCAAACTTGTATTACATCCATCTATAACTGTTCATATTTTTCCAACCATTATGTGGGATGGTGAAAATATTTCCTCCTTTTGTAGATCACAGGATAGTACTTAATAAAGGAGCCCTGCCAACATGTCACTTTGACCCCTGATGCAACAAAGAAATCAGCAAAGATATCAAATGGTCTTACTGCCATTGTTATTACCTGTCAGAGAGAGAATTGATCTCCTGGAGGGCAGCAGGGCTCTTAGAGAGAGAGTTGGATAAGTTAGTCAGAGATGACCCAGATTGGACCAAGCCCAAGTTTAATCAGGGCTCAGTGTGCTTCAGAGAGGGTTACTTGACACATCGAGGTCAAGGAGACTTTTATAGCTTATAAGTTTCTACTGTGAACAGTTCCTATCTTATTCACAGAAACTGATAGCTATAAAATTACTCTGTATTTTTTATTGACCCTCCTAGATAACTTGACTTTCTTCCAAGGTCTTGAGCATGAAACAACTTTGATATTTCATTAGGGTTTTCTCATCTTGGTTGAGAAGATTAGAAGTCTGTCAAGGCCAAGACTTACTGTTCTCCCTCACTGAGCTTTTGGAAATGTTGTTTGAAACGGACTGTAACTGTGTTAAATCTGTACAAAGAACTGATTCTGCAGACCTCAATCACCAACCTCTGAGGATTTTTGTGTAAACTAGACCTTCACAATTTTAGTTAATTCTAACCTTGGATGAGAGCATCTGTTTGTGCAGGCTGTCAAGTCACTGGTACATAGCCTTAGTCTATATGCTCAAAGGAGATGGGCTTGCTGGTAACAGGAGTGGTACCTAATGAACTGTTCACTCTTAATTTCAATTTTGCATTTTGAAATAAACTGATTTAGCATAGAGTAGTGGTTCTCAAAGTATGGTTCAGAACCAGCAGCATCCATACTACCTGGAAATGTGTTAGACATGCAAATTCTTGAACCTGCACCCCAGACCTGTGGAATCAGAAAGTCAGGGATGTGGTTTGGGACACTCTGATGCATGCTGGAGTTTGATAGCCACAGAGCATTTTGAAATGACTACACATAAGAATGTTTTTCTCTTTCAAACAAGTGAGCTTATATGTGTAATTCAAGTTGTTTGTTGGTTGGTGACGACCTCAGAAATTTTTAAATGCTAACTGGGCCCAAGGGAATTCATTACCGCATATTTACCTTGGTAGTCTGCCTTGCTACAAACTTTTCATTAAGCATTCATTAAGGGAAACAGAAATTGTTTGCTTTCAAGTACATTTGTGTTCAAGAAGGAGCATAGTGTGATATGTTATTTTGGGTACACTCTGTTATTCAAGGATTTTTATTTTTAATATCTTTTAGAAAACAAATGCTATAATTAGAAATAATATGGCTTTAAATGATCACACTTGAAATTTTCTATAGAAGTAGTATTGTATAGTTGGAAAGACAGGACTCTGAAATTAAAATTACATGTCTTGAGTTATAAAACCTTTGACTTTTTGTTTCTTACTTTGAAAAATAAAAGTCATAAATGACACTGGGAAATGTATTTCATAAACAGACATAGAAGTGTTAGTACTTATTTTATAAGCAATGTTTGGCCTTTCTTTTCCTTCTTTCTTTTTCTTTCTTTCTTTCTTTCTTTCTTTCTTTCTTTCTTTCTGAGAGAGTGAGTGATCATGATCAGGAGAGAGGGGCAGAAGGAGAGAATCTTTTTTAATGTATTTATTTATTTATATTTGAAGTATAGTTAAAACACATTATTACATTAGTTTCAGGTCTACTTTATAGTGATTGGAGAACTCTGTATGTTATACTATGTTCACACAAGTGTAGCTACCACACCACACTATTATAATATCATTGACTATATTCTCTATCCTGTGTATTTCATCCTCCTGACTTAATCTTAAAAATTTTTTTAATGTTTATTTGTGTTTTTAAATATAATTTATTGTCAAATTGGCTTACATACAACACCCAGTGCTTATCCCAACAAGTGCCCTCCTCATCACCCATTTTGCCCTCTCCCTCACCCCCCACCCACCCTCAGTTTGTTCTCTCTATTTAAGAGGAAGAGGAATAATCTTAAACAGACTCCATGCTAAGCATGGAGCCCAGTGCTGGGCTCAGTACCACGACCCTGGGATCATGGCCTGAGTCAAAATCAAGAGTCTGACACTCAACCACTGAGCCACCCAGACACCCCTATATTTCTTTATTTCTAATCTTAATTGGTTTTGTGCCTAAAAATAAACTCTTGTAGATTTTAGAACTTAATTGGTTTTTTCAGCTTCTGGAGAGGAATATTGGCTCATGTAGCATCATGCAGACCTAACACTTAGAGCAACATTAGACTTTTGTAGCTATTAATGATAAATTCTTCCTTCAAAAACTTTATTTAGAAAAATTATAAGCCGATATATCTTCATTGTGCCAAAGGCAAGAAAGAAGAGTTCGTCTTCCATTCCCTTTGTATTCCCTCCACCAGATAACCTATATTCATAGCCCTGTGTGAATTATTCTGTACTTTTATCCATGTTCTTGCAAATGAACGTGAACATACACACATCCAGGCTGTCCGTGTTATTAAGTGAAGCAAAGCAAGGCCAGGCCAACTGTAGATTCAACAGTAAGAAATCCAAGCTAGGACTGTGGAGCTGTGGTACACTAAGATAGCCCTAGACTAGAGATCCGTAGACCTTTGTGTGCTGATGTGGCCCTTCTTCTAGCCTAAGAATTTGAAAAGGCAGTGGACTTCTGTTCCAGCATCTTGTGTACTGGCAGCCTCCACAGTCCTCACAGCCAACAGCACTACCACACGGTCTTTATGAGGAGCTGGGGAGGTGACTGGGGTGGCACAGGCTTGCGTGCATCCTGGATCTTGCATATATCTTCTTTGCATATTTTGGTAGGTAGTAATCAAAGCGAAGCTTCAGCCGTGCCCACATTGTTATCCTCACCATTCTTTGAAGCCAGACCAGTCATTTTGGTCTGTACTTCATTCATGTTTATAAATTTTTGATCATTTATATTTGCAGGTCTCTGCTATTTCCTTTTTTTGTTGTTGTTGTTGCAAACTATACATAATAGTCATTGGTTCAGGTCAAAGGATGGATATGTATATAATTTTAAATAAATGTATAATATTCTGTAATGTAGATGTGTCATGGTGTATGTAGTCAGCTCTTCCACAACTGAAGGACTTTCATGATATTTCCAAAATTGTTACTACAAAAAACAAACAACCGCCACCAAACTACAGTATACATTCTTGTACATATACCCATACCTATAGGTAAGACTCCCCAAAATGGAATTGCTGTGTCAATAGTTACGTGTATTTTCAGTTTACCACATGTTAAAACATTTTTTTTGGTGGGGGGAAGATTGTAGCAATTCACTTCCCGTTGCCAGAGGGTTTGTTTCCCCCCATCCTCACCAGCACTGACTATAAGAAAACTTTCCTAAGCAAGAGAGAAGTTAACAATTTTGCCCAGCCAACAATAATATACATATTCTGAATTTCCTTCCAGTAAATTTACTATGATATTTACATTTAAGTTTTAATCTACCTAGAGATTGTTTTAAATCAAAAACTTACTAAAATATTTTTAAATAAAAATTTATTTTTAAATGTGGTTTACATAAAGTAGGAATTTAGCTTTCTGGTCTTCAAGATGGATAACCATTTATTCCAGAGATGTTAAGTCACCATTTTCCCACTGATTGGAAAGCCCACGTTTGCCATATATTATCTATTTATACAAGGATCTACTTTTGGGCCCTCTGCACTAATTTTCTCTTGCCATTGTAACAACCACAACTTAGTGGCTTCGAACAACCCCAGATTATGAGGATAGTTCTGTTGATGAGAAGTGCAGATACGGTGTGACTGGTTCTTTGCTCAGGTCCTCAGAGGCTGACATGAGGATGTCATCCAAGCTGAGTTCTTAACTGAAAACTCGGGAAGAATCTACTTTCCAACTTTACTCAGGTTATTGGCAGACTTCAGTTCTTCACAATAGTAGGACCTGTGTCCCCATTTTCTTGCTGGCCGTCACTTGAAGGCTGCTCGCAGCCCCTAGAGCAAACAGTAGCCATCGTTCTGCATTGTATTTAATTTGCCAGATTTTCATGAGTTTTCCCATCAATATTCTTAAGTGAAATTGGTTTATAATTTTTTGTGGCAATTATAAAAATGTTTAGGGGCACCTGGGTGGCTTAGTCGGTTAAGCATCCAACTTTCGCTTAGGTCATGATCTCGCGGTTCGTGGGTTAGAGCCCCGCATCGGGCTCTGTGCTGACTGCCAGCTCAGAGCCGGGAGCCTATTTCAGAGTCTGTGTCTCCCTCTCTCTCTCTGACCCTCCCCTGCTCACGCTGTCTCTCTCTCACCTAGAAATAAAAAATAAAAAAAAAATTAAAAAAATGTTTGCACATATTTTTAATGCATATAGATATTGATATTATGGTGATAGATGGTTAGTTGCAATGAAACTTTTTTTTAATGATATATTTGCCTTGCTGTGAAGGAGTATTGCAAGTTGGGTATATATAGCATTTGGTTCATGTTAATCTCATACCCAATCCTTCTCTCCCACTATTCACATGTGTTAAGAATCTTGACCTTTAGGGGGTGCCTCGGTGGCTCAGTAGGTTAAGTGGCTGACTTCTGCTCAGGCTCAGATCTTGATCTCACAGTTTGTGGGTTCGAGCCCCACATCGGGCTCTGTGCTGACAGCTAGCTCAGAGCCTGGAGCCTAGTTCAGCTTCTGTGTCTCCCTCTCTCTCTTGGCCCCTCCTCCACTCACAAACTGTCTCTGTCTCTAAAAAATAAATAAACATTTAAAAAAAAAGAATCTTGGCCTTTAGGATCTATGGTCATTTTAATTAATTTTTAAATTCTAGATAAAATGCTAATGTCCGTTAGTGAAAGCAAACTGTTCAGAGTCAGGTGTTTTTTGACATTGCATATCTGGGTAATGCTGGGCTTCAAGTTTCGCTCAGCCTGGGAACATGCAGGCCTTTTCATATAGTTAATCTTTAATAGTATTTTTCCATCACTAAGCAGCAGCAAGTTTGTTATAATCCAACTTTTCACAAGTAGTAGTTTACTCCTAACGTAAAAATGATGTTAGGAATGGAGACTTTAATAAAACCTAGGTAATGATAGGTTTATTTTCTTTTTTAACAAAATACTAAATCTCCTTACCTTTAGGGACAATAGCTCACTCAGCAGTAAAATATCTAGAACTGAAAATTCTTTCTGGTTCTAATGATGATGATTGAACTTGAAGCATTGGTTCCTTAATACACGTTAAGCATGTGTATGTGTGTTGAATTTTGCTGTTAATTCTGAAGGCAGTGTTCCAATCAGCGGCAGAGTACAGGTCATGCATGGGGCCATTTTATGTATTAGCAGAACAGCATGACCCATCAGCTCTCTTTGGAGAGAATGAATCTTGGAATGATGAATGATGTTCTTGAAAAATCGTGAAAGTACTTCATACTAAGTTGTTCATTAGTCTGCTAGGTTGCTCTGTTCACCCCTGGGAACAGCTGAGAAGAAGGTATTGCTATCCTCACATAGTTGGTTTCCTGGCAGACTCTCCAGTTAAATGAAATGCAACGTTGCTAAAGCTGAGTGTAAGTTACATACAGTTTAAGAAATTAAATATAGGTAAGTAATTGGGTATAGTGGTTAGTGTCAACATACCGCATATAAATTCTCAATATTTATGAATGAATACTGTAATTGAGAGAACATTTTCCAGATAATCACTACATTTGTTCACTTTACTTACCACTTAATTATGGTTCACACACTATTGTAAGGGCTTTACATATATTAACTCACTTAATCCTCACAACAACCCTTTGATCAAGGTTAGCTGGCAAGTGGAGGTGCCAGGAATTGATGTCAGCGTCTGGCTTTGGAGTCTATGTGCTTAATCACTACTATACTGCTTGCTGGTCTTATAAAGCCAATAGGAAAGAAAACAATGATTTTCCGAAAGAGTCTTTCAGGCTTGGAGAAGCAGATTCCTTCTATTAATAAAAGTAGAAGGAATGCAGTCACAAACTGACTGTTTCTGTTTTCTCAAACTTAAATCTTATTTACTCCTGCTTCTAATGGAAGGAAAGCCAAGCTGAGCCATGAAAGAGGAAATGGGGTGTTTTGTCTCCTTTCCCCATACTACCTCATTTCTGTAAAATTCAATGATGATAGTCATTTGTTGATCATGTAACTTGAGCCAAGCATTAGGCTCTGTTGTGGAGTCTGGAAACAATTGGATGGCATTCCCGCCTTCGAAGAGGGAAGCTACCTGCTGCACGCTGAAACAAGTGCGGTGACTGAGCCCGGCTCAGCATTGGGATGGGAGCAGAGCTGGGGATGCCTTACTGTATCTCCTGTGTGGACCCTCCTCAATTTCCTCCACTCCACAGTCAGACTAAAACAGTCTAAAGGATGAATAGGGGCTGATGTGGTGAGTGTGTGAAATGATTGACCAGCCCTCCAGAAAGAGCAGCATTTGCAGAGACGCGAGGTATAAGCTATGCTTTGCAACCTCCCTGGTAAGTCTATTGGGTACTAATTAAATTCCACATTCAAGGGCCCCATTCTAGATTTCTTAATCAGGATCTCCAGGAGAGGGGCCTCAGGGACTATTAAAGCTTAGGAAACACCAGACAAGTGGAATACAGTTTGTTCATGAACATAGGATGAATTTTGGAGAGATTGGTTGAGAATAAGATCAGGTGGTGTGAGGGCCATTTTTGCCTATATTTTGTGATCAATTGGTCTCTTCTATGTATCCTACTTAATGCTAGTTACTTGTCACGTATCAACAGGTGTATTCAACTGACCACTTACTTAGCATTGGACAACTTTATTTAATTTGAAAAGCAATATATTGAAAGTTTGGACCACAGTCCAATTTACAGGGTTTACAACTTTGACTTTTGTATGACCTGAGAAATAGCCAAAGAGGTGAGAGTGGGGAATAGAATGAACATTGTCTGTCCACGGTATGCCCCATGACTCTTCATGCTGTCTCATTTTTTTCATTAGCAAGCTGAAGTGCAGAGGTTAATTACATAGGTCACATCCCTGATAAGCGATACAGCTGATATTTGAGCTGGAGTCTGTAGAGCAGGAAGGATTTGATTTGTCAAAAAGTGGTAAACATTGTGCTTATTCACTCAATTAAAATAGGAGAACTGGAAAATGCAGGGTTAGGGACAGGGGCTATCGTAAAAAGGCTTCTGACAGTTGTTATCATGTGAAAATATGTGCCCAATATTCAGGGTTTTTTTTTTTCTTTTAAGATAAACTAAATATCAGGGTTTTTTTTTAACATTTATTTTTGAGACACGGAGGGGCAGAGAGAGAAGGAGACACAGAATTGGAAGCAGGCTCTAGGCTCTGAGCTATCAGCACAGAGCCCGACGTGGGGCTTGAACTTATGAACTGTGTGAGATCGTGACCTGAGCCGAAGTCGGACGCTTAACCAGCTGAGCCACCCAGGCGCCCCATAAATATCAGTATTTTATGTGAATTTATATCTATTTGAAAAGGTTGGTCCTATATCAAAAAGCAAATTCTAACAATGTGTTTGCCACGACTATGATACAAGATATATCATTGGGTAGAATTTTGCTTAAAGTTCACTGGTTTGTGACCTCTAGACTAAATAATCTCTAAAGTCTAAGCTTGAAAATACTATGATTCGTGCTGATTTTTAATGAGGTATGACTTACTCTGATTTGCTTTCTTTTTGATATCTTAAAGAAATTTGCTGAAGATTTATGTGAACTGTTATTAATCATAGAACCTTCTTGAAGCATTAATGTATCTTTAGTTTTGCTGGGCTAGATAAAGAAAGATCAAAGGCTACCTTCACTGGGCCATCATGGGAAAGGTGTCGCCCTCCCTGAACATTCTAGTCCAGCTGCCGTTTTCCCCTACCTTTCTGCCGCATCACAAACTGAAAGTCAGTCCTTTCACTTCTGTGTATACTTTCGACCCATTGTGGAGCCACATGCACTCATGGACTTTCCGAAGTGTGTATAGCAACATACCAGTAGACCTTGAGACCAATTCAGTGCATCTTGCCCAGTATTAAAATGGGACAGAGACCGGGCGAGAGAGAGAATAGAGTAGAATAGAACATGCATTGCGAGTAGTAAGGACAAGCATTGTTTTCTACCTTCTGTTTCAGCTGTGTATGTATTTGCATGTGTGGCAGTTCTAGGTTAGATCACAGAATGTATTTCTCACTGTTCTGACAGCTGACAGATTTTGAAAATGCTTGAGCTAGAATGTCTAGGTAGATCCGTCATCATTCCTGCTCCATGTAAAGTGGTTTAAATTCTAAAGTGGAAATTTGAAAGGATATTTACCACATCTTATACCTCCGCATCTGGTCTCTTTGCGATCCCGTGAGAACACTAGTCATGTCTCTGTCTTGTGTAGATCAGCCCTTTGATCCAGTAATCACTCTTCAGGAGAGAAGGGCAGTGCTGAGGGGAAGGCTCATCATTACAAGATGATGAGCTGCCTGGCCTTAGAGAGAAGGACAGAGATTCAATGGCTGAGGAGGGTACTGGGAGTGCAATAGGCCAGCCCCCATTCAGTCCTCACTAAAATTCCCTGGGAATGAGAACAGGCGAAGGGGGAAGATAATACGTGAGGAAACAGAGCACCTAATGAAAGTGTTCTTATACCATTTATACCTTGAACCGTTAGGTCATGTATTTATTTGATACAGAAAAAAAAAAAAGGTAAATTCTACTATCCTTTCTGTCCTTTAAGACTTTCCAGAAGTTGATAAGGAGTGTTTTATTGGGCTTTTGTTTGTTTTGCCAGATCGCCTACATCTCCTGGATCTCAGCGCATTTTGGACATGACTGAGCATCGTCTTCAGTGGGCCAGGCGTCACTGGCAGCGGCTGACGGGCAGCCCACGCAGGGATGACGATGAGAGGCAGTACAACTACTCCTCTCTGCTCGCCTGCAGGGGTGCGTCCTCTCGCGCTCCCAAACTGGCAGCAAAGCACCGTGTCGTCATCCCCCACCTGCGGCCCTTCAAGGATGAGTACGAAAAGTTCTGTGGCACCTACGTCAATAACCGAATACGAACGACCAAGTACACACTTCTAAATTTTGTGCCAAGAAACTTATTTGAACAATTTCACAGGTACTTTTATTCTTTTTTTCTTTTTTTTAAACCTCTTGATATATTCTTTGTCATTTCTGGTTGATAGGAGATTTTTCATTTCTATAATGTATGTTACCTAAGCCTAAGACTTGGGACATTTTCTTTGATGATTCTGGTAGAGTCTGTTACGAAAAGATGACCCCTCACGTTCACACGGCACTTTACAATTGGTAAGATGCCTTCCCTTGACCGGAGAAGATCTTGTTATTTTCATTTTCTAGATTAGGAAACAAAGGTCGGTACTGTGGTTTACCCAGCATCACACTTGCTTACCTGTTCTTCCCATTAGACAAAGCTGCATTTTAATTTTAGCTTTTTCTTACTTGATGATATGGTGAAATAGAGCTCTGAAGCAAATGCAGATATAAGATGTTACTAGGCGAAGCAACGACATAGTTCAGTTTAATATGTATTTACTGCAGCTCTGCTGTGAGTTTAGGCACTGAAGGAAATGCAGGTCTCAGTGGGGCTCCTTTCCTAAGGGGGTTTGCTGTTCAGCAAGCGAAATGGCAGGTGTATACAATGAAAAGACACCGTGGAGGTGATGAGTGTCATAAAGTGCTACCAAGTAGGATGGAAGCCTCAAAATGAGAAATATTAGAGCAATAGAAGAAGAAATGGCATTTGAACTTAATTATGGAGAGTGGGTGAGATTTTCAAGGCGAAGGTGTCGGCAAAGCACATTTCAGATGTAGGAATGAACAGGAGTAGAAGCAGAAAGGGAGGAGCAGAGATTTGCCCGAGGCCTGAAATGTACACCCTTTTGCAAAGCAAAGGCAGAGAGAACATTTAGGCAGATGCTGTATACACTCTGATGAGTGGTAAGACCCGAGCTTAGAGAAATGTGAGAATGAAAAGGATTATGTGTTACAGATATTATGGATTAGATGTGGGGAATTAAGTAAAAAAGATGGTGTGAACGTTTTGAGCTGAGTTAGCCAGGAGGATTAGCAGAAGAGTAAAGACAGGAATAAAGAGAAAGTTGGCTAGATTATTTTTATAAATGTTGAGTTTGAGATGCAAATGTGTGAATAGAGACATTCTCAACATTCATTATTCATTCTACATATATTCGTTCTCATTATTCACTCTACTTAGGTGCCACATGCATTTATTGAACGGTGGGTATGTTTAAAGTATAGATGTGAATTTGTTGAATTAATGGCTTTAAATGCTATGGGCGAGTTTGTCTTTTATGAAGTTTATAATCTAGTACAGTTGATGGAGTTAGAATCTGGAACTTGAAGAGTCCAGGGATATAGTCCACATGGAAACAATAGAAGCCAAAAAAGTAGCAAATGGATTTAATCATGATTAAGAAAGAAATTTTCAAAGTAAGAGGAGTCGGAGGCGAGGAAGGAGAAATGTGGGGAAATTATTTGGAGAAGTTTAATGGTTAATGGAGAAAATATGTGATAAAAACTCAAGGGGCTATGCAGGATTGAGATTTTAAGGAAATGAACCACTTGAATTTACCTTAGGGACTGGTGGAGAAGTATTTGAATATATAAAATAAAGGAATGGAGGAAGTTCCTGAAAAAGTGAATAGCAGAAGAGCTGAAATAGAAGGGCAGGTCTCCAGGGTGGGGGGGGTGGGGGGTGGGGAACCTCTCAGGCTTCTCTGTTTATTTTGAGCCTTGTTTGAATCTAATGTTTGTACTTGCAAATGAACTTCTGAAGGCTAGAGAATTGGAATTTTTAAAAATTTATTTCTACAACGTGTTAACACTGAATCTCCTCTAAATTTTTTGAGCCTTTAAAATGAAAATAGCGTCTTCTGTTATGCTTTATATCGTTTTACACAACTCAAGACTATCCGGCTCCAATATTCACTATTATATATTTAATAAAAAATAACCTCCCGTTCATTAAATAATGCCCTGAGCTGGATGTCTACAGGAGTGACACATTGCTCAGATCCGCTAGGTTGTGCTAGTTATCCATCCTGTAGCATCGAAAATGAACTAGTAGATATTCGTCAGAAGCCACCCTATGGTACTGTTGCCCCTCTTGCTTTAAGCTTGTACGTGATTTGGTAACACCTGCTTGTCTGTGTTTGGATTTGCAGAGCTGCCAATTTATATTTCCTGTTTCTAGCTGTCTTGAACTGGGTGCCTTTGGTCGAAGCCTTCCAAAAGGAAATTACGATGTTGCCTCTGGTGGTGGTCCTTACAATCATCGCAATTAAAGATGGTTTGGAAGATTACCGAAAATACAAGATTGACAAACAGATCAATAATCTAGTGACTAAAGTTTACAGTAGGTGAGTGTAACAGGAGCTGTGCTAGGGAATACACGTGTCTTATTTAGAAACGTGCAGAATGTTACTTTTTTTCCCCGTAGATGTGATCAGAGGACTCTTTTTGGTGATGGTGGTAGTGGTGGTGTTTTCAACTGATGTTTGTTAAAAACCTGCAGTGAGTTTGGCTCAGGTGTCGTAGCGGAACCAAAATGTGTAAAATGGCCCTGATTTACAATGGTCTGATTTAGGATTCTTTGACTTCACAGTGGTACAAGGCAATATGCATTCAGTAGAAACCTTACTTCAAAATTCAAATTTTGACCTTTTCCCTGGGTGATGTGGTGAGATACTTTCATGATGCTGGGCAGTAGCAGGGAGCCTCAGTTCCCAATCAGCCCTGTGATCATGGGGCTAAATAATTATTCTGTACCCATGCAACCATTCTGTTTCTCACTTTCAGTACTGTAGGCGGTAAATTACGTGAGATATTCAGCACTTCACTATAACATAGGCTTTGTGTTAGATGATTTTGCCCAACCATAGGCTCATAGGTAAGCATTCTGAGCATGTTTAAGGTAGGCAAGGTTAAACTATGCTGTTCTGTAGGCTAGATGTATTACATGCATTTTCAACCTACATTATTTTCAACTTGCAATAGGTTTATTGGGATGTAACCCTTTCATAAGTCAAGGAAGATCTCCAAAAGTCATTGTCAACCCAAGAGCTGATAAAGCAAAAGCTTCTATAACTTAATATAAGTGGAATTGAAAGCACTAAACTTCAAACCATAAGAAAGAAAGCAAACTGATAGTTTTTAATCCTGGATGTTATAATTTGGGATAAACATTAAAAAAAATTAAAGAGTTGAAGGCCTATCAGGCATCCCAAGAGTATTCCTTTTTGTACACAAAACTAGAGGCTTATAAAACTCTTCCCACTGCAGCAGCAAAAGGTATTCACAATAGGTCTTTCAGAAGCTTAGGTACTCTGTTGGAGACTTGTATCTCCAGTATTTATTAAATGGAAAGACTAAATAGCTAAGAATAAAGTCTATAAAGGTGAGTTTTGAATTGTGCTCTATGTTCTAAATCTACATCTACAAATTATGTCTATAATGCTGGTATCTGGAGATAACTATAACACGGCAGTATATTCCTTTAAGTCCTGTGCTTATTATGTGCATATGTTTTACAAAATTAAGATTGTGCTGCATATATTTTTATCCTAGTTGTTTTAGCACTTCTCATGTCTTTGGGAAGATGAAATTTTCATATTTCATGCTTTTATGAAAATGAATTACAAAGTTTATAATATTCTCTGGCCTTATGTTTCATGAGAAATGTATCTACTTTTTATTTTAAAATGCTCTTTGTTTTTTAAAAATTTTTAATGTTTATTTTTGAGAGAGAGAGAGAACACAAGCAGGGGGAAGGTCAGAGAGAAGGGGACAGAGGATCCAAAGCAGGCTCTGCACTGTCAGCACAGAGCTCAATGTGGGACTTGAACTCAAGAACCATGAGATCATGACCTGAGCCAAAGCCAGACGCTTAACCCACTGAGCCACCCAGGTGCCCCTATATCTACTTTTTAAAAGTCCTCATTAGGGGCACCTGGGTGGCTCAGTCGGATAGGTGTCCAACTCTTGATTTTGGCTCAGGCCATGATCTCCTTGTGCATGAGATCAAGCCCCATGTCGGGCGCTAACCCTGACAGTGCAGAGCCTGCTTGGCATTCCCTCTTTCTTTGCCTTTCTCCCTCTCAACGTGTATGCATTCACTCTCAAGAATAAAATAAGTAAAAAGTCATCATTAGAACAGATTTGTGAAATTCTGAATCTGCTAATAGCTTTAAAAACATTGTATGTTTGTATGACATATGATGTTATTTTTTGTTTTCATTTTTAATTTTAGGGATAGGAGTGTTCTGAGGATACTGAGTATATTAACTTGGCCTGAGGTAACCCATTAAAGGAGCAGTAATGAGAAGGGAAGAGAGGGAGTATAAGGCTTACTGTGGAGGGACTTTACCCCCAGGCAACTGCTTGAACATTGCATTAGCCAGGGTTGTCTGGAGAAATCGAAACAATAGGAATGAGATTTATTACAAGAGGAATTGGCTCCTGTGATAATGGAGGTCAAGAAGCCCCAGCATCCACAAGCTGGAGTCTCTGGAAAGCAAGCAGTCCAGTATAAAAGACTGAGAGCCAGAGAATTGATGGTGTAGATTATAGTGCAAGTCTGAAGGCCTGAGAACCAGCAATGCTAATGTCAGGCCATCAGTGTCCCAGGTCAAGCATCAGAAAGGCAGAAAGTAAATTCAACTTTTCTCTGCCTTTTTGTTCTCAAGGGGTTGAGTGAGGGCCATCTGCTTTACTCAGTTTACCAATTCGAATGCTACTTTCTTCCAGAAACACTCTCACAGACACACCCAGAAGTAGTGTTCAGCTGGTATCTGGGCACCCCTGGTGAAGTTGACATGTAAAATTAACCATCAGAGATGTTTTCTTTAGTGGCAGAGAATTCATCTCTCCCTCCCTCCCTCTCTCTCTCTCTAAGTTTTTATTTAAATTCCAGTTAGTTAACATACAGTGTAATATTAGTTTCAGGTGTACAATATAGTGATTCAATAATTCCATAGATCACCTGGTGCTAAGCACAACATGTACCCTCTTTAATCCCCATCACCTACTTAACCCATTCCCCTACCCACATCCCCTCAGGTATCCATCGTTTCTCTATAGTTAAGTCTGTTTCTTGCTTTGCCTGTCTCTCCCCCCCACCCCCCAACCCCCTCTGCTTGTTTCCATCTTCTGAGCAGAGAAGGAAGGAATCGGTGAAAGCTGTGCTTTAGGAATATTGGTCTACTCAAGTCCCGGGAAGAGCTTCTACTAATAGTATAGATCTGCCGCTGCGTATCACTCCAGGGCACTACTGAGAGTAGACGCAAAGTCCATCCAGGAAGGGGTGTGTGAACAGATACTATGAAGAAGAACCCAATTGAATTTGGTGAACTTTTGTGATTTTTGAGTAGAAGTACCACTGACAGAAACAGCGAGCATTACATTCACCTAGGGTGGGGCGAGCTAGAAGTGAGAGCAAGACGGGCATCCAAGTGGAAATGCCCCTCAGGCAAACAGGAACATAGTGCAGAAGTTCTGGAAGGAAGGAAAAGCTATGGTAAGAAATGTCAAAGTCATCAGTCTGTGTAGAGTTGATTTTGAAGTGAGGACTTTGATTTAAATCCCTAAGAGAGAAAAAGGTGCAGAGCTGAAAGGCTGAACTTTGAGCCCAGAGGTAGGCAAGCACCTCTCAGCCCCTTGAGCAGACTTTCCAGGTTCCATTGGACAGATGTCGCCACTGCTTCTTCTGATGTCTCAGAGCATTTGGTACATTTCATGGATTGACGTTAGTGTTCTTATGTAGACTCTAAGTTTTTAGATTGTAATTCTGAATTTGTCAGACCAGCAATTCTGTTCTAGTTACCAAGTCTGAATAAAAGACATGTAAGTTCAAAAGTTTAGTTTTATAATAAAAAGTAGTACCTTTTGAACAAATTTAAGGCTCTTTTGGCTGACCAAAAGTTCAACCAGATGACATAATTTTTCCTTTTTTTTTAGTTTAGTTTCAGGAGAAAAAGAACTCAAAGACTTGTCCTCACAGAATTGTCTTTAATTTTATGTGAGCCACAGAGGAAATGGGGAGGCTGCTCTGATGAAGTGATAAGCTAAAACCTATAGGATTCTTTTTTTTTTTATTTTACAAATAGTTTATTGTCAAATTGGTTTCCACATAACACCCAGTGCTCATCCCCACAAGTGCCCTCCTCCATGCCCATCTCCCCCCTCCCCCCCCATCCATCAGTCCTCAGTTTGTTTCTCAGCATTCAAGAGTCTCTCGTCTGAATTGTGTTCATTATTAAAATTCTCCAGTGGCTTTCTCAGTATTTGTTTTAAAGATCTAGAAACCAAATAACACAAATAACTTTTTTTTTCTCCTTTGTAAGATGATGTGACCTGTACTTAGCTAAGGGAAAAAAGTTTTTTTTCTTATACTCTTGTCTACTTAAAGCAAACCAGAAAAACTTATGTATTGTGTAGAAAGCTGAAAATAATAGTAAAAGCTCGTGATGTTTATTTTATTTATTTTTTATTTTAAAGTCATGAGCGTTTTACTAAAACACTGCTATGAATCATTTAATAACATTTGAGTCTTTATTATATGCCAAGGATAGACAGGTAATGTTGATACAGCCTCACCCTTAAAAACAAACAAGAACAGTATTTTGGAATGATTATGATGAACAAAAAGTCCAGATATTGACCAATTTTAAGATTACTCAGCAGTACCAAATTTAGCCAAGGGGAAGGATGCTTCTTATATGTATTTTTAAATACAAGTTATTGTATATAAATAATTACTGATTTTTAGTGGTAGTTTAAAGTTGATAATGTGTGTCTGTTTGCTTTTCTAAATTGTTCTAAATAAGCTCTAATTCTGGTTTTCTCAGTTAGTAGCTGTATAACTTTGGGCACATTGCATTGGGCACATTGTCTAGCTAGCTAAACCCCAGTTCCCTTCATTATGAATATAATAGTGATAAAACAGTAAGAAATAGTATTCAGCCATTTCTAAGTGCTAAGTAAAGGTTAGCCATTGTGATCATTTTTGTAGGCTAGTAATAATTATTAGCTACAGTTTGTCACATTATTAAGTTATTTAATCAATATTTGAGAACTCCTTAGGACACTGTTTTGTAAATATTAAAATTGCCTAGAGGGAGACCTGATATAATTTTTTTCTAAGGTGTCCTTTTGGACATAGTCCTCATCTGTTTTAGATGATTTGCATACAAACTTAAAGATAAGATGCAGGGGCGCCTGGGTGGCTTAGTCGGTTAAGCGCCCGACTTTTGTTTAGGTCATGATCTCGCGGTTTGTGGGTTCGAGCCCCGTGTCGGGCTCTGTGCTGACTGCCAGCTCAGAGCCTGGAGCCTGTTTCAGTCTGTGACTCCCTCTCTCTCTGACCCTCCCCTGCTCACGCGGTCTCTCTCTCTCTCTCTCCTAGCAATAAATAAAACATTAAAAAAAAAAAAAGATAAGATGCAATATTCTATTTGTTTATAGTCTATCCCAGATGTCACTTTAAGATTACATTTCAAAGTAGAATCAGGTAATTTGTCATTTTATCTATTGTTTTATGTAATTTGCTTTTGTTTGGTGTTGCAGAAGAAATACTGCTTATCTTTCACCCCTCCCCCCAAACTGTTCTTGGAACAAATTACAAGGAAATAAAGAAAATAAAGGTAGATTATAAGATTATGCCTTGTTGATTTAAGCATGCTAACAACTTAAATTCCTATGAAATACAAAGGCATCACTTTAGAGAACAAATTATTCCTCAGCAAAATTAAGGTGAAAGTATGAGCTATTAAATTGTGTAAGCTTTTGGAAGAAGCATATTAACATTTCTGTGTAGATAATTTGATTCTTGTTGGTAATATGTGGTTTTTCACATGGTGCTTGTCTATGGCCAAATATCTTGGGAAATAACAAACACTAATATAGAAATTAAACATTTAAGCTTTATTATACCTCAGTTAAGTTGGAATGAGATATTATAGAAAACCTAACTTTCTAAAGATTGCCTTTAAAATAGCAGCTTTGTGGGGCGCCTGGGTGGCTTAGTCGGTTAAGCGTCCGACTTTCACTTGGGTCATGGTCTCGCGGTTCGTGGGTTCGAGCCCCGCGTCGGACTCTGTGCTGACTGCCAGCTCAGAGCCTGGAGCCTGTTTCAGAGTCTGTGTCTCCCTCTCTCTCTGACCCTCCCCTGCTCACGCTGTCTCTCTCTCTCTCTCCTAGAAATAAATAAAACATTGAAAAAATAAAATAAAATAAAATAAAATAGCAGCCTTGTATAAGGTATTAAGGTTTGTTTCAAGATAATAGAAGTGTTTCAAAAACAAAACTACTAATCAACAAATTTGAGTGCCTACTCTGTTATAAGCACTGAGAGATTTCGAGATTTAAACAAAAAATGGAAAAAAAAATAGATACAGTACTTTCCCTCCAGGAACCTGCATTACTTTCTGATTTAAAAAAATCACCGTGTTGGGGCAAATGCGTGGCTCAGTCAGTTAAGCGTCTTAGTTAAGCGTCTTACTTCAGCTCAGATCATGGTCTCACTGTTTGTGAGTTCAAGCCCCACATCCAGCTCTCTGCTGTCAGCATGGAGCCTGCTTTGGATCCTCTGTCTCCCTCTTTCTCTGCTCCTCCCCTACACCCTCTTTCTCTCCCTCAAAATTAAATAAACATTAAAAAAATAATAAAATAAGAGTCACTGTGTTGATTTTAGTTTTGAAATACTGGCTAATGTTAACATTTTAGTATTATCTCATAAATTCATAGGATTTCAGGATTCCTAAAATGAAACTAAATTATCAGTGGCCTTCTAAAGTAATTAACCTTTTGTGTCATACTTAAAAAAATTCTTTTAAATGTTTTATTTATTTCTGAGAGAGAGAGAGAGAGAGAGAGACAGCACGAGTGGGGGAGAGTCAGAGAATGAGGGAGACACAGAATCTGAAGCAGGCTCTGGTCTCTGAGCTAGCTCTCAGCACAGGGCTCGAACCCACGAACTGTGAGATCATGACCTGAGCCAAAGTCGGACGCTTAACCGACTGAGCCACCCAGGCGCCCCTGTGTGATATTTTCTAAAGTGATGATTCTTGAAATTCACTTTCTAAACCATTTTTTATTTGGCAGTCATCAGTTAGTGACTAGATAGTCAAGTAAAGTCCGCTTCTTGAGAGGTGGGGTCTGGAGCTATGGACCTTGTTTTAAATCCCAGGACAAGTTTAGGAGCTGGGTGACCTTGAGAAGGTTACCTAACTTACCAAAACCAGTTTTTCTCATTTGTAAAAGGGAGGGTTAGGGGGCAGGGATCGTAATTCCTTCATAGTACTAACCACATAAATTGATACAAAAATGATATCAATTGGTGAGTATAAAGCATCTGATAAATTTTAGCTAATATTTATACAGTGATGATTATTTGCTTATTATAAATTTTTTAGTGTTTTATGGGAAAAGTGCTAAAAACCATCAGAGAAAAATATATTCAGAATCCTGTGCTTTTTCTCTCTTTAAATTTGTTAAAGTAAGAAATAGAAGTTTACATTCTCCACTCTTCCTTCTTATCTCTCCTCTTCCTCCAACCCCCACTTCAGTATAATCACTGCTAATAGTCCAGTGTGTTCTTCTCCACGTTTCCCACGCTTATGTAGCAGAGCTCTTTGATCTTGAACTCTTAAAGAAGCAGAATGGGTCTAGGAATTTGCCTGAAGGAGGGATTGTGAAGGCCATGTCCTGTCCAGTGATAATAGTTCAGGAGCACAGCAAACAACTAGATGCAAGAAATTCTAGTTGTGCATTCAGGCTGTGGGAGAAGAAGAAGGTCCTCTTAGTAGTTTTAATTCTTGAGCGGGTAGAGTAATGCAGCCTCATTTTGAGTCTCCCACGATGATAAATCTTCAGAGCTGGTTAGATGTGGCAGTGAGCATTGTCACTTGCTTGCAGTTGCTCTGTCACACCATGCTCTCTTGCCCTATGTCTTTATACTCTGCCTGAGTACCCTGACTGATTCACTGTCCCACCTTTCTTCACCTCAGTCACTCTTGATCATCCTCCAAGATTCACCTCCTCCAGGGCTAAACACCCCAACTGTTGGCTCCCATAGTAACCTGTACCTACGTACCTCTCTCTTATGAAAGTACTGTTTGTGTCTCTTTTTGACATTTCAATCTTAGCTGGTGTCAGACATGGTGTCTGTGTACCTAGGACTTCCACATTTACATCTGGAAATTCAGATCAGGACCCTCTAATTGCTGCACATCTTCAGTTTACATCCCACTCCAGTCTGCGTTTATTATCTGTCCTCTCATGCAAACAGTTGCTTCTAAAATTTGATTCATGATGAAAGGCACTATTCCTCATCCCATTATGCAAGTTAGACACCATAATATCATCTTCTATAAGATGACATTTATATCTTATAGATGTAAGTATACATACTTACATATACTTTATACGCAGTAAGTCATAAAATGTGGTGTAGTAAGTCATAAAGTATGTACTAAGTAAAAAAAACCCCAAATATGTCTTGATTTAATCTTCTGTTTATCCCTGTTGCTGCTACTTTAATTTTGATCATCTTCATCCTTCTGAATTATTTCAATAACTTTGCACTGGTTTTTTTTTTTTTTCCTGCCAATTCTACTCCAAACTAGCCAACTAGACTATGAATTTGAATAGTAAACTCTATAAATGTAATTGAAGAGAAATCTTTGCTTTGGAAATAAGTGTATTTTTGTGACAATTACCAGTTCTTTTTGGGTATTTGGTAGGCAATGGAGGAATGAGACAGACCTTCCTAATATTTGTTGATAGCATTGTATATGAAATGCTGTTTAGCTAGTGGAGATGATGTTCTATGATACAGACTTCCTCATTCTACTCTAAGGAAAATGCTTTGTGGAGCATAATTCATGCTGGTTAGTATGAAAAGACATCAGAAAAACTTTAACATAAAGCAGGGTATTTAAGGTAGACAACCTCAAATGATCTATCTTTCCTTTAAAATGAATATATAAATGGGAAAACTATACTTCTGAAAAGGGTTAAAATTTGCCATTCTTCTTTCTAATGATCAACTGCAGCAGACTCAGGACTGTTTACCAGTGTTTCTATTAAGTGATAATTAGAGGTGTTAATAGTAGCATAATGATTTTTTACAAACATTTTATTTATTTATTTTTTTGATGTTTAGTTTTGAGGGAGAGAGACAGAGTGCAAGCAGGGGAGGGGCAGAGAGAGAGAGAGACAGGCAGACCTAGAATCCGAAGCAGGGTCCAGGCCCTGAGCTGTCAGCACAGAGCCTGACATGGGGCTCAAACCCACGACCAGTGAGATCATGAACTGAGCTGAAGTCCACGGCTTAATGAACTGAACCACCCAGGCAGCCCAGAATAACGACTTTTTAAATGCTGAATATTTTATTTTATTTCGTTTTAATTTTTATTTCATTTCTTTGATGTTTTCTTTCATTATTCATCCCATCTAACAGATGGAAAGTAGATGATGTGTCTTGTGCACTTTTGGATCCTTGATACCTGACCACAGGGCAGCACATAGGAATTGTCTTATATGGGAATAAACTTATCAAATGTTAATTTTATTCAAGAATTACACTCAAACAGCTTAATAATTCAAAATCTCATAGGACTAAAGAGCTGAAAAATGTGTTTTAGTAGCTAAATAACTAAATTTTCAGGTGAAGTAAATTCCGGAATTTAGGTTTTTTCTCTGGCTTCCTTCCCTTTTAGCGTTTAATGGATTAAAACTCACCCCATATGCTTTAAACATGCTTTAAATGATACACAAAACCTAAAAAACAAGATTATCTGTGTTTCTGTCTTAATATTCTCTTTAAACCTCCCCCCTCTCCCCAATATTAGGAAAGAGAAAAAATATGCCGACCAATGCTGGAAAGATGTTGCAGTTGGGGACTTTATTCGCCTTTCCTGTAATGAGGTTATTCCTGCAGATATGGTCTTACTCTTTTCCACTGATCCAGATGGAATCTGTCACA
Source organism: Hyaena hyaena (assembly GCF_003009895.1). Classification (NCBI taxonomy): domain Eukaryota; kingdom Metazoa; phylum Chordata; class Mammalia; order Carnivora; family Hyaenidae; genus Hyaena; species Hyaena hyaena. The sequence goes on from NW_024080820.1 coordinate 310,042, forward strand.
TCGAGACTTCTGGCCTTGATGGAGAGAGCAATTTAAAACAGAGGCAGGTGGTTCGGGGATATTCAGAGCAGGTAAATACTGGGTTCTCACTTGGTGACTTATTAACATTTTCGTTTCAGAAGATGACCGAGCTCATTTTCACAGAGATAGAAAAAGAGATTCTTAAATTCATTTTTCCCATTACAAAATAGAATCCCGGAGGGCTTAATCTATTTCCAGATATCCCTGGAAGTGTTTTATAGATTATAGGCTGTAATGACTTTGAAGTTCACACATTTTAGTCTGGCGATCCTATATTTTTTGGAAGTGAATTAAAGGAAACTAACAGAATTATTTCTCAATCTGGAAAATTATTTTGCAATGGAAATGATCACCATCTGTTCCTAAAATCTATAACTGCATATATACTTAGACCTTTTGAGACTTGTGTAGCTTCTCATGCCAAAGAGCTTTCTAGACCCTTCACCACGCTATGGCAAGGAAGCAAGAACTTTGAAGTTCTATGAACATGAGTTTGAATGAATTCTAGCTCTGCTGTTTCATTATTGGGTGACCTTGAGCAAGTCACTTATTTTATGCATCAGTTTATCGTAAAATAGAAATGATGATGCCTGTCTCATAGCATTGCTGTGAGAGGAACATGAAGTAATGTATGTAAAAATGTTATGTACGATGCTTAAATATGAGTTTCCCTTCACTGTCTCTGGAAGCACTTGAGATGTTAATGGTCTTTTTTAAACTGAACTGTGGAGTCAGGTTTCCTTCATCTTGTACTTTGTAAACTAAAACATGTTTTAGCCAAATACATGCCCTGATCTTTGTAAATTTTGTGATCTGAGGTAACATTGGCCATCTTTCTATCTATGGATTTAATTTAGCTCCTGTGATTGACTGATAGGCCTCACATTGTCACTTTTGTGAACATTTACGTTACTAAGACATTTGTAAAAATCTCCCACAACTTGAGATTCTAGTATATACTACTAAGTACCTATTCTGAAGGTGATACCAGTTAATGAATTAGTACACTTTGGGGTCAATGAAGGGTGAGTGCTCTGGAATCCCATGACCTAGATTATAATCCTGTTTCTAAACACCTCCTTGTGTGGAAACCTGTGGCAAATTACTGATCTTCTTCATGTGTCTCTTTCTTTATCTGTTAATTAGACCTAATTATAGCACCTACCTCATGGGGTTGTAAAGAAGAAATTAATATGTTTAAAGTACATAATAGAGATTCTACTATATCAAAAGAACTAAAAAATTACTGATGAGCAAATCAAATCATATAATTATATGTCATTTTCCATATGTGTTGCTGTGATATGTTTATACTTGATGAGGTATGTCAGTAATAGTTTTTTTATTAGGCAAACATTCATATAAAAACAAGGAAATGAGATAAAGTTCCCATGGCTTATTCTTAGTGAATCCATGCCTGTGTTCTATAAAAACATTTTGCTTATTTGTCCACGGGTTACATAAAGCATGCTAAAATCACCATCTAATCCATTAGAGAATTTTGTAAGATGCTGACATCCAGCTTATTTTTAAATTTTTGAATAAAGTTTGCTGGGATAAATGCATAATGTGTTCAGAGCATTCACATACACATTTAATCTTAAAAACTCCCTACATGATAAAAGAACAACAAAGTATTTTCAGCTTTTCAGTGCTTTCTGCATAAAGGAGTGCTTGCTGTGTGAATAGAAGCTCGCCTATGCAGAGTCCTGCATGGATTCTAGTGTGTGATTCAGTGTTGATTAGTGCTCTAGGACCATCTTCATCCCACTTACTCATTTATGATTATGCCTAAACTATTCTCTGCTTTTTTCATTTGGGCAATTTGTGACATAAATTTTGTAGCAAGAATGTGTTAGTTTTATCTTAAGAGTTGGTGAAAGGATAAACACTTAAATATCAAGGGTTTAACTTTGAATTTTTCTCGTGTTATGATTTTAAAATGTGTGTGTGTGTGTGTGTGTCTAAATAATATTTGTTTGCTTGTTTTTAGGATTCTGAAGTTGATCCAGAGAAATTCTCCAGTAGAATAGAATGTGAAAGTCCAAACAATGACCTCAACAGATTCCGAGGCTACCTGTGAGTAGTGACTTACCTTCATTGGTATGAGTAGAATTATGTATTGCAATTATATTGAAGTCAGTAAAATTTTCGTGTATGTATATCCAATCCAAGTTAAATCACCAAAGGCTATGTGTTTAGCCATCTATGAATTTATCTTTATTTTAATAATTTGGTGAATATTACCTATGTGTGTTTTAAAAACCACAACAAAAGCTTGTTCTTAAAATAATCATAAAATCTTGGTCAGTGGTATAAGAATGTTTTCCATGAGCTCTGTATTAAGCTCAAGACATGTTGTTTGGAAGGAGGGACCTGGACAGAACTGGTAACCTAGGTGACATGATAGGATAATGTCCTCCTGCAGAATTAGAGTATTAAGTGGCTATTTCTGGTTAGTAAAAGTTAGCCAAGGAATTGAAACATGTGTAAGAAAAAGTATGGGAAGTCACAACACTGTTCATTCTGGAACCCTTGAGGCGTCTATATCCCTTTTGCAATGGCAGCTAGAATTTCGAGTCTTACCTAATTTCAGGCCTGGCTTCTGCCAGTTAAGTACTTTATGCCTTGAACCAAGTTATTTACTCTTTTTGACTCTCAGTTCCCTGATTCTTAAGAGGGGAGGAGATAATTAGACTCACTTCATAGTAGTGATTTTATGAGAGAATGGTAAAGAAAATTTCCAACTCATTTTTGAGACCAGATTATCCTGAAACCGTAAACATACAAAGACACTTAAGGAAATATCAATGTCCTGTATGAATACAAATGCAAAATTATAGCTAATCAAATCCAACAATATATAAGAAGGATAATACATCACGACCCAGTGGGACCTATCCCAAAAATGCAAGTTGTTTTAATATTAGAAAATCAGGGTGCCTGGGTGGCTCAGTCGATTTAGTGTCAGACTCTTGATTTCAGGTCAGGTCATGATCCCAGGGTCGTGAGACTGAGCCCTGCATCAGGCTCTGCACTGAGAATGGAGCCTGCTTAAGATTCTCCCTCTCTCCCCCTCTTCCCCTTACCCTCACTCACATGCGCTCTTTCTCTCAAAAAAACAAAACAAAACAAAACTTAACATTAGAAAATCAAATGATGTAATTCACCATATTAACAAGCCACAATTAACAAATTAAAAAAGGAAATCCCAAGTGATCATCTCATGAATGTACACAAAGCATTTAACAAAATCTTACTGGAAACAGAAAGGAACTCTCTCAACCCGATAAAGGCATATATGAAGAACCTATAGTTAGAATCATACTTAATGGTGCAAGACTAAATGCTTTTAAATGTTTTTCCCCTAAAATCAGGAACAAGTAAATCAGTAAACAATATTTCAATAAGATCAGTAAACAATATTTACTCTCACCACTTTTATTCAAGATTTCACTAGACATTCTAGATAGCGTAGTCAAGCAAGAAAAGGAAATAAAAGTTATCAAATAAAAAAGAAGTAAAACTCTTAATTATTCATAGATGATTTGATGCTCTTTGTGGAAAACCTGATAAAATCTATAAGAATTTAACAATGAGGCTTAACAGTGTTCTAGGCAACAGATCAATATACAAAAATCCATTGTATTTCTACATACTATCAATGAACAATCAGATATTGAAATTTTTCAAAATACAACTTATGATAGCATCAGAAAATATGAAATACCTGAGGCTAATCCTGACAAAAGATGTGAAACACCTGCACACCAAAACCATTGAACGCTGCGGAGAGAAATGAAAGACCTAAATCAATGGAGAGATGTATGCTGTTCATGGGTTGAAAGACTCAATATTGTTAGGATGTCAGTTTTTCTCCAAATTGATCTGTAGAGTCAGTGTAATTCTAATCAAAATCCGAGGATGGTTTTGTTATTTTTTTAAGAAATTGACAAATTTATTCTAGAATTTACATGGGGATGCAAAGGACCTATATTAACTTAAAATGATATTGAAAAAGAACAGAGTGGGAGAGCCAACACCACCTGATTTCAAGACTTCTAGTAAAGTACAGTAGTCAAGTTAGCATAATTTTGGCACAAAGATAGACCAGCAGATCAGAAAGGATTAAAAGAGTATAGGATCCAGAAACTGACCCACACATTTATGGACAGTTGGTTTTTGTTGTCCATAAATGTGCCTTTGACAAAGGTGTACACAAGCAATTTAGTGAAGAAAGGTTATTTTTTTCAACAAATGGTGCTAAAATGATTGAATGTCCATATTCTAAAAAATAAACTTCAAGTCATAACTCTCACTCTTTAAAAAACTTAACTAAAAAATGGATCCTATAGTTAAATGTAAACCTAAGATTGGAAACTCTTTAAACATAGAGGAAACATAACAAAAATCTTTGATATCTTCAGTTAGGCAAAGATTTCTTAGGCAAAGATTTCTTAGACATAATACCCAAAGCACAATAAGAGAACAAAAAAGTACATAAAAGAACTTCAGAATCAAGATTAAAACCTTTTTCTCTTCAATGAGACTATTGAATGAAAAGATAAGCCACAGATTGGAAGAAGATATTCTCAATGTGTTTATCTGATGTGTTCAGATTTTATAAAGACATCTTAAAACCTAGTGATAAGGGGTTGCCTGGGTGGCTCAGTCAGTTAGGTGTCCAACTTCAGCTCAGGTCATGATATCACAGTTGCTAAGTTCAAGCTCTGCATCCTCTGTCTACTGTCAGTGCAGAGCCCGTTTTGGATCCTCTATCTCCCTTTCTCTCTGCCCTTACCCTCTTCTCTTGAGCATGTGCACATACTCTCTCTCTCAAAAACAAATAAACATTAAAAAAAAACAAACCCTCAGTAATAAAGAAAACAGTATAGTTTTTAAAATGGTAAAAGAAATTTGAACAGACACTTCACCCAAAAAGGTTTATAGATGACATATAACTGTGTGGAAAGATACAAGTTAAAACCACAGAGCTACAACAGTTAAAAAGACCCAACTATACCCAGTGCTGGTGAGAAAGTAGGGGAACTAGAGTGCCCACCTGCTGCTTCTGGGAATATAAAGCAGTGCAGCCACTTTAAAACACAATTTGGAAGTTTCTTTAAAAGTTAAACATATGCCCACTGTATGATCTAGCTGTTCCACTCCTAAGTAATTACCTAAAAGAAAATAAAACATTTCTCCACAGAGTATCCTGTACACAAATATTCAGGGCAGCTGTGTTTGTCATAGTCCCGAACTGGAGGCAAGCCAAATGTCCGTCAACAAGTGCATGGATGGACAAACCGTATATCCATACAGTGTAATACTTTTCAGCAAAAAGGAATTCACTGGTGATACATGCTACAATATGGATGCATCACGGAATCTCATATTCAGTGAAAGACGCCATGCAAAAAAGAACATATACTATATGATATTTTAATATAATTTCTTGAAAATAAACCTAACTTATTGCGGTAGAAAGCAGATTAGTGAGTGCCTTAACTAAATTTCTGGAACTGGTCTCCTGGCCTACCTTGTCAGCCTCTCTCTTCATCTGCATTGGACATTATTTTTAATAGACACATTGGAACATCATTCGCTATTGTGAGTACCCAGTCTTGCCCCAGAACCCTTACCTACTTCTAAGGCCCCACTAGCCTCTTGGTTCCCTAATTATCACTTGCCTCTGGATTCCCTGATGCCACGTTTGCCTGCTCTTTGGTTTTTCCATTTGTGATGGGCTCCTCTAATGTGTGCTTCAACTGCGCTGCCTTACTTTCCGATTAGCCTGATCTGACCACTGGAATTGCCTTTCTCTTGGGATCCACGACTAAAAGCTGCTCTCTGCTTCTTTTCCCTCCCTCAGATTCTGTCTTCCTCAGTGATTAGATTTCCCTGGGTCTGCTCTGTTGACACTTCTATTGAGAGCTGGCTTCAGCGACTTTCAGGAAAGCATTGAATGAGAGAGTCAGCCCAGGTAGATAGAGTGATTTTTCTGTGGAATTATTTTTATCCACTAAACTAGCTCCTTACCCTTTTCCTGCTTTGTGGTCTGTTTTCTAAAATCAACAAAAATCGAGCTGCTCAGGCTCACTCTCTTCTCTTGTTCCTGATCTTAGGGGAAAAACATTTGAAAGCATTTAGTCTTGCACCATTAAGTATGATTCTAACTGTAGGTACTTCATATATGCCTTTACCGGGTTGAGAGAGCCTTCTCTGATTTTCTCCTATTTGTGTCCACAGTGTATGCTAAATGTTCAATTTTTATTATAATATCTATAATAGTTTTCTTACACTTAACATATTTCTGTATCAGTCACTTCCACTTAGACCACAGGAGCCAAGACGATGTGTGTTTTTGTATTCCCAGCATCTGAGTGGGAATGCTGGGTGTGTAATAGATGTTGCCTAGCATCTTCAGTAGATGAGAGCTCTATGTAGACAGTCAGTGCTCCATAGAGAGTCCAAAGATCTCACATCGTAAGTGTCAAATATCATATACATGTCAAGGGCAGGACCTGTTTAATGTTTGGGCAGATACCATTTTGATAGAAGTTACGCTTTGATCTAATGATTGTAACCTAGAGTGATGTAATGATGAAAAAATAAGATTCCTGGCAGGGGGGTGGGGGGAATCTTAAATCTTACTGAGGACCTTTGGAAGTGGCTTTTATTAACAGAATGTTAATTCTGTTTCTATAAAGGTTCTAGGGATAATGAATGTTATATTGATGAGAATTGTGTGGTGCTTGCCTGGGAATGCTACATGGAAATGTCAGTGTTGAACTTAAATTCTTCATCTGCAAAACCAGGAAGCAGAATTAAATTAAACCCATGGACACCACCAACCATATATATATTCACATATATGAAGGCATATAAACATAGACCTCCTAGGACACGGTGTTTACAAATTATAGGAGTGAAATGACACATCTATTTTCTTTCTCCTTTGTGATATCCTTCTTTGAAGAGTTATTTCCTTTTCCTTAGTAATTGTAGATAGAAAGGATCCAGACAACAGTGACAGTTTTCCTATATTTAAGAAAGAAGAAGGGTACTTGGGTGGCTCAGTCAGTTAAGCATCTGACTTCAGCTCAGGTTATGATTATCACAGTCCATGAGTTTGAGCCCCACATTGGCTCTGTGCTGACAGCTCAGAGCCTGGAGCCTGCTTCAGATTCTATATCTCCCTCTCTTTCCTCCTCCCCTGCTCACATTCTCTCTCTCTCAAAAATAAATAAACTTTAAAAAATTTTTTTAAGAAGAAATAACTTACTGACTGAAGTATATTGCTTAGAGAACCTAATTTTAACACTGAAGTTAAGAGGACATTTTCTTTTTTCTTTTTTTTTAAATTTTTAATGTTTTTATTTAATGAGAGAGAGACAGACAATGTGAGCAGGGGAGGGTCAGGGAGAGGGAGACACAGAATCTGAAACAGGCTCCAGGCTCTGAGCTAGCTGTCAGCACAGAGCCCAATGTGGGGCTTGAACCCAGGAAGCGTGAGATCATGGCCTGAGCCGAAGTCGGACGCTTAACCAACTGAGCCACCCAGGCACCCCAAGAGGGCATTTTCAAATAGGTTAAATACATTACTTTCTGCTTATTAAAAAAAAATTCCAATTATTTTGCTCTGTATTTTTGCACTATTATAACTTGATCAAGTAATTGCTTTCATCATTTTTAAATTGTTTATTACAGAAACTTTCAACCAGTCAAACGCAGAAAGAAAACTATAATGAACACCCATGGGCTCTCAGCTAGTTTTAACTATTTCATAATTTTGCCAGCTTTGTTTCTTTCCACGCCCCGCCCCCTGCCTTGCAGTTTACCACACTTACCAGACTGCATCCTTGCCGTGGTAGTGAACATTGTTTTCTGGCTGTCTGATTTCCTGTAAACTGTCCAGAAACACTTTCGAATCTGATGAGGGAAATAGTTTCTTTTTCTACAAAGTGACGTGTGTGTGTGTGTGTGTGTGTGTGTACACTTGCATACATACATACACGCAGGAAATGTTGCATACAGTTTCAGAGACTTCATGGATCTCTTGATGCCACAGGCCCCAGGTTGATTTGCTGTTGAGGAGGCTTGATTAGGTTCCTGTGGAAATAGGTACTTTCTATTGCATACCACCTGTAGGCCTGTGATGTCCTTGTCCCATAGGTAGTTCTATTAAGATTGGTGTTGTTCAGGGGTGCCTGGGTGGCTTAGTCGGTTAAGCGTCCGACTTTCGCTTAGGTCATGATCTCGCGGTTCGTGGGTTCGAGCCTCGCGTTGGGCTCTGTGCTGACTGCCAGCTCAGAGCCTGGAGCCTGTTTCAGAGTCTGTGTCTCCCTCTCTCTCTGACCCTCCCCTGCTCACGCTGTCTCTTTCTCTCTCTCCTAGAAATAAATTAAAAAAAAAAAAAACATTTTAAGATTGGTGTTGTTGGCTACCCTTTCATTATAAAATTCCTCATCAGCCTGTCACCTAGTGCCTTTAGCAGCCACAACTTACCATTGCCTAGAAAAATGGTTGATTCCAAACCAGGTTGAAAATGGAATTTTTCCAGTTCTATCAAGAATGTTTCCCTTGTCAGTTACTAAGTTACCTGAAACTCAGTTTGTATTGGAACAGCAGGCTCCTAATTTGGAATGTTGTTTTGAGGTTTTGGAGTATGAGAAGTTGACAAACAGGAATAATAGAAAACAATGGTAGTTGAGACTTGTCGCATCTTTTTCCAAGCCAAAGCAGCGTAACAAAAGCAAATCGCTCAGAGATTTGAAACCTTTCTTGTGAACTGCTTGACCTAATACTCCAGTCAAGAAAACTCGAAATGTGTGATTTTTATGTTTACATCCCCACTTTTGCAATTTAAAAATGAATGTCTGTGCCATCTTTCTTACAGAGAACATTCCAACAAAGAACGTGTGGGTTTGAGTAAAGAAAATTTATTACTTAGGGGATGCACCATTAGGAACACAGAGGCTGTCGTGGGCATCGTGGTTTATGCAGGTTAGTTACGCTTCTCATTTTCACTGTCGTCTCCTCTGTGTTTTTCTTCAAATTAACATTTTTCATTTACTCAAAATGCAATCTACAAAAGCAGAAAGCTTGTCTTCATAAACTTAAACCTTGGTCTCTGACACAAAAGCAAACTAAATTAACAAAATATATTGTGCAATTACTCTGTATTAAATTACCTGCCACAGAAATTTAAAAATATGCTATTTGCTATCTGACTTTAATTTGCGACTTTTCTCACATGTTACCTCTGTAGGCCATGAGACCAAAGCAATGCTAAACAACAGTGGTCCCAGGTATAAGCGCAGCAAATTAGAAAGAAGAGCAAATACAGATGTCCTCTGGTGTGTCCTCCTTTTGCTTGTGATGTGTTTAACCGGTGCATTGGGTAGGTAACATTTGATTTTTTTGTTGTTGTTGACATCTTTTCAGCAAGATATTTATTTAAAAGCATTTTCTTTTCAAAATATTGATGAAAATTTGACTTCTGTAAAGGAGGTTTTGTTTGCCATCAGCTTTTCCCCTCATATCTCTTTCTTATTCTCTGATCTGAAAAACATTAATGTTGATTATATCCAGCTATGTGGAGCTACAGTAGTAAAGGGACCTGGGAAGAGATTTAAAGAGAGACCGAGACCAGAGAATGTGGGGCCTTTTGAATTTTAATTTGTTTAAAAAAATAAACAGTGGGTCTTCCACCAAAATAAATGCTCGGATTCCTCTTTAGGAATGAAGCCGTCTATTTATATAGTGTATATGTAGTATTCTTTTGATGTCTCTGTGTTTTTTGAAAGGTCATGGAATTTGGTTGAGTAGATATGAAAACATCATGTTTTTTAATATCCCTGAGCCCGATGGACATGTCATATCACCAGCATTGGCAGGATTCTATATGTTTTGGACCATGATCATTTTGTTGCAGGTATTTTCTGTTGAGTTCATCATCAAGAACTTTGTTACTTATCTAACTACATTTGGTTTCTCAACCTTTATTTTCCCTCTCTAATATTTTTTAAATTGCTTGGTTCCTCTTAGGTCTTGATTCCCATTTCTCTCTATGTTTCCATTGAAATTGTGAAGCTTGGACAGATATATTTTATTCAAAGTGATGTGGATTTCTACAATGAGAAAACGGATTCTACTATTCAGTGCCGGTCGCTGAACATCACCGAGGACCTTGGACAGATTCAGTACCTCTTTTCTGATAAGACAGGAACTCTCACTGAGAATAAGATGGTTTTTCGAAGATGCAGTGTGGCAGGCTTTGATTACTGCCATGAAGAAAATGGTGAGTGTTGGGTTTCTGTAAAAACCAACCTTATAATTGGTCTTTTTTGGCACCTACTTAGAGGTTTGATAATTCTAACTCCTAGGTGGCTCAGTTAGTAAAGTGTTTGACTTCAGCTCAGGTCATGATCTCATTGCTTGTGAGTTCAAGTCCTGCATTGGGCTCTGCGCTGACAGCTCAGAGCCTGAAGCCTGTTTCAGATTCCGTGTCTCTGTTTCCCTCTGCTCCTCCCCCACTCACACTCTGTTTCTCAAAAATAAATAAACATCAAAAAACTTTAAAACTTTAAAAGTTTGATAATTCTAGCAAAGTGATGCTATATTTAAGCATTAGGTACTTAACTCATCCAAATAGGCATTAAGCTTTATTTTTGTTCTTTCCAAAGCTAGTGGATCAGAGTCAAGGAGTCAGTTGCCAGCCATGGTTTCTTTAAAAGGAAAGTAAACTACCAGTAATGATAGAAGGTTGGAGATTCGGTATGGTGATAATGCTATATTATAGATACCTGTGAGAATCTAATGAAACTATGGACTATCTCCCTAAGAAATATTTTGAGAATAATTCCAAGGGGACTTTAGGCTCCCCCTAACCCATCACATCATTTAGCCCATCAGTATCCATTGATTCTTGGTTAAGAACACCTAGTTTAAAAATAAATATGATGTGCTAAACTCTGAGGCTAAGGAAGTAAATATACAAATTGCAAAGTCTCTTTAAGGAATTGAACTTTGTTAAGTTTGTTATTTACAAAAGTAATGTGCACTCCTATGAAAGTAATTCTGAAAAATATCCAAAATGAATTAAAAACCTTATTCTCTAGAGATTAACCACCATTAACAATTTGATGAACACATAACCCTCCATTTTTTATGTATATTCTTTAATATGTGAATATATGTGAATATATATTTATTCATTATATATATGTGTGAATATATGTGAACATATATTTATGCATATAAAGAATATATGCATATTCTTTAATATGTGAATATATATTTACATATTTTCCCTTTTATAAATTAGAACATGTTATATATATTTTTTATTTTTAATTTTTTGCCAGTTTGCTTCTTGAATATCTCAAGGACCTTTTTTCCAAATCCATTCATAACTTAACATTAAGTGCACAGTATTGCATTGTATGTGGTCAAGCTTACTTTGCTATTATAACAATACTTGAAATTAATATCACTTACTCATTCAACATAAATTTTGTGAGCCCCTAATATGTAGAATGAGTCCCTTGATCTCATGTAGCTTTTAGTTTAAGGCAAGGAGACAGACAATATTAAGAATTATGAGAAATTATAATAGCATATACTGCTATATGTATAAATATATAGCTATAGCATATATCTATAGCATAAACTTCATCATGTAATATGTATTTTTGTACATACATGTTTGTGCACATGTTTGTACATATCCTATTTTTATAAAATACCTTTCTAGAAGTGGTATTATTGGATCCAGAGGTATGCATATACAGAGTTTTTATAGAGCCTACAAAATTTACCTGTAAAATATCATGCTTGTTCACACTTCCACAATCCAGAAAAACAACACCTGTGTTTTATACCAGCCGTAATATGATGAAGTTATTCTTTTTAACCTGTGTGAGTTTTGTAGACATGGCGCTTTATTGCCTTAATTTGTCTCTGATTAGCAACAAGATGTTAATTTTTCATATGCTTATTGGTCATTTGAATGTCCTTGGTAAAGGGATCATTCTCCCTGTCCCTTCCCCCCATTTAAAAATGAGCTCTTCTTAGTGATCTGTAGGAGGGTTTTTCTATTAAGGCAGAGCCAGTGTTCAGTTTTTCAGGCTTTGTTGACTGTGCCCAGTATCCATTTTTATTTGTGCACTTGTATTGAACTATATATTAAATAATTTGAATATCAACCCTGTGATATTGTCTTTATATGGTGAGTATTTTCCTGGCTCATCATTGATCACTGTTATTAGTTTTCTATTGCCACATGACAAATTGTGACAAATTTAGTAGCTTCAAATAATACAAATATACTGTCTCAGTGGTTTTGGGGCCAGAGCCTGGGTGCAAAATGGCTTCATCCTCCCTCAGGATCCATCACCAAGCTGAAATCTAAGTGTCAGCTGGGACTGTGATCTTATCTGAGGCTTAGAGTCCTCTTCGTAGTTCCCTTGTTTGTGGCAGAGTTCAGGGTCTTCTGGCTGTAGGACCAAGGTCCCTGCTCTCTTGCTGATTGTCAGCCTGATACTGTTCTGAGCTCCTGGTGGCACCCACCATTTCTTACCACGTGTTCTCTCCCTAGCATGGCAGTTTGCTTCTTCAAGGCCAGCAGCCAAATCTCTAGCTTTGAATTTCTCTGACCTCAGGGAAGTACTGACCCCTCATTTTACCTGATGTCAGATCTACCTAAGATAGTGTTCTTTTAGATAAATTCAGATTCAGGTGTTTAGGGATTTGATTACATCCTTTCACATTGCCACACAATATAATTTAATCACAGGGGTGAAACCCCATCATATCCACAAGGTATGTGCATCAGGGGGACTGGAAACTTGGGAGCCAGCTTAGATTCTGTCTAGCACAGTCTCTTAGGGTGTTTCTTCTTGTCAGAATTTTTATATGTTTATTAAATCTTGTAAGTTATTGTGAATATTAATAAGGTTATGAATATTAGGATTTTTGCCCGTAGTGTTAAACTTGGACATCCCACCTGGCCCAAAATTTAAAAAAATACACCGTGTTGGGGCATCTGGATGGACTCAGTTGGTTGAGTGTCCGACTCTTGGTTTCAGCTCAAGTCATGATCTCATGGTTTGTGAGTTCGAGCCCCACATTGGGCTCTGTGCTGACAGCACAGGGCCTGCCTGGGATTCTTTCTCTCCCTCTCTCTCTGCCCCTCCTCTGCTCTCTCTGTCTCTCTAAATAAGTCAACTTAAAGAATTTTTTTAAATACACTGTATTTTCTCTTAGGCACATACATTTTTAAGCCAGGTTTCATTGTTACCAGTGAATGTGAGGGATAAAATGTTGAATGTTTATCATATAATTACTACACAAATATAAAAAATAGCTAGTCATGTTGGATATGATGATACTCCGCCTTGTTTTATCTTCTTTTTGCATTTTTTTGTTACAAAAACTATTATTATAGAAAATCTCAGATAAGCTGAAAGAGGAAAAATATAAAAGTCATCAGCAACCCTTACCAGAGTAGACTGCTGTTAACATTTTTGTGCATCTATTTTGATTCTTTTTCTTGTGTACTTTAATATATGTTTTTTAAACAAAAATGGCATCATAGTGTGCTTTTGCTTTTATGACCATTTTTCTGATCTTCATCACGATCACCTTTCTACACTCTCCTTACTCTTCTAGTGGCTTATGCTGTATTACACTATAATAATTGCCAAAATGTATGTAAATAATCCACCATTAATTTAGGTTGTCCACGTTTACTGTGGTAAGCAATGCTGAGGGAACCTTGCTAGCTAAACTCTCACACCCGTTTGTGAGATGAGTGTCTTCCAAAATAGTTGACTATGTAGATCCTTATTTTCAAGAAGTCTCTTAGAGTAGTGTTTTCACAAAATATGTGATGGGGAGTAGAAATTTGTTTTCTGTATTTGTAGCATTTAAAATTTTGTATTTGTAGCACTTACGAGGGCTGGGACCAGCCCTTTCCTGCCCCAGTCCCTGAGCCCACACTTGGGCCCAGTGAGTGCTTCTCTTCTGTAGCCCTTTATGCAGAGAAGGTACCAAGAGACTGAGAATCACATGCTATCATGACCGAACTGTCTGTGGACCCTGGAGTGTTGCACTACTTCTAAGGCTAACAACTTTGCCTGTTGCCTGTGAACACTTCTCTGCCACACACACATATAGATCCTGGTCTCTTTTCTGTAATGGTTTAAAAACAAGGACATGTAGGGGTGCCTAGGTGGCTCAGTTGGTTAAGCTTCCGACTTCAGCTCAGGTCATGATCTCATGATTCACGAGTTTGAGCCCCACATCAGGTTGTGTGCTGACAGCTCAGAGCCTGGAGCCTGCTTCGAGGATTCTGTGTCTCCCTCTCTGCCCCTCCCCTGTTCATACCCTGTCTCTCTCTCAAAAATAACTAAAATATTAAAAAAATAAAGTAAATAAAAACAAGGACATGTATACAGACTCTGATTGATGAAGGAAGGGATAGTAGGGACTACTTCTCTCCAGAATTTAACCCTAAGACATATTATTTTTTTTGCTGACATTAAAGCTAGTTAACCCTTCAGGATTTGGGGGCAAAATCACTGCCTAGGAGATCTGTCCATAAAGAACATCACTGCTAGGAAAGAGCCCCATGCACATATGCATAAGAACTAAATACATCTGACGACACTATTTTATGTTTTAAAATCTTGCAACTTAGGAGCACCTCGTTGGCTCAGTTGGAAGAGTTTATGGCTATGGATCTCAAGGTCGTGAGTTTGAGCCCCACATTGGATGTAGAGACTACTTAAATAAATAAACTTAAAAAAAAAAAACCTTGCAACTTAGAAATTTGGTTCGTGAACCTAGCAGCATCAGCAACACCTCGGTGTATGTTAAAAACACAGAATCTCAGGCTTCTTTTTAAAACTTCAATTATAATCTTCTTTTAACAATATTCCCAGGTGATTTGTGTGCATATTAAAAATTTTAAAGACAGTCCTTTAAAAGATTACTGAAAGAGAATGTCTTTTTTAATAGTCATCTTTTTAGTTGAGAATAGCATTAGATTTACAGAAAAGTTACAAAGATGCTTTTGAGGGTTCCATTATGCACCCCTATCTAATTTCCTCTGTCGTTAACATCTACCATTAATTGTACAATACATTTGTCATAAGTAATGAACTACTACTGATGTCATTATTAAATGAAATCCATACTTTATTCAGATTTCTTTTTCTGTCCGAGGATCCCATCTAGGAGACCATATGACAATCCTTATTTAGACTCCTCTAGATCTGGAAGTTTCTCAGGCTTTCTGTTTTTGGATGACCCTAGTCATTCTGAAGGGCACTATTTGGGGATTTAGTAGAATGTTTCTCAATTTGTGTTTGTCTAGGGAGTGCCTTTATGATGCGGTTTATAAATATGATCTACACAGTGAGAACATTTATTAGTTTCCAAGAACAAGGATTTTGGAATCAGCCTTCCTGAATCTGATTCCCATGTTTACTGCCTATAAGCTTTGTGACCCTGGGCCAGTTACCTAATTTCTCTGGGCCTCAATAAAAAGAATCCATAATAGGATTCATGAAGATAATTCATGAAAAGTCACTCAAACTATGGCACAGAATAAATTCTTTGTAAATATGAGCTGCTATTGTTCTTATAATTATAGTTGTCAAAGTAAGAAATAGATTTACCTTTTGAGAAGTTCATGATCCCCTATGGAAGACAGGCATGGAAATGTAAAAAATACTTTACTTAGTCTCATAAGATGAAAATTTCATGTTTTGGAGGTGATGTTAGCATTGATCAAGGCTTGGGACTAGAAGGATATCGGGCAAGAAATTTTTGGAATGTTGGGGAAATGCATAGGGAATGAGTTTAAAATAAAAGATTTGTGTGTGTCAAGGATACATGGATGATACAGTTGGCCGAAGCTTAGCTGAGCGTGCTGTTTATAAGCAGGTGAAAGTTGGGATGCTGGAAATGTTTGGGGGATTAGTTCATAGCAAAGTGCTTGGAGGATATGGGGATGGTACGGTTGGGAGGAGTCCATGAACACATTATGCTGTTCACCCTTGTTTTGGGCCCTTTGGGGAGCACGTTGAAAACTGTGATAAACTTTTCCACAGATTTTTGCTCACTTCTTCCAAATATTAAATAAATGTAAGTAATAGGCCCTGAATAGGTTACTAGATATTTGAAGGAATCAGAAGAGAAGATTAGGGATTAAATAAGAAAGAGAAAAAGTAGTTAACCTAGCATCTAACCCACTACCTATCTTGATACAAAGGAAAAACTATATTCTTTGTGTTTTTTCCGGTGAGTTGGAAGGCAAGAATTCCTGTCCCACTGTGAGGCATTTATGGAACTAATTAGAACCTGCTTTAAGAGACATATGAAAAGTTTTCATGATCAGCTGGATAGATTAAAAATTTTTTTAATGTTTATTTAAAAAATTTTTTAAATGTTTATTTCTGAGAGAGAGGGAGAGAGACAGCGTGAGCAGGGGAGAGTCAGAGAGAGAGAAGGAGATACAGAATCTGAAACTGGCTCCAGGCTCTGAGCTAGCTGTCAGCACAGAGCCCATCATGGGGCTCGAACCCACCAACTGTGAGATCGTGACCTGAGCCGAAATCAGACACTTAACTGACTGAGCCACCCAGGCGCCCCTTAATGTTTATTTTTGAGAGAAACAGAGAGACAGCAAGAGAGAGAGAGTGACAGCATGAGAGGGGGAGAGGCAGAGAAAAAGGGAAACACAGAATCTAAAGCAGGCTTCAGGCTCTGAGCTGTCAGCACAGAACCCAATGTGGGGCTTGAACTCATGAACCATGAGATCATGACCTGAGCCGAAGTCAGATGCTCAACCAACTGAGTCACCCAGGCACCCTGGATAGATTTTTGTTTATCAGTATGGTAATAAGCTTTTCTTTCTCATACCCAATTTTTAATTTTTTTTAAGTTCATTTATTTATTTTGCAAGAGACAGAACTGTATGCAAAGAGGGGAGGGGCAGTGAGAGAGAGGGAAAGAGAGAGAATCCCAAGCAGGCTCCACACTGCCAACACAGAGCCTGATGCAGGGCTCAACCTTCCAAAACTGTGTGATCGTGACCTGAGTCAAAACCAAGAGTCAGACGCTTAACCAACTGAGCCGTCTCATATGCAATTTTTGAAAAATCTTCATTGAGTCTAGAAGTATTACACCAATAGCTTTTTAAAAAAATCTCATTATAACTTTACTGGCATGTTTCCTTCCCATAGCTTTCTACAAAATGACTGAAGGTTACTCCATGTGTTCTTGATTCCACTCTTCAGTGCTATTTATTGAGCAAGTTTGTCCTAAGGGCCAAGCTGTCTGGCATTATAGTATTTACACAGTTGCATGATGACTGATTTCCCTAATGATGGCCAGAAAAAATTCCTGAAGTATAAGCCTATGTTTCTATAGGTTCTGTAATACTGTAATTATTTCTTTTAAAAATGGTATCACATCACCAATAAATTTTTTTAGCTACTCAAGGAGTTATCAACCTCAGGGACTATTGACATTTGGGGCTGGATTATTCTTTGAGATGGGTGCTGTCCTGTGCATTGTAAGATGTTTAGAGGCCTCCGTGGGCTCTGCCCACTGAATGCCAGCAGCACTCCTCCCCCAGTTACAACAACCAGAGTGTGGACAGGCATTGCCAAATGTTGGCTGGGGACAAATTCACCCCTTATTGAAGATGACTGAACTAACCTATAATATACAGGTAACTGCTAACGAGATATAACATAGTGGATACATGTACTGGCTTTGGAGTCAGGAAGACCTAAATTTAAATCCCAACTCTCCCCCCAACTCGCTGTTTAACCATGGTCAAAGTATTGAATCTCTCTGGATCTTAGCCTCTCTTTCCTGCAAAGTGAAACAGTATAGTGCCTATGTGGTAGCATTATTTTTAAGATGAAAAGGGAAGGTCTAGATACAGATATTAATATAAAGAACCTAAACAGATGATTGATGAACAGTAAGTACTCAATAAATGTTAAGTCCCTACCCCACAACATTCCCTTGAGTCTAGGGATATTTCATTCATGTGTCTATTCAGACATTCATTCATTATTCATTTAATAAATGTTTAAACTACAATGCATGGACTCATTGAAATCAAGCAGGGAATATTGGTGTAAAATGATAAGGAATAATACATGTTAACATATATGGCTATATTTAGAAAGAGTGTGGCATGAGGACTCCAAGCATTGGCTGTGAACTTCATAGAAATGGATATAAGACTGATGAATATTACTTTTGTGAAATGGGGAAAATTCATTTGATTTCTTTATTACTAAAATTGAGGTACTGATAGTATCTGCCACAGAAGGTTGTTCTAGTTATTAAATGAGACAAATGCCTGGTGCGTAGTAATATTCAGTACATTCAGTATATAGAAGCTTAAAGGCCCAGCAAGAGAGTGTCAGTATAGTTACAGATGTCACCATTGAGGAGCTGGCCTTTGAACTAAGCTTTCAGAGATGTTGAGGATTCATGTAAGTATAGTAAAAAAGAATGGATATTCTAAACAAGGGCACAGGTGAAAATGGAGAACTTCAGTATGTTTGGGATTAAATAAATGGATAGATTTCTAAAGCTGAAAGGCCATACAGGGAAAGAGTTCTGTATATTTAGGCAGAGAATATAATGAAACTTGCAGAGCTGGAAAGGATCTTAAAGTCATTAAATCCAAATTGTTCATTCTGCTAGTAAGAAAACAGGCCCAGGAAGAGTTAAGTGATTTCCTACAAGACACTGAGTCTTTGGAAGAGTTGGTTCTAGAGGCAATCACAGCATTGCCTCTTAGCCTCTCGTCGTCCTTGAAAAATACAGATAAAAACTATTAAACTATGAAAAAATATATACTTTTTGAAATTAACTTGCCAAAAGCCATACTCTAAGTAGCTAGACGTGCCTTGACTACAGCTAGCAATTCAGCAAGTACACATTTACTGATTGTTTACTCTGTACTCCCAGACATAATGATTAACAAGGCAGACAAGGGCTCTCTCACAGAGCTTCTGTTGAATAGTCACAAATAAATCAATTCTTAAATCAAGAAAAATATTAAATAATGAAAAGTGCTTTTCAGAGAATTAAAATGAGATGATATGATACAGAATGATTGGAAAGCACTTTGTATTGTGTAGGGGAGCAAGGCCCTTCTAAGGATTAGAGCTTAAATCTGAATAACATAATCTTGAAGTTCAGGTGCAAAAATCCACCAGTTAGAGGTAGCAGCTAGTATAGAGGGGCTCAGGCTTAATGAGCCTGGCAATTTTCTAAGTAAGAAAAGAAGGCCAGTGAGGCTGGATTTTAGTGGATGTGTGGAAGAGGAAGAGGCAACAAAGTTAGAGAACATTAGTGGAGGTCAGATCATTTTGAGTTATAAAAGCCAACATAAAGAAAGGTTTGTGCAGGAGTAATGTGATCTACTTTATGTTTTAGGAAGATTATTCTAGCTACTGGTTAAGTGATGGAGTGCAAAGGGATAAGGAGACCAGTTATGAGGCTATTTGCACGAGTCCAGTTAAGAGGTGATGATGGCTTGGATGAGGGTAATGAAGATGCAGAGAAGTTGAGATATTTGAGATGCAGCTTGGATAAGTAGTGGACAGCTGTTGGTGATGCTTTGAATATGGGGCTGGACAAGAAGAGAAGAATCAAGGAGACTCCTAGATTTTTGGTGTAAGTAACTATATAAATAGTTAGGTGCTATCTATGAAGATGGGGAAGGCCAGAGGAAGACTAAGTTTGAGGGGTAATGAGGGAGAGAGTTCTATTTGGACCATATCAAATTTAAGGTATCTATTATTTATTTAGTCAACAAATATTTGTTGAGTATTAACCACTACTTTGGGCTCTGGTGATCTCATGATATATTTTAAATTTTTACTTAAATCCAAATTAGTTAATATATAGTGTAATAATGGTTTCAGAAGTAGAATTTAGTGATTCATCACTTACATATAACACCCATTGCTCCTTAATGCCATCACCCATTGAGCCCATTCTCCTCACCCACCTCCCCTCCAGCAACACTTAGTTTGTTCTTTGTATTTAAGAGCCTCTTGTGGTTTGCCTCCGTCTCTGTTTTTGTCTTATTTTGGGAATATATCATATTAACAAAACAGACAAAGCTCTTTGCATTTTTGGAGTTTATATTCTACTGAATGATTCAAAAAATAAAAACAAATAAGATCTACAGTGTGTAGATGGCAGTAAGTGCTGAAGTGGTTATATCTGGAAAGTCTTTGCTGGCAAGGGACATGATATGAGACTTGAGAAAGGTAAGCCATGCAGATAATCTGCTTCAAGAACCCAGTAGACATCCAACTGGAAGTATCAAGTGGAGAGTTAGATATACATAGGAGTCTGGATTCCAGTTAGAAGTTGGAGTTGAAGATACAGGTTTAGAAGTCATGTGGCAGAGTTGGTATTTCAAATGTGGGACCAGTTGACATCACCAAGGAAGAGTATATAGGTGGAGAAGGGAAGAAGCTCTAGCAGTAACCCAGAATTTGATTGAAGAGAAGACAGCAGGAGAAAATAAGAAGGAATAGCCATTGAAGTAGGAGGAAAAACAGGTACACATGGGGTCAGAGAAACCAAAAGAACCATTTCAGGAAGAGACTGGTCACCCTTGTTGGATGTTGCTAAGGATCCATATAACAAATGGACAGATGCAATAATGAGATTTGATACCTTGCCAAAATAGTATCAGTGGACAAACAGGGACAGAAAGCCATGAGATCAGTTGAGGGGAGATCAGGGTAAGCAAAAGAGGGGAAAGTTGTAAATGTGAAGTCCTTGAGAAGGCCAGAGGAGTGGGAGGCAGATCATGAGAGGAGAGCTTGGCTTTTGAAACTTTATCCGTAGTAGTAGTAGGAGGGAAGACAGAATTTGGATACAGATGTGGATAGGTTGGTAGATTTGATGATGGGATAAGAAGGGAGTTGCTGTCTGATTGCTTTTACTTTTCTCAGTGAGATAAGTTCATTAAGGGAACCTAGAGAGGGGACTTTGGAGGGCAGTTTTGAAAAGGAAAGAGATGGTGTGAAATATCTGTTTAAGTAAATGTCTGACATACTCAGTTTGCAAATGGTTCTTCTTGGGTAATGACCCAGTATGGTTTTTGGTTGTGTTTTTGTTTTTTTTTTTTCCTTATCTCTCAGCCAAGAGGTTAGAGTCCTACCAGGAAGCTGTCGCTGAAGACGAAGATTCCGCAGACACTCCCAATGGCTCCCTCAGCAATATGACAAAACCGAGGACCTCCAGTTGCAGGACAGTTCATAATGGGCCCTTGGGAAGTAAATCCTTGAATCATCTTGCTGGGAGCTGTTTAGCTCTGGGAGGTGGAGAAGGAGCCAGTGAAGCCCCTCACTCCAGACAGGCTGCTTTCAGTAGCCCCATTGTAAGTGTGAATGCATGCCTTGAATCTTGCATATCTATAATGAATCATGAAAAAACATCCTCCTAATTATGACAGAGCCAAACACTGTTGTCTTTCTACCTGAGAAGAGACCACATAATTGCGCTTCAGTGTAATTGCTGCATAGAATTGAAAAGATAAGCAAACAATATCACAACTTCCTAATATGTGGGATAATTCAGTGTATCGTTTCTGAAATAGCATAGTATTTCTGATCAGGGCCAGTCGTGTCTGAGCCTAAAGAAGGCTGCCTTGGGGTGGCTCAGCTGGCTAAGTGTCCAACTCTTGATTCAGCTCAAGTTATGACCTCAGGGTTGTGAAATCAAGCCCTGTAGCGGGCTCTGCACTGGGCATGGATCCTGGTTATCATTCTCTTTCCCTCTGACTCTCTTCCCTGAACTCATGCTTGCTCCCCTCTCCCTCTGAAAACAAAACAATCAAACAAACAGAAAAACCCAGAAAGGCTGCCTTAGTTTAAGGACCATGACTCACTCTCAGAACAAGCAAAGCTTACCAGAGTTATCTCACAGACAGGCAAGTATGTCTGAATGACATATGTACTGTTAGTATCCTTCAAGGCCTTTTTTCTGCATTCTTCTCTCCAATCCCATCAAACCCTGAATCCCTCCATTCCAAGTCCCCAGAATGACATTCTCTGATATTTCAGCCAGGTATCACTTGAGTTCCCGAAGGAAGTTTTGGAAATTGTTTAGTCATACCCATTGACAAACCCATTTTGCTGTGGAAAAATCTAGAGGGCCACGTGGAAGATGGGAAAGAGGAACACTACTTACATGAAAGAACCAGAGTTCAAAAGTTTTGCTGTACTTAAAGTTGCTTCTGTAAAACTTCAGCTGCCCCCTTGCCTTCCACATATCATTAACTCTTGTTTTTTACGAAGACGGGGATTCCCAGGCTTGGGACTGCAACTGGTCTGAAGTAGGTGGCGTAACAAGTAACAAGAACAAATCTACTTTGGAGAACCTTTGTGTGTCTGTGTTGAATTTATTGTATGATTTCCATAGCAGAGATGTGATCTGAGTAGACACCAGTGGTCTCATTTGTTCTGGAAAGGCCTCGAAGGGAATCTCCTGGCTCTTTTCAAAATTGCCAGTAAAAATTGAGGCAGTGAGGGTGATCATTTCCATGCAACTCATTTAGGTCATTTCTGTGGCACTGAAGATATAAAACCTGTCATATTGTATCTTGGCCATACGTCAAACTGTTCCAAACATCCAGACTTAATTTTTTTTTCTCCAACTTCTGAATGGAACATGGGAAAAGAATGCATACAGCCTCTTCTGTGCAATCACTATAAGGCTGTATCACAAATAGATATATATTTTCTTCTCTTTTTACCTATTCCTGTACTGATCTTTTATACTTTCCACCCACAGGAAGTTAACCACATGTTGACCCATGTTTACTTGGAAATAGTAGGCACGGGTGACCCACTGGGGTTGTGGTATACCTACCCCCTCAGTTTCCTGATTTAGCCTCATTCTCGTCTTGGAAAAAAAATGATATTTCTTGAAGTCTGTTCTTTTATCTGTACCACCATTTCCTCCATGTAAAATTTATTCTCCTCATTGACAACCTCCCTCTATCTACCAAATCTGATGAAATACTTATTTCTTATAAGACTATATTAACTACTCCCTTCCAAAGACTTTTATGTACATATTCCCCCCCTTCCTTGCTTCTCATTACACAGGCCTTATTTATGTCCCTGACATGTACCATTACATTAGCTCCTTGAGAGCAAGAATTTAACATCTTGAATCCTCAACATCTAGCTCAGTAACTCACGTATTCACCCTCCATAAAGTAGTTTTGAAGGCTGTTAAGTGAACTGTTTCACAGGCTCAGTCTCCCCACTCAGTGCATTTTGTTTTCACTTGCCCTTTACTTCAGTGCCATGTGCTATTCTGATTGTATAGATGCCCTGGGGCTGTTGTTTTGGGTTTTCAAAACCACCCCTTATGTATAGGATAAAGAGGTCTTCCTTGAAATATGAGATCATCTCACTCTTGCTCTAGACAAGTTGATTTTATCCTTTTGAGACTACAGATTATTTTGAAAAAGCTATGGATTCTTTGACCTGAAAAATTAGCATCTGTTAAAATTTGGCATCCAATTCCAAAAGCCTGTCGGTGGAGCCCAGGTTAAGAACAGCAGCTTGAGAGCACACTGAGAGCCTGTGATGTCTAGAAATGAAAAATTATAAGCTAGAACCTTGCATGGGGAGGCACGTTAAGAGCCAGGAAGTACGGATCCTAGGCGGGCTACTGGCAAAAATATGCCAACATTGGGATTTAGCAGGTCATTGAAGCCCCAGGGTCCTGGGGCCTATTTAGAAAAAGAAACCTTTTCTTTGTAAGCCAAGGTTTTTTATGCTGCTTTCATCCTCTCTATGTTTTCATTCAACAAGAGTGCGGTTTGTTCTACCCAGGTGGCTACTCGCTTAGATCTCTGTATGGCTCTCCTTTCTGTCACTGACATCTCAGCTTCTGTGTCACCTCTTCAGCAAACCTTCCCTACCACCTAATCCAAAGTTCTTTTCACCCCACCCTGTCTCTCTCTGTCTCAATCTAAAAACATCTTATTTGCTTATGGATTAGTGTTTGGATCTGCTGTCTCCTCTAACTAGAATGTGAGCCACACGCAAGCCAGAGTCCTATCTGTCCTATGCATCCCTCTGTCCTTGAGGAGTACCTGATGTCATAGATCAACAATAAGTATTTATGGGATGAATGAATAGATTAATAAAAAAACAATAGGAAAATACTAGACACAGGGATATAAAACGAGTCACATACGTCCCCATCCTTCAGTTTTGTTTCTAGGAAGAGGAGACAGACCTATAAATAAGTAAATACAATCCTGTATTAAAGATGTGTTAATAGTAGGTTAACCCGCAGTAGAGTGAGGGCACGCAGAATGAAGTGTTCAACTTCTAATGGGGGAAGAGGGATCAAGAAGGGCTGCAGAAAAGAGGTAAAACTTGAGTTAGGATTAAACTAATGAGGAGGGGTTTACAGAGCATAAAAGAAAGCAACCACAGAGCCCTAAAGACCTAGACTTTGCAGCAATAAAAATGAGAATTGAGGTAAGAGAAATGGACCTGAATAGAGAGGGTCAATAATTGATAAACATAGGTGGGAAGTAAGCCAGAAAAGTGGGGGAGGTGATAGAGAATTACTAAAAAGGAAGCATGGTTCTATGGAAAGCCACCAAATTTAAATTGATGTTTAAATATTTCTTAGAGAGGGGCGCCTGGGTGGCTCAGTCAGTTAAGTGTCTGACTTTGGCTCCTGTCACGATCGTGTGGCTCTTGAGTTTGAGCCCCGCGTTGGGCTCTATTCTGGAGCCTGGAGCCTGCTTCAGATTCTGTGTCTCCCTCTCTCTGCCCCTTCCTCACTCATGCTCTGCCTTTCTCTCTCTCTCTCTCTCTCTCTGTCTCTCAAAAGTAAATAAACATTAAAAAATTTATTTTTAGCATTTCTTAGAGTTTCACTCTAAGAAACACTCTAAAGTTTTTTTGTTTTTTCTGGGTTTTTTTGTTTTGTTTTTTGTTTTTTTTTTGGCTTAGTGCAGATTAGCATTCTGAGATTCCTCTGGAAATGTTTTCTAACTCATGGGATCTCAAAGCACTAGATGACAGTATAATCAGAGACTTTGCCAAATATCACGTGCCAAATTTCCCAAGCATCCCTTGGCTGACTAAGCATTGAGTAAGAAAGAAGTCTCTCAAACTTTACCACTCTCTTCTATTGACTTTGGCAAGGAGGTCCTTGAGGAAAGGATTATTCTCTGAGTAACTGAGGGCCCAGGCACCAGCTCAGTGTTACTGTGTACGTGAGATGCATGAGGAAATATGGCTGACTCATTAGTGAACAGCCATCAGGTTATTAGTGCCTATAAACTGCACCAAACTGCAACAGAATTCAAATTTTGCTAAGTCTCATATGACAGGATAGTACATATTGATGTATTTAAATAGAAATTTGAGAATGCTTCGTGACAGCATATATTTTGGACCCATTGTGAGCCTGGTGACCTGCCCGTAGGTTCCTGTTGTGCAGGTATCACCTCACTCATTATCTCATTGACTTTACACAGCCACCCTGTGAGGTAGGTGTTATTTTTACCATTACTCAGAAGAAGAAAATCCAGCTTGGAGAGTGAAGCAAGCTGCCCGAGGACAGCAGCTGCTGTGCAGTGGGTCCAGGACCTAAACCCAAACTCATGTGCTCTTTTCTTATTAAGCCTATCTAGTTCTCACCAAACTAAGCATAAAATACACGCCATGGTCTTCTGAGCCTAATACCACATGTCTCACTTCTCCGTTGTTCACTCCTATCTCTACGTCACCTCTGCTGGCTTCCTGCAGTCAGTATGCTTTGCCATCCAACTACATCAACGACTCCTCTGGAATACAGTGGCATTTTTGCACAATTTGATTTGTAGCTGATGATCCCTCTCTTGATTCATCTGAAAGATTTCTAAAGTCGTTGTCTACATGTTACTGTTTATAAACCATTTTCTAGTACAACGTTCTTTTATTAACACCAGCATTCTTCAGTTAAGTGTGCGAAGTACTGTGTTAAGCAAAATGGATACATTTTTTTTCAATAGCAGAACTTCTTAGAGCTAATTTGTACTAAGAATATTTATTAAATTTTTAAAAAATATTTATTTTGGGGAGAAAGAGAACAAGCACAAGTGGAGTAGGGACAGAGAGAGGGAGGCAGAGGATTTGAAGCAGGCTCCATGCTATCAGCATAGAGCTGGATGCAGGGCTAGAACTCAAGAACCATGAGATCATGACCTGAGCCGAAGTCAAGAGTCAGACACATAACTGACTGAGCCATCCAGGCACTCCTGTACTAAGAATCTTTAAGAGAAGGGCACAGGGCATATATTGCCAAATATATTTGATGATCAGAATCTCTTGGAGGTACCTGGATGGCTCAGTCAGTTGAGCATCCGACTTTGGCTCAGGTCATGATCTCACATTCGTGGATTCGAGCCCTGCATCAGGCTCTGTGCTGACAGCTCAGAGTCTGGAGCCTGCTTT
Source organism: Hyaena hyaena (assembly GCF_003009895.1). Classification (NCBI taxonomy): domain Eukaryota; kingdom Metazoa; phylum Chordata; class Mammalia; order Carnivora; family Hyaenidae; genus Hyaena; species Hyaena hyaena. The sequence goes on from NW_024080820.1 coordinate 336,606, forward strand.
GGATTCTGTGTCTCCCTCTGTCTCTGCCCTCCCCTGCTCCTGCTCTGTTTCTCTCTTATCTCTCAAAAAATAAAATAAAAACGTTAAATAGAAAAGTAATCTCTTGGAGGAACCCTCATTAACGTCATGTATATTACTAAGTGATGTTCTGTTGCCTGTTCATACTAATGTGTATTTTGGAGAGCTTTTTTTGTTTATTTCTGTTTTTGTTTTTATTCTAATAATGATTTGAACCATAAAATATTTTGTTAAAGTAATATGGTATGAATAATGTCCTCACTTTAAAAGAGGTGGTACTTAGCAGTCATTAAATGAATCATCAGTTACTGTTGGATGCTCTGGAAATGTGTATTTTTCTTTCTTTTCAAATTTTTATTTAAATTCTAGTTCATTGACATACAGTGCAGTATTGGTTTCAGGAATAAAATTCAGTGATTCATCCCTTACATACAACATCCAATGTTCATCACAACTAAGTGCACTTCTTAATGCTCATCACCCATCTAGCCCATCCTCCACCAACCTCCCTCCATCAACCCTTAGTTTGTTCTCTATCAATAAGAGTCTCTTATGGTTTATTTCCCTCTCTTTTTCCCCTTCCCACATCTTTATCTGTTTTGTTTCTTATATTCCATAGGTGAGTGAAGTCAAACAGTATTTGTCTTTTCCTGACTGACTTATTTTGCTTAGCATAATATACACCAGCTTCATCCCTATTGTTGCCAGTGGCAAGACTTCATTCTTTTTCATGACTGAGTAATATTCCATTGTTTACGTATACCACATCTTCTTTGTCCATTCATCAGTCAGTGGACATTTGGGTTCTCTCCATAGTTTGGCTATTGTTGATAATGTTACTATAAATATTGGGGTGCATGTATTCCTTCAAATCTGTATTTTTGTATCCTTTCGATAAACACTTGGTAGTGCAATTGCTGGGTCATAGGGTAGTTCTGTTTTTAACTTTTTAAGGAACCTCCATACTGTTTTCCAGAGTGGCTGCACCAGTTTGCATTCCCACCAATGATGCAATAGGGTTCCCCTTTCTCCACATTCTTGCCAACACCTGTTGTTTCTTGTGTTAATTTTAGTCATTCTGACAGGCATGAGGGGGTATCTCATTGTGGTTTTGATTTGTATTTCCCTGGTGATGAGTGATATTCAGCATCTTTTCATGTGTCTGTTAGCCATTTGGATGTGTTCTTTGGAAAAGTGTTTATTCATATCTTCTGCCCATTTCTTAACTGCATTATTTGGGCTTTTTGTGGGGGTGGGGGGTGTATTGGGTTTGCTAAGTTCTTTATAGATTTTAGATACTAACCCTTTATCTGATATGTCATCTGCAAATACCTTGTCGCATTCCGTCTGCTGTCTTTTAGTTTTGTTGATCTTTTTTCCTTCTCTGTGCAGAAGCTTTTTATCTTGATGAAGTCAAAATAGTTCATTTTTGGCAACTATGTATTTCAAAGTAAGAAAACAGTCAACTAGATTTTGGTGGAAGGCGTTGTTCCTATCTCCTGTTGAGTTTAAGTTAATAGTCAAGGTACTCTCCATCAGTATTATGCATTCTGGATTTTCCATTTCTTTTTATCTGTAATTTTCCTATTCTTGCTTCCCATTGTGCCATATATGTTAACTCTTTGTTAGAAGTGTAAAGTTTACTATGTTGTTGTGCATAGATTGTGGTTATAAAGCTACTTGTCATGTAAATTGAAAGCTCTCATTTTTAGATACTTAATGTAAGAACACTTTTTCTTCTTGGGTTTTCAGGAAACAGATGTGGTACCAGACACCAGGCTTTTGGACAGATTTCATCAGATTACACCTCAGCTTTTTACTCCAGTAGATGAGACTGTCCCAGATCCACCACTGGACACTTTGTACATCATTGACTTTTTTATTGCATTGGCAATTTGCAACACTGTAGTGGTTTCTGCTCCTAACCAACCGCGACAAAAGGTAATGTCTCTGGGCTCCTGGGTAAAGTGTCTGCCTTTGGCTCAGGTCATGATCTCACGGTTCATGGGTTCGAGTCCCCGCGTCGGGCTCTGTGCTGACAGCCAGCTCAGAGCCTGGAGCCTATTTCAGATACTGTATCTCCCTCTTTCTCTGATCCTCCCCTGCTCACGCTGTCTCTCTCTCTCTCTCTCTCAGAAATAAATAAAAAACATTAAAAAAAAATTCAAAAGGTAAAGTCCCTGATGCAAATAAGGATCACCTTCCAGAAGAGAACTTCGGGTTTAAATGTACATGTACTGGCCTTGTTACGTAGATAATAATTAATACTATCACTCATGATAATAATAATAGCAGCTAACATACACCACTGAATCTGTGCTCTGGATATATGTTCTAAGTGATTTACTGGTATTAACATGTGTAATCCTCCGAACAATTTCTAAGTTGGGTAATATTACTCCACTATACCCCATCTTACCATTGACGTTAGGTACTTATCCTGGAGTCACAGAGCCAGTTAGTGGGGAAGTGGTATTTGAACCCAGGAAGAATGACTCAGTGCTGCTCTACTATTTTGCCTCTCGAAAGGTGGCTGATGAGAACAGTTCTTATGAAATGTCGCTGTGCTCATTTTGCATAATTTCCCTACCAAACTGAAGCTTCTTTGAGGCTTAGGAGACCTCCAGCGTCATATGCACTACATCAAGCAAAATCTTAAGTATTAGATTCATCATCATGTTTCATGATAATGTACCTTCTTCATGTATCAGTTGGGTTAGTTCTAACTCAATTTAAAATCCAATACATTTACAGTGTATCAAGATTCTGCAGTTCCCACAAAAGCTAGATTTAAAAAGCCTATTTGTAGCTTAGAATGTATGGAAAAATCCATTTTCAATTCAAAAGAAAAACTTGTTTTAAAGACTGGTGATTCACCACATGCTGTGCTGCCTTCCTCATGCGAAGGACTATCTTTCCTTTTGCAACACCCACTTAAATTTCAGTTTGCAGCACAACCCAATTATATTTTCATTTTCCATCAGATCGTCTCCTTTTGGCGAATTCAGAGGTGGTCAGTTTTAACACAAAAATAACTTATTTCCAGGGTGCCTGGGTGGCTCAGTTGGTTAATCGTTAAGCGTCTGACTTTGGCTCAAGTCATGATCTCACGGTGCATGAGCTCGAACCCCACCTTGGGCTCTGTGCTGACAGCTCAGAGCCTGAAGCCTGCTTCAGATTCTGTAACCCCCTCTCTCTTTGCCCCACACTGCTCTCTCACTCTCTCTCTCAAAAATAAACATTAAAAATTTAAAAAAATAACTTCTTTCCAATAAACCTTTTACTTGATCAGAAAACTGTTTTTATAAGATTTTCAGTTAGAGAGTTGCTCTTTGGAAAGTGGTTATGTACTTAGAGAATAAATCACTGGATATTCTTTTTTTTCCTCCTCATTTAACAATTTTTCTCATGCATCTGTTTCCAAAGTAGGCGTCTTCTGGTGTTTTTTGTTTGAAAATATTGTTGCCTTATCCCCAAAAAATAGAATATGCTCTTGTCTGAAAGAAAATCCCTAGAACTATAAAAGCTTAAGCTTCATGATATTTTGAGGTAATGATAGACCATGACTAAGAAGCTAATCAGAATCTGTAAGAAGTATGGAAACCTCATCTGTATCTGTTTCTCTTCATTTCTGAGTTGCTGATGAGTGTGAAAATTGACCAGCATAGCTCCCTCCAAATATCCAAAGATTAATAACGTTTAGGAAAATACTTTCATATCTTAGACATTTTAGAATGAGAAAACTTTAGGATATAATTGCCCTTCATAATTAATATTAAACTCTATGTTTAATCACTGATAAAAGTTAAGAGCTAGAAAAAAATCATGCCACAAATTAGAATATATTATGCTGATAATATTAAGCTGATCACTTCTGCTGATAACACTTCTCTAAGTGACTTTGTTTACCAGCCTTTTTAAAACAACAGAGAAAGTCATGGTAAGAATCTTTTATAGAATCTGAAAATTAAAAGAGAAAAACAAACCCATTTTGTTAATCTTTTGGCTTTCCTTCAATGTTTTAAATGTATATTATCACTCTTTTTCTTATGTTCATACAATTTTTATTTTTATATTATTCACACAAATTTTATATTTTTATGGCTTTTCCAATTTTACCCTATGGGGAGCTTTATAAACTTTATTTTTTAAATACTGCATAACATTTCAGAAAGATTTTCCTGCTTTGCTATTTCTGAATACTTAATTTGCTTATAATTTTTAAATTGCTATTGCTAGGATGTACATAATAAAGATTATGGATTACCTATATCTTAAGTTATTCATTAGGAAAAATTGCTGTAATATGCCCACTGCTAGCAATTTTTTAATCTTTACTATCATTTGTCAAGTTTCTTTCTGAATGGTTGTAGAAATTTATAGTGCCATCAGTGTTAGCACATATTTTTTATTATGTCCATTTTTACTTTTGTTAATGTTTTCTGGGACAGTTTTTTAAAAATGTTTATTTATTTATTTATTTTGAGAGAGAGAGAGATGGGAGGGGCAGAGACAGAAGGAGAGAGAGAATCTCAAGCAGGCTCTGTGCTGTCATCGCAGAGCAAGGCTTGACCTCAAGAACCTTGAGATCATGACTTGGGCTGAAATCAAGAGTCAGATGCTTAACCAACTGAGCCACCTAGGCACCTCTTTTCTGGGGCAGTTTTAAGTATGAAGAAGCAGGCTGGTAGCTCTTTAAGGAGGGATAATTCTTACCTAGGTTTTTCCTGGTTTGACTTCAACATTGTTCTGAACTGCTTTTGACTATATTACAGAGATCCTCCCAAACTATCTTTCCTAGATTGGACTCTCATCACTGAGTGGAATGCCCATCAAGTCCTTGGAAGAGATTAAGAACCTCTTCCAGAGGTTGTCTGTCCGAAGATCAAGTTCGCCGTCCCTTGCCAGTGGGAAAGAGCCATCTTCTGGGATCCCAAGTGCCTTTGTAAGCAGACTCTCTCTCTTTAGTCGAATGAAACTGACTTCACCTGTGGAGGAAGAAGTCTCCCAAACTAGCGAGAGCCCACAGGGCTCTAGTAACTCTGCTTGCCCTGCAGAGACTGAGAAACAGACCAGTGATGCAGACCTCACAGATGGCAAGGTGGAGTCCTCCCCTGCACAGCCGTTGGCCTCCAACCTGTGTTATGAGGCTGAGAGCCCAGACGAGGCGGCCTTGGTGTATGCTGCCCGGGCTTACCAATGCACTTTACAGTCCCGGACACCAGAGCACGTCGTGGTGGACTTCGCTGCTTTGGGGCCACTAACATTTCAACTCCTGCACATCCTGCCCTTCGACTCAGTAAGAAAAAGAATGTCTGTTGTCGTTCGGCACCCCCTTTCCAACCAAGTCGTGGTCTACACAAAGGGTGCAGATTCTGCAATCATGGAGTTGCTCTCTTCCCCAGGTAAGTTCATACAGAACTGAGAATGGGGATACGAGGGGCTCAGAAGTTCAAAGCCCCACTCTTGATGGTTTTATAAAGACAAACAAGTGGATATTTGGGGGATCAGCTGTTCTTTGTAAAGTGGGGGAAGCTGCCTAGCATTTGGTGAGAAAGCATGTAAGTTTGGGGGCTGCACAGACCTGGCTGCAGATCTGACCCAACTATGTCTTGGTGAAGTTACCTAACTATTCTGTGCCTAAATGTTCAACAAATGGGGACTGTAGCACTTTTTTATAAGTTCCTCAGAGGTTTAATGACATAGTATATGCAATAGGTAGAGAGTCTTTGTCCAGTGCCTACCAAACGGTAGGTGTTTGGTAAATGGCAGCTTGCATTATTATGGTTATTGCTGCTGTTGTTATTAATGGTGCGGGAATGGTGTTTGTATTAAGTTCATGGTACTTTTCCCCAGGGAGGAAGGAACAAGGGAAAAGTTTATTCTGAGGGTCCCTTTAATAAATGCACATTTGGGATTCAAAAGTGCAAGGTCTTTTATTTGTTGTGGGGTAAGCTACTGTTGTTTGTAAAACTGTGGCTTTAATTGGGCAGACTTGTGGGAATACTTGCGTTTTGTTAATTATTTCAGATGGAACAAGTCTGGAAAAACAACAGATGATAATAAGAGAGAAAACCCAGAAACACTTGGATGACTATGCCAAACGAGGCCTACGCACGTTATGTATAGCGAAGAAGGTGAGGCTCTCAGTTAGGCGCATCTTCTTTATTCTTCCACTGCGTAGCCATCACTTAATGATCGGCATGTATCAAACCTGGATCTGGACAATTGGGAAAGCCCCCAGATCATGGGCTCTCTGTTCACAGCTTCTCTCTTCTATATGTATTGGCCGTTTGGAGCTTGTTCTCAGCATTTTGCCAGAAGGGCACCGAAACGTTCTGCTCCCTGAGTTCTCACGTGGTATGTTAGAAACCAGAGTATCAATGTCCATCTGTCATTCTGGGCTCCAGTGAGTATGAAAGTCAGTGAAACACACGTAGATCAAAGTATCAGTGCATTAATTGCCATCCATTATAATTTCTGACTCCTGGAAGCCTGAATTGGAGACTGTAGCTAGGACCTAAGACACACATAAGGGTCTCTCATTTCTCACCCAAATTCTAGTTCTGACGAGTTGCATTAGGGAAGCTGGGGTCCACTGCAGACTCTTAGTCGATATTTAGTCAACCAGCTACATAGAGAATCAGAAGTCAACCCTACACCCAGTTGTAAGAAAAATGGAGAGTTTCAAGATCAAAGCAAAAGGAGAGAATTCTGCCTTTTCAAGTGGAATGACCCTGCCCCTGATAACAGTGCAGCCCAATAGATGTCCAGTTTTTCCTGTGTCAGATTGCCTTGTGAGCAAGAATAAGCAGCCAGAGAAATTGCCTCACTCCCTCTGCTTCATGTTGCTTTATGAGAACTGAAATGTAGATTTCTCCCTCTATGGCAACCTGAAGATAAAGGAAAATGTATCATCGGGTCCTTCTCCAGAAATTCCATTTAATATTTTTGGAGGAGTCCTTCCTTGCTCTGCTCACACAGCCCCCTCTCTCCTTTCACCTTTACAAATAACTAACTCCATAAACGAATCCTCAGAAGGTATTAGCGGTGCTGCTGGCTATGTAATACCTCAACCTGAGCAGTCCTGACACCACTTTCTCTACTGCACCATTAGAATCTTTCTAGATTTAATGACCAAGTAGAGATCTCTTCCAGCTGCATACCCCCTGGTTTAATAGATTAACCCACTTTCATCATATATGATGCCTAGAATTTCCAAGAGATATGGACCTATAGTGTCCACCCATTCTCAGTGGTAAAGTGGTCTGATCACAGAGCTTGGGAAGCTTGTGACCAGGCAGTGTGAAGATGAAGATGTGGATCTGGTATCAGTATGTCCAGAGAGAGGAATTCCTAAAACAGGTTGATGGTTTGGTATTTTGCTAGTGGTCACTCCTGGTGGGATCCTGCAAGATGATCTGGCCTGTCTCACAGCTTTCCCTCCTCCTCCTCCCCCCCAGGTCATGAGTGACGCTGAATACACAGAGTGGCTGAGGAACCATTTTTTAGCTGAAACCAGCATTGACCACAGGGAAGAGTTACTCCTTAAATCTGCCATGAGGTTGGAGAACAAGCTAACTTTACTTGGTAGGTAGACTTTGTTGTGTTGTCTGAATAGATGATTTTGAAAAACACTGGCTATCTGTAAGGAGGTTATTCACCAGTGTTTTCCCCTCTGTTTTGATCTAATAGAGCAAATAGTTCTGTCTGCCGTGTCCAGTCTGATCTCTACCCCATTTCCAATTCTTTTCATTCTGTTTTCCACTGCAATGAACTAGACTTCATTTATGGTGGGATCAGGGTGGTCGTCCTTAAGAAGATCATTTAAAATCTTATCACTTTAACTTAGAATACCCAGTCAGAGAAATATTTCAGTTCCTCCTGGCTCAAGAGGATTTCCAACTAAAGTTTCTTGCCAGGCATTAGATAAGGTATTTAATACGTGTTGTCTTTTTGAATCTGCACAACAAATCTCTGTCTTATTTAGAGGAAACTTGGAGCACAGATCAGCTCATTGACTCGTTCAAAGTCACACACTAACAACTGACAGAGCTACAAAGAAATTCGGATCTACCTAGCAACAGGGCCTGCGTTCTTTGTTCTGTTGACAACTGGACCAGTGAAATTTGTTTCTCTCCTCTTACTTCCTGATTGCTGGGAAAAGTTGCACAGCTAACATTTCTTGTCTCAGACTGAGCTATGCACTGACAGCACAGAGTCTGCTTTAGATCCTCTCTCTCTCTCTCTCTCTCTCTCTCTCTGCCCCTCACCCATTTAAATGTTTAAATAAACATTTAAAAATTATTTTACAAAGGTCACCTGGGTGCCTCAGTTGGTTAAGTGTCCAACTGCAGCCCAGGTCATGATCTCATGGTTCATGGGTTTGAGCCTCACATCGGGCTCTGTGCTGACAGCTCAGAGCCTGGAGCCTGCTTCAGATTCTGTGCTTCTCTCTGCCCCTCCCCACTTGAACTCTGTCTCTCTCTCTCTCATAAACAGTAAAAAAAAAAAAAATTTCTTAGTATAAAAAAAACTGCATCCTATTCTCAGGGATTCTGATTCAATTAGTCTGATGTGTGACTGGGACATTTGAATTTTTAAAAACTCCCCAAGGAACACTGAGCCAGTCACGGCTGAGAACCACTGTCTCCCAGTCTGGACATCTAGATTCTAATCTACGTGCTCACATACCAAGAGACCAGTATCAGAGCTCCATTCCTCTGGTTCAGAGAAAAACAATGATCTCCCTTCATATTGAGCCACAGAGTAATAATACTGCCTGTCCTACATCATTTCTCTGTGACAGCATCAATAGTGTGGGTCCACCTTTCCTCATCTGAAATTCCAAACTCAAAAACGCTCTGTGGATTTAGTGCCAGAACTCATTTGGCTATAAAAACCAGGCCTGATGTGATAAGCTTTTGTAAGTCTTTATTATCCTAATTAATGTGAACATTTGAAAGTTTTTTACAGAAACATTAATATGCTTGATTATGAGATGTTTCAAAACATGATAGATGAACTCTCTTACCTTCATGAAATTGGAAAATTTTTGAATTCCAAAACTTATCTGGTTGTTTTAGAAACGGGGATTATGGATTTATAATACGCATTTTTAATGCTCTTTCCTAATATAAGCCACTTATTGGCAAGAACATTCTTTGAAAGCCAGTCATTACCCTTGGGAGTATCACAGAATTAAAAAATTGTAGAGAAAGGTTACATAGTAACTGAAACGAGTCCTCATCAATTTACAGAGAGGAAGGCTAGCCACAAGGATTACACTCCAGTTTAATTAAGCCCATTGATTCTTAAGGCTTCCCTCCCAGAATAGTACTTTGTGAATGGTTTTGGTCTGGGTCTTTACACTTCTTTGAATCCCTGGAAGCTACTGGAACAGTTCCTGTAGTTCAGGATACAATGCAATTTCAGGCTAGGTGAGCTTCTACTGGCTTTGGTTTCTCACAAGCTCTGTTGCACCTTGGCTGTCTTTTAGGTGCTACTGGCATTGAAGACCGTCTGCAGGAGGGAGTCCCCGAGTCTATAGAAGCCCTTCAAAAAGCTGGCATCAAGATCTGGATGCTGACGGGGGACAAGCAGGAGACAGCTATCAACATAGCTCATGCGTGCAAACTCCTGGAGCCAGATGACAAGCTCTTTATCCTCAATACCCAGAGTAAAGTACGTATAATGAGATTGAGTCCATCTTTTTTTTTTTTCCCATAGCCAGGGGAACATTTGTGATTTGATGAATGGAAGGAAGAAAAAAAAAAAACAAACCCAGTAAGTATTAGCTCCTTGATAATTATTTCTGCTATCCAGAAGGTACCATAGTTCTTCTAAAGGCTTCATGGTTAAACATGATTCAAAAGAATTACTGCTAAAGAAAGTTGCCTTTATTATTTTTTATCTGCTTCCTCCCCCAAACCGGCCCCTGGATTTCCAGAGATTTGACAAGATTTAGCCCATAATGACAAACTATATCAAGTTCTGGGACGGGAATATACCTCCGTTTCAAGTTGAAGGGAAGTGATGATTTCTATCAGCATCAGGTGAATAAATTAGTATTTTTATGGTTAATTCCAAAAATAGACTCTTGGGATAATTATGCCCTCTAGTGGTAGTTCTTAGAGAGTGCTGTTGAGAATATCAAGTTTGTGGAACTGTTTTAAGGGAAGGGGAAAATAATTTTTTTTCTTTAAGGAGTTTAAGAGGTTTGGATCCAGCTTATTTATTTTTCATAATTATCCCTGCTCCACCCCCCATTAAACTCTAACACAAATGTTCTAATGAGTTGAATAGGCATTTTTTCTTAATTTTCCAGTATAGTAATAACCTCTGAGATTTGTGCATGTTGCTTAATTAACTTGGAAAGGCTTTCTCCCTCCTACTTCAAAGTCAGACTTAATCAGTGGCATCCATTCTCCATCAGCAACCTGCCTCTTAGAAATCCTCTACAGCTTGTCATCTGGATCGCATCCTGGGACTTTGTCACAGACTGCCATGTTTGGTTAGCCATGTTATTATGATCAGGCCTTAGTCAATACCTAACCAGATCATACATTTTAAGGAAAGAGAAGTCTTCTTATTCAGCACAGAGTGGGTTCTCCTTGGCAGTTGACTGTGGTCCCAGAGGCCCATAACCACAACTTGCAGTCAGCTACTAGTACCAGCCAGGTCTGAGCACAAGAAAATTGTCATTAGTCATGGTGGTCACTAAAATGGATGTGCCCCAAGGCTGGTAAGACCCTGGTTCATTTACTTGGTCTGCTAGTGGTTAGGTATGTGACTGTGGACAGTTTTCTCCTGGACCTTTTCCCTAACCTGTGATGTGAGAGTAATGCCTATTTCACAGAGTCATTGTAAGCATTAAATGAGAAACTATTAGTGGTAAATTAAACATGTAGTACCTGGGGCACCTGGGTGGCTTAGTCGGTTAAGCGTCCGACTTTTGCTTAGGTCATGATCTCGCAGTTCGTGGGTTTGATCCCAGCGTCGGGCTCTGTGCTGACTGCCAGCTCAGAGCCTGGAGCCTATTTCAGAGTCTGTATCTACCTCTCTCTGACCCTCCCCTGCTCACGCTGTCTCTTTCTCTCTCCTAGAAATAAAAAAAAAAAAATTAAAAAAAAATAAACATGTAGTACCTGTCACAAAGGGTTCAGTGAACATTGAAAAGGAAATGTCAGTTCTTTTTATTTGATGTCAACTTTGACATTTTTATGAGCAGTAAGATCATTAGGATTATAGAGCTCATTTGTAAATGCACAATTTGTAGTTAAAGATATTTAAAACTACCAAATTCAAGAAGTCTTTATAGAGTACCTACTATGGACTGTTCTAAGTGCAAAAAATACATTTTTTTTAAATTATTAAAAGCTATTCCACCTATGTGAATTTTCCAGGTAGCTAAACAGAGCACAGTGAACACAGTTTGGTTTTATGGTGACTCAGGGCCATGCATATAAAATGCCAGGCACATAGTAGGGGCTCAGTCACTATATTATTTTCATTTTTTTTCTCCACTCACCTCTCCCCATCAGGAGATGCTAAGAGTTAAAAAAGATCATGGAACCTGGTTGGCCAGTTAATGAAGAAATTGCTTCTGTGACCTAAGTGAGCCACTGGAAACCAGTAGACTATCTGGTCATTTCTGTAGTGTAGTACCTCAAGCTTTATGAATTTCCATCAAAAGTGGAAATCTGGTGTTCCTAAATCTGCACATTGGATTACAGTAAATGTTGCCACTTATAAGCTTTACATAGTTTCCATTCTCATAAGAGCCCTGGGTCTGTTTTTGATGGGGAAAAGGTTAATATAATTATATATTAGATTATTTACTGCCTTGTGATATATAAAGGCCTTTTAGGATTCATCACTTAATTTTTTAGGTTTTATTTTTATGATTTCATTTATAATTTTTTCCCTGAGAGTAACTTTATTTTCATGTTAATTAGAATCCATAAAAGGCTTTCTTATATGTGATCTTACTTGACAGTTATAGCAGGTATACAGATCAGGTAAAATTATCCTCATTTTTATAGGCTGAAACTCCAAAAGGTTGTACTTTGTCTAAGTACCCACAGCTAATTACTTGTCAAGCATACATTTTGTACTGAATTACGTATTATATAATCTGTATCCATCTGTAGTTATTTTCATTATTCTTGGGGTTCGGTTCTTACAGTTGCTGCAAATGCTGTATTAGTGAATACTAAACGAAACGTAGGATTAGGTTCCCAGAAGCCTCTCTGGTCACAACATTTTGTCAACCAATCAATATATATAATCTTGTTCCATGTGTGTTTCTATTTAAAAACAATTTATTATATGGATTATAACATTGCATTTATGGCCAACAGCACTGTAACTCATGCTTGCATACGGCTTATCTAACACACATATTTTCTCTGTAAAGCACATCACAACCTTCTTGTACGTAGACAGCACTATGCTCGGAGGCCATTTTAAACAGTGAAATTAACAGAGAGCACAAACGTACAGAAAATGTGTCACCAAACAGTGAAAAGGACACTTATGTACAGTATGGGAGCTGACATAAGACAGAGCATCACCTTGTTCAGTTTCAGCCGGAGTCATATCATGTGACTCAAATCTTTCTATCTATGTGTGTTTACAGATGACCACGAAAACACTACAAGTATTGATTGTAGGATTACAGATAAATTTTAACAAGTAGGTGAATTCACAGATATGGAAGCCACAAATAATGAAGATTGTGTGTGTATGTATATGTTTCTATAATGAAAATGTAATTTAGAGAACTAAATACATACTCAAATAAGAGGATAAGAATGTCCATAATCATTCCATGAACATAAAACTACAGATAATTTATGTTCATATTTTAGAGGGCTTCCACTCAAGACTGTATTCTGTGCACCCTGAGCATACAAAGACTGTAATTATAGTATTGTATAGGATTATAAGTATTTTTTCACTTAACAAATACCTTAAATATCATCTCATGTTAATAGGTGTGCTGTTTTTCAGACTTAAGGGTATGTTACCTTCTACATGTATCATTCTAATGTAACCAAACTCTAGAAGGTTTCTAAAAATAATTTTTTACTATTACATATTGAGCCTATTAAGGGCATATTTGATTCATCTTTGCACACTTTTCTTCAGAAGCTTTTGACATGTATGGGATCAGATTTGTTCCTAAGCTAAAGGTTGCTGGGTACCTCCATGTAACGTCGTATCTCTTGTCTGTCGCTTATGTAGTTAGTAAGTCCTTATGTCAGCTATGTACCCATATTTACTTCTTTCCTATGCATTTTGTTTTGTTGTGGGTTGAGAAATGCTTGATTAAACAGTATCTGAAATAAGAATGAATGACCTGTGAGTGAGGGGCTCTCTTATGAATCAACTCTTTCAGTCTTTTCTTTTTCTTTCAGTCTTAATGTCTAAACTTAAATGCAATGCTCCTGGATTTTGTTAGGCTCTGTCCTGAGGGGTCACTTGACACCGTAATTTCTGGATAATTTTGTTGTCAGTCTTCTTGATTAGAATCCATCCAGTGAGTATTCATTGAATGTCTGATGTGGCCCTCTCTTAGGCATTGGGAAGGCTTCAAAAGTAAATTAAAAACAATATGTGTCTTTATGGAACTTTTTACCTACATGGGCTAAAGAGAGTGGAGGGATATACACCCACCACACATGACCAGCACCACTGAAAACATCCCAACCAGAACGTAAGCCCCATGAGAGCAGTAATCTTCTTAAGCGTGTTGACCAATCCTAGTGAGTGCCTAGGATGTTTTCTAGTCTAACGTGGTTTCTCAACAAATACTTAGTGAATGAGGAGTGTTGAGTCCAAAAGAAGATAAAAATAGTTAACTATTGTTTTTCAAATTCTGTTCCATGCCTGACACTAGGAGCTGTGCACACATTATTCCACTTCTCCTTCACAGTGATGTTATGATATGTAGACATTTGCATTTTTCAGATAAGAAAGCTGAGGCTCAGAGAGGTTACATAATTTTCCTGAAGTCAAACAAATAGTAAATGGTAGAAAAAGACCAAAGAACTCTTGGGAGTTCCTGTTTTGAGAAGGTTAAATTGTACAAGTAAAGAAATTCTCAGCTATTCTCAGTTGTAGAATTGGGGATGAGAGGTCTCTTCCATCCTATTAACTGATCCCCACATACACACAGAAATCTCTGTGGAAAAGCTGGGGGGTCTTCAAAAGTAACTGGGGTTGAGGAAGTACCTGTGGTTGCCTTTACACAGCAGTTGCGAAAGACCGACAATGATAGATTTAGCTGGGTATGGCCGCCAAGGGAGCCCTAAGACCAACCGTCTTTGCCTCTTGTTTCAAGGATGCCTGTGAGATGCTGATGAGCACAATTTTGAAAGAACTTCAGCAGAAGAGTCCGGACTCTCCAGAGCGAGCATCGTTAAGGGAGGGTTTACAAGAGTCCCCAGCCACACAGGACTCAGGGCTGCGGGCCGGGCTCATCATCAATGGGAAGACCCTGGAGTTCGCTCTGCAGGAGAGTTTGCAGAGGCAGTTCCTGGAGCTGACTGCCTGCTGCCAAGCTGTGGTCTGCTGCCGGGCCACCCCCCTGCAGAAAAGCGAGGTAGTGAAATTGGTACGCAGCCATCTCCAGGTGATGACGCTGGCCATCGGTGAGTGGGGAGGGAGCCCCGCCCTGTGCTTCTCACTTTCGTGCCACGCCAGGGGCTGACTTCTGCTCCATCCTTCCGTCTGTACTTCTGTTTACCCTTCTGTCTGTCCATCCTTTCCCTCCCCGGCTTACCTTCTCCCTTTTCTCCCTGCTTACTCCCTATCCTCCACTCTTTCCCCTCTTCCCTTCATCACCTATTTGTCCACCTGCTTTGAACCATGTGGTAGGGATGTGATGCAGAAAATAACATACTAGGGCTTGGCTTATGCGTGAGAGCCCCAAATCATCTAAGTTAAGGAGGGTAAATGTACTGAATTATAAAACTGAAAAATCTAGGCATTCTACCTTCAGAAAAGTTAAATTCAGGGACATGAACAAATCATTTATTGATCCATTCAGCAAATATTTATTGAGTGCCCTCTGTGTACCAGACACCTTTCTAGGCACTGGGGATAAAGGAGTATATAAAATTGACAAAGTAATTTTTCCTAAGGAGCTTATATCCAGTAGGAGGCATATAGTAAAAAATGAAATGAAACAAAAAAGCCATAAATATACATCAGATAGTGACAAATGCTATTAAAAAAATAAAGCAGAGCCGGGGGATGTAGAGCACCAGGGGAGGAGGGGGCTGCTAGCTTAACTGTTTTTCAGAGACAGTCTCAATGAGAAGGTTGCATGTGGGCAGATACCTGAAGAGAACGATTAGGAGCCATGGGAGATCTGAGGGGAGAACATTCCTGGTGAGGACAGTGAAAGTGAAGGCCATGGGCCAAATTTGGGGTGCCTCAAGGCCAAAGTAGGTTAAGCAAAGGGAAGAATTTTCTAGGTGAGTGATGGGCAGAGAGGTGGCCAGTGGCCAAATCATGTGGGGTCCTGGAGACCGTTATACATTTTTGGGTTTTCTCTGAAGAGGTAGGGGGTCTTGGAAGAATGTCCAGAGGATCACATGGCTGCTGTGTTGAGAGTAACTATTGGGTGCAAGGACATAGGTAAGAAGACCAGTTGAGAGGCTACTGGAATCATTCAGGCAAGAGATGGTGGTGGCTTGAGCCCAGACGAGACATGAAACATGGTCAGATAATAGACGTGGTTTGAAAAAGGAGTTGGTGACGCATGCTGTTGAATTTGATGTGTCATATGATAGAAGGAGTTAAAGGAAACAAAGATTTTTGTCTCTGAGAACAGAAAGGAGATAGAGCGAGGAAAGCAGGGGAATCAGGAACTGATTAAACTTGTTAAACATGAACAAGTCCGTTAGAGATCTAAGCAGGGATGTGTCAGGGGCAGCACCAATATGAAGTCTGGAATTTAGCAATGAGGGATTGGCTGGAGATGTAAATCCGGGAATTATAAGTCTAAATGATACTTAAAGTCTGGCTAGTAGATGTGATAACCAAAAAATGAGTATAAATGAAGGAGAGAAGCTGTGTGAGATTAAGCTCTGAGCTACTCCAGTGTTCAGAAAATAACAGGATGAGGACTCCGCCATCTCTCATAGTCTCTGTTTTCACCTGGAGGTGAATTTTTCAGTCTCAGAGAGCTTCTCCCTTCAGGGTGCTGCTACAGCCACCGAAAACTCCTAGGTTACATCCTATCCTATCAGCAACCTGAGTGAAAAGACAGCAAGTCTTTTCATTTTGCTGGAGTAAAGAATCAGAAGTAGAGTGGAATTTTGTTCAGCTGTCTTATTGAATGAACATATAAATGAATGAATTGTTCAAGCCCCCAGAGCCAGATGTTCCTGAGGCTAGAAGCCCTGGACACGTCAGTTACATCATTTGAGTCAGGTGCCCATCTCTGAGCCAGTTACCCAGGCCAAGGAACAGATGATGTTAATTGTCTAGGCCCGGGTCAGTTCCCGTCCTACATCTGGGGGTTTTGGTTCATCCTAATAAATCACGTGGACTCAGAGTTCCCAAGGGAAATCAGGATACTGTTACCAGAAGACAGTGAATGATCAGTGGGCATTTGGGGACAACAAATGTTTCTTACCAGCAGGAATGTAATACTGCCCCTTAAGAGGCTTCCAATGCAGGGGCGCCTGGGTGGCTTAGTCGGTTAAGCGTCCGACTTTCGCTTAGGTCATGATCTCGCGGTTCGTGGGTTCGAGCCCCGTGTCGGGCTCTGTGCTGACTGCCAGCTCAGAGCCTGGAGCCTGTTTCAGTCTGTGACTCCCTCTCTCTCTGACCCTCCCCTGCTCATGCTGTCTCTCTCTCTCTCCTAGAAATAAATAAAACATTAAAAAAAAAAAAAAAAAAGAAGCTTCCAATGTGTTGGGGAGACCAAGAAATATATAGCAGCCATAATATCGCATGATAGGTATGATAAAGATATGTACATCCGCAGAGTGGTGCCAGAGTCTAAGGAAGAGGCATCTGATCTCAAGGGAAGATAAGAAGGATTTCCCAGAGGAAGTGACGTCTAAGCTGAGGGCAAGAGCAATTGAAATCCAGCCACATGAGGTGGGGGTGATGAGGGCAGTGTCGTAGGTACGGAAACCGTACGTGCAGTGTCTGGAAGGAGCAGGGAGATCCAGAAAATTGAAAGTAGAGTGAGTGGCATGGAAAAGGGGGAGATCAGACAGGTGCCTGAGCATGAAGGAATTTTAAGGCACCGTTGAGTCTGGAATTTGTCCTCATGGCAGTGGGAGACCACATTTAATTTCTCTCTAACTAGTTTCCACATAACTTGCAGACCCGGGATCAGCTTTGAAGGATTTGTGTGCTTGAGTGGTCACTGTTGCTTTGCACAGTCTATATCTGTTCTTTACGCTGCATACGTTTCTCACCTTTTCTCCTGTCTCCTGAAGGTGATGGTGCCAATGACGTCAGCATGATTCAGGTGGCTGACATTGGGATAGGGATCTCCGGTCAAGAAGGCATGCAGGTGAGTGGATATTGTGCACCCAAGTACCATGAACTTCGCCTGCCTACTCAAGGACAGCATATTTTCACGATAAAATCTCTGGTGTAGAGTAAGGCTGGCTGTGGCTAGATCAGGAGTAGGAGACAGGAAATGTGTCTCTCCATTCATTCATTATTTACTGTGTGGGTATTAGGGTATTTTCCTGGGTAATTTTAACCATGTGGTTCCCTTGTTCAGTTTAAAAAATATAGCTCATCTAGAACATAAAAAATATATATATTTAACCTTGTAATAGCTGTGACTTTTTTTAGTAATTTTAAAGATATTTTCTTATGGTTTTATTTTATTAATTTAAATTCAAGTTAGTCAACATATACTGTAGTCTTGGCTTCAGGAATAGAACCCAGTGATTCGTCTCTTACATATGGCACCCAGCGCTCCTCCCGAAAAGTGCCCTCCTTAATGCCCAGCACCCCTTTAGCCCAACCCCACCTACCTCCCCTCCAGCAGCCCTCAGTTTATTCTAGCTGTGTGATTTTTGACACTGATGAGAGCTACTAAGGTTTGAATAAAAGACCTACAGACCTCAAGAGGGAAGGAGGAAGATGATATTTGAGAATGAGGTGAGGGAGGGGTGCGATTTGTATGTGAGTGTGCATACATGTGTGCACATCGGATAGTGTTTTAGGTACCAAATTCAGATAAAAGCTTATCCAAAGCCTACTTTTCATGTATGGAGCAAATGCTGTTAGGGGAAGATAGGATAGAGGCTTCAGGTTTCCAGAGAATTGTAAGTTATGACATTCTCTACAGCTGAGAAATTGCCGGGCACATTATACGTTGTTACATAGTGTCATGCCTACAGTACTTCTCGTATTTTTCTCACTGAGGGAGAAGCAGATGCATCTTGTAATGCAGGGCAATCTTGCTCCTGCTCCGGGAGCTGCTTTCTAGGCATTTGCTGAAATTGTGTCAGGAGTAGTAACCAAAGAGAAGTCTTGTTTCACGTGACCAGAATGGAAAGTTGCATAGTAACTCCAGGCAGACCATTTAAGGCTCTGAGTTCATGAGTTTTGTTTTGTTTTGGTTGGTTTGGTCTGCTAAACAACAGATGGGACCAGTTGGAGCCTGATGGCGGCCAGGCCGCCATTTTGTGTCTGTTTTAACACATTGGATTGCTCAAGGTGGCATGCTCTTCCCCTTGTCTCTGCAGGCTGTGATGGCCAGTGATTTCGCCATTTCTCAGTTTAAGCATCTTACCAAGCTCCTCCTTGTCCACGGGCAATGGTGCTATACAAGGCTTTCCAACATGATTCTGTACTTTTTCTACAAGAACGTGGTATGTAGCTCCAGACAATCTGTCCCTTCCCCCTTTGCACTTTCTTATTTTGCTACCATAAGGGATGAGGAGGAAGTGCCCTGAGTTAAGCAGCTTTGCTTGGTGATGTTTGGGGAGCAGCCGGGAGCGCTCCTACCGCCTCACCAGAAATAATCTGGGAATGTGCTGCATTTCAGCTGCTGACAGCAAACTGCTAGGCTTGTCCATCTGCTGGCGTTTTCTATTCCCTATGCTTTTAAATTCAATTAAGTCCTGTCTGATTCATTTAAGACCTAATTTTTGACCTTCCATGAAAAGGTAGTGACAACCAGAATTATGAAATGTTTAATGGTGTCTGTCAGTAGAGAATGAAAAGGTTTGCTTCCATTTTACAGGAGATACCAAAAAATACCTGCTCTCCTAAAATTGATGCCCCAGTTGTATATTGAAGGCACAGATGCCAGGGAAAACCCAGTTTTAATGTGTTAGCCTGTAGCTGGCTAACACTCACAAATGAAGAATTCTCTGGTGAATCTGCAAAATGTATTTCTGGTTGGGAGTTATTTGATGATCAGGGAATGGAATTTTGATTATGTAATTCCTAAAGGGGCAGCATTTGATGAGAAGTCTGAGCTTTTCGTCTTTGACATACCATTTAAATTTCAGTCTCCCCTTTTATAAGATCATGTTGACCTTAGATTGCTTCACTTAAGTTCTTCCAGGTGGAGTGATTATATAAATATGTCATGATTTTTAGACTAAATTTATTCTTAGCCTTCAAAGTCCATAGTCAGTGTGTTAATAATAATATAAATTTACATCACTCTATTGAAATATCATCTTTAGGAAAAAAATAACTTCAGTACGTGATTTTCCAGATATTCCAAATGTGTAATCTGTCACCAGGGAACAAAGACAGAAAGCTGTCTTTCTGCTGTGGAACCCTTGATGCCCATTCCCACTGATAGCCTCCCAATTTATTTCTACTTCTTCTGTATCTAGCAAAACAGTGAATGCTTTATAAACTATGAAGAAAAAGGTCCAGCACCAGAAGCCATTCAAGTAACTTATCTGAGACTGTGGTTCTTGGATCTTAGACAACTTTGGAGATACTGACGAAGACTATAAATTCACTCTCCAAGACACATGTAGCCAAATGAATACATTTTCAGGAACAGAGGATAGTGTATGTCCATAGGCCCTAGACTTAAGGATTGTTGTAAGGGTCGTGGCCCCTATCCTAAAGTATTCTAGTGGGTCTAGATGCCAACAGTAACCTCTCTATGTAGGTAAGGCACTCTACAGGTCATGAGCACTTTTGGAGTTGACCTTCATAGCAAGCTCTGAGGTGGTATCATTCTCATTTTTCAGATGAGGAAACCAAAAATTCAAAGGGTTAGGAAAATGGCCTAATGTGAAAAAAGCAATAAGAAGTGTCAGGCTTGAAGGTGACCCCTAAATCTAAATCCGTGCCCTTTCCTGTGGCCTGCCTTGCTGGAGGGCACAGAGCTTTTGCTATATAGTGGACTTAGTTCGTTTGAGAAAAATATTGGAGGAAACAGTAGGATGTAGGTGTCTAGCCTCTAGGGTGACCACCTGTCCTGATTTTCCTGGGACTGTCCCAGGTTTAGCAGTGAGAGTCCATGTCTTAGGAAACTCCTCAGTCCAAAACCAACTGGGATGGTTGGCCACCCTGCTGGCACCACTAAAAAAATAATTTTAAACCAAGAGAGCAAGAGAATGAATATTTGTCATGTGCATGCTACATACCAGGCACTGGGCTAGGTCTCTTCATGTAGAAGTGATTCCTCATTTTGAAAACCGGCTCTGCTACTTATCAGACAGGTATCTTTGGGTACGTTCCTTAGCCTCTCTATGCCTCAGTTTCCTCATCTGTAAAACAGGATGACAACAATTCTCAAGTTGTTAGGAAGGTTAAGGAAATGATTTGTAAAGCTCTTAGGACAGTGCTAAAACCACACAGTAAGTGGTGTGTGCGTGTTCATGTATGTATGTATGTGTGTATGTGTATGTGTTGTACTTAAATGAAACATTTACCTGAAAGGGACGCCAAGGTAAGTTGTAGCCTTCTAGTGAGAGAACTACACCAAGTGAGAGGCTGAGATTGCATGGCAGAAAATGGCAGCATGTGGCTGGTGTGGTCACGGCACACATCGCTGTTTCTAAGATGCAAATGTCGCTCTTTGTGTCCATAGGCCTATGTGAACCTCCTTTTCTGGTACCAGTTCTTTTGTGGATTTTCAGGAACATCCATGACGGACTACTGGGTTTTGATCTTGTTTAACCTCCTTTTCACTTCTGCTCCTCCTGTCATTTATGGTGTTTTGGAGAAAGATGTGTCTGCAGAGACCCTCATGCAACTGCCCGAACTTTACAAGAGTGGGCAGAAGTCAGAGGTAGGTGCTAAAGCAGAAATGCTTGGACCAGTACACATTCATTGTCAAAGCCAGGGCATTCTCCAGTCAGCCCAGCTCAAATATTGTGGTACATTCAGGACTACTTAAAACAATTTGAATTAGGGAGTACCTGGGTGGCTCAGCCAGTTGGGCATCCAACTCTTGATTTTGGCTCATGTCATGATCTCACAGTTCTTGGGATCAAGCCCCGCATAAGGCTCTCTGCTGACAGCGTGGAGCCTGCTTGGGATTCTCTCTCCCTCTCTCTCTGCCCCTCACCTGATCTTGCATATGCCCGTGTGTGCTCTTTCTCCTTCTCTCTCTCAAAATATATACACACTAAAAAAACCTATTTGGATTATATGGTTGCTTCAAAAGATCTCTACTAACATGGCAGATATTAAGTTACTTGCTTCTGAGGTGAACAGGTAAAACTATGAAAGGCCTTAGGTAATTAAATGAAGAAATCAGGTGTTTAGACCTTATACCTAATAATGTCTAGTGTTTGCTAGACCTCACTGTGCTGTCCCTTGTGCAAACGACTAAACATTCCATTTCATGTATCTTCACAAAACATGTCAAGGGGGAACCTCAAAAATCTCACAGCTACACAAACGGCAGAGCCAGGGTGCGACTGCTTCTTAGCCTGATTCCAAAGCCAAAATCAAATTCTACAGGTTCTACTCTCATGCAAACTAGTGGTGTGATCTGAATGGCTTCCTCTACTTAAAACTATGCCCGCCTCTCCTTAACTGACCTTCATCCTGTCAGTCTATCATGGATCATTTAGATCTGTCTCCTTTCCAGTCTTCTCTCACTGCCTTCATTACCTCCCATCCAGAGTATTGTGGTTGCTGATTAATTGGGCTAGTTGCCTCAAAACTCTTTTCTTTCTTTTTTCTTTTAGAGAGAGAGTACATGTGAGCAGGGGAGAGAGGGAGAGGGAGAGAGAGAGAGGATTTTTTTTTTAATTGTAAAAGTGTTTTTATTTATTTTGAGAGAGCCCACCTGGAGAGGGGAAGAGAGAGAGAGGGAGAGAGAGAATCCCAAGCAGGCTTTGCACTGTCAGCACGGAGCCTGATGTGGGGCTCGATCCCACTACCCTGGGATCATGACCTGAGCTGAAAGCAAGAGTGGGGTGCTCAGCTGACTGAGCCACCCAGGCAGCCTAAAACTCTTTCCTTTCTAATTTCTCTTCTACAAAATTAATAATAAATTAATGTAGCACTTATGAACATTTTTGTAATGCCTCCTATAAGCCAGGCACTGTTCTATGTCCTTAATATACATAAATCCAATCTCAAAATGACCCTACAAGTAAGTGCTATCTTTATCCACACTATAGTTGAGGAAGGTTAGGCACAGGAAGGTGCCCTCAGTAATCCGCCATGCCACAGTGTTCATGGCTGGTGCAGGTGAACTCTGGAACTGGCCCCTGATGTCCACCATTATGCTGTGTGGCAGAAGGTACACTGATGCTAACTTCAGTCCTTGGGTCACCCCCTGCCTCCACAATGCTATTTAATGCCAAGAATCGAAAGTGCACTCACAAGTTCATTATCAGGATCACAGGGACTGAGAAGGGTCAGGAGTCTGTGGACACCTGTAAGTGGGCAAAGCTGAGGGGTCCGTGTAGGCAGATAGTCTGGTCTTGAAAGGAAGGCTCCGTTAATCAAGACTCTTTAAGTTGCAAGTGATAAACCAACTTGAACTGGCTTCATAACAAAGGGAAGTTCATTGGCTCACATAGCTGCAAAACCCGGAGGTAATGATGACAGAACAGTATTACTCTTAAAGCAACTCTAAATGTCCAAGTTAGGGCTCATCGGTCTAACTTGAGTCTCATGCCTTTTCCTGTGTTTATCACAGTGGCCAGTAATATCCTTTTCTCCTTGACCAAGCCTGGGACAGCTCTCATTCCTGAAGACAGAGCTGAATCGCATGGACAGGATTGGAAAGAAGGGGACTGTATACAAGCACTGGACAGACAAACATCAGGCCCACCATAAGAAATCTCTGTGTTGTGCTTCACCCACTCTTCTAAAGACACTGGCCCAAATCAGTTAGAAATAATACTGAGTGTATGTTTAAATTCTGGTTCTGTGCCTTGTAACCTTGATAAACTATTTAACTGGCCTGCACTTCTGTTTCTTTATGGAGATGGTGTGAGGATTAAGTAAGATAAAAAGTTCTATCCACATTAAACTCTCAGTATTGTTATTTTTACCCCCCAGAATTAACCATAAATTTGAGGAAATCTCAAATTTAAAATGTGTTTATTTTGCTCAGTCTATCTTTATTCTGACATGAACTTCCCTTTCCAGGCTGGGGAGTAATTTAATGTCCACAGGCTACCTGCAGTGGCCAACACAGAGAAGTCACACATTCATCTTTCAGGGGAGAAGAAATCCCCATAATCCTTTAATATCCTCCAATCCATTCAGATCAGGGAACTAAATGGGGTTTTCCTAAAGGAATCCAGGCTGACTTAAAGTTCCCAGGATGTAGGAATATATGGTTGATATTAATGAAGGTTCTTATACCCCGTACCTAAATTAAATTCCAGGTCCATTGGGGACAGAGAGGTGAGGGCGGGGGAACATTCAAAAATTTTGTAGCTGGCATTTTAAGAGCTCATTTGTATAGACTGTGATTGGTTCTTACCCTTGGAAGAGTTGAGGTCATTGTTTCCTGTTGTTGAAACCTGTTATCAGTTCTTTGCACACATTGTTCTATTGAGTTGGCCAGTTTTATAATACATGGTAATAGCAGGCAGATTCCCAGCATGTGGCTAGTGATGGAAGGTAATGGATTTCATTGAGTTTACCTTCCAGAAGAGTTACCCTTTCTTTGAACTTGGTCTTCAAGTGAATTCTGTTTTATTCTTGGGCCATTTCCTGTGTTCAGCATCATGAAATATACTCTCCAGGGCTTCAGAATCTTCCCCCAAAAGGAGATGATGTGGAAGGCTGTGGCAGAGGCTTCCCTCCCAAGAAGCAGTCATCTGTTAGCCATCTTTCATCACCCAAACAGCCATCTTTCCTGGCTTTGACTTCATATCCACATTTTCCCTTTTGGTTTCCAAGAGATCCGATGAGTTCATCTCTTTAGCCTCTCATTCATCTTTTACCCTTCTCTACTTCCCATGTCCCCTTACTCACATGACTGCTGTGGAGTAATTGTGCCTTTACCTTATTTGCTCTAGGATTTTTGAGCAACTTCCATTCGTCCAGAAGCATGAAGTTATGTTTTAGTTTATCCCCAAATTGTTCTCTCTTGTCTAGCGGCATTTTGGTTGCCACTTTGGTTCTACTACATTCTCTTCTATCATTTTATTGTGACTCTGCTTAGATTTTATGGACATTTGGATGATGAAAGGCCGGTAGAACATCCCATCATTTTTAAGGAGGAAATAGTAAAGAGGTACAGGGCAAAGCAACAGTAACAGTGTAATAAAAGGAAAAATAAGAGTAGTAAGATTAGAAATATCAAATCCTCATTGCTTTGATTTTCCAGAGGCTGAAGAGATCTTTTTAAGATTTTAAAATTCTATGTGTAGTCTACTGAAAAGTAGAAGAATGCATATGGAAAATTTGTATATTTCTAAAACTTTGTTACTTAGAAGACTTTGGTTGAAATTTCAGCCTTTTCATATTTGGAAGGAAATGAGAATGAAAACATGGGAAGAAAAGAGAAGAGTAGGGAAGGGATATAATACATGTGTTACCACGTTTGTCCATGGCAGACATCAGTGATAAACCATAACACTCTATTCTTCCTCCTGGGGCTGAATGCAGCCTCAGAATCCTTCTGCACACACATTAGCATTCCATCAGAGGTGGCTCTTGTTTGAAAACGTGTTTCAAGGAGAGATTAGTGTCTCT
Organism: Hyaena hyaena; assembly: GCF_003009895.1. NCBI lineage: Eukaryota > Metazoa > Chordata > Mammalia > Carnivora > Hyaenidae > Hyaena > Hyaena hyaena. The sequence continues at coordinate 361,767 of NW_024080820.1, forward strand.
GCTTGAACTTTCTCTTTATTTTTGTTACAAGCTTTTGGTAAGAAGCTGTTTAACATGTGCAAAGCCATATAGGAATAGTTTATTAATCCAGCAAATATTTATTGAGTACTTGATATGTAGCAGGTACTATTTTAATCACTTGAATTAAAACAATCAAAGCCCCACTGTATGTAGTTTGCATTCTATTGAGAGAACCAGAAAATCACTAGGGACGCCAGCACAGTCCTTTCCAATGGTGATGGGAGATTTCTTTTTTGTTGGAGAGAAAGATGTTGGAGAGAAAGAGTATATGTGCACACACCGAAGCGGGAGAGGGCAGAGAGGAAGAGAGAGAGAATCTTAAGCAAGCTCCACACTCAGCACAGAGCCCAGTGCCCGGCATGATCTCATGTCTTTGAGATCATGACCTGAGCCAAAATCAAGAGCTGGATGTTCAACTGCCTGAGCCGCCCAGGTGCCCCAAGGTTGGTCAAATGATATAAGTGACACATGTGGAACAGACTTCCTTTATGGATTTTTTTTTTCACCTGTGAACTTACCCAACTGCCAACCTTATTTGTTCACCACTGTTTACAAATCCCAACCCATTCTGCGTATGAGAGAATGAAGGAATATAGTCTTCTCAGAGAAGCGAAAGTAAGTATTGGCTTCTGTTGTTCTTTGACTTTGCTTTGACCTATTTTAATCTTGATCCCTCCTCAATGTCTGTTTCGTTTTCAGGCATACTTGCCCCTTACCTTCTGGATCACCTTGATGGATGCCTTTTATCAAAGCCTGGTCTGCTTCTTTGTGCCTTACTATGTGAGTCCCTGTTCATTCAAAGTGTGTGTTATTAATGAATCAATGATGCTTCCTTGTTGCCAATATAAGTGTACAGAATAGATATATTAGGGAAGATTGCTCATATAATCAAGTTGATAATTAGCTGACTAAATTATAATGCCCTTCCCCCCACCAGATATGTTAGATAATGGATTAAGTTTAGAGAGAAGTACCTAGTTGACTCCTCTTATGTCTCCTTTTTAGCCCTGTACTGCTTGAGAGTTTTTGTAAATTACCTGAATAAAATTGAGAGTCCAGGCATATAATGAGATGAATCAAAACCAGAAAGGCAAAGTTAGAATATGAAATCTATTATTAGTGAGCATTGGGATGATAGTCGTAGCATTAAATTTAAGTTCTTATTCATAATCTCTCCAAAACTAAAACAAAACAAAACAAAACAACAAAAACAAAAACAAACCCTGTGTTACAGGTGAGGAATAGAAGAAAGGTGACTAAAGAAAGAATGTGTAAAAATGAATTTTAAAATTTGTGCCAGCACCAAGCACAGAGTGGGGTGATGTAATTGCCCACCATACACAGCCCGATCCAGGAGAAAACACTAGTTTGATCATAGATTGGTGTTAACAAAAGCACAGTGTTAAGAAAGAAAAAGGTTATAGTCTCTAAGTTAACACTTTATATTCTTTAGTTATTTGTTTAAATAAAATGACTTGAATTTGCCCAGCTTGAATATCCCGGGTTTACTGCATTTCACGAAGAATGCAGATAAGGCGATCTGAAGTGAAAGCAAAAGAGAACCAGTAGAATTGTGAAATGTCAGAAAATAGTGTCATTCAAAGAATACTTTAAGGACTTGAGGGCATATACATAGGAGAGGAGGGGATATTTACATATAACAGAGATATATACTCAGGATAGCCTCAGAGGTTTGCAGCTCTGTTAAATGGGACATATTTCATATTTTTCTCTACCTCAAAGAGAGAGAAGAGTAAGTAAGAGTCTCCAGGAGGATGAATTATGACTCAGAATAAAGAGGCATTCCAGCTGAAAAGTTCAGAGATTAGGTGGCCTATCTGAGAGTCAGTCTCTCTCTTCTGGAAACGTTCAGGTTTATCCTAAATGACCCGTTATTGAAGAAGGGACTCCATGCACAGTTGAGTGTAGAATAAGGGAATGGTATTCCCGCCCCGGAGTGTGACAGCTCTCCAGCATCACCACCTGTTGTGCTGTTGTAGGCCTACCAGGGCTCAGACATCGACATCTTTGCATTTGGAAACCCCCTGAACACAGCTGCTCTGTTCATCATTATCCTCCACTTGGTGATTGAAAGCAACAGTTTGGTGAGTGGTTTTCCTGCCTTTGAATTAGGCTGAAACTGTGCTTGGGGAAGTGTTCTGTATTAGCAGCGACCCTGCTAAACCTTCATGCCTAGAAGGTACATGTTAACAAGAGTAATGATTCCAAATAAGAAGGGTGATTCATGGCTACTCTTGTTGATTGTTGAGTGCCATTATGTTGAGATTGATGGCCAGCCAGGGAAAGTGGCAGATATCTACCTGGTCCCCTTGGTGGTATCCCTGATGGATGGTTTATGGAGGCATGAGTCAGGCTGGAGAAACAACTGATGGCCGATATTCTTCAAGACAGCCAACATTATTTGATTGTCTTGATGTCTTTCAACTCCTAAGAAGAGGGGCCATGCCATTATCCTGGTATACTGACTTTAATAAGTGATGATTTTATCACAACAAAATTTTTCATGATACAGAAACATATTATCTTCCCTTCAGAATTTTTCCTGTTCACTTAAATCTGGGTCTTTATTATCTTATTTGCTAACTTCATGATAAAGTTAGATCTTTTCATCAAAATGATTGCACTGTAGCTCTCTGCAGCAAAGCTAATGTGTAGGATACAGATAATGAGAGCTTTGTTGTAAACCTTCCTTTGCAGATGAACATTCCACCCAACTCTGAAGAATAAACTGCCTCTGTGATTATTTATGCCAGACCCTCATTTCCATTTGCATTATCTTTGCTATAGTCTAAACCCTATCATCTCTTCCTGGACTATTGATACAGCCTCCTTAGTCTCCCCACCAACCTCTACTTTATTTTTTTATTTTTGAGAAAGAAAGAGAGAGAGAGAGAGACAAAGCATGAGTGGGGGCAAGGGGGGCAGAGAGAGAGGGAGACACAGAATCTATAGCAGGCTCAAGGCTCTGAGCTGTGAGCACAGAGCCCAGCACGGGGCTTGAGCCCACGAACCGTGAAGTCATGACCTGAGCCTAAGCTGGACGCTTAAAGGACTGATCCACCCAGGTGCCCCACCACCAACCTCTACTCATGACTCCTCCAGACATCCTCTGCAAAACAACCAGAATCATCCTTTTGAAACGCAAATCCTATCGTGTTGCTGTCCTTCAGGTAAAACCCTTCAGTGATTTCCCACTGTACTTGGAATAAAATGGAAAAGCCCTACGGTGGCCTACAAGACTTCATGCAGTGATGCCTCTACTTTTCCCTGCAATCACATTTCCACTTATTCATGGGCTGGAACTACATTGTCCCTTTTCAGTGGCTCAGATATAGTGAGCTCCTTACCTTATCAAGTCCTTAGCATTTACCGTATCTTCTAAGGGGAGTATTCTTACTCTTCCCTTGGTTCCCTGCACTTTACCCAGCTCAGATAGTATTTCGGGTCTCACCAAAAATATTCCTTTCCCCAAGAGCCCTTCCCTAACATCCATTGTCTCATGCCATCCTTTTGCTTTTATCCATTGTCCTAAGAATAATTTCCTATTCATCAGTTACATAATTATCTGATTTGTGTTTATCTTCTGCATTAAACTATAATCTCTGTGAGGACAGGATTTATATTTTGTTGACCAATTTATACCAGAATCTAGGACAAGACTGGCCCATAGTACGTGCTTAAAAATATTTGAATGGGTAAACAATAACTAAATGACTAACTAGTGTTTGGAGTGTGTTTACCATCCTCATAGTGAATGCATTTCAAACAGGAAGAGCTGAATGAGGTTATAGTTGAAATGTTACGTGCAGTCATATTATAAAATTATCTGTAATAATTTCTAAGGTAGAGCTGAATACTTTTGCCATCACTTTGCTTACAACCTTCTATAATCAAACTGTACAAGCCTAAAGTGTAGTAAAAGGTTAATATCTGAAAATACCAAGTAGGGAGACTAAAGGGAATTCTACAACTAAAATATTTGCCATTGTTTTAATATCTATTTGATTTCATTTTTAAACAATTTTGTAGGCACTTTTGATTGCTACCCAAGGAATTATAGTAGGTTCTAACATTATTAGCATTTCAAAGGACCTAACGGATCAAGTGTGGCCATTTGGGTTCACTGGTTATGAGCAACAGCAACGAGAGCAAATAGAAAAGATATTAAAAATATACTGAAGAACCATGGTCAAACCAAACCAAACCAAGCCATCCTGAGGAACGAGAGTGGCTCCAGACTTCCAGGAAACAAACTAATGGGCAGGATTGCTGTGCTCTGAATTGGCTCTGGTCATTTTCCTTCTGCGCTTGCCTTGCTGGACTCCAAGTTTAGTCCCTGGTGACAGAATTCTGTGTCCTTAGCTTCAGTCCTAGACTTTGGCTAGAGGAAGGATACTATACCAAGACTGTGCACAATGTCAGGTATCTGCACTAAAAAGGAAGAAAGTGAAAGCCAGGTGCCAAGAAAAACAGCGTTTGCTGTATAAAGGACACATCATTAATTATTTTTTTCTCACGCCAGGGGAGGCTGGAGCTCACAGCCTCAGAGGGTCCCTTGTCTGGAAGAGTCAGCCATTGCGAGGATGTGAAGCCATTTCCCTTCACACCCTGGCTCCCCATCTCATTGTCACCCCCACCCCCACCTCGCTGTCTGTTTTCACCCAGTATCTCTGGACTGTAACCATATCAGTTTATGTAGATGTGTCAACCATCATGTTGCTATCTCACTGGCCAAACACACATCTGAAGGGAAGAAAACTCAGGCAATAGGGTTCAATGGGAAGGAAAGGCATTTAAGAAAGAAAGAACAAAAAACCAAATCATTGTTTTAGAGGCATGACGATCATCAGGAGCTCTGAGCAGTTTGTACATTTTATGCAGAATGAGCAGCCTTTGTGATGCTTGTGAAGATACCTACCTTGGGGAAATACTTTGCAGGATTAAGAGGGAAAAGGAGAGAATTGGATCTCGTTTGAAATTTATAGCCTTCGAAAATATTAACAAAAGCAGTGCTTTCCCCTCAAAAAGCATAACCTTTCCCACCCTGGTATACACTGCGATTTTAGGTGGTGGGTACCCACTGCAGTAAATAACACACAATGTGAAGGTGATTCTCTTTCATATGTCGGATTATGTCAATTTCCCTTTGTAACAAAGATCAGACTCTAGACTCAGCACTTATGATAATAGGTAATGGTGATATTACATTTAAGGTAATCATCTGTTCTTTCTAAATGAAGTTCCTTAAATAGTAAGACAGGTTGAGAGAAATATTAAGAAGGGCACCTGGTGGGGCTCCTGGGTGGCTTAGTCGGTTGAGCGTCCGACTTTCGCTTAGGTCATGATCTCGCAGTTCGTGGGTTCGAGCCCCGCGTCGGGCTCTGTGCTGACTGCCAGCTCAGAGCCTGGAGCCTATTTCGGAGTCTGTGTCTCCCTCTCTCTGACCCTCCCCTGCTCACGCTATCTCTCTCTCTCTCCTAGAAATAAATAAAAATAAAAAAAATTTAAAAAAAAAAGAAGGGCACCTGGATGGTTCAGTGGGTTAAGCATCTGACTCCGGCTCAGTTCATGAGTTTGAGTCCCGCGTCGGCTCTGTGCTGACGATGCAGAGCCTGCTTGGGATTCTCTGTCTCCCTTTCTCTCTGCTCTTCCCCTACTTTCACTCTCTCAAAATAAATAAATAAACTTTAAAACAACAATATTAAGAAAAATTCCAAACTATCCATAGATACAAAGGTGGCTAGGTTACCATGGGAAGAAAAAGATTTGTTTCTTGTTCATGTAAAGTCAACTAAGGTTCCAGGTAGCTCAGGGGTACTTGTACTCTGAGCAGGGGGCTGAGTGCCCTGGCTGTGTCTTGTAGCTTTACCATCTGGAATTATCCCCCAAGTGGGGGAACTTCTTGGTCAACATGGAAGGAAAGGAGACAGCATGGAAAATTGCCCACCAGCTCTTCCCATACCTCTAACCTGAACATTTTGCATATCTCTCCCATTCACATTTCATTGGTCAAAGCAGGATATATGGCCATACTTAATCTCAAAGGGACAAGGAAATGCAGTCCTTCCAAATGCTTACAATGGAAAGAAATTGGAATATTGGTGAGGGATGTCTACGAGCCATGTGAATGGGTAAAGTTTGAGGATTGAAGTATAACTTAATGAAGAAAAAGACCAATTAGTGACTGTATTAAAAGAGAGAAAGAGAGAGAGAGAGAAAGAGAAAGAGAAAGAAAAAGAGAGAGAGACAGAAAGAAAGAAAGAAAGAAAGAAAGAAAGAGAGAGAGAAAGAGAAAAAAAGAAAGAGAGAGAAAGAAAGAGAGAGAGAAAGAAAAAGAAAGAAAGAAGGAAGGAAGGAAGGAAGGAAGGAAGGAAGGAAGAAGGAAGAGAAAAGGAAGGAAGGAAGAAGGAAAAGAAAAGGAAGGAAGGAAGGAAGGAAAGGAAGAAAAAAAGAAAAGAAAGAAAGAAAGAAAGAAAGAAAGAAAGAAAGAAAGAAAGAAAGACAGACAGACAGACAGACACACCTTATGGTGCATGGACAATACGGACAATACAAAATAAAATAGTCATCAGAATCAACCTGTTGGCATTTAACTTTGTCTTACAGAAATTAAACAGTGATATGAACTGGTCACAAAAGATGCTCTTGTCTCTGGTATTTTGTGTTTTGTTCACTAAGGTTTGTGACACTATTCATTCATTGCTTAGACATGTTGTCCCTTCAACAGAGCAGAGTGCATCGGGGCACGAAACCCTATCAGTGACAGGGAAACCCTATCATTTCCCCTGCTTTTCTTGTCTTGCAGACCTGGGTCCACATGCTGGTCATCGTTGGTAGCATCTTGTCTTATTTTTTCTTTGCCTTGGCGTTTGGAGCCATGTGTGTGACTTGCAACCCACCATCCAACCCCTACTGGATTATGCAGGAGCACATGCTGGATCCAGTGTTCTACTTGGTTTGTGTCCTCACAACCTGTGTCGCCCTTCTGCCCAGGTATGGTGTCCTGTCGTCAAGAGAGTAAATAAAGTCATAGACTTAGAATTCTTCAGGCAACTGCAAGAATGGATGGCTGACTGTCCTGTCTACTAGTGGACAAGCCAGCCCATGTGCTGGTGTAAAACACTGGTGTATTAGCTCTTTTACCAGAGAACAAATGTGGTTTAAGCGAACTGGAAAGGATAGGTCTCTCTCATGGAAAATTCTGATGTGGTTGGCATTCCCCAAAGATGGGGCAGCTTCACCCACAAGGTTACATGAAGATCCTTTCCTCTGTCCCTTTGTTCTGCCGTCTCCTACTGGTGTTGCCCTTATCTGCGTGATTGGAGATGACTCACCATCAGCACATCCACGTCCCTGCCTCCAGGAGGGAGAGAGAAAATGGAGTGCAAGCAGCTTTCTCCTTCTCTTCCTTTTCCTCCTCCTCCTCCTCCTTCCTTCTTCTTTCTTCTCTTCTTCTCCTTCTCCCCCCTCCTCCTCTTCCTCCTTCTCCTTCTCCCCCTTCTTCTCCTTCTTCTTCATGCAGAAGTGACCCTGAAGCTGCTCATATCACATTAACTAGAACTTACGTACATGGACTCTGAGTGGCTAAAATGAGTGTTTCTAAAAGGAAACAGGAGAGCCTGCATCCTGAGGGACAAGTATCTGTCTCTGTACAACCTATAACCACTGAAAACTTACCTCCTTTATCTGAGTTCAGTTACCTTTCCCATTTTAGTTTAATTTGCATTTCTAATATTGTATGGGATGGAAATCGCTAAGGAGTATACATGGGTTTTTAATCTATAGCTCTTTATCTTTTTTTTTTTTTTAAATAAAATTGATCTGTTTAGCTGGAAACGCTTTGCCAAAGAGTTGTTCTACCTTCGTAAACATGGTGTGAGAGTCACGTGGTGATTTCAGACTATTCCTTAAGAGAGCCAGCAAACTGGCTCAAAGGCCAAATCTGGCCCGCTGCCTGTTTTTAAAAGTAAATAAAATTTTATTGGAACATAAGACATATTTATGTGTTGTCTATGGCTGATTTTGCACTACAACAGTCGAGGTGAATAGTTCTAACAGAGACTGTCTGGCTTGGAAAGCCTGAAATATTACTATCTCGCCCGCTGGGAGAAAGTTTGCCACCCCCAGTTTGTAACACCAGCATAAGAGCATGGGCATAAGCTCTTTGCTACTGATGGGCATTCCTTCTAGAAAAGTGTAGGAAAGACCCACTGGAGTCCTTCTGTGGTGTTTATAGTTGTGTATATATCACTATATACACACTATATACAACTATAGTTGTATATATATCACTGCTAAACCGAGATACCTCTATACTACTCACTGTTATTATAAGCTTTCAGCTTAAAAACTAACAAGATGGACTTGTAGGATTTATGAAGACACAATTCTTACAAAGTCCTAGTCTGAAAAGAAAAATCCATCCAGACCCCTAAGAGTACAACTCTATCTAACATGGTTGTGGTAGGCTGAGAAAAATGACCCCCTAAAATATACCCATGCCCTAATCCCTGAAACCTGTGAATGTTATGTTCTTTGCTCACATGCAGATGTGGTTAAGGATCCTGAGATGGGGAGATTATCCTGTATTATCTGGGTGGGCCCTAAATTGCAATCATAAGTGTCCTTATGAGAGAGAGGCAGAGGGCGATTTGACACAAGCAGATAGGAGAAAGCACTTCAGCCACAGTGCGAGAGATACCTTGGCCACAAGGCTAAGGAATGCCAGCACTTAGCAGAAGCTGGAAGAGATAAGGACTGCATTTCCCCCTAGAGCCTCTAGACGGCGCATGGCCTTTCCAACCCCTAGATACTGGTTCAGTGAACCGATGTCAGAATTCTTGGCCTTCAGGAAGTACTTGGGTGGTTCAATAGGTTAAGCATCTGACTTTTGATTTTTGGCTCAGGTCAGGATCTCATGGTTCATGAGTTCAAGCCCTGAGTCAGGTGCGGTGCTGACAGCGCGAAGCCTCCTTGGGATTCTCTCTCCCTCTCTCTCTCTGCCCTTCCCAGCTCTCTCTCTCTCAAAATAAATAAACTTAATAGTAATAAAAAAAAAAATAGAACTCTTGGCCTTCAGAACTGTGAGAATTTGAGAATAAAGTTTGGTTGTTCTAATCATCAAGTTTAAAGTAATTGGTACAATGGCCCTATTAATAACTAATAGACTTTGATATGGGGAAAATGGGTGCTGCTGTCACAAATACCTAAACATGTGAAGGTGGCTTGGAAACTGGATAATGGGCAGAGACTGGAAGAAGTTAGAGGCACATGATAGCAAATGCTAGACTTCTTTAAACAGACATTTAAACAGAGACATTAAGGTTCCTGTTGGTGGGGATTCAGAAGCAAGTGAGAAGCACGGGTTGGGAAAACCATCTCATCTTAGAAAATACATAGACAGCCTCAAACCAAATGTGGCTATAATTGTGGAGAACAGTTAGACAGAAATGAGGAACATGCTATTGGAAATTTGAGGAAAGGGGATCTTTGCAATATAGTGGCAGAAAACGTAGCCAGTGTGTATTCTGTTATGTGGAAAGCAGAATTTATAAACTACGAACTTGGATGTTTAGGGTTGAAGATTTGGCCTGGTTTCTGCTTGCCGCTTAGAGTAAAATGTGAGAGAAGAGATTGAGAGAAGGCCTGTTAAACCCAGAGAAGCCAGATTTAGGAAAATTCTCAACCTATCCGGATTTTAAAAGTTGTTAAAATTAAGAGATTGGCTTTGGGCACAGTGCTCTAGAGAAAAGGCCAACAGTGTGGCCAGACAGCCTTTCATTAGCACTGAAGAGAGTAGGTCTGTGACTTATGGGTCCCTTCAACCGTCTCCACAGCCACCAGGAAGAGATGGGATCATATAGGAAAGATCTGTGGAGGACCCTCACCTAATGGCATAAATCCACGTGACATATATTGGATACCCACAGGGTTTCTGAGAATGCCGTACCAGCATAAACCCTGACAGCTTGGACTGAAAGGGACAAGTTTGTAGTAATGTGTCACAGTACTCACAGGGAACTAAGAGCCAGCATTTTGTGAATGTTTACTATGTGCCAGCACTCTGTCTGCTTTACACGTATCAGCTTATCTAATCTAACATGAAGCCTATGATCTAGCACTATTGGCACCTCTACTTCTAAGATTTTCTTTTTTATGTATTTGACAAGCACTCTCAGGGCACTCACTGTTTTCCAAGTGCTTTCCAAATATTAACGTACTATTGTTATTGCGTCCGTTTTATAGTTTGCTTATCTTTCCCTTTTACCTCAGGAAGGCAAATGGCCACCAGACCCTTTTACTTTTTCTAATTGGGGGGTATTTTTTGTGTCCCATGCTGCATTTGAGGTGACTGTAACTCTGTGGTGCTTTTTGTAACCTAGGTTCGTATATCGAGTTCTTCAGGGATCCCTGTTTCCATCTCCAGTTCTAAGGGCTAAGCACTTTGACAGACTGACTCCAGAGGAGAGGACTAAAGCTCTCAAGAAGTGGGGAGAGGCTGGAAAGACGGGCCAGGTGACACCTACGTACGCTGACCACTCAGACGCTGCGTCAGAGAAAAGAGCTACGTCTGGCCCCGATGCTGTCTTTGCAATGATGTCAGCGCCTTCTCATCCTGTTGAGCAGGATGACTTATCTGTACACGAAACTGCTTTGGACTCAGACTGCTGTGAAGCCAAGGACTCAGGGATGGCTGGGCCCCCAAAGGGTTAAAAAAAAAAAAAAAAGTAGGGTGCCCTACTTGGAGTGCAAATATTCCTTCAGATTTGGAAGAGGGACTTTGAAGAGGCAGCTCTATCAAGAATGAGGTCGATTTTTCCCTAAGGGACATGAGCATTCCTTCCACTGTGCTTGGAAGAGCCAGTGTGCAGACCCTTTATTGTATGTTTGTAGATACATTTGTAAAAGAGGTTGGAGTGTGACCTGAACAGGGTTTAGGGAGGTGAAATATTTAATTCAGAATCAAATGCTTTTATGAAACTTTTTGGATTTTGTAAAAGCTCTTTTATTGTCTTCGAAGTGCAGACATTCTTAAAGGATTCCTTTGAGATGTTTTTATTTAACTGGGAGAACTCCGGTTCCAGGGAAATGTTTTCAGTGAGCAGACTCCAATCTGAATTTTTAAATGAAGAAAAAAAAGCGGTTTTTTAGATCAGTTCGAACTCCAAAGAGAAGAAAATGTTATAAATGGTCCATTTCCAGAGAAAAAATTCAAAGAGCCTTTTAAATGACAATGTACCTAAACAAGGGTAATAACTGTACTATTTAAATGTAGCCAGTGACTATTAATAGCCTCTTTCATGCAGGAAGATGCCTTTGGTTGTCTGACTGCAGATGCCAGGCATACCTCTCTGCTCACGGCAGTGCTCTCCAGCGGAGTGTTCACTGGGAAAGGGCAGAGGGACGCCAGGGTTCTGTAGGGATGTGTTCCTCTCTCAGCTTTCGCTCAAAAGAAGACTTTTTATGAGGTCTGCCTCTATGCGGCCGTTGTCAGTTGGGAAACGCAGTCCACACGTATGGCAGACAGAGTGAGCTGCGTGTCTACCCATTTGGCAATCTCTTGTATTCTAAAACTTACAATCAAAAGCCTGAGAAAAATGAGACAATCAATTTCAAAACAGTCTTTAAGAGACCATTTGAGGGTTCGTGGTCTTTACAGAATCCTACAACTTCTCCCATGTTGTAGCTTTTAAAAATGAGGTGTTATGAATTGGGTCTGATACAGGTGGTTCTCAGAAGGATTCCATGAGGCTCTTAGAAAACTTTTTTTTTTTAAATACATTTTAGGACAGGAATGTTGATAGCAAGTTACTTGCTGTCACAAATCATGTATGCTGGCTTTAGTTGGAACAAAGACTAGTTTACAAAGTAAGCCCAGTTATTATAATATCATCTAGTCTCATTGAACTCTTTTTAAAATTCGATATCTATTCATCTGAAAATTGTCAGCCACTAGTCACCCAGAATCTCCTTCCTGAAATCTCCATGCTAATGTTCTCTGTCTGTATCAAGGTCTTAGGACTATTAATCTGTTATTCTCAGGGCTTAATTTTTCCCTGATACCTACTTTCCTGGTCTGACTTTCTTTCCTTCCTTCCTTCCTTCCTTCCTTCCTTCCTTCTCCCTCCCTCCCTCCCTCCCTTCCTTCCTTTCTTCCTTTCTTTCCTTCTTTCTTGTTACTTTCTGATACTACTGCAAATACTCTTATATAGACTGATTTCCAGAACTTTCAAAATCCCACATGGCTATTGGAAGTTGCTTTCTACTTTCTTAATGATGTTTTAAAATAAACTGTTTAATAAATAATGTGTATGAAAAACTGTCATCACTCCTATGGATACCACTGACCCCAGTAGTAATTGCTGCCAGAGCTTAAAAGGAAACTCTTAAAGCACAGCTTTTACCAGAACATTGTAATGGCCTTTTCTTACATGGAAAAATCAGTAGTGTCATATCATCCATTATCCTCCCAGCAGCTGGCATTCATTCTCTGAATATCGATAAAGGGTTAGAATGTAAAGATAAAATGAATAAACCAAGAAGACTAAGAAAAAAAGTCAGGTTTCCAGATGTCAAGTATCTGTACATAAGAGTAGAAGAAACTCGAGTATTCGTGTTATGAGTCCGCAGTCTCCTACCCACAATTGTAAAATCCCAAGAGCTCTGAAACAGGTTTTTCATAAATTAGGCACAAATTAACAGACAGATGTAAAGCTATTTATTTAATGTAATTATTCAGATATTTTGCTATCAAAATGTGTTGTATTACTGGGTGCTAAACTATTATATTTTTTATTCTGAAAAATTCTGGATTCTGAAACACAGCTAGTCCTCAGGCAAAAGAGATTTGGGGTCTATATTAAGCCCTTAACAGGCCTCATTTACAAGTGCATAACTTTTACACTAAGTTATTACATTTTGGTGTTCAGTATATTTTCCCAAATTTGAGGGGACCCAGCATTAGATCATTGTTCCTTGGAGCCAGAAAAAAATTGATTAATAGTATATCTTTTGCGGTATAACTTTATCCCAAAAGATTTATGAAAGAATTGTTTCAGGCTCCCAAAATGTACTCTGTAGACATGAAAGACTCTTGCAGTCTTACCAGGACTAAAGTTTTCTTTGGACACTTAAGTGACCTGAGACTATTAGCAACCTCTCATTTCAAAAAGCCACCCGTCACCTAAAATAAGAGCACCCTCCTGTGAGAGTGAGCTCCAAGACAGGTAAATTTGGATTGGTTGGCGGCTGGGGGCCAACAGTTATAGCAGGGGGCACAGTTTTCTGGGACTTGCTCTCCAGGTTCCGTGTCCGTTGAAAAAAAAAAGGATTGTGCCATTTTATTTTATTGCAGGTTATTTAAAACAAGTACAATAGGTACAGTTGACTGAACAGAAGTTGAGCAAGGCTAAAAGCTATTACATTATGTACCTACAACTATAACAAAACTGACATCATGTTCTTGAACTTCCATACAGTTGTGCCCGTCATTCCGTTGCTGGGTTTCACATTCTCAGTAGGTTCACACAAACTAGAGACTAGGAGAGGAATAACATGGAACGTGTCAAGACAACTTTTTGAAACCGCAATATGTGGACACGTTGAAAAGAGGAGAAAACTACATGTATAAAACTGCAGATAGTCTCTGCTGAGGCAGTCCGGGCGGGGGTTGCTTGCTGGTGAAGGTTAGTAGGGAACCCTACTTGTTCGAAAGGCATTTGGATGTTGCAAATGGATCCCTAACTAAATCATTTACATGTGAAGATCTGTATTGTGAAGCTTTTTAGTGGGGAGAGGTTGATGCACATAAAGTGGCCTTGTGCTTAAAAACATTAAAAAAATTTTGTTTTAATTATCAACAGGAGGAAATGGCAGCAACACCAGATATTAAATATGCTTCAAGGAAAGTTACAAAATGTGTTACTCCCGGCAAACTTGAACTGTGCTTTGGGATGCGTTTCTGTGACTCTATTGTTATGGGTGAACGCAGGAAAATTGGGAAATAAGGAATTGGGGTCGGGCGCAGTTTAATTTTCATCTTCAAAAATTGAATCTCTCCAGTCTAAAGCAAGTTCTCCTTGGCAAAGTTTAATCTCAATTCACTGTCAAACAGCCAAAACAAAATGTTTCCCACGAATATTCTTCTGGTTGTTAAAATCTCAGTCAGCCCATTCGCCCTGAACAAACGTCAGCTCTGGAGAAGGTTCAATGGAGACTTTTCTATAAAGTTACATCCTTGATTTGAGTTCAGAGGGGACAGTCCTCTGAGGAATGCTAATGTTGATGTCTGAAGACTTTGTGTTCAATATGTTTCCATTTCAGGTACCTCAATGGATGCTACTTGTCTTTTATCTCTGTCCACTGTAAGTTCTCAGAATTATGGAAACTTGAGAAGAGTAATAGTAAACATTTAACTTTGTAAATTATGTTGGCTTTTAATAAAAGAGAGCCTCCAGCATTAATATTGCAATTTGCCACCGTGCTCGAGAAACAAAAACTGGCAAAGATTACTCATCGGGGATCTCTGTCCTCTCTGTGACTCGAAGAAAGAGAATTTTCCATAACCTGTTCTCCTAGCACCTGCCCTATTCCAGGGCTGATAAATTTTGTGCTAAGGTCAAGGTTAGGCCTGGCAAAAGAACAAGATCTGCTTTTCTTTGTTTTATGGGTTTTTTTTAGACTCTCATTCAACTTGAAATAAGAGAAAAGTAAAGTTGAAACAAAACTGCATAAAATGAGACCAAAACAAACATGAAAATTTGCAGCGCACGGCTGAGCATCACGGTCCACGGAAAGTGCTTCTGTTCAGCTCTCTGCGGGAAGCTCTCCACAGTCAAAAAGGCCATTTGCTTTGAATGTAGCTGACAAAAGTCTCTGATCGTCTTTGGAATTAGTTTAGGAGAAAGGTATGGACGTACATTTGTCTTTCAATCCATTCGACGAAGTATGACACATTGCTGTAAACCCCAGGCCCCAGGACTTTGGAAAAGCATACGGAGCCCCACGACGTTAAACCAAATAATGTCCATTGTCCTCCAGGCCGCTCACAAACAAGTGGCCCACCGCTGTCACCCTGTAATGAATAGCAGTGCACATTAGTCACTGGTATTTCAGAGCCCTCATGGCGTCCGTGTTATCCTGAGGGTGCAATAAAGGCAAACCTGGCTTAACCAACTTCTTGGAAAGTTTTAACAAAGCTCTCAGTGCCAGCTGGTGGCACTTTCCACTACACAAGTGGAACTTGCAAAGGAACATTTTACACTCTGATCTTTAAAAGAATGGAGGTGGGGCACCTGGGTGGCTCAGTCGGTTAAGCATCCAATTTCAGCTCAGGTCATGATCTCACAGTTCATGGGTTCGAGCCCGGTGTCGGGCTCTGTGCTGACAGCTAGCTCAGAGCCTGGAGCCTGCTTCAGATTCTGTCTCTCTCTCTCTCTCAGACCCTCCCCTGCTCATGCTGTCTGTCTGTCTCTCTCTCAGAGATAAGTAAAACATTAAAAAGAAACTTAAAAGAATGGAGGTTACTTGGGAAAGGGCTACATTCTTTGTTTTCCGGCAAATTAGAAGATTTCTCAGTCATTTCCTGTGCTATATTAACATCAGGCATCATTTTCTCTACTTAGCATATCAGTAAAAGGCGAAAGATTTATATGATCTGAAGAGAAACCAGAGTATTCTACTTAGCGTATCAGAACTAATTCTCTCCTAGTTTGATCTCGCTCCTTAACTTTGAGTCATTTTATGAAGTTGGAAGTACCCAAATGGAACAAAGATTTTGTTTTCTCCACCAAAAAGTACTTAGAAAAAGAAAAAAGATTGCAGAATAACCCTATTTTCAAGATTCTTGCTCTGTGAATGAGTGCATTCAGTAAAAGACACTGACAACTTGCTTGATTTCTTAACAGATCTTAAGATCTGTCCAATTAGTGTACTTGAATGGAAAACACCACATAAGAATTATTTCCAGCAAGTTATTTTGTGGATAACCTATATTCTATTTCACATGCACGGGGATTTTCATTCTTGACATCTAACTTGAGGCGTTGCAGTTCTTTTACCCACATATAATTAAGACACTGTGGCTTTACAAATGTTAATATTTGTTACACCTGAAAAGATCACAGATTAGGCAAGTTCTGCACGGCCTCAAAAGAGAGGAATTGATATCCTGGAAAATAAGGATGTAAATGTGGGAATTCATGGTGGGAATTTACCAATAATCCTTGTCCTGTAAGAATTTCAAACTTGGAATGAGATAGATGGTCTTCGCCGCTCTGGTCATGTTGGAGAAAAACAGTAATTATGTTTGTTGATCCTCCTCTAAACACTTTCCCTTGGATTAGCTCATTTAATCCTCATGAAATCCCTATGAGTTGACAATAATTATAACATGTGTGTTGGAGGCACTGAGCCTGAAGCACAGAGCTAGCTTTAGACCCAGGCCATCTGACACCATGACTCCAGCTCCAGAACTACTTCGTCTCAGAAGCGTTAGCAAATACTACTGCTATTAGAGTGAAATGGAGTTTGTTTTTAATTTTTTTAAACATTTATTGAGAGACAGAGAGAGACAGAGCATGAGCATGGGAAGGGCAGAGAGAGGAGGAGACACAGAATCTGAAGGAGGCTCCAGACTCTGAGCTGTCAGCACAGAGCCTGATGTGGGGTTCAAACCCACAAACCACGAGATCATGACCTGAGCCAAAGGAGGATGCTTAACCAACTGAGCCACGCAGGTGCCCTGCGAAATGGAGTTGGTTTTTTTTTAATGCTTTATTTATTTCTAGGAGAGAGAGAGAGACAGCGTGAGCAGGGGAGGGTCAGAGAGAGAGGGAGTCACAGACTCTGAGACAGGCTCCAGGCTCTGAGCTGGCAGTCAGCACAGAGCCCAACAAGGGGCACGAACCCACGAACCGAGAGATCATGACCTAAGCGAAAGTCGGACGCTTAACCGACTAAGCCACCCAGGCACCCCCTGTTTTTGTTTTGTTTTTTTTAATTTTTGGTGTTTATTTATTACTGAGACAGAGAGAAACAGAGCGTGAATAGGGGAAGGGCACAGAGAGAGGGAGACACAGAATCTGAAACAGGCTCCAGGCTCCGAGCTGTCAGCACAGAGCCCGATGCAGGGCTCAAACCCACAAACCGTGAGATCATGACCTGAGCTGAAGTCGGACGCTTAACCAACTGAGTCACCCAGGTGCCCCCAAAATTCAAAAAAAAATCAAAGTTTTTGACTGCGCTGTGTGCTTTGTGGAAAATGGAGATCTTTGCATTCCTAACGTTCCAATGCCATAAGCCCAAATAGTATAGACAGACCTTGCAAGAGGCTGAATAAATTGCTCTGCCTGGAAGCCAAAATGAATTTTTTTAAAGCAAAACTTACTAGAAACATTTTGTCCGACAAATTCCACAGTTGTTTCGTCTTCCCTTGTGCAAAAGCAATAGCAAAATGCTGACTTAATTAGGGTGAGCTGCTTATTATGTCAGAGTGTTATTAACATTGGACATGCCGACGTTACCTCCAAAAAAGAAGCCCGTTCAGAGAAGGGAATGGGCAAGGGGTACATGGTAACTTGGGAGTTCAGTATACTGAAAGATGCTGTCGATAAAATCAAATGTAATTAACATTAACAACAACAACAACAAAAACGGGGATGTGTACAGGCTGGTATCTCTATACTTTCAGATCAGGAATTTAGCCAAATAACTATTCAGCATCTTCTCTGCAAGGTTCTGTGCTAGGATCTATGCAGATGAAGAAGGCACTATTTTTTGTCCCAGAGAGGTCAAAGGTCTGCTTGGGTACCAAGCGTAACTCTACTTGAAAGCCAGGTCTAAGGACCATGAGAAAGGAATCTTCAAAGGACCGAGCGATTACCGCCAAGTGGACGGGAACAAAAGTGCCTTCCCATGATGGGGATTTTGAGTTAGGCCCTAGTGAGACAAACAGACAAGCGTCAAGTGGAGAGCAAGAGAGGAGAAAGGAGCAATTCAAACGCAAGGGATTGTACAGCAAAAGGCACAAGTTGCTCGTTTTGGTCTTCTTCCTCTTTGTCATATTGGGCTTTAGGCCAAAGTTTATGTTGGGCTTCAGTATTGATCCCCGTGATTGATTTCTAGACCTTCACAGAAGGGTCTACAGCTTCCAATGTCGGCTACGGATGTAATTAAGGAAGATAATGAAAGGTTCTGATGAATAATCTTGCTCCAGACCTGATGAAAACAAAAAAGTAGCTTTTGATGATTTGTTTTGTATTCGTCTCCCTAGGGATGTATTATGGAGTATCTGGTATGCATTTGCGTCTCCCACAGTGTTGAATTCCAACTACTCCCAAGGTCGGGAAGGCCTAGTCCTACCAGGCAATGTGGTATGAACCTGGCTGTGCCTGTACCTGGGCTTCAATTCTCTTTCAAAGAACACCTCCCTTCTCTTTTAGCAAGTAACAGGGGATGAAGAGGCACTCATTTGGGGTGGGCCTCCAGATTGTGCTGGGAACGGGGAGAGATGGATGCACACTAATCGCTGCTACCGGGAGTGTAGAGGTTGAACACCTGGACCCTGAAGCTATACTTCCTGTGTTCACATTCTCACTCTACCACCTCCATGCTGGGTGATTTGGGGCAAATCACTTCACCTCTCTGCTCCCTTGTTTTCCTGCTTTGTAAAATAGTACAAACAATGTTACTGCCATAAGAGCTGGTTGTGAGGATTACATGAGTTACGAAAAAGCACTTGGAAGAGATACTGGAACACACAAGCACCAACTGATAAATACTAATGATACAGTTACTATTCATTGTGCCGGACATTGCACACACGTAGGTGAAAGATAGGGGCTTTCACATACATGGGCTCGGGTAATCATAACCACACCCTGAAAATTAGAATCAGCCCCATCTTCTGAGAAAATTCTAGAGAAACTTCTCCAGGTCACATTGGTCTTACAGGCAGAGATAGGATCTCACCCAAAACTTCAGGCTGCACATTCTGTGAACCAAGATCCACACCACGCTGCCTCCCCAAACACTTTTTCTTTTTCTTTTTCTTTTTTGGCTTGGGGAATCAAACCTGGGCCTCTTGCATGAAGGTAGGGATTCCTCCACCACCGGCCACCTCAGGTGGACGATTTGTGGTCAGGAAGCAGAGAGACTGTGGCCTCAGGGAAACCCCAAAGGAGCCACCTGCCTCCCTCTTTCCCGTGACAATTAAGGAATCGCTGTTGGGCCATTTCGAGCCCCCCGATTAGCCTGTTTTGAAATAGGCCGCCCAAAGTGTTCTTTTATTATGTTGTGTGAGTGGTGATGATATTGTTGATCTCTTCTTCAATTCTAAAATGCGAGGGGCAATCTGATTTACTCCACAGCAGTGAAATAACAAGAGTCTTTCATAGCAGTGGCACGGTCATAAGTAGCACTGTTATAAACTTCCTTGAAGGAGAAAGAGAAATTAACAATCCCGTTTACAATTGCACCAAAAAATGATAAGCTATCTAGGAATAAACTTAACCAGAGAGGTGAAAGACCTGTACTCTGAAAACTGTCAAACACTGATGAAAGAAACTAAAGATGACACAAAGAAATGGAAAGACACTCCATGCTCTTGGACTGAAAAGAACAAATATTGTTAAAATGTCTTTACTACCTACAGCAGTCTACAGATTTAGTGCAATCTCTATCAAAATACCAACAGCACTTTGCACAAAACCAGAACAACATTCCTAAATTTATATGGAACCACAAATGACCTCGAATAACGAAAGCGATTTTGAAAAAGAAAAGCAAAGCTGGAAGTTTCACAATTTCAGACTTGATGTTATATCACAAGGCTGTAGTGATCAAAACTTTCTGCTACTGGCACAAAAATAGACACATAGATCAACAGAACAGGATAGAAAACTCAGAATAAACCCACAAGTATATGGTCAATAAATCTTCAACAAAGCAGGAAAGAATATCCAATGGGAAAAAGTCTCTTCAAAAAACGGTGTTGGGAAAACTAGTCAGCATGTACATGCACAGGCAGTAATGTCTCTGACATTGGCCACAGCAACATTTTTCTAGGCAACAGAAATAAAAGCAAAAATAAAGTGATCTATTGTATCTAAAATTATCTACACCGAAATAAAAAGCTTCTGCACAGTGAAGGAAACAATCAGCAAAAACTAAAAGAGAGCCTATGGAATGGGGGAAGACATTCACAAATGACATACCCAATAAAGGGTTAGCATCCAAAGTATATAAAGAATTGATACAACTCAAGACCCACAAAACAGATAACTCAATTAAAAAATGGGCAGAAGACACGAACAGACATTTCTCCAAAAAACATATCAGATGGCCAACAGACACATGAAAAGGTGTTCAATGTCACTCATCATCAGGAAAATGCAAATCAAAACTACAATGAGGTATCACCTTACACCTGTCAGAATGGCTAAAATGCAAAAATACAATAAACAAGTGTTAATGAGGATGTGGAGAAAAAGGTACCCTCTTGCACTGTTGGTGGGTATGCAAACTGGTACAACCACTGTGGAAAGCAATATGGAGGTTCTTCAAAAGGTTAAAAATAGAACTATCCTATGATCCAGTAATGGCATTACTAGGTATTTATCCAAAGAATAAAACAATTCTAATTCAAAGAGACCCATGCACCCTGATGTTTACAGCACCATTATTTATAATAGCCAAGTGTTCATTGATTGATGAATGGATAAAGAAGATGTGGTGTTTATTTATACACAATGGAATATTATTCAGCCATAAAAAGAACGAAATCTTGCCATTTGCAGTGACATGGATGTAGTGTGAGAGCATAATGCTAAGCAAAGTAACTCAGTCAGAGAAAGACAAATACCAAATGATTTCATTCATATGTGAAATTTAAGAAACGAAACAAGCAAAGGAGGAAAAGAAAAAAGAGACAAACCAAGAAAGAGACTCCTAATTATAAAGAACAAACTGATGGTTGCCAGAGGCGAGGTGGGTAGAAGGATGGGTGAAATCAGTGATGGAGATTAAGGAGTGCACGTGTGATGGGCACTGGGTGATAAATGGAACTGTTGACTCAGTATATTGTACACTTGAAACTAGTATAACATTGTATGTTAACTATACTGGAATTAAAATTAAAAAATGGAAAGCAAAAAATAACCTTTTTGTTCTTGCCTGGTTTCCAGTTCAATATAATATTCAATGAATGTTTATTATATGAAAATAAAAACGCCTCCCTGTATTGCTAAGTTTGCATGCTTGGGAAACTACTCTGACTACGGAAACTACTGAAACTACATGACTATGAATCCTGGGTGCCTAAAGCAATCAACGTGGGAGCGATCGACTCCTGAGACAAAGGGAGTTCTCTCACACACCCTGGAAGGTGGGGTGTTGTGTGTGCTTTAACGCCATCACCTTGATGGCTGAAAACATCCTTTGGTGTCCCTCTGCTGTGGGCAGGGAAGAGAGACGGGGAGGGGAAGCCTGGTTGGAGCCATGATTACCATTAGCTTCTCATAGAACTTGTTTGTCTTGGCTGCTAAGATGGGCCAGACAATTGCTGTTCTTCCTTTTGCTGACCCAGGGTGCTATTCCCCATGCAGTAGGATGAGAAAGCTGAGGGCAACCTGGGTGAAGGGCATGGTGGTAGTTAGGAGGATCACTTGGGTATTGGGTAAAGTACATACTGTGAAAAATTAAACATTTGGTAATAAGCAATGTTCAAAAAATATTCCCAAAGGGCCACACATGAATCATAATGAGTTTATATGGACCCATTGATGTTATCGCTGAACTGAATCTCCTCAGTAACCAGAAAGCAACTTACCATGCATGAGTCGACTGTGCCGGACTCATAGCCGGCACATATCATCCGGGTGGTGATGGTCTTCATGTCAAAGTAGGATTGGCAGTGCTCCAGAGAGATGATGCGGACTTCTCCCTCTTGCAGCTTAAAAGGCACTGGATTTTTTTTTTTTTAAAGGAAGAAAAAAACACAATATGTAAGAGGGTAAGATGACTCAAGATGAGGCTAACTGTATATGAACTGATTCCATCTGTATGCCAGGAGCACCAAAATCTTTACTTAAAGCATCATTTCAAAGACTAGTCTTGTTTGGCATCAGAATTTTCCAATTAGAAGTGTTGATAGGAATCATCTCGTCAAAGTCCTTTATTTTATCCATGGGAAAACTGAGGCACAGACTCATCTGTAACTCGGTTAGGTCACTTGGCTCGTGCTTTTCCTCCTCTTAATACATATTGCAACAAGAACAACAGCTAACAATAGGCCAGGACCTGCACTCTGGGCCTCTTTAATCTTTGCAATAATCCTGTGAAATAGACCATTGCCATTGTTTTTTCCATGGTAGAGTAATCTAGAAAGTCAGGGTTAATCAGACCTTTCTAACTGAATTCAGACCCTCGCTCTTCATGCCAGGCCATATATGTGGTACGTGCAATGTCACGTGATTGCTCTGAGTTTGGTGTGGCTATTGTGGAAACAATACAAGTAGACACAATATAAAGCATATTCTGCTGCTATACCACGTCACGGTACTAATTATAACTCTGAAAAACCAAGAGCCACAGGAATGGTGACATCACATGCCTAACACTGCCTTCAAAAGTCTTCCATGGGAGCTTGTCAGAAGGCATTGACTCATTTCTATCTTTTGACTTTTTCCTCCTGTCCTCAACTGATCACATAGAAAAGAAACTCAACTTAGCCCCAGACTTATCTGACTGAATTTTGAGAAGAAGGAAAAAAAAAAAAAAACAAAAAAACTGTCCTTCAAATTGGCAGTAGCTAAGGGATAATGGGACATCAATATACATCAGCATTCCCAAGAGCTGTGCTGGTGTTCTTGATACAGTCTGGGTGGCCAGCACTTACCGTAAAGTAAATGTCTCATTGATTACATTCTTATTCTCAACTTTTAGTAGGTCCGACAACACGAGGGAATACATTATGGGGCTGGGAGTAGGTAGTACAAATTGTTTAATTTTTAAGTTTTGTAGGTTTAAATCATCTAGGGAGCCAAACTATTTTAATCAATTGAAACAGGCGAATAGCAAATCAGGTTTCCTTCTGGAAGGACTTACAGCTTGTGACAGATGTTGACAAGACCAAATCATAACAGGGAATTGGACATGTGGCCGAGCCGCCTGACCGCGGGGCTGAAACTGCCTGGCCTCTGGAGAGTGACTTTGCCTGCAGAGCGCCACTCACTGGTAGAGACGGCGTGAAGCCAGCAAGACTGAGAAACCCGATCTCACGGGGCAGCCCGGGGCAGCGGCAGCGGCTCCCCGGAGAAAGAATCTGGGGTGCAGAGAAGGACTTTTGGGGCTGCATGTGACCGTGGCAGGTCTACACACCGGGAAGTGCTGACATCTCCCGCGTGCGTGGAAGGCGGGTGTGTGACACGCGCACCTCGTATTCGCTCTCTGTGGCTGTATTTTTAGAAATGCAAATGGGAACCTGGTGCCAAAGGCTGGGCGGTAACATCGTGTTTTTCAGGTACAAGCTGAAAAGCAAGAGCTTCTGAGGATGGTGGCTTACTTTTGTTGCCCATGTGTCCCCAGCCTGTGATGTAGCAGTACGTATCGGGCTCCAAGGACTGGTCTGGGCCGGGTAAGCAGACGGGCCGCACGTAGCTGGTTTCGGCGATGTCTTCACTCAGCTCCACCATGCTGATGTCGTAGTCCACCACCGCTCGACTGTAGCGAGGGTGCAGGATGATGCTCTTCACCAGGCGCGTCTGCGTGAACGTCGACGGGTGGTCGAGATTGTTGATGCCAAACACCACTTTCCAAACGGCAGCGTTCTCTCTCCTAAAATGATCAGTTCAAGAGCTATTGGCATCTTAAACTCAAATTTACATTGTAAAAATGTACATGCAATTTTTAAAAAGTGAATTTTATTTGTTTTGAGAGAGAGAGGAGAAAGAAAGAGCTGGGGAGGGGCAGAAAGAGGAGAGAGAGAGAGAGAGAGAGAGAGAGAGAGAGAATCCCAAGCAAGCTCCCTGTTGGTCAGCGCAGAGCCTGACACAGGGCTCAAACTCATGAACCTTGAGCTCATGACCTAAGCCAAAACCAAGAGCTGGATGCCTAACAGACTGAGTCACCCAGGTATCTCTAAAATGTACATGTAATTTTTCAAATATTTTATTTATGTAAATATTGGCTCTTTCCCTGCCCAATGTATTTATATAAGAAGCACCTCTATAATGGCCTGAGCAATTTGTAAGTAGGTATTCTTGTAGCAAGCAAAGCTCATGCTTCTAGAATGGGGCTGTTTCGGAAAATAAAACTGGTTCAGTTTGGAAGGCAGGCAGGGTAGTTACTTGCTTCACTGAGTGGGAAAAATAATAAAAAGACATGAAGAAGAGAAAGGAAATTCTGGGGCACGGAGAGCTCTGAAAGATAAGTGAGTAAAGTGTTTTAAGGTGGAAATTGACTAGAATAATCCCAGCAAGTGCTGAAAAACAATAGCATTTTGTGAGACTGACCACTGGAAGGTGTGGTAAACTTGTTAAGCCTTTTGGCTTGAAATTTTCAAAAGGTTCCTCCAAAAACTTGCCATTTTTTGGAGGCACTTACTCCTTCTCAGAGGAATTTCTAGGTCTTGGCTTTTTATTCTCCTTGCTTTTCATTTTTCCTCTGGTCTCCTCTTCTTCTCTGCTCTCAAGTCTATGTCGAAGTGCCTCCAGGCTCTACCGTCAGTCTTCGTATTCCCTACTCATCCCCTTGAAGATTTCATCCAGTCCAATGGTTTAAAATGCTACCAAATCCTGGTTAACTCGTAAACATGTATCTCTAGCTCCCCCCTCCCCCCTGAGCTGCAAATTTGAATACCCAATCATCTACTCAACACATTCGCTTGTATATTTAACAATAGCTAAGGTTTTTTTAGTGCTTGCCACACTTTTGACAATGTTCTAAGCATTACAGATGCTTAGTACTTATAACCCTGTGACACAGTTGAAACGTCTTTCTCTTATACCAACATCATCTGCATCTGCAGGTCTTCACTTTCAAATATACCCTGAATCTTGTTGTTTCTCCCTCTTCCACAACCTATCTTAATGTAACCACTGTCAAGTACTTGGACCACTGCAATGGCCTCCCCAAAGGAGGCCATTCTACACTTAGCCCCCTGAGACCATTTTCCTCACAGCAGCAGAGTGATCCTTTTAAAAGCAAAATTAGAGGGGCACCTGGGTGGCTTAGTCAATTAAGTGTCCCACTCCTAATTTGGGCTCCGGTCATGATCTTACAGTTCATGAGTTCGAGCCCAGTGCAGAGATCACATGGGATTCTCTCTCTCCACCCCTCCCCTGCTCTCTCTTGCTCTCTCTCTCTCTAAGTAAGAAGTAAGAATTTTAAAAAATTAGATTGAGTCCATCTCGTGCTCATAACTCTCCAGGGAAATTGAATCACACTGGAGACATTGTAGACTTCTCCCCATGGCCCCTGAGCTGACTTGCTCCATTCCAACCTCAAGAACTTTCTAGTTTTGGACATGCTGAGGATATCCCCAACAAAGGCTCTTCCCTTTCAGCTCCCATATGGTTCCCACCTTAACTGCTTCTCTTCTTTGAGGTCTCAGCTCAAACACCACCTTCTCACAGCTATCCTCCTTGCCACCCAGTCTAGGCTTTATTCTGTCCCCATCACTCTCTACTCTCAACCCTGCTTGAATTTTTATCCCATTGATATCAATGATATCAACACATCTGTTGGTCTATTCTCTGCCTTGTACCCAGCATACAAGCCCCGTGAGGCCAGGGACTCGGCCGATCTTATTTGCAGGCACCAGGAACAGGTACGTAGCAGGTTCTCAACAAGTATTTGCTTCATGATGGCTCAATGCATGAACATTTATTAGGGGCCAAATCTGGCCACCTAGGCAAGGTCTATTCTTCATCAACTCCTCCCCACCCCCTCTACCGTTCCCAGTCCCTCCTCCAGAATAGGCCAGGAGCAAAGGAGTGGAGCGGACCGCAGTGCCAGTGGAGCTGTTTTAGCAGACACCCCCTCACATAGTGTTAGCGTCGCTGAGCCATGTCAACTATTCCCACTTGGAGCTTGCTCAACTAAAGTAGGTTGATCTGACCCACTAGAAGGTTGTTTTTCAGTCCAGGCTGAACACTGAATCATGTGGGGAGCTCTTACATACTGATTTTCTGGGCATCACCCCACATCAGTTGAAAGCTTTGGGCTACGTGAATCAAGATTTTTAAGAGCTCCCAAAGAAGTCTCTGACAAAAACTCACCCACGTCCCTTCTTCTTCTTTCTTTTTACTTTTTTTTTTTTTTTTTTGCATGCTTTCCTTCACTATGTTCTCATGGCAAAGATTCAAAAAGTTGAGATTTCAGGAGGGTGAGGAAAGAAGTGGCCAAGGTCAGCATTCAACCTGTTTACAGTAATGCTGGATTCTTGGAGTGCCCTCTACTAAAACACTCCTCTAAAAAAAGTAGTCCATGGATTGTAAAGAAAAATAATATTAGGGCTCTATGAAGAGGAATTGGTGTCATTCTTGAATGCAGATATATAGATATTAGCTGTAGACATATAGACAGGTATGGATATATAGCAACCCCTCCATGCCAAACATAGTGCTAGAAGCTACAATAAGCAAGATATAGTTCCCGCTCCCACAAACTCTAGCACTGAGTGAAGATGAACAATTACAGAAACAATCATAGTAAAATGTAGGAAGTGATACATCATGAGCATTTCAAGATGATATTACAGAAGAATTATTTTTCATTAAATAAGGCCATGATTCAAAGAACACGTCTTTCTTTCTCTCCCTTCCTTCCTCACTCGCTCCCTCTCTCTTCCTTTCCCTCCCTCCCTCCCCTTTCCTCCCCCCTCCCTCCCTCCCTTTCCCTCCCTCTCCCCCTCCCTTCCTTCATTCCTTCTTCCCTCCCTCCTTCCTTCCCTTCCTTCTGTCTTTCCACCCACTCTTCTTCCCTCCTTTCCTCTCTCCCTTCGTCTCTTCCTTCCTTCCCTCCCTCTCCTCCCTTTTCTCTCTCCCTTCTTCCCTTCTTTCCTCTCCCTTCCATCTTCCTCTCCTTCCTTTCCTCTCTTCTGTCCTCGTTTCACTTCCTCCTCTCCCTCCCATACAATGGCAAGGGTATGACCATTTGAGAAATTCAATATTCACTTGAGATTCTATCATTTAAGGCATCTGAAATCAATTTATTTCAAACTTGTGCCTATTTAATTGCTCCTTGCCCTTGATCCTCAGCTCCTAAATTTTGTTTATAACAAATACTTATCCATTTGCTTAAATCACAAGTAGTATTTCAAACAGTTGAACACTGCAAGTTATTCATAACAAGATGAAATAGCATCAGTTTCAGACTTAATTACTATATTGTGCTTAATATAATTCTAACAGTGAAAAATGAAACTGCTAAATGTCATTAACTTGTATCTAGCAGTTTCTTGCTACATAAGTTACTGTCCTTTTGACATTAACACCCACCAAAAACAAACAGAATACACAGGAAATTTACATAATTTTTGTCATCTGTGAGATATTGTTCTTTTTCCTTTTAGTTATGAGTGTGATGGGAAAAATAAAGTCTCTTTTAATGTTTTTCCCCAAGGGTGGCAAAAACCAGGAAAACCCACAAGCTCTTGTTTGAAACAGGCATGTGAAGTGAGGGAATTGTGTCTAAATGGTAAATGGACATATTAAACACATGCCAGAAAGAATGAGTCAGGAATAATAGCAGAGACAGCCCCGTGTTGGTGGAAGCAAAAAGAGGAAAGAAAATTTAGAGCTTCATGAATGCCACAGGAGTCTAGTTTCAGTTCAAAATTATCCTGTGGAGAAACACACAGGAATATGCCAGGTTCACCTGGGTGTTTTAGTGAAGAGTTTGAGTGAGAAAGAAAAAAAGCCAATTACAGCAGCTGAAAACCTTCAGCAAAAGGAGGATTTTTTTCAAACTGAGCTGTCAGACCTCAAAGCAGCAGTACAGAGAGCTGGCGCATCCTTAAAGAAGTTTCTGCAGAGACCCCTCATGCTCTGGGAGGGATGAAGCAGGCAGAGAGGAAGCCCAGAAAATGGCAGATGGGGCACCTGGGTGGCTCTGTTGGCTAAGGTCCAACTCTTGATTTAGGCTCAGGTCAAGACCTCAGGGTCTTGAGACCTAGCTCCATATTGGGCTCCACATTGGGCTCTGTGCTGGGCATGGAGCGTGCTTGAGACTGACTCTCTTTCTCTCTCTCAATCCCTCCCCTCTCTCTTTGCCCCTCCCCCAACCCATGCACATGTGCACTCTCACTCTCTCTAAAAAAAAAAAAAAATGGCTGAGGAAGACATTAAGAGACCCCTTTACTCCTTTCATTCTTGCTCCAGATGTTATTTCCTTGTCTGAAATTCACATTTAAGGTCTAATTTGTCTCATGCCTAGATGACTGCTTTAGTAATCAAAACACCCTACAGAGAACATTGAGATCACATGATTTTAACCTAGAATTCTTTGAACATCAGCTCGAGAGAGAAAGGCCAGCTTTGTACACATCTCAGATGACATGCAAGAAAATTTACACAAAATTGCAAGCACGATGTCTCTGGTCGTAAGAACTGGTCACTTTGGTTTATAACCTGCCACCCTGAATTTGAGTTTAGACACAAAAATGGCACATTTTTACTTAATTCAGCTAGCCAGGTTTAGAGATTTTCTAACTTCTTAAGAACACAAAATTTTCCTTTCTTTCACCCTTTCTGATTTTGCTTTACTATCTTTTATTTATCACTTTAAGAAAAGAAAACTAATATTTATAATTAACACCTGTGATAGAAATCACCCTATTTTTACAATTGTTACTATAGAAATAGCACAGCTAAGTGGTGATTTGGAGGTAGTTTGAAGGTGACCAAATTTGCACTAAGTAAAGAAATCTCACACGATGGCATCATTGCTGTTCTACGAATCTTACCAACCTCTTACTTATAAGATAGTGCTCTGCCCTTGGTATTTCTAAAGAATTCTCCACAACGCACCTGGTGAATAGACTTTAGAATAGGGTGATCACAGAGTGAATGTGTGAAGGGATTGGATGTAAGTCCTAAGGACAGTGTGTCAATCATAAGCTCTGCCCACCAACTGCATCTCAACTCCTGCATTTTGCTGTCATGTTGGAATGCTTGGTGTAACCTGACTTTTTTTTTTTTTTTTTTTTTTTTTTTTTAATGTTCAAGGGAAGCCAGAGCTCTGGATTCCTTGTATGGAGTCCACAGTTTTAAATGCTGGCAAAACAAACAAACAGACAGCAATACAATAAGCAAAATAAACCAGCAGCCTACATTTTATTAGTATAAGAGTTCTGTTTTATAGCTTTCCAAGTATTTCTATACACAATATTTCAAGTGATCTTCTCACCAACTGTGAGATGTAAATAGGAATTCTAATTCCATTTCAGAGAAGAGAAAGCAGTGACTCACAGCAGATGAGTGACTCATCTAAAGTCACAGAGATAGTAAATGATGGTGACAGACCAGAATGCTTGTCCTTTAAACCCCTAGAGCACACCCTTTCTACCAAACTTCTCTGAAGCAAACAGAAAGATCTACAGGCATCTACATAGAAATCAGGTATGGCCACAGGAAAGCATGTCACATGGTGGAGACTCAGTGGTGAGTTATAAAATGCAGATAGCAGGAAAATATCTTCTCTTTCTTGATGGGGAGCTAGCCACCAGTGGTGACATCACAGAAAGTGAAAAATCCTGTAATTCCAAGGTCTGAAAAGGCAAGAGAAGGGAGTAGTCTGATACATGTCATAGACATTTGAGAATCAGATTTCATAATGTTTTGAAAAAAAGGCAGACATGATATTGTGCCCCCAGACTCTTAAAGCAAGTATAACTCAAGAGACATGAGAGAATTAAAGAGCCAAATTCTGATGCTACCATCACAAGTGACTGTGGTAAGAAAATGAAGAGACATTTAAAAAGCAAATGCAACTGCGTAAGGATCCCAGAGCTTTGCAACTAGAAACTGTCACAAACGAGTGGCATGAAAGTCGAGTAACTACAGGAAAGTCTTTATCATAGGCTGAGCAGGGGTTTGTTTAAGTGGGAAAATGTTGGAAAAATAAAAAAGGCTTCTCTGCAAAATAATGTGCAAGAATGAGGAAAGGGGAAAGTTTCTGTCTGTGGCAAATAATATTACTAAAGAACTAAGACAAAACAGAACTATTCGAAGTTTCCTTTGCTTCCAGTTTCTCCATTCAAAGAGAATGTTCCTCAGACAATATTCAGAAGATTCATCTTTCCATTTGATAAAACATAAAAGATTCATCTTTCCATTTGGCTTAATACATTACAATGTTGAACAGATTCGTGGTCTAAGATTTGGGAGGACTCAGTGCAGTGAGACATCGTGGACCTTCTGTAGATAAATTAACACTTCTAGTTCCACACAAGCTATAGTCCTAACTACTCAGGCAACTTCATCTTTGAACCATCTAGAAGATGAGTGGCTGCTATATGCCATGCTGAAAGAAATGAAAACAGAAGGATGAGGAAGACAGTTCATGCCCTCATAGAGCTTTTATTCTACTGCATTAAAGCATATATAAAGAAATAAGATTATCTCAAGCACTTGAAAGTGACAAAATAGGGTAATGTGATAGACGACTGAAATAGATCAGGAACACTAATGCACTCAATGGCATAAAAAAAGGGAGAGATGGAGAAAGAGAAAGAAATGGGTAGGTCAGTGAAATAAGAGGAAAACAAGAATATTTTTGTTATTCTAAAATAAAAGTGAAGAAAGTATTTCAAGAAAGATGTAGTGATGAAATACTTGGGAGGGTTCCAGTAAGTCAAAAACTGAAAAGTCGCCATCGAATATGGCAAGATGGAAGTCATCAAAGACTTCGATAAGTGCTATTTTTGTGGTGACCTTGATGAGAGCTCAACCAGTGTGGGTTGAGGAGAAAACAAAAAGTGGAAAAGGGAAGACAGTGACTGTGCCAAAGTCTTTTCGGGATTTTACTGTGAATACTAGCCAAAGAGACCAGTAGTTGAAAAGAGATGGAAAGTCAAGAGAAGGGGGCTCAAGTTAGTGATATCAAGGCATGTTTGTTGAAGAGAATGACCCAGCAAAAAAGGGAGAAACTGATGATGCAAAATGGAAATGATTATTTTAAAAATAAAGTCTTGAAAAAGATGAAGGAGGGTATGATTGTCTTAAATACAAAAGAGACATCTTCCACCATAAGTCAGGGGAAAGTAGGGGATATACATATTTGCAGGTAATTTGTTGGGATTAAGAATGAGACAAGGTGGAATATATGATAGTGTCTGTTCTCTCCATAAGTATGAGGTGAGGTCAATGGAGACTGAAGAGAATTTGGGGAGAGAGGAGAAAATGTCAGATAACTGTCTCTGAGGGTAGAAAAGTGACTTTACTGTGGAATCGTACTGGAAGTGCCCCATATTGTTAGATGCTCATTTGAGATTCGTGATCACACATTTTATGTGAGCTCAGTTAGCAGTGAGGTGTGTGATATTCTTCAGCAATGGCTAGCTGTTCAGGTCCAGATGCAGAGTACATAGTAGGTAGTTGTTTGACTACAAGAAACAATGACTAACTACAAATCTTAAGAGGGGAGGAGCTCCCAGTTCCTGTGAGCCCCAGAAACTATGAGGTTGGGCCCATATTTTAAGCCAACTTCTGAGTACATCCTAGATATTTTCCCCTGGAGAGAGGAGGATGAGAGAATATCTCCATAGTAGGCAGCACAGTGGCAAGGATAGAGTCAGGTCATTGTCACCGAGGACTTTTTAAAACCACACTTGCTTATTTTTCAGTGATGCTGGAAAACAGCACCTCAGGGGAAGTATGGATCCAAGATGAAGAATTTCTGCTTTAGTGGACACCATTACTGATGGAAGTGGATAAAATCCCTTAAGGGAATGGGACAGAAGAACAAATTGTGAATTACTGGCACATTTCATAAGCACCTAGAGATAAAGAGGGAATCATGAGGACACAACACGATTTAACTTTTAATAAAAAGTCAGACCAAACCTCTCACTTCCTTTTCTGAGTGCAGTAATAGACTGTTAGATTAGGAGGGCTGGACGAGCACAGTGATTTTATTCTACATCAATGAGAGAGGGAGCTCTCCAGAAGAAGGTAGAAAGATGACAGAGTAATATTAAAAGTCTAGTTGATGTTGAAAGTCAGGGATGGTGCTGATCTGCACTCTTGGGTAATGTCCACCCTCAATTCTGAAAAGCAAGAATATTAGGATCAGAACATGAGGTATTTGCATTGACTCATTTTTGGACATCTGCCTGGTTTGAATGGCAGACAAACCCAGGGATGAAGACACTGTAGGTCTCGGTGAGAGGACTGAAGTGATTCGCCTGGCACACAAGGTTAACTGTGAAGAGAAGGGCATGAGAAGACTAGAGGACTGAAATCACTGGGGGACACATGCAGACCAGCAGCCACAGTCCTGTTGGACAGAAGAGCTGGTTGGGAGAAATCACGGCATGGATAGCGTGGTGGGGTTAAGGGTTGTGATCAGATAGTGAGGGGATCATTTTTCATGGGCATTTCCTGGAGAGGAATTAGCTGCTTCTGACAATTACTTCTTGCGTGCCAGCCTAGAAAGTCCAGTCTTATGGCTTCCAGAGGCAGGAGAAGGCAAGAACAATGCATGTTAAATTACCCCTGCAAGTCAAAGTCTTTCTTGCTCAGAACGGTTGAAGTTGAGTTGTTATTAGGGCATATGGGGCTTGGTGTCATCAGCCTAGTAACTCATGTTTTTAATTTTCATTTGGGATTTTAAAATACTTTTTCATAAAAGAGCAAAACAAACTTGTCTTTTTTTTTCCCCTACCAATATAATTTAAAAAGACAGGCTGATAAGGCCTACTGATGGGTCATGCTGGGCCTTGCCAAAGTATGGGATGACGGTATGAAGTAAATCCCATTAATTGCAGCAGTTGATGACTCCAGCAGAGAATAAGGCTTACAATTAGAAGTTCTCAAAGCTTTGCAGGCCACTGGAGAGATTGTAAAATTGAGTCAGTTATTAGCACATATTCAAGACAAGGCTTATTCAAAGTTGGGCAATTTCTAGCTTTTTATGAACAGACCAGATCCCTGTTGACAGTTCTGTTATGTCTAGTGTTCCATGAAATTTCACCAAGACCTTTGATATTATATACATTTCCTTAATTGTAAACACATATTTCTTCTCTAATGCAAAGTTTCTTCTTAGCTTTACAGAGCTGTCAATGACAGGAAGCTCGGATACCACATGTGGAAATGACAAAAGTGGTGTATGAACCTGGTTTAACTAGCGCATAAAGAGTACTGTTGGATTTACTTAAGTAATCATCTTTTGATGAATGTAGTCTTGCTAGTATCATCTTCTGCTGATCACGGAGTTCTACATCAGAACGGGGACAGACATCTGGAAACATCTGGCCCCTTCCAAAGCAATAACATTGTAGTGCATTTCCTGACATAACTACACAGACTCTTCCAATCATTCTGGGTCTTACACACTAGAAGTTCTCAAGAGGAGGCACTGGTTTGATTTTTTATATTTTCTTTTCCCATAAAGAACAATCAACTGGATATACACATTTCTATTTCATAATTGTATTCTAACTACTTGTTTAAATGTCCATCTCCTTACAAGGGTAGCACTTCAAGGAAGGAAACATGCATTCATTTCTATAACCCCCCTGTAGAGCTCAGTACATATGCTGGGACTCTAGTCTGTAGCAGAAAGGACCAGAAGATGAGTAGCTGTGTTTGAGAAGACATATTGCAGTATTGCTAACATGGTAGCAGAGTGGAACTAACCTGAATGTCCATCAACTGGGGAATAACAGAAAAAGTTATGGTAAATCAATAAAATGGAATATCATTCAGGCTTGAAAAAGAGTGAGGGAGAGCTACATTCATTAACCTAGAGGGAGGTCCATGATATACTGTTAAATGAGAAAAACAACGTAACAAACAAAAACAGAGTGTGATTCCAAATCGTAAATGTAAACAGCAGCACCCTGTGAAAAGTGTATGTGTTCACCGCTGTGAAGAATAGTCCCTCGGCTCTAACAGGGGTTACTGTGAGGATGATGAGAAGGGAGAAGGTAAAAATACAGCTCGCAAAATGCAAAGATACTCATGTGATACCGCAAAAGGTAAAATGCATGTTTTCAGCAGTATTTTTTTGAAAGAACAGCCGACCTTTATGGAGAGCTTACTGATCAATGTCAGGCATGGTTCTCAAGGCTTTGCGTAAGACTATTTCACTTACTGCCGGCACCAGCCCTGTGAGGTAGGGAATATTATTTCCCACATGTCATAAGTGAAGAAGCTGTGGCCCAGAGACGTTAATAAATTGACCCATGGTGACACAGAAGGTGGCAAAGCTAAGAAAAAATATAAATAGACAAAAAAAGAAGAAATTGCATTTTTTTTGGAGAAATTAACCTGATCAAATGAAAATAATTGATTTGGTTAACTGATAGAACTATGAGTTATTTGGAATTTTTGCTATTATTTAATATTTAATTTTATCTTGAAAGAAAGTAAAATTATTAAAAATAAATAGAAAAAATGGTATGGGTGATTTTAAAACATGCCCTCAAGTCTTCCTCCTACTGAGAGAAGAGGTCTTTGTTTCTTGCCTTTGGATCTGAGTGGGGCTTGTGAGGACTCTGACCAGCCACATAGGGGACGTACCATGTGGGTTTTGGAAGGTAGGTCAAAAAAGTCAACAGCACCTTCCTCCCGGCTCGCAGTTTGAGAAGCTGGCTCTGGGGACCAGCCACCATGGTGTGAGTCCCATATGGAGATATACTAAGGCCCCAGCCAACAGGCAGCATTGACTGCCTGACTTCCGATGGTTCTAGCCCTCAGCCTTAGAATCTTTCAACCGAGGCCCCAGACATTCTGATCAGAGACAGACTGCACCAGCCATGTCATGACCAAATGTCTGACCCCCAGGATCTTGTGTGAACATACTCAGTGTTTCAGATTTTTTGTTTGTTTGTTGTTGGTATTGTTTGGTTTGTGTTTATTTTTTAAGTTTATTTTTTTGCTCTTAAGGTTTACACAGCAGGTAGTTGGAACAGGTGAGGACCTTCTGGAGTGATACTTGTCAATTTAGAGTATAGCTTTCCTTCATCTTATTTTTCTAGTCCTTTTAGGCATAATGTGATGAATTTTATATGCCGATGAGGTTAGGCCAAATGCAGTGCCCAAATATTTGGTGAAATGTTGTTCTGGATGCTTTTGTGAAGGTTTCTTTGGGCAAGATGAACATTTAAATTGGTGGACTTTGAATAAAGCAGATTACCCTCCATAATATGATTATCTGCATCCCCCAAAGTGGAGACATTAAGAGAACAAAGACTGACCTCCCCTGAGCAAGAAGCAATTTTGCCAACAGTCTGCCTTTGCATTCAAACTGAACCTCTCCCTGAGACTTCAGGCTGCCGATCTACCTCACCAGCACCCCCACAATCATGTGAGACAGGGTCTCAAAATAATTTCACCCCTCGTCTCTCATTCTCTGAGAACCCTAATACACATATTGTGGTACCTTTAACTCTGCTTCTCAAACTCTTCCCAAATCCCTCCAGCTAACCTCACCGTAGTAAACGTAAATCCCCTCTATTGAACTTCAGATGTATTTGATGCGTTTAAGGGGAATAGAAAAGAGACTCATGCTAGCTGGAGAGTCAACCTTCTACACCTCTTCCACTTCCTCCCTCTTTAGGGAAAAATCATAAGCAATATACATCCATTGCCAACAAATGATCAGCACATGAATAGGATGACAACATCAAGGGTAGGAAAATCTAAGCAGATAAAGGAAGTAGATCAACTGTGGCCTCTGCACTGACGTGGCTTCTCAGAATTATATATGCCACTAAGAATGCCCAAGTGACAGAATGATCAGTTGCAGGCAAAGCCGAAGGATGCAGCTTACCCCTCGAAGCAATGGGCAACTGTCAGGACCCACTTCTTGGCAATGAGGACACAGCCGCAAATGTGTCCGCTGGGTTCGCTCTGCAGGGAACACTGCCATGGCCACCTTCCAGGGCGACTCGTTCGACCCCCAAGGATCCTCTTGTTCATTCGGGCGGCAGGGCGGCGCCCACAGTCTACCAGGGAGCAGGAAAGACAGTGGGCGATTCACCGACAAACCCAGCTCCATGCTTGGATCTTTGCTGTTAAGTGCAAGTCATTGTTTTTGCCCGGAGCTAACCCAGTTAAGTTCATATTCCATTGCTACACCACTAATTCTCTCACCTTGTTTAGTACACAGAAGAGAAATCTTACTTCTGCTATGACAAGTCTGCCTAGATTTGGAAACATAAAATGGCATAAAGTTACTATTTATTGTTTACTTCAAACACTTTACCACCAAAAAGCAAGACAGAGGTTCCACTCTTCCCAGAGGTTGTATTTTTTGAGTAAAGATTATCTGTACTTTAGTGCAGGAATTCTTGAGGAATTCGTGTAGGGCTATTGTCAAATATCACCTTGGAAATGTGGGTACACGACAGATATGTACTTTTTTTTTTTAGTTGACTTAATATTATCATAATATATTTTCACCTGTGAGGGAAAAGGAACTATTGTTAGCAACATTTTCCACATCAATTTGGCTGGTGGCATCACCCAGAAAGAATATTGACTCAAACCATGATTTTCAAAGGAAAGCAAGGGAACTGGGTGATTTCTTAGGGTTTTTGGTGAGGAGGGAGCATATTAGATTTTTATGCTTAGGGAGAGAGTGTGGATGTCCAAAACAAGTTGGAAATAGTTTGGAGAAATAAAATATTACTTCAAAAAGTTAGAGAACAGATAAAGGATTTGAGTAGACAGGAAAAGAATCGTGAAGAGACTTGTGATAATAAAATGTGGATCTAGGGCACCTGGGTGGCTCAGTTGGTTGAACGTCCAACTCTTGATTCTGGGTCAGTCATGATCCCACAGTTTCGTGGGTTTGAGCCCTACATCAGGCTCTGTGCTGGTGGTGTGGAGCTTGCTTGGGATTTCCTCTTTCCCTCTCTCTCTCTCCCTCTCTCTCTCTTAAAATAAGTAAACTTGAAAAAAAATTCAAATGTGGATTTATGATTGGCTGACAAGAAGAAGGGGGTTAAATTAACTCCATGTAACCCTAGATGGCAGGATCAGAGCCAGTCAGTAGAATTATAGGAATAATGGGTTCAGGAAAGAAAGACCTTTCTAAACACCACAGTTAACGTTTAAAGCTAAGAACATGGGCCATGTTTAAGCATCTATTAATGTGGCTACACAAGAGCATTCAACTTAGGGCACATTAAGTTTCAATCACAAAGTTTTCTTTCAACCATGAAGCATTTATTCACAGTGTAACTTTAAAAAACAAAAGATACTTTGGGTTTGTCAATGGGGTGTCTGTGTGGCTCAGTCGGTTAGGCGGTTAGGTGACCCAACTCTTGGTTTCAGCTCAGGTCATGATCTCATGGTTTCATGAGTTCGAGCTTTGCACCAGGCTCTATGCTGGCAGTGTGGAGCCTGCTTAGGATTCTCTCTCTCGCCCTCTCTCTCTCTCTGTCCCTATCTTACTCACGCTGTCTCTGTCTCTCTCAAAATAAGTAAACTTTAAATTTTTTTTTTAAATACTGTGACATGCTTAGAATCCTAGCCCACTAGGAAAGAAAGAAGTATCTCTAAATATGCCATGTCTACATTCCCTTTTGAGGAATTGCTTTATTTTCATTTCTTGCTCAATTTGCATGGAGGTATGTGTAATTATTTGTATCAATAAATTATATAATACGGAAAAAGTATGTTTGCTTTTTGCCTTCCCACAACCTGAAGTCCTGTCTCCTCTTTACTCCCTATCTTGTTACCCTTAAATTCTTTGTAGTATTTTCAAATACCTGAAATTTATTTTATTTACTAACTTAGTCTCTCTGTCTACTTATACAATGTAGGTTTCTTAAGACCAGAGCCCTTGTCCCCCTCATTCACTCCTTCATCTTCTCACAGTCTAGCACTGAACCTGACACAGAAGAGATACTCAGTACTAAGTTGCTATTTTAGATCCCCAAATCATAACTTGCAGGAATAGGAAAAGACAGGGAAGACTATCCTGTACCAACTCCTTATTTGATAGGAAATTGTGGTTATAGAAGATCACAAATCTAGGTAGCAAGCCAGAACTAGATCCAGTTCTACCAACTCCCAATTTAGAATGAAATTTATGTATGTATGTGTTTAACCTGAAAGGGCTTTTCTGGCATTTGCAATTTGGGGAAACAAATCACTCCATTGAAAGATCCAGGTCATTGTTCAGAAATCTGGTGGCAGATTTTTGTCTATGGGGAAATCTTCAAGACATTCTAAAGAAAAATGGCTTACATTTACATTTCTCCTCTGAAATTATTAGGAAGTCGTTTCTCTAGTACTTATTAAAAGCTTTGGAGTCAGATTAACTTGGTTTGTGTTGAAAGGCCACCACTTACATTTGTGGGCTGTGAGTTTTAGTCAAGCTATTAAAATACTCTATAGCTATGACCCTATAATTTAATAGACACAAAATAAATCTTAATTCCTTCCATTTTCATCCTGTATCTCCATCCACAAACAAGGGAGACAGCCCTGTTCAAGGTGCCATGATTTTTTAGGGGGAATTTTCCAGAAGTGGACTTTCAAGGCTACTTGATTATAATTTAATTTTGTGTCAGATTTTCCCTCAGACTCTCCAAGTTTGATCAGTTCTCATTATTTCAATTCCCTCTTAACTAGTTCCATGTAGCATCTGTAGGATATTAGACATGAGAATTTGCTTTGGATAGGATTTGAAAAAACTCCAAAATTAAAACCTAAGTTCCTTTTCCTTCACCATGATAGTTTCTGTAATCATCATTAAAGGAAAATATAATTAGCAAAAGAATTATGTCTAGAAAGAAGAGATAAAGCCAAACAATGTTGAAATATAAAGGCCATTCGATGGAAGTTCTTTATTGATGTGATACATTTGGATTATCCTAAATTAGAGACAGGAGAAAGTCCCTGATGATACACTCTTGCTCCATAATCCACTCTACACAGCTCTTGTGAAGGGTGTCTTACCCTTTTACCAGCAGTTCATGCAAAGTGGTCCCATTGAGGCTCTCCCAGTTGGAGTGTAACGTCAGCCACTGCTGGTCTTGCTCCTGTCCCTGTACCAATTTGGTCACAGATGGCTCTCTAATAGAAGGACAAATAACAATGAAATACTCAAATCACAGTGACCTTTGACAGGTAATATCATTATTTAGCTCTCATTCTCTTTCAAAAAGAAACATTACATTGTAAGTCAATATTTCAAGAGGGGAGTGTGTATTAGAAATTTGGCATGGAATGTGATCAACAAAAGAGGAAGCTACTAAAAGTATACACTAAAGCAATAAAGATCTAAATTGTTACAGCTGTTTTAATCATGCTCTCCACTGACATGTACTTGAACTTTGTGAAGCGTTAGAATTCTAACATATGTGACATAAAAGTTCCATCTCAAAAAACAAGAGCAACTTTGGGCAGGGATCAAAAAAAGTAAGAAAAAATTTATCTGCCTGGGGATTTTTTTCTCCCCTCTTCTTACCCAATGTAATTCTGCAATGCAGCAATAACTTAAAATGAAGTAAATAAAGTAAAAACTAAAGAAGTAAATAAGTAAATTGATGGCTATGTAATGTCTATTTGGACAGCACAAAATTGTAAAGGTTTTTCTCAACAGACTGTAAAATCTTTATGCACTAAAAATTAGGAAAAACTCTGGAAAATAGAAATGGGAGTTAAACACTATTATTTTCCTCTTTACCTGTCTTCTTAATTGACTTGTACCAATCCTTTTCTGTGAATGTCTCATTCAATCATTCAAGTATATATGGTTGCACTGTATCCAGGATTTAAAACCTTGGGTTTCAAAAGTAATCAGGTTTTATGTAAAATATTCTATTATTCATGAAATAATTGGTTCTTTTACGCAATTCATATTTGCAGAAAACCTCTTGGACTTCCATCACGTGAGGCCCAAGGGTAGAAGAAATGGAGAAATGAATTCAGACAGTAGGAAGGAGGGCTGCTTCTAAACCCGGAAGGAAGCTGATACTTTGCTGAAGTTGGAAAGGAGTAGGGACTTCAAATCAGATAGCCTCTATCTTTCTTTCCAAGTGAAAGGTGAGCTCCTCAGATGAAAGTTTGGGGTGTCGGGGCACATGATGATGAGGAAAGTGACATGTGTATGGATTTGTTCCCTGGTGGAAGGGTCTGGAGAAACACATCAAATATAACTGAGAAGAACGGCAATAGCACTGAGGGTTGAAATGAACCTGGAAATCCTGAAATTGTACCAGCATCAAGTCTTCATGCTTAGTGACTTTCTTTTCCAATAATGGGATGCCACTTTTTGAAAAAAAAGGGGGGTGGTATGGAGGGCACAGGAAGGGAAGCAAAGTGAAGTTCAGTGACATTGAAAGAGAAATGAACATTGCAGCTGATTATTATTCAAAACTTATTTTTTAATTTTAACTTTATGAGATTTCATTAATCTCATCATAGAAAACAAATGGAACAAAACCTTCATCAAATCCTGTTACTTTTAAAAAGAGGAAAACCCTCTACAGAGAATACTTGATGACAGAATAAAAGCCAAAGGA
Organism: Hyaena hyaena; assembly: GCF_003009895.1. Lineage (NCBI taxonomy): Eukaryota > Metazoa > Chordata > Mammalia > Carnivora > Hyaenidae > Hyaena > Hyaena hyaena. The sequence goes on from NW_024080820.1 coordinate 402,514, forward strand.
AAAAAACCAAACAGAGCCTTTAATAATGAATGGATTCCAACCATTGGATGCTAAAACAAAGAGCATGTAACCTAACCGCACTTTAAGAAGAGTTCCACTAGATTTAAATTTAGTTAGAAACTTGAATGAACTGTGAGGTCATTGAAATGTTCACAAAACTTACTACAGAATGAGGGTTTTCCTGTTCCTTGACCAAAATGAGAGTCTGGCTTTCTGTTCATCTCAGAAGTTGCATATGTGGAAGCATAGCGAGAGGGAAACTTTCAATGTCAGACAGAGGTCACAAATACCACTGATAGTATTTCTCCTGATACCTGCATCCTGAGAATTACGTGTTCTGCGGTAGAACTTGGGAGCCTCCTAAATCCTGGCATTTTACTGGCCAAAAACCAAAGGAAGATAAGGATCAGATTTGTTGTTTAATTGAGTCATTCTTTAGGCAGGTATTTATAGGGCAAAAGGGACTTGCACCGGGAGGTCTATTCAGCATAGCATTTGCACTGATGGTGGATAGAAAAATCATTGCAAAGGACACTTCAGTGTTTCAACCTGCAAGCCACCTTCAGTTACCCTGAAAAAGGTCTCCACAGAGCAAGGCCCATGGGAGGTTTCTGCATTTCATTCATTAACCTCCAACAAGAAAGGCAATTTAGTCTGAATCTCTCACTTAGATCAAGTGGAAAATATAAGAAATTCATCATCAAGAAGAGGGGAATGTCATTATAAAAATTAGTTTTCCATGAAATTCTTAAACACTAGAATGCTTTTCATGCACAAAAATAAATCTTTCAGCCCCAGAAATGCGATTCTGTGCCTCATTAAAAAAATATCTAGGAGCTCATGGGGTTCTATTTCTGCCATCATAACAGAATCTGAGCATTGTGTGATTTCAATTTTTTAATTTTTTTCTTTAAATAATTTAAAAACTGTAAAAATAATACTTATACATAGAAAAAGTAATACAAATTATACAATGAAAAAATATTCTTCCCATCCCAGATGTATAGAAACAATCTCGGTATGTATATATAGACATGGATTTTTTAGTCCATCTACCTTGTTCTGTGTTGTATTGATGGTATTTTTATTTAGTGATTTACCTTGGAAGGCTTTCCAGAAAAATAGTTAACATTTGTCAACTGCACTATCTTATCTTATTTACTCCTCTCAATCGTGTTGGAAAGTAGGCATTGTTATTCCCTATTTTGGAGATGAAAATTTTCAGGTAAAAAGAGAGTAAGTACCTTGCCCAAGCTCACACAGTGAATAGTCGGCAGAATTGGGATTTGAAGCCCTGTGGTCTGATGCCAGAGTACCAACCTAATACTTTGAACACTACGTGGTCCCACTTCATTAACAGCACGTGCTGTGTCCTTTTTATAGCTGCAGAGTTTTACCATTATATGGATGTACATACATTTACTTACCCAACCCACTATTAACCCAGATGTAGGTTGTTTCCAATTTTTGTTATAACAAAAAATAGCAGTTAACATTTTTAACTTTTACCTTTGTCTACATGCACAGTTTCCTAAAATAAAAATAATTTCCTAGAAATAAAAGTATCAAATTAAAATTGAAATTTTTTATTAATGGTATGAATTTTTCCCCCAAAGACTAATGCCAATTTACATACTCATCAAGAATATATATGTAAGTACTTTTTCATTTTTATAACTATGCATAAAATGTAAATCATGCCATTAAAAGGTATCTGGAACCTAGCTGCTCACATTTTGTTTGACAATTGGTAGTGCATTTGACTTACCTTTTTCCATATTTTATCAAGTTAAAGAAATTCTGTTGGGTGGGGAGCAAAAGAGCAAAAACCATTTTACTAGTAATTAGGCATTAAAGTCACTGTATCCTAAGAAAGTGCAGGGAATATAATCAGACCTGAATGTTTCTACAGCAGCCATGAACTCATATACAGAGAAGGAAATTAAGGAACAATCTAATCCAGTGCCCTCATTTGATAGCCTGAAAGTCTAAAGAAACTAATACACAGATATAGACCCATCCCAAATATTTGAGAGTAAGGGTACAAATGGACGCCCACATAAGATAGGTCTACATATTTAGATGTTATAAATCAAATTAACAAGTTGTTAAAGAACATGTCTTTTATCTTCCTATCTTTTCTGTTTTAAGAAAAAAAATTCCAAGATTTTATTTAAATTCAAGTTAGTGAACATATAGGTAGTATTAGTTTCAGGAGTAGAATCTAGTGATTCATCACTCACATATGACACCCAGTGCTCATCACAATGAGTGCCCTCCGTAATGTCCATCCCCCATTTAGCCCAGCCCCTCACTCCCCTCCCCTCCAGCAGCCCCCCGTTTGTTCTCTACAGTTAAGAGTCTCTTATGGTTGCTTCCCTCTCTGTTTTTACCTTATTTTATTTTTCCTTCTCTTCCTCTATGTTCACCTGTTTCTATCTTCCCATCTTGACAAACGTAACTTTTAGGTTCAAAATAAGGGATTTTGGACTCCTTGGAACAGTGCTTATCAAAACTTGGCATTCATCAGCATCACCTGGAGGAGCTGTTACAAAAAAACAGGTTCCCTGATTCACTAAGTCTGAGATGGCGCCACAAAGGCTACCTTTCTAACCAGATCCCAGGTGATGATGCTGCCGCTGCTGGTCTGGGACCACACTTTTAAAACATGCTTTAGATAGCAGACCAGGCTCCGGGTGGGCCTAACTCCTTGCCCCATGGGGTGAGGCATGGCTGGGGAGGAAGGCCAGAGCGGTCCCTCTAAATCAGGATTTCTTATCCTTGGCACTATCGACATTTTTATACCAGATGATTATTCACTGTGCGGAGCTGTCCTGTGCTCTTTAGGATGTTTAGCATCATCCCTGGCTTCTACCTACTAGATGCAAGTAGCCACCCCTGGACTGATCATTAAAAGGGTCTTCCAGACATTTCCAAATGCCCCTTGCGGGGCAAAGTTAAGCTTGTTGGGGAACCACTGTTCTCAGTCATGGCGCCCAGGGCAAGGCCCCTCTGCTCTGGGTCTAGAGGCAGTACTGTGCAGAAAAGCACAAGGATTTCCAAATTTGCTTCCTAATTGTGTGGCCATAAGACATACATATTTTAAAAAATGTATCATTCTTCCTCTGCTCCCCAAATGAGAAGATAGAACTTCTCCGGAATTCTAAAACATCCTGACATTCTGAAAGGAATGACACACTGGTACATTTCAAGGCTTTGGTGAGCAACCAGATCTCTAGATAGTTTGATCCGCCTTCCCACGCTCAAGACATTCAGTGTTCAGTAATAGGCGCTTAGTTCGCATGCCATCCTTATGCTGGGCTTGCTTACTTGAGAAGTGCAGGTCAGCACAAATTCCCAGAAACCAAGGGCTTCTTCACTTTTTGGCAGCAAGAGAACAGGGGAGGAATTACCTAGAAATGTGATACATTTAAGTAGCAGGACAAAGTCTGTTCTGTCATGGGTACTGCCGAGGTACAATAATCTGAGTTTTCAACTTCAATACTAACAGTTGGTCTTGAAATATAAATGCCTCATGCAGTAGACAAAATATGTTATTTGCTACTCTAAATACCTTGTTCAGAACTTGGAATATTTCCACTAAACATCCAGATATTTTCTTGAACCCTGTCATAGTATCTCTGTTTGGTTCCTAGAGACTAGACACATTATTAAAAAACTAGTTACATTATTTTGTCAAGTAGAAGGATGACCTGGAAATTTTGACAGAAAGGCAAAATGGGCTTAAAGCAAAGCAGGAATGAGTACTTCTATAGAGTCATTTGTCTGGTTAGTTAGCTCAGCTTATACTTTATACAGGAAAGACTCCTACTGGTAGAAATGTTTAAAGGATACCATTAAGTCCGAGTTAATTTTTCCAGTTAACTTAGTATTTCTAAAAATATTTTTGTTGAAATCCTAACTGAAAACATATAATTTTACTCATTTATCTGTCTCAGAGGTAGAGCATAAGAACTGTATGAGGCAATGACCTATGGGTGTAAGTGACAAAAACTATCTCAACACAAAGATAGGAGAATGTTATGAATTTAAATTAAATCACACTATTGGTATTTCATAAAATTTAAACATCAATGAAACTAGGTATTTAATCCACATTCATCTGAAATTCTAAAGTTATAACATGAAGTAAAGTATAAGTTTAGAAAATATAACTATTAAATATACATTATTCTAACATAAATTAGAAAATAAAATTAATATGGGGTGCCTGGGTGGCTCAGATTCTTTCTCTCTCCCTCTGCCCCTTTCTTGTTCTTGCACACGTGCACACTCTCTCTCAAATTAAAAAAAAATAGTAAAATAAAATAAAGTTAGCTTTAAAAAGTATTGTTTCAAATAAACATGTCATTAAAAGTGAAAAAAGTAACCAATCATAAAAATTTTTAATTAAAATGTCATTTGATCATTTTTTTAAATTCAATCTTATGAAGCACACAGAGTATATGGTGTCAAGTGGTAAGTATACTTTTAAGCAAAAGTATCTTTCAGAATCTACACTAGTCTGGGGCACTTGAGTGGCTTAGCTGATTAAGCATTCGACTTCAGCTCAGGTCATGATCTCACAGCTTGTGAGTTCGAGTCCTGCGTCGAGCTCTGTGCTGACAGCTCGGAGCCTGGAACCTGCTGCAGAGTTTGTTTCCATCTCTTTCTGCCCCTCTCTGCCTCATGCATTGTCTCTCTCTCACTTTCTCTCTCAAATATAAATAAACATTAAAAAAGTAAATAAATTACTTTTTAAAAAAAGAATCTACACACAACTCTTTCCTTTGGTCCTTTGGGCTATTTTATGCTCAGAAAATTCCATTTCTTTCTGATAACTTGTAGAAAACCTTTTGGAAAAAAATTTTAAATTATTTTTAAGAAACAGATTCAACATTTTATTGAGAACAACTTGAGTTTAGTTTCAAAGAAAGCGTTTCCTCTTTGTCTTCACTTTTCAGTTGATCAGTATAAAAGTAGAGATTACCAGTTTCAACTATAATATGCCATTTTTTTTTATTCCACTACTTCAGAAAGACTGTGAACCAGAGTAGAATTAATTTTTCTAACAGAAGTCTTTTGTCAAGTGCCCATTTCTTCCTCCTCTTGAAAATTATAGAAGTATAGAAAAGACCCTTTTATTCAATTAAGACAGACCATGCCTCTAGATATAAGATAAAATGATTAAAACTTCAGGGATTTAAATATACATATTAATTCCATTCAGTTACTAGTTTTACACAGACAAAACAAAACCTCAGGATTTTAGTCCCTAAAATACCACTGGAATATCTGAATATGAAAAAGCTAGAAATATAATCAATCACTAAAGAGATGTGGCACTAAGATAAGCTGGTGGCAGAGAACCAAGAGCCCTCAGGACCCTCGACCTCTCATCTCCACATCCTTCTGTGAGAAGGAGCAGGAGGTGACATGAGGGTGGCTTTATTGTCCCCATGTGACTTTTCCACAAACCAGAGGACAGGCTGCCTGCCCTTCTAAATTCAGATCCATTCATCTTTGTGACCGAAAAGGAAAGAAGTCTCTTCTTCCAGCTCAACCTAAAACATATCTTGTTGAAGAACTTTAAGTATCCCAAATCCAATCACTGTGATCAGAAAGTTAAGTCCTTTGATTGGTTCAGCTTGGATTAGGTACCTCCCCCTCCACCATGTACAAAGGCTCGTGTACAAAGATGGCAGCTCCCATTTGGATCCCAAGGATAGAATGAGGAGTGAAGCAAGTCCCCAAAAGGAAGGGATACAGGGAGCAACATCATAAATGTCTGCTACAAGTGACTTTAATTGAAAAATTTCAGTTAAAAGATGACTATGCCTCAGAGTCAAGATTCTAAATGTTCCTTTGTTAGTTTGTAGAAGGGTAAAAAAATTGGGTAGAAATTGGATTTGACTTATGTTTATAAATGAAACACTGGGTTAATCAGTGAGTGTTCAAGCTGATATTGCTGTAAGGTGAGCTGAATCTCAGAAGGAACATTATCCTGGAAGAATTTAAACAAATGGTGCAGTCAGATGTACAAAGGCTAAAACTGATGACTTGGGGGTTAATAAGGTGGAATGGAAATGGAGATAACACAAGGGTGTCGTATTTAGACAGAGTCTCTTCCTCAAGGGGCTACTGTTTTAGTGACAAACAAATAACAAATATGGTAAAAAATAATTTCTGATTCTGTGCTTTGAAGAAAGCAAAATAAGCAGAGAGTGACTTGGTGTGAGTGAAAGCTGCTTCAACTAGGGTTTCTAAGGAAGGCCTTTCTAAGTGTTTGATGTACGAGCTAAGACATGAATGATGAGATGGAGGTGATCAAGTAAAGGTCTAGAGATCAGCATTCCAAGCAGGAAGAACAATGAGGCAAAGCCCCTAAGGAGGAAATGAGTTTGCAGTTTGAACATCAGTACTAAGGTCATTGTGTCTAAAGTTCACTGGACAAGTGGAGAATGCAAGAAAAGAGAGGGAGGGAGGGGCCAGTGTCTTACAGGCCAGAGTAAGAACTGGATTTTGAGCCCAAACTGTATAAATAATAAGAAAAGACCAGTGGATTTGCCATGCAGATAATGTCATTGCTGACTGTCAGTCCTGTCTTTGAGGTAAAAATCAGCCAAACTGCAGTAAGTTTGGAAGGCAATATGAAAAAAATAACAGATCTAAAGTTGGTTGTCACCAGGAGTCTTCTGGTAAAAGTTCCAAAATGAGTAAGCTGCCATATGAGGACTTCTAACAGAAAGAACACAGGCCTCTTTGGTCAATTACTGAAGGATTGCTGTAAATCACATTCTTAACTTCCCAGAACTCACTCATATTTATGTCCAATGGCAATGTTATATTTATTATGACAACTGGGAAATCCAAGTCACCCAGAGACATTATGGAGATTCATTCTTTCCATTCTAGAATCTTCTGGCTCACATCAGCCCTGGTATTTTTGGCTAAAAGCTGAGTCTTAACAGTACATAATTCTAGAGAACCATCTTTGATTTTAAAAATCGCGATATGAGTTTATTTTTCAAACTTTTCACTACAAAATGGAATGTAGGAGGGTAAAACACAATCTGATTCAGAATCCCACATAGTTCCATTCGAATTAATAAGGGTGAATTTCTCTATACCACTGAGAAGTTTCCTTCTAATGTCATAAAATATTCATTAACTCAAGTCACACAGTTTGAGATTCAGTTTGCTAACAAATATCTAATTTTTTGGCAGAGCCTGCTGATAGCGATCATAAAGAAATGCTTTCAGGACAACTGATAGCCTTACCTTGCTTTGTTTATTAAAGCCTCATACCCAGTAGTCTCATGGAGGAACTTAAAAAACACTTTTACTTCCTTTAGGATACAATACTTTTGCAGGAAATCATTCTTCAACCTCACCCCAAAATAGCATGTTTCAGGGAACTATACATTCACACACTGGACTATCTGATTCTCTCTTCTCACCCAGGCAGTCACTTAACCAGCTTCTTGGAATGTGTAGGATTTAATTCCCTGTGCCCAAGATCTGTGTCTGCCAGAAAAACTGTGAAACTGCTGTGTGAAAGAAAAGAACTCTTTATGGATTTGCTTCAGCTAACTTCTATTCAGAATGTGCCTACTATCTACTTATTACTATAAGTGGCTTTTCAAAAATTGAAAAACACTTACATTGTTGTCTTGCATGCATGATGAATTTTCCCCACTGCTGCACCTCCTCACCATTATCTACTTAAAAATCCCACATCCTAGATGGCTCAGTCAGTTAAGTGGCTGACTCTTGATTTTGGCTCAGATTCATGAGATTCAGTCCTTCACTGGGCTCCATGCTGACAGCATAGAGCCTGCTTGGGATTTTCTCTCTCCCTCTCTCTCTCTGCTCCTCCCGATTCACACTTGCTCTCTCTCTCTAAAAATAAATAAACTTTTAAAAAAATGCCCCAATGATAAAGATCATTAGGTAGTATGGTACTAAGACTTGCCACAAACATCTTATGTAAAACGATACTAAAAGGGATTTATGTTTAAGAAGTTGGTTGGTCCCATCAATCAGGTCATGTTTATCGAAGAGTTGGGTGCTATAGGGAATCTACTCCCTAAGATGCCCTTTGCCTTTGCTTGGACTTGCATCCTGGCACCATAGTTTTCTGTGACCTAGCAAAGTTCCATGACCTAAGCCTCAGTTTCCTCATACATAAAGTAGAAATAATAATGCTAAGTCTGTTGCAAGATTTTATGTGGACAAATGGAGTGAATACATATCAAGGACTTGGAGCAGCCTGGCACACAATTAAGATGAGCCATTACTATTTTGTATCAACTTTCTGGGAAATTAAAGATAAAGAATAAAAAATAAATAAAGATGGTGTATGGCACTGTAGAATTAAAGAGGGAAATTGTGTAATGCCAATCCTTATGCACAAGTATAGAGAGAAAAAAGCTCATGCAGATGAGAAAGTCTTCACGGAACTCATGGTGCTTGAGTGAGGCCCTGAGAATTTGGATAGGAAATGTATGGACATTTATGGACAAAATTACAGAAGCAGGAAAGAATGTGCCCGTGGAACATGGATAAAGGACAAGTTGGTCTTGACAGTGAAGGAGCATATAAAGGGATACAAAGTCAAAGAAAGATGAAGTTTATGGTGAGTCCACTAATTGGGGAAAATAGTCCAAACTTATTTGGTTAAAAAAATATATGAAATGAAAGGTTTTCCCATAGAAAGTATTTATTTCTGCCTTAATCTACTCAGTCTTCTATAACAAATTACCATAGACTGGGTGGCTCATAAATAACAGAAATTTATTTCCCACAGTTCTGGAAGTTGAGAAATCCAAGATCAAGCTCTTGGCAGATTTGGTGTCTGGTAAATGCCCAATTCCTTGTTTGTAGATGGCCATCTTTTTGCCATGTCACCACATGGTGGAAGAGGTGAGGGAGCTCTCTGGGGTTTCTTTCACAAGGACACTAGTTCCATTCATGTGGGCTCCACGCTCATGACCTAATCACTTCCCAAAAGCCCCACCTCCTAATACCATTACATTGGACATTAGGAATTAACATATGAATTTGGAGGAATACAAACATTCAATAGCAATTGAACATGATGTTCCTACTATGGTAGGTAGGTGCTTATTAATAATTTATCCACAGGATACTGAGTCCCTCCCAGGAAATGGAAGCACCAAACATTTCCTAACCCTAATTCCCCCACCAACTACTGCTCACATTTCTTTGCTCCTCTTTACAACAAAACCCCTCAAAAAAGTTCTATACTATCTTTCATTTCTCTCCTTTCACTATATCTTATGTCTTTGCTCCACTCACTCCACTAAAACTACTCATGCCAATGACATGAACATTGCTGAAACCAAAAGTCAGTTTTCAGTCCTCATTTTACTTGACTGCTCAGCAACTTTTAATACAACTGACCATTGCTTCTGCCTTGATACACTTTCTTCTCTTGGTTTCCAGGATATCACATACTCCTACCCCTGGGTCATCCTCTCTCATCTACTTTGGCTTTACTACTTCTCTTCTTCTACCCTTTTAATATTAGGGCTCAGCACTTGGTCTTCTTATCTTCTCTAAACTCACTCTTGGGGCACCTGGGTGACTCAGTTGGTTAAGCATCTGAGTTCAGCTCAGGTCACGATCTTGCTATTCATGAGTTTGAGCCTTGCATCAGGCTCTGTACTTATAGCTCGAAGCCTGAAGCTTGCTTTGGATTTTGTGTCTCCCTCTCTCTCTCTGCCCCTCCCCAGCTTTCTCTCTCTCTACCAAAAATAAATAAATATTAAGAAAAATTAGAAAACAAATACATAAACTCGCTCTCTTGATTATGTCACCAGTCCCATAAATTTATATTGTCTCTATCCAGGTGACTTTCAAATATATATCTCCAGTTCAAACCTCTCTAATAAACTCCAGACTTGAGGCGCACCTGGGTGGATCAGTCAGGTAAGCATTAGACTTCAGCAGAGATCGTGATCTCACAATCTAACTCTTCATGAGTTAGAGCTCCACATTGGACTTTCTGCTGTCAGCACAGAACCTGCTTTAGATCCTCTATCTCCCTCTCTCTCGCTCTCTCTCTCTGCCCCTCCACAATTTGCATTCTAACTCTCTTTCGCAAAAGTAGTATAACTTAAAAAAACCCAACAACTTTAAACTCCAGACTAGCATTCATTTGCATGTCTAATAGACATCCCACATTTCACATGCCCAAATGTGAGAACTGAGCTTTCTCCCCAGATCTGCTGCATCTACAATATTCCCCATCTCAATTTACTACAACACCGTCTTTCCAGTTGCTCTAGCCAAAAAAACAAAACAAAACAAAACAAAACAAAACCTTTCAGTCATTCTTGACTCTTCTCTTTCTTGACTCTTCTCAATCTCCAATCAACATCCAGTCTGTCAGTGAATCATGTTGACTTCACCTTATAAAATATATTCAGGATCAAACCATTTACCACCATGTTCTCTGCTACCATTCTGATCTGAGTCACCCAAATGTCTTACCTGGATTACTTCAATGGCCTCCTAACTAGTCTTCCTGCCCTTACCTTTGCCTTCCTACAGCACATTCTCAATTACAACCAGAAAATGTCTATAGCAAAAAGTGGTCAGAAAATGGCTATAATAAAAAATGAATAATAACAAGTGTTGACATAATATATGGAAAAGTTGGAACCCTCATGCATTGCCGGTGAGAGTAAAATGTGGTGCAGCCCTTTTGGAAGACAGTTTGGCAGTTCTTCAAAAAATTAAAAATTTGACTTAGTAATTTTAGTCCTGAGTATACACCCAAGAGAAACTGAAAACATACACTCACACAAAACTTGTACATTAATGTTCTTAGCACCATTCTCATAAGAGCCAAGAAAGAAAAATGGAAATAAATATCCCCATCAATTGATGAGTGGGTAATCAAAATGTGGATATATCTACACAATGGAATATTATTCAGCCATAGACAGGAATGAAGCACTGATACATATTATAAAACATGGACAAACCTTGAAAACATTATGCTAAGTGAAAGACACCAGACAAAAAAAGCACATATTATATGATTCTGTTTTTGTGAAATGTGCGCAATGGGCAAGTCTCTAGAAGCAGAAAGTAAATTCGTGCTTGTCAGGGGTTTAGGGAGGAGAAACAGGGAGTGACTGCTAAGAGACATGGAGTTTCTTGGGGCGCCTGGGTGGCTTAGTTGGTTAAGCATCCAACTTTCGCTTAGGTCATGATCTCGCAGTTCGTTGGTTTGAGCCCTGCGTTGGGCTCTGTGCTGACTGCCAGCTCAGAGCCTGGAGCCTGTTTCAGAGTCTGTATCTCCCTCTCTCTCTGACCCTCCCCTGCTCACGCTGTCTCTCTCTCTCTCCTGGAAATAAATTTAAAAAAAATATATTAAAAAAAAAAAAGAGACATGGAGTTTCTTTTCCAAGTGAAGCAATGTTAAGGACTCAGTGGTGATGACTGCACAATAGTGTGAATATATTAAAATGACTGAATTGTATACTTTTAAAGAGTGAATTTTATGGTATATGAATTATATTGTATTTTAAAAAAGGACCATAGGGTTTCAAGCTTCTTTTCTATGGTTTACTTGTACAGGACCAGCAACCTAGGCTAGATTTACTACCACAGAGGATTTAGTCTGTCTCTGAGCTTCATGGAAGTCAATCAATACGAAACCATCCTTACATGATGAATGAATTCTGAAGTTAGAAGCTTTTCCCTGGAAGTACACTTTAGGAAAAAGATTTTGATGTAAATCCTTATATCAGGGACTGTTAGTTAATACAGTTGAGGCTATCTTTATAGTTTTGCCCAAGACAAAGAAATATTCCTTGGAAGCATATTGCTTCTATTGACCAACTCTAAAACATTAGGACAAAGTCAAATTGCAACTAATCCCATAAAGGAATTTTTGTTAAAGTAAAATAGCCTATTTCCAGATGATCTGGTTTTATATAAAGTTTATGAAGCCAAGAGACGCAAAGAATCACATTCTCTCTTAGACCAACTTTCTCAAATAACAGATGTCTCAACTGAACATTTGGCAAGTATTAGAGGGCAGTCTAAGTTCTGATTTGTATTGTTGATGAAATAAATGTCCGTATGTTTTTAATACTGGATGTGTAGGTAGCAAAGTCAATGTACTGTCGTGACAATTACGGGTTGATTTATATTCTTGTCCAATCGAATAGTCATCATACTTCCAGACTGGGCTGAACTCAAGATATCTGCAGATGTGAGTTAAAAGTTGTGCAGATTTAGCAAAGAACTCTCAATCTTCTCAGTTGGGCAAGCACTTAGTTGAGAGCTAAGTGTTTGTGCTATTAGACATGGAAGGTGTAATTTGGGTCTGAAGAACTCCAAGTGCAGGTGTTTTTTAATCAACTGCCTCTATCATGAAAATATTTCAATAGAAGACCCGCAAAACACGTAATTTGGTCTAGACCTACATTTTTATAAACTAGCTCCTTCCTCCTCCCCATTTGGAGTTAATGTAGTTAATTAGTTTGTATTTAATGTAGTTAATTAGTTAATGTAGTTAATTAGTTTGGGACACTACACTACAATGCTATTCTCTATAAATGTTTACTGAATGACTAAATAAATAACTTAGTAAGTGTATATTATAATAGCAAGACAATATTAGAGTTGAATATTTTTCTTACATACCTTTAGTAGGTATGCCATGTGTTATACTGTACATGAGTCATTCTCAGATGACAAAAAGTCTGGAATTTTTTTCCAACGACTTTATGTTCTAGGCTGTTTCCTCATGTGTCTTCCCCACTACATGATAAGCTCTTTGATGATGTTTTCACCTTTGCATCCTCCACACAATGCCTATTCCGGTTCAAGGCCCATAAGCAGATACTCAAAAACAAACAAAACAAAAGACAATAGGAAAGAGATACTGAATCGAACTAGTTGGGGCTGTGTTTTAAACTTCAACTTTCTTGTGTAAAGCACATTTGAAGGTATAAAGACAGACCTACTCCACTCCAGAAGCTTAAGGAGGACAGCTATAATGTTTTCCCTCTTTCTGGCAACTGGAGTGTAAATCAATGACTAATCATGGCCAGACAGAACTTGCTGTAGGGACTTTGCATCTAGAGGAAATGACTCAGGGTGCAGGGTTACTTCGAGTTTGAGGCATCTGCAGCAGAACTGTAATTCACAGCATGGCTGTTGATCTCCAGGGACAGTGGATTCCCAAGTAGCCCATTCCTACCGCAGGAATGAATAGCCTCAGCTTGCCATTGTCTTCATTTCTGCCCTAGCCTGGCTCTCTAGATTTCTGTCAATTCATGATCCTCCCAAGAAAACTGAAGAGTACCCGTGAAGGCAATCAGAAAGTACAAAAATACAAAGTGTACCCTTCTTACTCACTTCCTTAGAAGACTTATCACTACTTATCCACTATTAACTCACTCAAATAATGGTTATGGTTTCCAGCCACACTGCTCTCTCAGATTTTCCTAGCCTTTCTGTGAAATAAAGGTATCTTAAAAGAAAATCTAAGCGTCTTTTTAGGTTTTAAATATCTAGTCGATTGAAATAACATTTTCCCACTATTTTAAGGAGATGAAGAAGTAGCATAAGAAATTTATTTAAAAAGCCAATGTGAATACAATATCCAAAGGTGAAAACCACTGAAATGTGCCTCGTTGGATGTACAGGTTTAAAAATGTGGTGGATCCATGCAATGTAATATTTTTCAGCCATAAACAGCAATGAAATGCTGATCCACAGTGGCATGAAAACACGATGCTAAGTGAAAGAAGCCAAATAATGGAGATGGTTGCATAGTATTGTGAATACACTAAATGCCACTGAATTTACCCTTTAAAATGGTGAAGATGGTGACCTATGTTGTGTGTATTTCATCAAAATAAAAATCCAATGTACAAAAAAATTAGAATAAATATCAAAGAGAATATTTAAAACAAGATCCCTTCTATTTATAATAGAATAGGGTGGCCTGTTGGAAGAATTTTTCTGCTGGCAAAACCTTTGCGATTGCAACTTTTCCTCAGAAGTCTGAACAGAGTTATCAATCATTCTGTAATCAAGTTTTCATATTAAGATATAACCTGTGTTTTGGTGAGAGGAAAATAAAGCTCATTCAAAAGGCTTACCATTTATCTCTCGTCATAGTCACATCCCATTTCATTTAGACACTGTAAGGATGTGCTGAAAATGAAATATAATTTAATGGATCTTGATGGTTATAATTTTTCCATTCTTGCAATGTTGAAAGTTCTTTCTTACATATTAGCATCAGTTACTCAATTTTCCAAAGATGTAAGACTTTACATGGGACAAATGGATTGAAGATACTGGGATTTGTGTCATTCTTCAAACTGAGCTAACAAAAATGGGCTGCTAGTTTCTGACCCATAATTCATAGCTCTTTATTGAAACATTGTTTCAAGTGCATTTAGTGGAATCCTGGGAAATGACATTTACTTAATTTTTTATTCTAGGATTTTAAAATTCCTTCATCTTTTATTTCCATCATTTCAACATTTCCCCCCAAATCTCACATACATCAGTGGTAGAAACAAACAAACAAAAAATATGTGAAAACATACACTCACAGATACATCTAAGATCCTCCGTTATTGTTTTCCATCCCCAACAGAACTGAAAAAATAAAACCCCACAAAACATCAAGTATCCAACTTTCAAAGTATGGGTTTCAGCCTTTTTGTATCAAAGCCAGAGTTTGTGTCTTTTCATTCTACTAAGGAGCAAAAATGGTGAACTGTTTCCTGATTTACATTTCCTGAATTACTACTGAGGGTAAACTGAAATGCCGTCAATGTTAAGTTCTATTTCTCAACTTATTAAAAAATCTGTGTTGCTTAAAAAGAAATTTTCAATAACCTCTTGGTAGAAAAACCTCACAATTTCCCCATCCAGGTTGCTTGGAGGAAACCATCTTAATGCTTTTGCAAATACTGAAAGCGTTTCCTTTCAGAAGTTGTTAAAACACAACGACTGCATTTACATGTAGCGGGAGGCTTCATCAGAACAGCTTTTCACCCCAGCTTTCCATCTCTTCAGAGCAGGTGCCTGTGATTAAATATGGTCCTCTCACCTGATTCATTTCCCGAGCTCTGGAGGGCTCTATGTGAGAGCACTAACTCACTCTGCATTCATAAGGAAGATGTTATTGCCAATTCTGCGAAGCCCTCTGAGAAATTCATCAGTGCTACAAACTACTGACCTTACCCTAAACCCATCTGCTTGCAGGCCAGCTGACTCAATGTCTCCTGCCAGCCATCCGCACACACGTGGTGTTCTTTGGCAGATCTGTGAGCCATCAGGAATGAAGAGGAGCTCACATTTTTAGAGAGGGTCACTGAGGGGAAAAAAAGAAAGGGAAAAACCCTAATGAGAAACATTTCTGCTCAGGAACCAAATGCTAACTCTACATGCTTTTGCCTCACTTGCATTTGTTTTTCATTCTTTTAATTAAGAACCACTTGGTGAGGGGCACCTGGGTGGCTTAGTCGGTTAAGCGTCCGACTTTTGCTTAGGTCATGATCTCGCAGTTCGTGGGTTCGAGCCCCGCGTCGGGCTCTGTGCTGACTGCCAGCTCAGAGCCTGGAGCCTGTTTCAGTCTGTGACTCCCTCTCTCTCTGACCCTCCCCTGCTCACGCTGTCTCTCTCTCTCCTAGAAATAAATAAAAATATTAAAAAAAAAAAAAGAACCACTTGGTGAGCGCTTGCCTTGTGCTTAGCACCACTCTCAGTGTTGTGGAAAACTGCAAAAGTGAATTAGAAATGTTCTCTGCCCTCCAGGAACCACAGGCTCTAGGGAAAGAGATGGGAAGTTCTTAACTTTTCTTTAGGAGTTACAATATGACCAGAGGCAGCACTCCATCCGGTGAGTTTATCCAGTGATTTGCACTACTATCAGGAGTTAGTTGTCACTTTGTTCACTTCCTTTCAAGAAAGCATGTGAGAAGGCAAGGGTATGCAAGTGATGTTAAGTTAGGACTACTTTGGTATACGCTAATTCCTATTTTGTAATAGAGCATCCTCTCTACTTCCTACACCATAGACTCCTTGTGAAACACTATGCAATTAATCACAGCACAGATGATGATCATGATGTGGTCAGATGATGCAAAGGACTGAAATAAGAGTCCAGTGAATGGAAAGATGATGAATGTGGAACAAGAGAATTAATCAAACCCAAGATTACAAACTGTAATACTGGATGCTGGTGGGAGATGCCTTTAGGTCCTGTACATGTAAGGAGCTAGATAGTTAGACATCTATTGCCTTTGGATCTGGAGCAAGAGTACAGGGAAGATGGAAGACCCACTTTTTAAAGATAATTAATAATAATTTATTTCAAAATTTTTAATATATTTGGTTGGATTTTCCATCAGCATTTAATTTTTTTTTCTTCCCAAATTTTATTTAAAATAAAATTAGTTAACTTAGTTAACACACAGTGTAGTATTAGTTTCAGGAGTAGAATCTAGTGATTCATCACTCACATACAACACTCAGTGCTCATCACAGGAAGTTCCCTCCTTAATGCCCATCACCCACTTAGCCCATCCCCCCACACCTCCCCTCCATCAACCCTCCGTTTGTTCTCTGTAATTAAGAGTCTCTTATGGTTTGTCTCCCTCTCTGTTTTCCTATTATTTTAATTTTCCTTCCCTTTCCCTATGGTCATCTGTTTTGTTGCTTAAACTCCACATATGAGTGAAATAATACAGTATTTGTCTTTTCCTAACTGATTTATTTCGTTCAGCATATCATATTCTAGCTCCAACAACACTGTTGCAAATGACAAGATTTCATTCTTTTTGATTGCCAAGTAATACTCCATTATATATATATACATATACACCACATACAAATATATATAAATATAATATATAAATATATATAAATATATAAACATATAAATATATATGTATATATATATACATATACACCACCTCTTCTTTATCCATTCATCAATGGACATTTGGGCTCCTTCTATAATTTGGCTATTATTGCTAATGCTGCTATAAACATTGGGGTAAATGTGCCCCCTTTGAATCAGTACTTTTGTATCCTTTGGGTAAATACCTCGTAGTACAATTGCTGGAATGTAGGGTAGTTCTAGTTTTAACTTTTTGAGGAACTTCCACACTGTTTTCCACTGTGGCTGCACCAGTTTGCATCCCCACCAACAGTATAAGAGGGTTCCCCTTTCTCTGCATCCTCACCAACACCTGTTGGTTCCTGAGTTGTTAATTTTAGCCATTCTGACAGATGTAAGGTAGTATCTCATTGTGGCTTTCATTTGTATTTCCCTGATGATGAGCGATGTTGAGCGTCTTTTTATGTGCCTTAGCCATTTGCATGTATTATCTGGAGAAATGTCTGGTCACATGGAAGACCCACTTGAATACCCTATTCCAGGAGGTGTCAATGATATGGGAATGACAGAATATTAATAGTTGTTGAAGCTGAGTGATAATAAAGAGTTTAATATTGTATTCTAGCAGTTATATGGTCATAAGAATTCAAGCCCAAATGTTTTCACATATAATATAGACAATTCAAATAGCAAAATAACTTAAGAGGAAATGTTCTGTGAGTTGGAAACAACATCTATGAATCACTACTGCCAGCTTTTATCATAGTAAAACAAAACAGATGAAATTGATTAGTAAATTCTGTGAAGTCACTTAGGATGTATTAAGCTTAAGTAGCTGATAGGTGTTCCAGGGGGCAGTCAATGGCAGAAACACGTGGCTCACCACAGTCCCATTCATCAGAACTGTCCAAGCAGTCGGCTTCACCATCACACCAGCGCTCACGGGACACACACTCATGGTTTGCGCATTCCAGTTCATCATCTTGGCAAAGTGCTGGCATGGGGAACAAGAAGCGAGACGATGGAAACATTTCAGAAACAAGCGTGGCTATCATTAACATGCACATTATCATCTGTCAGGAGGAGCATGGAAGGAAGAAAAGCTGTGGTCACTGAGGCCTCCAAACAGGTATCAGGACAGAATAACAGAATTGGTAAAAACTCCTATTATAGATGCGTATCCATACAAACAACGATCATTTAAACAATAGTACCATCTCTACCTGACTAAATTGTCTAGGTCTAACACCAGGATTGAAAAAGTGGTACCCAGAGCAGCAAAAATTCCAAAAATTGAGAGAACGGTTAAAATCTGAAGTAGCACGAGGCAAGCACTGGGGATGAGCAAAATGAAGTGACCACAGGATGGAAACAAGCTCTGTCCACATAATATGGATCATGTTTATTCTTTAAAATCTCTACTATTAAATGACTCCCTGAATCACATACTAATTCTGTTGGTTTTTTTAAATCATAGTGACACTCCCTGATTGCCTGCCTAAGATCTATATCCTTTCTTTCTCGTTTTTTAAGGGAACCTGATTTTGTTCATGTTCCCACAGCTTCAGGAGATCTTGACTAGTGTAAGTGGGACATGGCACTTTCTAGCTACAACTATTTTTTTCTGAGTACGGTTATTAGTCCAACGGAAAGCATGGGACCCAAGATCAGAGTTTTGGCCTACCATTTCTTGGGTTGTGCTTTCTAAGATAGTTCCTACCCAAACCCTGCTGGCCAGATCATGCATCCCAGCTGGGGACAGGGGCAGCCTGGAGGAAACAGCATCTTTTTCTAGTTGGTTCTCCCTGAGGGGTGTTTCTTTTTGCAGTCCAGCTATTTAGGCGGTATTTTCTAATCCACACAAAGACCCCTGAATGCTAGCTGGAACCTTGCTCAAAGTTGGCCAATCTGAGTGAATCCTTAAGTGATATTCCAAAGATGAAGGCAAGGTCATCATCACTCCTTCCCACGGATATGATCAAGAAAGCATGGAATCCCAGGTGCTCGTGGCAGCCATCTTTTGACTCTCATAGATCTAGTCTGTAGTCAAGCTGAACTAAAAGAATCACAGAAGAGGTGCTGAACTCCCACATCTAGCATCAAGAATCTATCTTGTACTTGACTTTTAAAATTATAATACAGGACATATGTGATACATATGAAAATAAAATAAAATAAAATAAAATAAAATAAAATAAAATAAAATAAAATAAAATAAAATAAAAATCTTCACTGTTTAAGTCAGCCTGGGTTGGGCTTTCTGTTACTAGTAGATAAAATATCTTGAGAGATAATTTTTTTTCTGGTTCAAAAAGTAGTGGCTAATCATTTAGAAAATGTAGAAAAGACAGAAAAAAAAAAACCCCACTTAATAATCCCAGCCCTAGAGATGAAAATTGTAAACTGTTTCTTGTGACTTTCTGATCTTTCTTTTATGTGGGTATCAGCACTTTAAAAATTCAGGACAATAGTGCACATAGTACGTTATATTTTGTTTTATTCACCTAATGATATGTAATGAACCCAGGAGGAATTATTCTTTCCATTTGATTTTTAATGTTTGCATATTATTGCATTTTAGGATTGTACTTTCTGTCCCCTCTTTTTGGATAGTTGGGGTGTTTTAATTTTTCCTTGTGACAAATAATACTAGAATACTATCACTGTGTATATAATTTACACATGTTTGATTACCTTCTTGCATATATTTTTATAAGCGGAGATTTGTTCAAAAGATGTGAGCATACTAAAAGCTTTTGATACATATTTCCAAATTTCTAGATTATATTCAAAATGGAAAATAATCAGTGTTTAACATTAAAAGACTTGTGTTGGCCAGTTCAAGGTAAGCACTTACAACAGTTCTTCTCATCCATGGCATCAGGGCAGTCTGGGAACCCATCACAGATGACTGTGTGCTTTAAACATTGTTTATTGGATGGACATTCCCAAAGATCTCTCTCTTTACAGCCTGAAGACAGAAGAAAAAATTATTTGCAGTAGATGTGGAGATAAAAAATAATGATGGATTTAATCAAGCAGTGTAGAAAAATTATAGCACAAAGACATACTTCTTTCTTCTTAAAAAGCTTTGACTTCTGGGGGCTCAGTCAATTAAGTGTCTGACCACCAAAAGGAAATCAAAGGCATCAGAATTGGCAAAGAGGAAGTCAAACTTTCACTCTTCGCAGATGACATGATACTCTACATCGAAAACCTGACAGACTCCACCAGAAGCCTACTAGAACTGATTCAAGAATTCAGCCAAGTTGCAGGGTACAAAATCAATGTACAGAAATTGGCTGCATTTTTATACACCAACAATGAAGCAACAGAAAGAGAAATCAAGAAACTGATCCCATTCACAATTGCACAAAAAACCATAAAATACCTCGGAATAAACCTAACCAAGGATACAAGAGATCTGTATGATGAAAACTATAGAAAACTTATGAGGGAAATTGAAGAAGACACAAAGAAATGGAAAAACATTCCATGCTCATGGATAGGAAGAATAAATATAGTTAAGATGTCATTACTACCTAAAGCACTCTACACATTCAATGCAATTCCAATCAAAATTGCATCAGCATACTTCTCAAAACTAGAACAAACTATCCTAAAATTTGTATGGAACCACAAAAGACCCCGAATAGCCAAAGTAATACTGAAAAATAAAACCAAAACGGGAGGGATCACCATCCCAGACTTTAGCCTCTACTCCAAAGCTGTCATCATCAACACAGTATGGTATTGGCACAAAAACAGACCCATAGACCAATGGAACAGAATTGAGAACTCAGAAGTGGACCCAAAAGTATACAGCCAACTGATATTTGACAAAGCAGGAAAGAATATCCAATGGAAAAAAGACAGCCTTTTTAACAGATGGTGTTGGGAGAATTGGACAGCAACATGCAGAAGAATGAAACTAGATCATTTTCTCACACCATGCACAAAAATAAACTCAAAATGGATAAAGGACCTGAACGTGAGACAGGAAACTATCAACACCCTAGAGGAGAAAGCAGGAAACAACCTCCTTGACCTCCACCGCAGCAACTTCTTACTTGACACATCCCCAAAAGCAAGGGAATCGAGAGCAAAAATAAATTGTTGGGACCTCATCAAGATTAAAAGCTTCTGCACAGCCAAGGAAACAACCCAGAAAATTAATAGGCAACCAATGGAATGGGAAAAGATAGTTGCAAATGACATATCAGATAAAGGGTTAATATCCAGAATCTATAAGGAACTCACCAAACTATACGCCCGAAAAACAAACAACCCAGTGAAGAAATGGGCAGAAGATATGAACAGACACTTCTCCAAAGAGGACATCCAGATGGCCAACAGACACATGAAACGACGCTCAGCATCCCTCCTCATCAAGGAAATACAAATCAAAACCACACTGAGAGACCACCTCACGCCAGTCAGAGTGGCTAAAATGAGCAAATCAGAGAACTCTAGATGCTGGCGAGGATGTGGAGAAACGGGCACCCTCCTACACTGTTGGTGGGAATGTAAACTGGTACAGCCCCTCTGGAAAACAGTGTGGAGGTTCCTCAGGAAACTAACACTAGAACTCCCCTAGGACCCAGCAATAGCACTGCTGGGAATTTACCCAAGGGATACAGAAATGCTGAGGCATAGGAGCACATGTACCCCAATGTTCATAGCAGCCCTCTCCACAATAGCTAAAACATGGAAAGAGCCTACGTGTCCATCAACAGATGAATGGATCAAGAAGATGTGGTTTATCTATACCATGGAATACTCCATGGCAATGAGAAATGATGAAATCTGGCCATGTGTAGCAACATGGATGGACCTTGAGGGGGTTATGCTGAGCGAAATAAGTCAGGCAGAGAAGGACAAATATCATATGTTTGCACGTATAGGAGGATTAGGAGGAACTTGACGGAGGAACAAGGGGGAGAAGAAGGGCGGAAATGGTGGGGGAAAGGGAGAGAGGCAAACCATGAGAGACTCTTGAATGCTGACAAAAACTGAGGACTGATGGATGTGGGGGGGAGGGGGGATGGGCATGGAGGAGGACACTTGTGGGGATGAGCACTGAGTGTTATGTGGAAACTAATTTGACAATAAACTATTTGTAAAAAAAAAAAAAAAAATTAAGTGTCTGACTCCAGATTTCGGCTCAGGTCATGATCTCATGGTTTGTGAGATGGTGCCTCACATCAGGCTCTGCACTGACAGCACGGAGACTGCTTGGGATTCTCCCTCTCCCTCTTTCTCTGCCCCTCCCCAACTCACAGGCTTATAGTCTCTCTCTCTCTCTCTCTCTCCCTCTCTCTCTCTCTCTCATAATAAGCAAATAAACATTTTTAAAAAAAGGCTTGACTTCTGTATACTATGAAAACTGTAATTTTGAGAGTAGAAATACTCAATAGCAATATAAATAGGACAGCTTTCCTAAGAGATCAAAAGTGACATATGGGAAATGGAGAAAAATATGGAAAAGCAGCTATACCCCAATGCTCATCTTTAGCTGTTCTTTTTGCCTTCTGAGTCAATTTGCCAGCGCATTAGACACATCTATGAGATGATAAGTTATGCTTTAAGTAAATACGCCAAAACCTAGTAATTTAGATGCATATTATCTTAAAATGTAATTTCAGTCAACAAATGGAAAGGCCATCTGTGTGTTTAGTAAGAGGCACCTCCTACGGCAAATACCTACAAGACTAATTTAAGAGCCAGGTACGAGGGCTGTCACTTCAGTAACAAAGTCTAAGCGATCTAAGGATGTCAACTTCATCAATTAATATGAGAAATAAATGCAATTTGCACAAGATCAGGACCATCAGCTTGAACTGTAATTTGCCTGTTTAATAGCAAGTACTTGCAATGAACTTAAAAAATACCATTTGCATCAAAAGCAGTGCATTTCATACATCTGTTAAAACATGCCAAGAGTCTAATGCGTTCTTGTCACTCCAGAGGAATCCATGGTCCTTACCAGGCTGCTAGGTGCATGAAGGAGGAGTCCACATGCCATTCATCTTTGGCTTCCCCTCATCCCCCATGCCACCATAGTGCGAGCCCTCAGCAGGCCTTCAACACATGTGCATTTTAAATGGAACTTCATTTCATGTAAGGAACAAAAAGTCTCTTCTCTTCCCAAGAAAAGACAACTTAGTTTAAGGTGAGTGAAATGCAAAGCCGTGATCAAATAAGGACTTTCTTAAAAGACGCTATTTCCCATTTGACCTACTACAAATAATTCAGAGAAATTCTGTGGGTGATTGACTCAAGTTTCTTGGAATCCATTGTAAGAAAAAAATCTACTTTTATCAAAATTCCCACTGAAAACAGTTATCAAAATAAGTCACTAGAAGATAAATTTTTATTACAAGCTAAAATTAGATTTAAAGTGTTTCACCATTCAAAACTATAGGAAATAAACAGTGGGGATGTTTCACTAGCTGTACATCTGGAAGAGTCTTAGGTCCAGAGATGTCTATTCTGGGAACTCATAGGTATAGTATGGAGTTTTAGCTAGCAGAGGATACAGACATCACCTGGGTGTTCTGACAATAACAGCCTCATCAGTCTCGTTATAAACATCACCACTTGCTAGTAGATGATGAGAGAAAACAGCAAGAGCCTTTCTGATTATTCACAAGGTATCCTTCCTAAAAGTCTTGAGACTGTGGACCTTTGGAATGGGCTGATAAAAGACCATAGAAGTAAGGGACATAAATAAGGCCTGCATTCTCAATAGTAATAATAATAATGATAATAATAATAAGATAGAATTCATTATCCACTATAGATACACATAATACATATTCATTTCTAAAAAAGTATTCAGTGTTCAAATTTCTTTTTCTTTCTTTCTTTTTTTTTTTAGAGAGAGAGTTCAACAAGGAGAGAGAGAGAGTGAGAGCCAATCTCAAGCAGGCTCCATGCTGAGCACGGAGCGCAACACAGGGCTCAATCCCACAACTCTGGGATCATGACCTGAACTGAAATCAGACTCGGACGCTCAACCAACTGAGTGATCCAGGCTCCCCAGTTTTAATTCTTCCAATAACCCCACAATAACAGTATGTCAGTGTGATGATCATTGTTTTATAAGTGAGGAGAATGAGATTTAGAGAAAATAAATCAGTTGTTCCAAATCACAGCCTTATAGAGGAAGACCCAGTTGGGATCTGGGTGCAAGGCTTTAGCTGCAGTCCTCTGCAAAATGAGAATGTACAGTACAAGGGGTAAGGGGCAGAAAGCAATTTGAATCCTAGCTCTGATTTCACTAGCTGTGTGACTCTGGATAGGTTACTCAACCTCTCTGAACCTCAGTTTCAATATCTCTAAAAAAGTAATAATAATGCCTACTACATAGGGTTGCTATACAGATTAAATGAGTTCTCTCTAAGCATTAGCTTACCCTTCTGTATCTTCTCTTCTCTCATAAAAGTTTGTGTGGCCTCATACCTCTTTTGTGGAATTATGATGAGCATACATGAAATAGGATGAAGACGTCAAGACATTAGTCATATGGAAGATGGTATTATTATTTTGTGAAGGAACCACTGTCTTTAAAGTGACTTTTTGGTGTAATTATGTTTTAAATGTATGTCTTAAAATGAAAAGAGTGTGACTCCACTAAAAATTAAAGGCATATATGGTGGCCCCTGGGTGGCTCAGTTGGCTAAGCGTCTGACTTTGGCTCAGGTCGTGATCTCACGGTTCATGGGTTCCATCCCCAGGCCGGGCTCTGTGCTGACAGCTCAGAGCCTGGAGCTGCTTCCCATTCTGTCTCCATCTCTCTCTGCCCCTCCCCTGCTCATGCTCTGTCTTCTCTTTATCTCTCAAAAATAAATAAACATTAAAAAGTTAAAAAAAAAAAAAGACGGATATGGATGGGGTGGGAAGTTTAATGGAGTTTCAGGTTATGAAACCACATAATGGTTTATGTCAGAATGATAACCACCACCACAGAGATGATGACAAGGCCCACTCATGGAGATGCTGGTGTGTGGCTAAAGTGACCAGCCCAGCCCAGCTTACCCAAGACCTGCCTGTTCTGAGCACTAACGGTCCCTCATTCCAAAACCTTCCATCGGGCCCAGGAAAACAAGATATTTTTTCACCCTAAGTGTGCTAAGGTTTGTGCTGGGTTGTTCGCTTACTCTAGCTCTCATTTTCACAAAAACTCTGTGAAGCAGCAGGCCTCCTACCAGAGGCAGGTCCCACCTGAACTTGGGCACCATTTTGGGGTTTTTTCCTCTCTACCAAGAAAGTTGTTATCACAGGTAAAGGCAGCAAACACCTTAAAGCAGATGCTTCTTATATTGGAAGAATCTCTCAGGCAAATATAAGGTGAGAAGGTTGGCTCATTAGGTCTGCTAATTTGAGCTGTAAGAAATAAAATATATCCTTCAGGGAAGAGTGCCTGGGTGGTTCAGTCGGTTAAGCATCTGACTCTTGATCTTGGTTCAGGTCATGATCTCAAGGTTCATGAGATCGAGCCCCACATTGGACTCCGAGCTGGCAGCACGGAGGGTGCTTGGATTCTCTCTGTCCCTCTCTCTCTGCCCCTCCCCTCCTCTCTCTCCCTCTTTCTCAAAATAAATAAAATAAACATATATATATATATATTCAGGGAGGAACTAGTCAGTAGGGCAAGAGGCAAGGGGAATCTAGGGACACCTGGGTGGCTCAGTGGGTTAAGCAACCGACTTCAGCTCCGGCCATGATCTCACAGCTCCTGGGTTCAGCCCCCCATCGGGCTCTGTGCTGACAGCTCAGAGCCTGGAGCCTGCTTCAGATTCTGTGTCTCCCTCCCTCCCCACTCACGCACACTCTATCTCTCAAAAATAAATAAACATTAAAACAATTTTAACAATTAAAACAATAAAACATTAAAACAATAAATAAAGCATTAAAAAAATTTAAAAATTAGAAAAAAGCGGCCAGGTGAATCTGCACCCTGGGGCTGCTGGGGCCAGGCCGGGCTGGAAGCAGCCATCTTGGGCCTGCACGGGAAGCTGCAGCAGTGAGGCTCGAGGCCCCTGCAGGGCGGGCAGCCCTGGGTGACGGAGCTCCAGTCTCAAGGAGCAGCAGCAGCTCCTGCAGGACAGCAATGCCAGCACAACCAGTAGGGCTCGCGGGTCCTCAGCAGCCCCTCCCAACTCCTCCCCTGTTTAGGGGTGACATCCCCATGTCATCCTCTTCAACATGTGCTGGCTTAGCACGCTCCGTGGAGGCAGGATGGGGAAATAGGAAGGGCTTTAAACTGCAGGCTGGGGGCTGCCTTCCATGACTCATCCCGGAGAGGGGGGCATCTGCCTCCAGAGAAGCTCAGCCTCCAGGATGAGACAGCACCCTGCTGCTCGTGTCTACTGTGTGGCCAGGGGCTTTCCCCAGCTCGTGCTTTGGACAAGACACACCAGCCTCATCTCCTCTGCCGTAAACAAGACCTTGGTCTGTCAGCGACAAGACCAAAGACAGGACTCTTTCCCTCAAGGGAGATCCCTGGGGTGACCTTTGAGGGGAGTTGCCCCCCAAATGTGCTAGCCCCGTGGCAGATGGGTGCTTGGTTACTGCCTTCTGAGGAATGAGTAAAGGCACGGAGTAAGCATTCCAAGCTCCGGAGGACAAAGTGGGTGTTCTCTACCCTTCGTAGGCGAGGAAACGGAGGCCCGGAGAAATTAGTGACTGGCCAAAACTCACACAGCCTCTAGGTGCTGAGTTGGGATTTAAATCCAAGTCTCGGTCTACACAGAGCACCCCCTGACATTTCAAGCTGCCTGCCCAACATGCCAAATAAAACAGCAAAGCAGGGAACCAAGTAGCAAAACAGCTAAAGAGAAAGCCCATTTGTGGGTATCCGATGTGAAACTTGGGTTATGCTAGTTACAGAGCAGAGTCGGGGTCTTCCAGGAGCAAAGAGAAAGAGAGTCATGGAGACTCCTATTTGCTAAAAATGCCAGGTCTGCCATTCTCTGTGAGAAGTCATAGAAATACTAGTAAAGAGTCCAAAGGGCTAGGAAAAAAAGGCCTTTTGGAAAACTTTAAAAATCAGCCCGTCACCCCACAAATATCAGGGTCAGAGGCTTTGAACGCAGCCCAAAGGGGTTTTGATCCCGAGAAAAGATTATAGTTGAAAATTTTATTTTATTGAGCCCAATAATTTAAAAAAATTTTTCAAGGTGTATTCATTTTTCAGAGACAGAGAGAGACAGAGCATGAGGCAGGGAGGGGCAGAGAGAGAGGGAGACACAGAATCTGAAGAAGGCTCCAGGCTCTGAGCTGTCAACACAGAGTCCAATGTGGGGCTTGAACCCAAAGACCGTGAGATGATGATCTGAAGTCCGACACCTAACCAACTGAGCCACTCAGGTGCCCCACTGAGCCCAGTGAGTTTTAATCATTTGAGGATAAACAGAAAGGCACTTAATGACACTTGAGTATTTGTATTGTTGTCAGTCTTTCTCCATATGGTGTATATTCTTTTGTATAGAATAGAGATCAGTTAGTCATTGTAATGCTGCATTTATGTAACAAAGGGTTTTATTTGGACAGTATATATAATGAAGCTGTCTTAGCCCTCTTCCCATATAACTGTCCCATTGAAAACACAGTGCTGCTCCTATCACCTGGCTCCTGTGGTAGCCCACTCACACTGTGGACATAGAGTTAGCAAAATCTAATCTCAAGTCTCACAAACTCAAATCTATGCATGAAGGCAAAGTCCAGAAATGTAATCCATTGTTATTTCCCTCAGCTCGCCTTTCTTTTATGCCATTCCTGTTCAATTCTTGGCCCAGATCTTCACCTTTTCCTTCACTGTTTACTATCAGTGCTTGGAAAAGAGTATATTGAAAATCAACTTATTTCATCCAGTTGCTACTTTGACAGTTCTGTCCATATAATTTATGTTCGATTAATGGCAAAGCATCAGCTTTTAAGACAACGACGTACTTCTGTACTGACACAGCAGTGGCTCTATAAATGGCTCCCACTTTCCAGGCTTCCCTCCCGTGGAGCCATTCTGGCATGCTGTGTTCAGATTTGCCCAATTCTTCCAAACAGTTGCTGAAAACATCTCTAATACTGACAGTGTCTTCAACGGCAGTTTACGTTAGCAATTACACAGTCCAAACAACTTTAACAAAAATTTGCCACACGAGCAGATGACGCTTCAGAGCAGCATTGGTCATTTGCTAAAGCCTAACGCATGGACAGGTATCCCTCTCTTCTCGAAAGTTCGCAACACGCCACTTGGCTTTTAGGAAAGTCCTACTAGCAACTGTTTTCAGTGACCAAACGAAATGGGAAGAGGATTGTCGCTCTCATGAAAAACAGCGAAAAGGGAAAAAAGGAAAATAGCTTCAGCGAGTTAAAAAGAATAACAGCTTCAGCATTTGTTTTGCAGCGGGGCTTTACGCAGGCACCGTACACCCCGAGCAGCGGGTAGCGCCCCCACGCCCCTTCCCTGGGAACTACACTCAGCTTCAAGCCACCAGAGCTCTGACCTTTGTGAGCATCTTTGCTCTGTCTTGATTTATTTTGTACATCCACTAACAAGATGTGTGGTAGGTATCAGAAAGCCTAAAGGAGGATATTTTTAGGGTCTGGGTACACTCAAAATGTTTTCTGCCTAAATCAATGGTAGTTGCTTCTTCATTTCACACAATTTTGGCTTATGAAAGTTTTTACACGAATGCTCTACTTCTGGATGGCAGGAGAAGTCTGTATTTTAAAAGCATATTTATAAACGGGGTGCTTTTTAAAAGCATATTTATAAAGCTACCACATTTTCCTCCTGCAGATTTGCCAAAGAAACACAAAATAAATTTCCAACACATCAATTGTTTTGTAAATAAATAAGTCTTGTTTTGAGAGGAAACCCTATAATGGTTTTAGAAGTTCTGGAGCATCTGCAGTGTGTGACAGTGCATAGTTAATTGTCACATTGTTCAAGAAAGCCCAAGCCATTAGGCGCGTTAAGTTTCACAATGGACAGAATAAATCAAACTATATGAAGCTCGAGATGAAAGCCAGCTTCACTAGCGCTGGTGTTTGCATTGCTGGATGGTACCATGCCTACCCACAAAAATGGAGGGACAGACTGAAAAAATGAGAAATGGGAGCTGAAAGATTTCCCCAGAGTCCTTCATTGGGCCCTCCTCAACAGGACTTCTTTATTTCATTGTAAGTGTCTTATTCTCCCAGAGTATCAGACATGCCCATTCAAATGTGTACATACATCCCAAAGGGAAATGTATGGAACATTTCCATCATCGGTCACTTTGAAAAACTTAATAAGAGTTTTCTCATAACTAGATACTGTCGGAGCAATTAATGTAAGTCTGAATGTATTCACTTCTCTCCCATTTTTAACTTTCCTTACCTAGAGCTGTCAGTAGTGCCATCAATATATTGAGTATTGATAGGGATACGACAACAGATTCTATCCTTCTGGTGTGAACTGATTGCCTTTAATTGTGCGAACAAAGTATTGATTAAAAAAACAAAAACAAAAACAAAAAACCTCCTTACCTAACTAGAAATCTGATACTTTAGGGTCATTTAAACCCAACAGTGCTTTGAATTTCTTTTTGCAGAATATATTCTAGGACTCCGACCATTTAAAACTAAGTTTTTACATTTCTCAAATACTTAGCCCCCTACTGATAGACTTAATCCCCTGCTCAGATATAGGTCCAGCCAGCCCAGTGGAGTGCTGTGTAATCTGTTTACGTCATCAAAGCTAATCCATTTTATTTTATTTTTAATTTTTTTTTACATTTATCTATTTTTGAGAGACAGAGCACAAGTAGGGGAGAAGCAGAGAGAGAAGGAGTCACAGAATCCAAAGCAGGTTCCAGGATCTGAGCTCTCAAGACAGAGCCCAATGTGGGGCCCGAACCCACAAACCATGAGATGGTGACCTGAGCTGAAGTCAGACGCTTAACCGACGGAGCCACCAAGGCGCCCCGAAGCTAATTCATTTAAAACTGCATCTCGGAATACCATAACCCATTGAAGTCATAGTTTAGCAAACAAAGCCAATAGATTCTCAACGAATCACTTACGTAAGGGATATTCAACCAGTTCGGATTTATTTCTCCACATAAAGACCACAAACAAACAAACAACAGTAGCTTCTCAAAACACTGGATGTTCTTCTCTAACAGAAATACCCCTGGTCATTGGACCATCATCCTGACAGCTCTGATTTTCTAGAAGATGCACTTGTCCATATTTATAGCAACTGATGGGGTTTCCGTGTATTGCTTGTGACGTGTTGTTTAGACCAGAAGGACAGTGTATACTACAGAAAATTCATCTTGGGAAACCAGGCAGTATTTCATATTTCAAAGGCCAAAAGAATAAAATGATTTCAAAAGATGTACTGCCTTGTGTGCTTTCAACGAAAGCGTCAATTCATTTTTAAGCAGAACATGGTAAGTAATCATAATCAAACTATTCTTTGGAGAGCCTTTGAATCGTTTTTGCTTTATTCTACAATATTGCTTAGTAAAGAGCATTGCCCGCTTTCTATTTCCTGACACATTTTGAGGTTACAAGTACAGAGGTTTGCAGGGACACAAAACGGGAATTCACTCCACTCAAATTACCATTGGCATTTCGGGCCTTTCCATTGGTGATTTTGGAACTCCATGCAGAAATGTCAGAAAGAGTTTTATCCTTTGCCGACAGAGACAAAATCAGAGAGGGCATGAAAATGAATTCCAATTAAATTGGAATGTCGGAGCCTGAACTCTGCCTGTGTATCTAGATGCCTATTTAACAACATGGAAATCATATGCAAAGACGCTATTATTCTGACTTTTAAACAGGTGACAACTGCTTTAACATCTCTAATAATAAAAATAATCCCTTACATTGTGAAGTGCTTCTCCTTTTACTGAGGATTTTGCACATATATCATCAAGGTCATAAACAGAAGTATAATTTAGGGAAAGTCAATAGAGTTAGCAGAAAAAATACCTATTAAGTCATACCTTGCCATTTGGTAATATTAAAAGTAAATGCGTTAACATTCAATATTCCTCATGTTCATGACTATCAGAACGGCTGACATTTTTAAATACAGTCTTTTATCTTAAGCAGGCATTACCATATATTCCAGAAAAGTGTCATCTCACACACATACCACAGTTTTCTTCATCACTGTCATCGTCACAGTCAGCCTGGCCATCACACCTTCTGGAAGCCAGAACGCACCGTCCAGAGCCA
This sequence comes from Hyaena hyaena, assembly GCF_003009895.1. Lineage (NCBI taxonomy): Eukaryota > Metazoa > Chordata > Mammalia > Carnivora > Hyaenidae > Hyaena > Hyaena hyaena. The sequence continues at coordinate 433,667 of NW_024080820.1, forward strand.
CACTTGAAGTGACTAGGTGAGCATTCTGTTAAAAAAAAAAAAAAAAAAAAACGAGCCGTTTTATATTCGATACACAGAAAACCTGGGACCATCAACCGATTTATCTATTTATGGGTGGGCTATTGCCAAGGAGCTAGTCCTGAAGAGAAGATAGTCTTCTACAAAGCTGAGCCAACCAAAGTTAGCTTGGCTCTCTCTGCTTGCTGATCGGGATCTTTCTCCTTCACCCTTGGCATCGTCTCTCCTGTCGGTTGTTGAGTATCTTTTTGCTTTCCAGCAATTAACCACCTTCCCGAATGGACAACCATGTCCATTCGATGGATTGCCAGGGTCTGAAATAACCCATGGGGACAATGCTTCTAACTACCTAGCTGCTCTTGATGTGTTCAAATTGTTTGCAGTTCTAATCCTTCTACCAGGTGGGCAGGTCCCTGATCCCATTTCACTACTTGATGATCCTATGTTGTCAAAGTCTCTAAAAACTTTAAACTTGAAGTAACCAAGGCCTGATGTTCACCATTACCTTCAGGACCCCTAGTATAATGGGCTCTGTGAGTTGAGTATGGTTAAGATAAGTACCTGGAAAATTACATACATCTCTGCAATTTATTTTTAAAGTGAAGACAATGTTTAACAGATCAGCACCAAATTCTTCAGTGTAATCAAGTGCATAGACTCACTCACCCATGCCACCACCTGATTGACAACTAAATAGAATGCAACAAGAATAATAACAACAGAGAAATGTGAGAAGGTAGCTGATCTATTTGTCCATGTTAGATAACTCACGGTAATTAATTTAAACATTAACCTTCCACATCTTCATCAGGCATTAGGCAAGTTTGGTTGTCTGAATGTTCCTCTGGAAATTGACTGCAATCTGTATCTTCCGGCCACTGAAGGCCCACGATCCCAAGAACAGACTCACAGTGTTCTTTGGAGTGCTCACACAGTGCTCTGAAAGAGTAAGAAAGATTAAACACAAGAAACAGAAATAGCTACATCTGAAATGGTATGTTAGGCATACCGTAGGGTTCTAATTCTGCATGCATATGGGTCTATGTGTATATCAGGTGAGTGTATATACCAATATATATAGATGCACAGATACATAACAGATATTCAGAAAACAAAAAGAATAATACTTCCACAAAGGAAATTCATGCCAGCAACATAATTTCACCAAAAGAAACTTCACTGAAGAAACAGAAATAAAACTTTGCTGTGTGTATTTTTATTGAAATATATTTCACCTATAACATGATGTATATTTAAGGTGTAAAACATGTTGATTTGATAACATTTATTTATTATAATGTGATGATAGAACCTCTATCACATCACATAATTATCATTTCTCTTTTGTGGTTGGAAAAGTTAAGATCCAGATTCTTAGGAAGTTTGATGATTATAATACAATATTGTTGCCTATATTCACTATATTTTGTGTAAGATCTCCAGGACCTATATATCAATTAGTTGCAAGTTTATGCCCTTGAACAGATTCTCTTCTGTAGTTTGCTTTTTGCATTCTCTCTTCTGTCTTTCAGGCAGACACATTCTCCGATGCTTTTATGGCAAGTCAGGAAGTTCCCGATATCAGTTTGGAGAGTCTCCCACCAAGGGTCATGGAGTCTATACCATACGCTCAACCTCAGAGGTCTCTCCCTCTGGGGAACAGCCATGTGAGCCATTCCATGTGCCAACTTGGCTTACCTAAGGCACTGCTAGCATCACTTAAACTTGGACCACTAGTGTTGAAAAGCTTGGTACCTCCCCAAACCCATCTATACTGAGCCCAAGTCAGCTAAAATAAACTGTGTTTGTTTCTTTTGCTTTGTAAAGAAAATACACACTAAGCATTGTGCTAGGTGCTTTCATGTGTGTTATCACATTTGTACAAAGCATGTATATATTTTTTCTTGAGGGGTAGAGAGAGAAAGAACCAGTGGGGGAGGAGCACAGGGAGAGAAAGAGAGAGGTTGAATGGGGAAGGGGCAGAGAGAGAGGGAGACAACAGAATCTGAAGCAGGCTCCAGGCTCTGAGCTGTCAGCACAGAGCTGTCAGCACAGAGCCATGAGATCATGACCTGAGCTAAAGTCGGACACTTAACCGATGAGCCACCCAAGTGCCCCTTGAAGAATTTTTTAAATATTTACTTTGGAGAGAGAGAGAAAGAGCACATGCATGCATGGAGGGGGAAGGGCAGAGAGAGAGGGGGCAGAGGATCCCAAGCAGGCTCCGCACTGATAGCACAGAGCCTGATGCAGGGCTCGAACTCACAAACTGTGAGATCATGACCTGAGCCAAAGTCAGGCACTTAGCCTGAGCCACCCAGGAGTCTTCTGACTCATAAAATTTTTAGGGGAGCCTGGGTGGCTCAGTCGGTTAAATGTCCAACCTTGGCTCAGGTCATGATCTCACGGTATGTGGGTTCCAGCCCCACATCAGCCTCAATGCTGTCGGCCAGTCAGCGCAGAGCCTGGAGCTTGCTTCAGACTCTGTGTCTCCCCCTCTCTCTGCCTCTCTCCCTCTTTCTGTCCCTCCCCTGCTCACACTGTCTCTGTCTCTGTCTCTCTCCCTCTCCAAAATAAATGTTAAGGGGCGCCTGGGTGGCTCAGTCGGTTAAGCATCCGATTTCGGCTCAGGTCATGATCTCATGGTTCGTGGGTTCAAGCCCCATGTTGGGCTCTGTGCTGACAGCTAGCTCAGAGCCTGGAGCCTGTGTCAGATTCTGTATCTCCCTCTCTCTCTGATCCTGCCCTGCTCATGCTGTCTCTCTGTCTCTCTCAGAAATAAATAAAACATTAAAAATAAATAAATAAATAAATGTTAAAAGAATTTTTAAATGAAATTTAAAAATCAATAAGCAAGCTTGGCAAAAGCAACATTGCTTCATGAACATATCAGTATATTATTCTTAACAGAACATAAAAAAAACCCTAATAAACAAAATCAAACTGTAAAATTCATTTTGAAAGCCACTGAAAATGACAGATGTACTTGTAGATCTGAGAAACAGAACTAAAGTATCTAAAGGAAGTTCACTAAAATATTGATTGGATAACATTTCAGGCTCATCTTGGGCATTTTCATATGAAACATAAGCCCTGAAATTATAAATCATGTGTGGATGTAAATTTGTTCCAGAGAATACTGCATTAGGGAAATTTTTTATACATATGAAAAGAAAATCAAGCCAAGCATTTTTTAAGTATTATCAGAAGTGATTATGCACTATCCTTGACCTTGCTTAGCAAAAGTCGAATAAAATTGAGAAGTAAGTTTTTCACATAAAATGGGTAGATGTTTTATTAGGGATACTTTAAAAAGCATTTTCCAGAAGTTTTCAGAAATATGTATGCACAAGGCAACATTAACTTTGACTCTGTTCAGTTAATTTATTAGTTCCCCAACTCATTTTGAAATTTTATTGTTTCCTGTCCTCTATAAATGCCTCCTCCTTGTCATCCATTAGATATTGGGTATTTAATTTATTGTTTTTCCCATCTGTCCACTGTATTGATATTACTGCTTTTTCTTAAAGCTCTAAGTGACTTCTGATCCCAACATAGGGTGTCCATAGTTAGTGCTCACATTCGGACAAGCATGTCTATATATTCACCCCTTGATGGAAAACAGGGTGGAGAATGCAGCAGCCCACCTCCGTGACCACCTCTTGTTAACGGCACCGTCTATGACTACACCGCAACACACGGCACAGGACAGACACCAACTGCCACTAGACAGTAGTGTTCCTCTCCCACCATCAGAGCTGATGTTCACTCCCAGCCACCAGTCAGAAGGCTTCACGTTTATGCACATTCACTTACTCTCCCAACAACCCTTACTCTCTTGATTTCACAGACAGAAGTAGAAGACCCGGCACTGGGGGAGACAGAAGAATCTGTCCCAGGCCATTAGGCAGGGAGGGATCACCAGCACGTGGACCAGACAGTGGACTCAGGAGTAGTGCTCTTACCCTGAAGTAGGACATCGCTCATTCTAAATCTAAACTGCAGGCTTGAAATTCTGCCCCTTACTTCATCCAAACAGGTAGCCTGGCCAACCATCAGGCCATACCTTATGTAATGTCCCTAACTTTTTTTTTTAAACGTTTAGTTATTTTTGAGAGAGCGCAAGCAGGGGAAGAACAGAGAGAGAAGAACAGAGGATCCGAAGCAGGCTCTGCGCTGACAGCAGTGAGCCTGATGTGGGGCTTGAACTCACGAATCGTTGAGTCAAAGTCTCACATTCAACCGACTGTGCCACTCAGGTGCCCCTTTGTCTCTAACTTTTGAGTGCTATCTGGAGGCAGCATTTTATTTAAATTTTAATATAATTTATTGTCAAGTTGGCTAACATACAGTATATATACTGTGCTCTTGGTTTCAGGGTTAAATTCCCTTGATTCATTGCTTACATACAGCACCCAGTGCTCATCCCAACAAGTGCCCTCCTCCATGCCCATCACCCCAGTTTCCCCTCTCCCCTGCCCCCTCTCCCTCCACCAACCCTCAGTTTGTTCCCTGTATTTAAGAGTCTCTTATGGGTTTGCCTCCTTCTCTGTTTGAAACTATTTTTTCCCCTTCCCTTTCTGCATGGTCTTCTGTTAAGTTCTCAAGTTCCACATATGAGTGAAAACATGATTATCTGTCTTTCTCTGACTGACTTATTTCACTCAGCATAATACCCTCGAGTTCCATCCACTTTGTTGCAAATGGCAAGATTTCATTCCTTCTCATTGCCAAGTAGTATTCCATTGTATAGATAAACCACATCTTCTTTATCCATTCATCAGTTGATGGACATTTGGGCGCTTTCCATGATTTGGCTATTGGTGAAAGCGCTGCTGTGAACATTGGGGTGCACGTGAGGAGGCAGCATTTTAAACACATCCATGTTGCCAGAGAAAAAGGCAGATACACTCCATCTTCTGTTAACTCACATTGCAGAACACTTCTTGACCCACCAAAATGAAATGTGGATGATTTTATTGGATTAATGTATGTGAACTATTATCAAAGGTAGTTCATGCCTCCCTCATGTGGTACTTCAGTAATTAATTCAAATATTAATTTTCGAATTCTTATTTCTTTACCATTTAAATACATAATTTGTTAAATATGGAGCTCCTTAGCCATATGGACTTTGTCTAAATTCAGACTCAGTCTCTGCCCACTTGGTTCTCCCTGAGGGGAAGTGAGGGTGCTTGGGGGAGACCCCTTGGGTTACCTGCAAGGTGGGATACGCTGGCTTGTGTTCACGTCACACTTTGGTACCAAAATGGTGCAAGCAAAGAACATGAGGTATTTGTAACAGTTGGTTTGAACCAGTGCAGGGAAAAGAGAGGACTCCCAACTGATGGATGCTTCCTTTTGAGTCCTGTGGCCAAGGTAATTTGGATAATTTGTATGGTTGTAGGGTAAATTCATGCAGAGTTCCAACGTGATTGGTTCACATTGACCTAACAAGAAAACAAAACACACATACAGGTATATATCTATGTCTACATCTAAATCTCTATCTCTATCTATCTATCTGTCTATCTATCTATCTATCTATCTATCTATCATCTATCTATCTATAGTAAATTTCATATGCAAAACAATTTCTTACAAAATTGAAATCTATCTTATCTTCTTTAAAAAAAAACAAAGACTGGAATGCAAGCAGTATATAACTTCCATCAAAAGGTAAATAATTTGGTTAAAGAACTACCAAACCAAGAATCATTTTTTATGTTATAGAAAGTCTTTTTTCATTTTTCCCTTGGCTCAATCTATCTGAAGGTGACTCTCCTTTGTATTTCCTTTTACCCATTTTGTCTTCTGATTTATTTATTACTTCTTTTTTTTTTATTTTGTTTTTAAGTAGACTTCATGACCAGTGCAGAGCCCGATGTGGGGCTTGAACTTATGACCCTGAGATTCAAAACCTGAGCTGAGATCTGTGAGATCAAGACCTGAGCTGAGGTCAAGAGCTGGATGCTTAACCAACTGAACCACCCAGCACCCCAATCATTTATTAGTTCTTAATGAATATATCCCCTCATTTTCACAGCCATTTAAAAAAATCAATGAATTTGGTTAAATAAAGTTCGGTTATTTCTTTCTATACATTTTGATTGTTGATCAGTCGATTTAAACATAAGGCTACAATATTTCAAGACAAGAGAGGGCTGAGCTCTCATTAGCTACCCATGGGTAGGAGACAAAATACTAACCCTTCAGCTTGGCATCCAAGACTGTCTCAGACTCCAACCACAGCCTAACTTTCCAGACTCACCACCAAAGACTGTTTCGTCAGCGGAATTTCTTCAGTGACAACAAATATGTTAAGAATTACATGCGTCTGTGGGCCCGGTTAGCTCTTCTCTCATCTTTCCCTGACATACTTGTAATCACCCCTTAAATGCAGTCACGGTTCTAGCTGCCAGGTGTATACAACACCTGCTGCCTGGAATGATCCTTTCCCATCTTCTCCACCAGGCGAGCTCCTCCTTGGCCTGAAGGCCTCACCATGCTCACCTCTTCTGGGTAGCCTTCCCAGCCAACCACTCTCCCCCTCCCACTCCCAGTAGGTGCTGAGCACCACATCACCTTAGGCATGTTCCTACCACACACTCATTGTCCTCTACTGGATTCTTTACTTACTTGTGTCCCCCACGTAAGTTAGAGATTTTTGAGAAATGAGACTTTATTTCTTGATCTCAAAGTCTGTACCTAGCACAGCGCCAGAATGGAGGAAGGAAAAAATTGGGGGGCAAGGACAGTGTTGGGAACCCTCCTGGGCACTTAAAATGCAAAAATCACAAAAAAGACAGTCCCTGCCATTAAAGCACTCTGCAATTTTTATAGGAAGAAAGACACATTTTCTGGTAGCTGTTGTATAACATGAGGATAGGACAGCAGTGTTAAAAAATACTAAGAGGCCAGAGGGACCAGGCAGACGATAACAGCACAGGAAACCTTTCCAGGACAATGGAACTTAGGGAACTGCGGTAGGAAGTCTCCCTGTTTCCTCTCTCTGTTTGCAGGAGTCGTGTCACACTCCCGGGAGGTGGGAGGCAACCAAGCAAGTGTGTTGGTGAATCAGCCCAGGCCCACCAAAGACTCTGGGCCTTATCAAGAGTCATTATTCAATTAAGTTAATTATTTGACCAAGAGGTGGCATGCATGCAGATAGATTGGTAATGAAGACTGGGGTGAAATATTAACATCACTCTGGGACCACTTCTCATTTTAAAGCATCTGAGGGCTTCGAGGAAATTACATTGATAAGGTGTCTGATGAAAAGCCTTCCTGACAGGGGCGCCTGGGTGGCTCGGTCGGTTGAGCCTCTCACTCTTGATTTTGGGTCAAGTCATGATCAAGCCCCACATCGGGCGCTGCACCAGTTTGGGTTTCTCCCTCTCTCTCTCTGGCCCTCTCCCGCTCGTACACGTGCACTCTCTCTCTCTCTCTCAATTTCTCTTGCAAAATACATAAACTTAAAAAAAAGCCTTCTGGACAAAGTGTAATTAGGCTCTGTTTACTGGAAAAAAAAGTAACATTGCAAAGTTGACATAACCTTTTTTTTTAATGTCTTATTTATTTTTGAGAGAGAAATAGAGACAGTGTGAACAGGGGAGGGTCAGAGAGAGAGGGAGACACAGAACCCGAAACAGGCTCCAGGCGCTGAGCTAGCTGTCAGCACAGAGCCTGATGCGGGGCTCGAACACACAAACCGTGAGATCATGACCTGAGCTGAGGTCGGACGCTTAACCGACTGAGCCACCCAGGTGTCCCAACATAATCTTGAGGATGAATACAGGGTGGAGAGAAAAGACGCACAGGAGTGTGGGGCTGGCTCAGTGTATCATGTCCATTGATTTGTGAAAGAAGAATAACATTTAAATATTTGGATTTCATATTACAAAAAATGCATGTTCTTCATAACAATAAAAACAATGCAAGATGTGTAAAAAAAGTTCATGGACTCCCTGCCCTCCTTTCTCACTGACCCTCACAGACAACAGACTGAGTCTGAATCCTTCCATGCCTTTCACTGGCTCAGACAGGCATTTACATACAAGCATTTGCATACATGCATTTACATACAAGTATTTGCATACATGTATTTACATACAAGCATTTGCATACAGGCATTTACATACACGCATTTACATAGAAGCGTTTACACACATAGAAAGAGGTTGCTTGCTTGCTTCTGCCAGAGTAGAACCCACCATTCCTACGATTCCTCAATTTGCTTTTGTTCTTAATTATTCATCATGACTGTCTTATAAGTCAGTAGATACAGCTCTAACCAAATTTTTCCCTAATTTCTTTAATATATTTTTTACAAAAATGGGATGACGTACACAGATTTTTGATGCAGTCCTTTCCCTTCTTGTATATGCCTTTCCTTTCTATCTCTTCCTCTCCACCCTATCAAGTTTTAACGTTTTATTGGCATGCTTTATTTAGATGATTAGTAGACCTATCACATGGATAGTTTTTTCTCTTTAATATGTGGAAACTACCACATTAATGATTTGAGATGAGATATAAGCTTTCAGCGTTTCAGAGCCAAGAAAGATAAAAGGATGGAGTTGTAATCATATATTATTCTGGAGATCTCTACTGAATGTGGTAAGGGCGACTGAATCTTGTTAAGGAATTCTTCATAGAGTGCTAAGCAATATAAACTCTCAAGTTCTATGATTTACAGTATCAATAAGCTTTTTTATCTTAAAACAATGACTCACTCACTAGCTTGATTTATGACAGCCACTAGAGGGCAGTCGTGTTACAAACATGAGGATGTTTAAATCCTGCAGAACTGTTTTTAATCCAAGTTTGATGCCGTGCTTATCAGTACATTGTCCTGAACACAGATGAGGTTTAATAAATATCTGTTGAAAAAATATAATAAATATTTATATTTAATAAATATCCTAATGGAGTCTTAATGATATCCCACTTTTCAAAGTCTGAAAATAGGTTTGTTCAATTCAACCTAAAGATGGAATTGTTAATGATGTTACGTCCTTGAAGGGATGAAATACTCTGAAGCCACTGGAAATCATGAATTTTTTTAATGTTTATTTTTGAGAGAGAGAGACAGAGCAGGAGCATGGGAGGGGCAGACCCAGAATCTGAAGCGGATTCCAGGTTATGAGCTATCAGCACAGGGCCTGACGCAGGGCTCAGACTCACAAACTGCAAGATCATGACTTGAGTGAAGTCAGACGATTAACAGACTGAGCCACCCAGGGGCCCGTGGAAATCATGTCACTTACATAAGGAAAATGTTGTTTTCAACATGCACTGGTATATACAATATTATAAGATTCATCTTTGCCTCAAACTCTGTATTTTTTATCAATATTTTTAATAGCTTGATGAGTTTTATGGGGTGAACATCCCTGTACCTACCACCCAGATCAAGAAATTGAACTTTGCCAGACATCCCAGACGACCTCCATATACCCTATCTTCTATCAACCTTCTCCTTTCTCCACAGAGTAGCTACTGAGTTCACAGTCACCACATCCTTACTCTTCTTACAGTGTGTAAGTGTGCACTGCACCCTAAATACTAGAGTTAAGCCTTGCCCATTTTTTAAAACTTGTTTTGTCTTCTCCTCCATCCCTTAATTTTTCTTAAAAATTTTTTATTTTGAGAGAAGGGAGGGTATGCACTGGTGAGCAGGGGAGGCACAGAGAAAGGAGAGAAAGAGAGATAGAGAGAGACAGAGAGAATCTCAAGCAGGCTCCATGCTCAGCACAGGACGCGATCACAACTTTGAGATCACGACCTGAGCTTCAATCAAGATCCAGACACTTTGGGGGCACCTGGGTGGCTCAGTCGGCTAACTGACCGACTTTGGCTCAGGTCATGATCTCGTGGTCCGGGAGTTTGAGCCTCACATCACGCTCTCTGCTGTCAGCACAGAGCACACTTCAGACCCTCTGTCCCCCTTTCTCTCTGCTCCTCCCAGCTCATACTCTCTCTCTCAGTAAATAAATAAATAAATAAACATAAAAAAATTAAAGAGAGTCAGATGCTTAGTTGATTGAGCCTCCCAGATGCCCCATCCTTTTATTATTAATTGAAGTTTAACTACTGAGGAACCCAGAGATTTGGACTGTAGAGTGTGCCAGAGTTTGAAATTTGCTGACCACTCATTCCTGGTGAGTAAATATATTCCCCTGTCATTCCTATTTCCCGAACACTGGCAGCTGAATCCAGAGGGTTGATGAAGCTTCCTCCCTCAGGTAAGACTACAGATGCTATGGTGTTCTTTCATCAGAAGCCGAAGTATAACCGATTTCTCTCCTTTGGTGATGTCAGCAGCTGTAGATGTTCAGTGCCTTGACCCATTAATTCACTGATTAATGTTACCAAACGGTAACAACTGGTTACCAAATGGTAACCAATCAGTGCACCTAAATGGTAACATTCTAATTCAATCATTTATTTTTCACTCATTAGCTGAGAATCCTTTTAGAAAGAGAACATTCCTCTCATCTATGATTTGTTCTCAAGGACTGAAGTCCTTAACCATTACACTGTCTGGCTTCCTTACTGCACCTCTAGACAATCTGTTCCTTCCAACTAGAGACTGCAAGGAGATCTCAGTAAATTGGGGGGTCAGTTGGAAGTTAGACAAAGAACAAAGCTGTCTGTTGCTTCCTCAGCATTGGAGGGAAAAAAATCATGAGTCAACATGTAGCAGTAACAGTTGACGGAACACTCTAGGAACTTGAGAGTTCCCGGAGTATGACAGTCCTACTTGGCTTCGTACAGCTATGGCGCCCATCGACACAGAGAGGAGGGGGAGGACATATGCCCAGGAGCTGCTCTTTCCACAGGGTTCCCCAGCTGTTGGGATTGCATATAGCCAGGTGGAAGTAAGGATTAGCCCCCCACACCAGCATGAGGGGAAATAACATTCCTGCTCCTAACATCTAAGGCAAGAATGTGTCTGTACTTTGCCTCCCAGGAAGGCATAAATATGTTAAATATTCTGGATTGTACATGGCTGTGGGAATACTGTGAAACTTCAATCTTCTCAGTAAACCATATCATCAGAGATGTGGTTTGTAGTCTTTTTTTTTTTTAACTGTAGGTAGGTATATCAGGGAGTCTGAGATAAGCCATGGACTTCACTGAAAACTTTAAAAACTATGAAGACATTTTTTTAAATTCAGGGATGTCCCTACCCTTGCAGCCTAGCAATGAACAAACTGCTAATGTATCATTCTCAACCTTGGCTGTCTACTGGAATCACCTGGAAATTTAAGAAATACTGATGTCTGGGTCCTGGTTAGTGTGTCTTCAGGGACCATTAGTAAGTTATATAATATTTTATGGGATAGTAAGAACAAGTGTCTTCAAGAACTAGAATCCCAGCAACTCCGGGACTAGGCTGACTTCATCAGACAGAATATCCACATTCTTCAAACTCACATTTCCATTAGTATGGAGCCAGAGAAAGACAGGGCTATGTAGTTATGCCTCTGAATCTAGGTAATGATAGTCTTTCTAACGGTAAAGATCTTCAAATAATTAATCACATTTTCAAGTGCATGATGTTTTCTGAGAGAAGATGCTCCTTGACCAACTTTATAGACATACCATCATGGAGCTCTTGGAAAAATGAGGGAAAAAAGTCTTTACTCACAACTGGAAGTTAGAGATATACACTATTTTTAATAACAGAGAAGGAGTGAGGGACCAATGCCTAGCCCAGAGCCCGGAACTCAGAAGATGGGATGATCAAATGTCTGCTGAATACATATGGGAAGAACCTGGCAAGAACATTTGTGGTGAATGTGGAAGCTAATGAGACAGTGAAAGCTAGGAACATTGTTTGAGTGTATTTAAGGAATATAAAGAGAGGGCCGCCTGGGTGGATCAGTGAGCTAAGCCTCTGACTCTTGATTTTCACTCAGGTCATGATCTCACAGTTCATGGGATCAAGTCCCACATGAGGCTCTGCACTAACAGCATGGAGCCTGCTTGGGATTCTCTCTCCCCCCCTCTTTCTCTGCCCCTCTCCTGCACTCAAAATAAAGAAATAAACATTTTAAAAAGAACATAAAGAGAAAACTAAAATAGTATACATGAGTGGAAAGATGGCACTATGATCTCCCATACCAAAAAGTTACCTCCAGGAAGGCAGAAATCGTGTCTCCCTTCTTCACCATTAAAGTGCCTGGTGCCCATCCCAGAGCCTGGAACATTGTCTGCACGCTATAAATACCAGTTGGCCATGAGCCAGAGTTCTCTAGTGCCCTTCTTTCCACTTCCCTTTTTGACAGGTGTAACACATTTTAAAGTTTTATATTCTCACATATTTCAAAAATGGAGAAAGTGGGACAATATACGGTCAATTCCTCCCCACCCAAATTCGACACAGGCTAACACTGCCCTTTCAACGTTTTTTGAATCTAACACTAAGTGCCATTCCATGTTGACAACCCCCAAAACTAATAATAAACACATATCCTGGAGATGACACTGTCACTGTTTAAAATTACTTATGCCAAGTTCAAGGTATAGTAAAGAAATAATTCTGAAAACCTTCCAGAGCAGAATGGGAGATAAAGCAAAGTGAAACAATGGACCCAGAACATACAGATACAGATACATACATGCGATATGTACACACACTTACTTACATCAGTTTAGGGTGAGTAAAATGTCAGTATGTCGTAATGGTTAGATTTATATCTATCTCAACTGTTCTCTCATATGGAAATGGAAAAGGTCTGGGGATTGTCCTCTTCCCTAAAGAGTTATTAAGTGCTCATGAAAATAAACAAAAACTCCTCAGTCTGGGTTTTTCACTGGCTGCCTCCCTCACACTCCTGTGGTTACAGGAGCAGCCCCTATAAGCCCTATAGTGACGCAGAAAGGTCACTGGGTAAAACTAGAACCTGAACCCTTTGGCCTTTCATCTGGGAGATGACCTTTATACTTTCTTGCAAACGAAAAGCTGACAGACCTGCTTCTAAACCTCAAGCCCCAAGCTGAAGCTGAGGCCACAAATTCATTATAAAAAGTGAAAGAAGTGAGCAAAATAGGAAAGTGGAGCCACAGAAAAGAAGTCATAACTAGAAATCAGAGTCTTTCAGGGTTTTTTGATTCATTTTTCCATTTCCCACGAGAGTCTATACAGCCGTCTGCGATCCCTGCCCAATCTCTCTCCCCCAGGATTTCCCTCTCCTGAGAGCTACTTTAGAGAAAGCCACCTGTTTACACCATTTGTCACCAAAGCAAATTTACATAACAGCCTCAAGATCATCCCAGGCCAGCAAAGTTCCCGGAAAGGTGAGAATACATTTTATTAGGAGAACAGACCTGCCACGGTTGTATGTGGCTGTCTAGATGACCTTCGTATTCCCTTCTTGGATAAAGTTTCTATTTTTGAAGCTGTGCTTTCAGACAGAAGAAAGATAGCATCTGCCCATAGATGGAGCCAAGAAAGTAACATATAGGAGCTGATGTTGAATCGAAAATAATGGTAATGATGTTAAGCAAGGTGGATTTATAGGCTGTTCACAATGACACATTTGTTTCTGATTTCGGTTAACTGAGACCATTTTGTTTCTTTTTCTGCTACCACACACAACCTTTAAAAAAGGAGAAAAGAAATAGCATATATATGTACACACACACACACACACACACACACACACACAGATTTGGAGGGGTTCCAGAGATTTCAACATTCTAATGTCAATTCAAAAGGAAAAAGCCAAATATACATCCTGATAAGGTGATTGCGTTTGTCAGCCGCTGTACTTACTACAGTTATTTAGACTGTTGTTCGGGTCACAAAGGGAGCTACCGCCACATGAATCAAGGCAGGAATTGTAGACACACCTTTGGTCGCCTTCTTGACACGGAGTCTGACCTACAGTGGGGGGAAAGGCACATTTGCTTTCATCATCTGTAAATTCCTTACACTGGGAACGAAGGTATCAAGAATGTCTGGTGGAGTAAAGTGGACACAACTTTAATTCCCTTCCCTTCCAATTTCTCCAAAAATACTGCACCCATGTTAAATATGTAACTTTCTGGATTAATTTTCCTGGCAACTAAAGACAACATCGTTATTCCGAAAAGGATTCTGTAGGAATGAAGAAATAGAGGCAACCTAGCCTACCAAACAGGTGATTGCGGCTTTTAATGGGGGGTTTTATGTTTACATGGGTGAATAAACTTGATTACAGCATAAAATTTAAGTGGTTGGAGAGAAAGGCCAACATAATGATCTTGGAATTTTGAATATCAAGTGATCTTATTTTAAGGACTCATTTGCACCCAACTCTATTATTCTTCCCTGTAAGGAAAATCCTTTCCCTAAAAATAAGTAAGGCATCAACACCAATACAATAAGGATACTTTATCATGGTGCAAATCATATGCAGCTGCTATCTACATTTTCTGTCTGTCCTTGGAAGGTATCACTGGCCTAGCTATGATGACCTGAGAATCGGGTTTCTTGTTTCCAAATGAGTGAAAGCAGTAACATCAGCCTAATGGCTTTTCCTTACGGTTTGTAGAAAGGAAACTGCTTTTCCCATTGGTTTCCTGGTCATTTGTAGGTTAAGTGGATAAGGTAATAAATTACTGCCCATTCTCTTTCTAGCTCTTGCTCATTATAGTCAGTTATTTTCAGACATGTCCTCTGGAATCTAGAAAATCTTGCAAGACATTTTTAAGTCTAAATAACAGTATGTATAAGTATACATAACATACTTCTTATCTATAATTCTCACACAATGTTTATTATACTGGACTCTTTCCTTCCCATTAATGTGCAACAGTATATATCATAGCCTTGAAGAAAAGAGATGCCATTCTTTTTTTTATTTTTTTACTATCATCAGGGGCAAACCATTTTTTTCAAGGTAAGCCAGGAGAATATCCATGCATTTTGTCTCTTAAAGGATTAAAAAAAAATTTTTTTTTAGCATTTATTCAGTTTTGAGAGACAGAGAATGAGTGGGGAGGGGCAGAGACAGAGGGAGACACAGAATCTGAAACAGGCTCTGAGCCGTCAGCACAGAGCCCAACGCAGGGCTCGAACCCACAAACCATGAGATCATGACCTGAGCTGAAGTTGGATGCCTAACCGACTGAGCCACCTAGGTGCCCCAGTCTCTAAAAAATTTTAGTAAGACAACCTGCATTCATGATTTCAGCTGGTATTGAGCATCCGCTATGTGACAAGCTTATGTGACAGGTGAGGCATGAGGCATTAAAAGGTAAAAGAAGTGAAATGGCTTGCACTCCAACCAGGGCTATGGCCATGAACAGAACCTTATAAGGCTGTGTGATCACCGTGCTGCTGAAGGTAAGTGGAAGGCAGTAACAATAAGGGGAAAGCTTCTCAAAGGGGTTTTTAAGGCAGGTGAGTTAAGTTGGCATAAGAAGGTAGAATGGGTTGGGGCATCTGGGTTGCTTGGTCGGTTAAGTGTCCAGCTTTGGCTCAGGTCATGATCTCACAGCTCAGGAGTTCAAGCCCTGCGTTGGGTTCTGTGGCTGACAACTCAGAGCCTCCAGCCTGCTTTGGATTCTGTGTCGCCCTCTCTCTTTCCACCTCTCCCCTACTCGCACTCTGTCTCTTTCCCTCTCTCAAAAATAAACATTAAAAAATAAAAAAATAAATTTAAAAAAGAAGGTAGAATGGGTTTCCCAAGCAGACAGCAGAGTACACAAATGCTGGAGTGGGGCGGGGTGGGGGGGCACAGGTTAGTATCACTGGAGCTTCAGAGAGACTAGACAGCAGGGCTAAGAGCAGAGCTGGAGGGCTGTGGAGGCCTGAATCTTCAGTAGGGGTGGCTTCTGCTTCCCTCCCTCCCTCGTCTTCCTAGCAGAGCCAGCCTGTGATGCTGGTGACAGTATTCTGACGTAGCACCCTCCCCTTCACTTCTGGCTCTAATCAGAGTGGCCTTCTCCTGGTTCCCTACGTATATGACTTGCTCCTTTCCTCCCTGGGACCTTTGGACAAGCAGATCCTTGTGTCCAGAGTGCTTTTTCCCACTTGCGCTCATCAAGTCGACTCCACTCCTTCCTCAGATCTTAGCTCCAACGTCTCTTCCTCAGGGAAACTTCCCTGAGGCCCTGTCCCAGCACATGCATCTCATCTACGGCACGGAAGTCCCTGAATTTTCCCTCCTGGCCGATGTCACTCCATGGGTAGACACTGACCTGCACAATTATTTGTATTGTGCCGGTCTTCCCTCGGAGCCTGCAAGGTCCCATGACCTGTTTTGCCTATCACTAGATTCCCAGTGGTTGGCCACATATTAGCACCATGATACACATTTATTAAGTTGGGTTCATTAGATCAAGTAATATAAAGTTGACACAGTTTTACTTTAGGTCCATTTTATCACATGACTTTCTTACAGCTCACATATGTTAGGAGATAGTTTATAAATCTTGCCATTGCATCCTGAAGAATCCAAAATTGTCTCAAACACAGATGAATTATGTGGAAAGAAAGAACAATTTGATCCAAAGGGAGGTGCTTGGCTGATATGCTCATAATAACTCATAGCTAGAAAAGAATCTGCTTCTGAATGCTAAAATTGGTAAAACAAAGTACTCCTTATCTGATTTTTAGGTACTAAATCTGTGATTAAAAGTACCTCCTTTTAGGTCTGGAATGCATTCCCATTACAGCTATTCTAATGATCAATATTTATTATGACAAAACTAATTTAGCTACAGGTGACAAACCTCATTAGCCAATTTGTGTTATACCCAGTCCTAGACATGTTTTAACACAACAGAAGTGTAATAATAAAAGCTCATGTTTATTGAGTGCTCACAATGTGCCAGCCCTCTGAGGTAGGTATCACTCTGAGTTTACAGGTTCACAGCCTGTGACATGACAGAGTTCAGTTATCAGCCTAAACTCAACTAGAGCCACATTTTTTTTTTTTTAAGTAGGCTTCACACCCAGAATGGAGCCCAGTGCGGGGCTTGAACTCATGACCCTGAGAATAAGACCATCCAGCAGTCACATTCTTAATGATGAGGCTATGCTGGTGAGTAGCAAGGTCACTTACAAACAAAAGTAGTGATTTTTAAGTCAAGGGCTCTTCTTTTCTGACAGAAATAGACACACTTTAAAAACCAACTTATTTGATTTACTTTTTTTTTTTTTTTTTACGAGTTTCACAGAAGATATTGGCGACCCTTTTCAAGTGTAGTTGAGTATGTTACTTGGTAATGTGAGGCATGAAACTGCTTCTCTGTGATTGATCACTGAATTCTACTCCTGAAAACGATATTACACTATATGTTAATTAACTAGAATTTAAATAAAAACTCAAAATAAAAAGTAAATAAAAATAAAATGACACTGCAGGGCAAAAAAAAAAAAAGAAGAAGAAGAAGAAGAAACTGTTTCTCTGAACATGGTTATGTTAGACGGCTATCACATTTTTTGTTTGTTCGTTTTTATTTATTTACTTTTGAGAGGGAGAAGGAAAAAGTCTCAAGCAGGCTCCGAGCTGTTGGCACAGAGCCTGACATGGGGCTCAATCCCATGAACCGTGAGATCATGATCTGAGCCAAAATTAAGAGTCAGATGCTTAGCTGACTGAAGCACCCAGGTGCCCCAGGAGGCTGTCACGTTTAATTTCAGAAGCCAGTTCCTCCTAACTGGAACCTAATGTAATTTAGCAGAATACTATGGACTCAACTTTTCCTTGATCACCATGTTGATCTTTCCTTGAACATCGTGTTGACTTTCCCCATTAGACAGTTCACTGAATCCCCCATGCTGTTTAACTGTTCAGCCTCCACTGTGTACCCTTAGGGATGACTGTTCCATGCAAGATGCTGGAGAATTACATTGACCCCAAGGAAGGGATTTCTGGCCAGCCAGTGCTGTGAGCCACGCCACGCCAGGCAGTCTGGAATTGTTTATGTGGGAATCCTATGTAAGCATTAGGTGACTCCCAACGCTTTGCTTCCTTCCCAGGGAAAGGTCTGTGGAAGGAACGCGTGCGGCTGCTGTCCACACTCACCTTCGCCACAGTTCTCCTCGTCAGAGCCGTCCCTGCAGTCTTCCTCTCCGTCACACTGGAAAGTGCTGGGGATACACTGTCCATTCCTGCACTCCACCAGACCCTGGCTGTGACAAGCTGCGGAGGCCAGAAGAATAGTCACTGCACTGATTTGTACTTCTGTCTGCGGATCATAGAAGGGATTCCCGCTTCTCTGGCATCACCCAGAAATAAACTGTTCTGACTATCGCCCTGTTCCGCATAAATGAATGAATGTGTCAAAAATTTGTTTCGTTCCAAGTGTTTTGGGAATGGAAAGTTTTCTTTGGAGGCTCTCTCTTGCCTTTTTAAATAGCGCTTACTAAAAACTAATGTTTTCTTGATTAAGGGCAGGGTGAGAAATTGTGTTGATGATAGTAGTTTTATTACGAATATAAAAGCTACAATTTATTAAAGGCTTAGCATATGGCAGTAACTGTGCTAGCAGTATTATGTAGCTAATCTCAAATCCTCATAACGGACTTGCAAAGTAGATATTATCAGCCTTTTGTAGAATAAGTAAACTAAAGTCTAGAGAGGTCAGTGTCTGTCTCAAAGTCACAAGGCTGTTAAAAGCTGGTGCTGGAATGTGAGGGCAAGCTTCTCTGACTCAAAGCCCAAACATTTCATTTTATTCCAACCTGACCAAATGGGCCAATGAAATGACAGATGTGAGAGAACTCACAGAGTACCCTGAACACAATAAGCACCTTATTTCAAAATTGCTTATGACACCTGATGTTTGATGTTTAGGGTCTAGTGGTCGCTAACCTTCCAGTTCCCGAAGGTTGTCTAAATGCCATCCCTACTGTCTTTTAGAGCATCAAATACCCATTCATGTAACTTCAGCCTTCACGGAGTTACTGTCTAATATTAAAGCTCCAGATGCTTGAACTGAGGCTCAACACCAGAATTGGTATACTTGAGCACCATGTCCTTGCTTTCCCAGGGATCCATCGAGATATCATCCACTCTGTTCGACTGGTGGCCACCAACGAGGACTCAGCTCCAATTCGATTCAGGGAAAGGGAAAGCTGGGCATTGCATTTGTTCATTAATTTAGATGACTTTTCTTGTGTCAAAATAAAAATCCATGCAACCCATATTTCCATTTTCACTTCAAATAATAGGCAACTTAAATATTTAATCTCATATGTATCAATTTGTCTACTTTTATTAGACAGCAAAAGATTGAATAGAAACTTTAATTGGTTTGAACAGGCATAAAATGCACTGTATTAACTCCTTCAGGTCAACACTATTCTCGTTTAACATCTTGCTTCTACTATTCAAGACTGTCTACTCACCCAGCACCACAATAGCTCCTAAGGTTATAATTATTATTGTGTGTTCTATGTAAGTCTAGGAACACTGAAGGCTTTCTTCTCTCTGGCAGTCCTCTCCATGTTCTCCGACAAACAGTGCCTGAGAACATGTCTGGAAGTTCCTTCAGGGAAGTTTAATTACTTATACAGAGTTTGCAGAAAAAAAGTCCCCCAATCTTTGGGAAGAACATCCTCTTTGACAAAGTTACAGATGCAGAAAGGAGATGTATGGCCAGTGAGACAGAAAACAGACACCTGCCTGACCAGAGCAGCCAAGTTAAGCTTGGAGTTCGGAGGAGAGACATGTGGAAGCCAGATATATGACACTGTTACTGTCATCACACCGCTCAATTCTTATCTTCATAGATTAGAACCAAAGCACAGTGATCTTCCCTTTGCGTGCCAGATACTCTATTTGTCTAAACAGGCAGAAATGGAAAAATAAGCAAATGGAAATCTTCAGGGCACTTACAGCAGTTGGCCTCATCAGACTTATCCACACAGTCATGGTCACCGTCACACACCCACTCTATTGCAATGCAGCGCCCATCTCCACAGCGATGCTCCTTTGTGGGATTACAATCTGGAGGAAACAAAAGCCCATGGGGATGTAGAGAACCGGCATGACAAAGACTTAGAGCTGAATGACTCATGATTCCATCTGAAGAGGGTCTGTTTCAATTGTTCCAATATCTTCAATACTTTATGGTGGGTCTGGAGCAATTAAAATGCTACCTCCTACCCACGCATGTGACCCACTGGCCACCATCACTATGGGGTGAGAGCTGCTTGTTTTTCAGATGAGTAACAACTTTCTCAGGACTCATAGGTTGTTCCCGTTTTCTGTTCTGTTTAGTTGTTGTTTTCTTTCCTTGTGAAAAAATTTTAGTTTCACATTAGCTAAAATACACAGAACTGTGATGTGGATTTCACAATGTAGATAGCTGGTTTGGCGTATTCGTGACAACTCTGCCATGTCTCTAAGAATTGTAACCTACATCTGTCTGACAAATTGGGAAGGCAAATATCCCCTGTCATCTTTCCTGATGCTAAGCTTAGGCTTTCTATTAAGCTATCTTAATATATAACTCATATTGGAAAAAAACTGCCAGGTGAGAAATTCAGAATATTTATATTTTTTCATGATCCTTTTCAGCCTAGATTTAACCTCTTCCCTAAACTATACATTCCTGGGGAAAAAAAAGAGAATTAAGTAAAGTTTCTTCTCACAGAGAGCAGATTCTATGGGACCCCTTACCATAAGACATGGAAAAACCATAATATAAATAGCCCTTTAAAAGATGTGCATGGATTTGTGGATAGCAGATTCGATGATGAGGAATAGTTATGAGTATCCATTGAGAGTACCACTGTCATTGACAGACTCATGGGGCGAGCATGGATCTGAAAGGTCATATTGCAGCAATAAAGTATGGTACAGTGTATGGAAGATGAAGTGCTGAGAAAAGAAGGAAGACACAACAGATAGGACGCATGTGCAAAAACTGGAAGAACCACCACGTGCTCAGCTTGCTAATGGTGGGCAGCTGGGGTAAGGACTGATCTAAGAGAAAGTTGTAATTATTTCCATTACATAGAGGCAAAGTCACCCTAAGAGCACAAACTTCACAATATCCGACTATCTTCAGAGGAATTATGTTGAGAGGTAAGACCATTCTTTTTCACACAGTCACTATATTCCCTGGTTCTCTCCACTGACCTGTCCAACTACAAGCCACACTCAAGTCCTCCGCCCCATTCCCCACCTTCCCCCCCACTCTTGTCTCCAGTTATCTCACTGTAAAAGGAGGGCTTGGAGTAGATCATCTATAAGACTATAAATTCTATGATGTATACAATTAAAATTGCTTCTCATTCTTTGCCCCAAGATTACTCAGTCCCAGAGGATAATCCATATCTACATAGTGACTTGTAGGATAATTTGTGCATATACACATAGCCAATATTTTTATGGATACAGTTAGGGCAGCTAGACAGTTACTTCTAGAAACTACCTCGTTTCCCAGTATGGGACCACTTCTGACATTTGCCACTCTAAGGCATTCCTCTGGTCCTTCCCCAATATCTGTTTCAATATTCTCTAATGCTGAATGTTTTTTCACATCATGTTCCCAGGATACTTTCTCATCACAGCTTGCCTTTGGGTTCATATGACAAAGTCCTCATGTCACTCAATAATACACTGCCTAAACATTCTAAAAGGTAAATAAACAAGAGGACTTTTGCTGCTTTCAACTTATGAGATACTTATGAGATGGCATTCACAATTGAATACAGCTCTTTAAATAGTAGGTTCATTCTTTCATTTATGAAGACATAATGGACATATAACATTGTGCGTGTTTATGCTGAGATAAGTCAAAGAGAAAGACAAATACTGTGCGATAGCACTAATATACGGAGTATTTAAAAAAAAAAAAAGGTGAATTTGTAAAAACAGAGGGTAGAATGGTGGTTACCAGGGTCTGGAGTGGGGGATTGGGAAGACCTTGTTTATAGGTATGAACTTGTAATTAGTAGGTAGGTTGATTTTTTAAAAAGATAAGAACAGATTTTGTGCATAAAATAAATGTGCTTGTCTAACCCTAGGTGTCACTACTGCAGAGGCTGTCCTTGCCAGGCTTGGCAATCGAATAAGCGGGGGAGGGGGGCCTTTGGTTCCATATAGTAAGGGGATCCAATACACAACATACCTGTCCACAAAGTTTTGCTCAAGAGTTCAAAATCTAAACCAGAGAAGAAATAGAACACTTTCAAGGAGAAAAAATTAACATATTAACAACCGTTACCCATCTTGCCCTCTACTTCTAAAGCACTTCCTTATTATGACTTTAAGGAATATTATATTTACACATAAGACATGACTGAGACGCATACTTGAGAGAAAGCTCCTCTTTCTAAAAATTAAGAAACCAACCATTTTGTAATTTAACCTGCTAATCACATTGACAAACAAGGAGCTACGAAGTCTGGATTATGCATTTCTGTAATTTTAAATGAAAATCTTCATTTAAAAGAAACAATAGTACTTACCACAGTTCTGCTCATCACTCAAGTCCCCACAGTCATCATATCCATCACACACAAGGCTATAATTAAGGCATTTTCCCGTGTGACAGTGAAACAAATCCTCACTGCAATCTGCACATAAGAGAAGCCACTGATGTGTCATCAGAGCAGAACAGAAGGGTCTAGTAGTACTTCATTTAACAAAAGCCTATCATGGGAGGGAAATCATAATGGTAACCGGGTCCATATCTACTGTTTTACCAGTGAGGAGACTGTGATGCAGAGAGATCCAAGGTTTTGTTCAAGATCACATAACAAGTTCCTGCAGAGCCAGAACTAGGACCTTCTGGCTCCCAAGCCAATGCTTCTAACACTTTCTGAAAGTCTTTATCTGAGATCCACTTTGTTATCTGACACATCCTTTATAGTCACATATGAGCACAGACACTCTCAACTCACCAAAGTTCCTAATGAAATTCATGTTCATACAGAATGAATGACTTTTAATACAGGGTGAGTAATTATTTCCTTAAAATATTTCCTTTAAAACGAAAGTCTAGGGGCACTTGGGTGGCTCAGTTGGTTGAGTGTCCGACTCTAGATTTCAGCTCTCACGGTGATGATGTCACGGTTTGTGGGATCAAGTTCCATGTCGGGATCTGTGCTGACAGCACAGAGCCTACTCGGAATTCTCTCTCTCTTTTTTTCTCTATTTATCTTTCTCTGCCTCACCACCACTTGCACTCTCTCTCTCAAAATAAATAAACTTTCAAAAACAAAATAAAATGAAAGTCTAGTTTTGCCAATGGTAAGCATGAACGTAATGGAGAGAAAAAGTTATTGAGATTATAAGGTTCTTATTTTCACACAAACATTATCACTTAAATCAACTGAGTGTTTCATAACATGACCCTCCAATAATCAGTCCTGGACTAGATTATGGTGACAAGGTAAGACGAAGTGAATCGTAACCTCAGGGAGCTTAAAGTTTCATGTTGAAATAAGCAACATGCAAGGACTTGGACTTGATCCTTGTACAAGATCTTGTACTTGGGTAAACCAGATGCTTGGTCACCCTGGTTCTGCCATCTACCACGAGCTGTGAGAACTTGAATAACTGGCGTGGTTAAAATCTACGAGTCTGTGAACTGATTTATGAAATCGGGATAAGATCAATTACTTAATATGGTTAAACATGTGTAATGTAAATTAATATGTGTAGGATGCCAACACAATTCAATGGGAAAACAATACTCTTCAACAAATGGTGTTGGGGCAATGGCAAAACTGAAGTTTAGCTTTTACCTCAAAATGTACACAAAAATTATCTCAAAGTGGGTCACGGACTTCAATGTAAGAGCTAAAATTATCAAGTTTCTAGAAAACAAAAACAGGAAAAAAATCTTTTTGACCTTGGAAGAATTCTTAGATATAATGAATTCTTAGATATAATAAAAAAGCACAAGCCATTACAAAAATAGTAATAATAAATGGACTTCATTAAAGGTAAAAATACTTGTGCTTCAAAAGATACTACTAAGAAAATGAAAAGATAAGCCACATACTGGAATAAATAGTAAAAAGTCATCTATCAGATAAAAGACTTTCATCCAGAATACATATAGAACTTCTAGATTCAATAAGACAACCCAATTTCAAATACGTGAAAGAATTGAATAGAAAATCTTCACAAAAGACATACAAAGGAGACATAAAAAAGTGATCAATATAATTAGTCATTAGGGAAATGCAAATTAAAACCACAATAAGATACTATTATATCTCCCCTAAGATGGTAATAATAATAATAAACAGAAAATACCAAGGATTGGTAAGGATTTTAAGAAATGGATGCTCTCATATATAGTTGGTGGGGATGTAAAATAACAATGCTACATTAGAAAGCAGTATGGCAGCTTTTTATAAAGTTAGCTATAACCTTATCATACGATTCATGATTTCCATCCTTAGAAATCTACCGAGGAGAAATGAAACAAACATCCACACAAAGACTTGTATGTAAATGTCTGTGGTAGCATTATTTATAATAGCCAAAGACTAGAAACAACCCAAACACTCACTAGCTGATGAATGAATAATCAAAATATAGACTCTTCAAATGATGAAATACTATCCAGCAATTAAAAATATCATACTATTGGTACATGTGACCACACAGATGAATATCAGAAACATGCTAAATAAAATAATTCAGATACAAAGACCACATATTGTGTGCCCCATTTATGAAATTCCTGGAAAGAGAAAACTTACGGAGACAGAGCTCAGAGCAGTGGTTACCTGTGGCTGAAAGGGTGGGAATGGGGACTGACTACAAATCGGTGGGAGGGAAATCTGAGGGGAGATAAAGAAGTTCTAGAAATGGATTGTGGTGACAGTCACACAACTCCATAAATTTACTAAAAATCAACGAGATAACATATGGTCTGGAAACTGTAACTCAATCAAGTTATAAAAATGTTTTCAGTCAATATGTGTAAAGAAGCCGGCATTTAATAGAAATAAGATTTCTTCAAAGTATTTTCTCTTACTTAAAATGAATTAAGTTCAAAATACAGATTCTTTTTAAAAAATTTTTTTAAATGTTTGTTTTGGAGAGAGAGAGAAAGAGCGCGAGCAGGGGAGGGGCAGAGAGAGAGGGAGACACAGAATTGGAAGCAGGCTCCAGGCTCTGAGCTGTCAGCACAGAGCCCAGTGTGGGGCTCGAACTCACGGACCATGAGATCATGACCTGAGCTGAAGTCAGATGCTTAACTGACTGAGCTACTCAGATGCCCCAAAAATACAGATTCTTAAGGCTGGAGAGGGATCATGGAAGGCAGGCTTTCAGTAGAGCGGACAGGGTGAAAGCTTCAGCTCGTTTCAAGTAGAAGAAACAGCAAGAACAAAGGGACACATTTGACGACAAGTCTCCTTAGCTGATGAGGACCAAGAATCTAATCATCTCCTAAATTCTGGCTGACTGTTTCTCCTCCCCCACCATAAGTCCGCATCTCACATGACTGGTGATGAGTCCCTCTTCACTGTAAACATCCCAGATGCTATAAATCTTTATTAAGATTCTTGGGCATTGATCAGTTAAACTGTTAGCCACATACATCAAATATTATTGTTACATGAATTATACATTTCTATTTCATGAAGCATCCTTCTAAGAAGCTACTTAAATACTTGTAAAATCACATCATTTTAAAAATGTAATGCAGGAGCGCCTGGGTGGCTTAGTCGGTTAAGCGTCCGACTTTCGATTAGGTCATGATCTCGCGGTTCGTGGATTCGAGCCCCGCGTCGGGCTCTGTGCTGACTGCCAGCTCAGAGCCGGGAGACTGTTTCAGTCTGTGACTCCCTCTCTCTCTGACCCTCCCCTGCTCACGCTGCCTCTCTCTGTCTCCTAGAAATAAATAAAACATTAAAAAAATTTTTAAAAAAAAGAAAAAAAAATGTAATGCACCTTAGGGACGTCTGTTCAGTGCCTACATTAAGAGGGTGTGTATATGGAAAACGCACACACATGTGCTTACACGTAACTATGCTCACATATTCTCACATACAGAACTCTGTAAGCGCTTTTTATTTTTTATTTCCCCCAGGCTGAACAATTGTAATAACAAGGATGACCATCATAAGGGAAAATAAAGAACTAAAAAGATATCCCAGGTTTTACCCAGACAGTGCTATTTCCTCCCATTCAGCAGAGGGCGCTCAATCCCCACCCTGCACCCTACACTGGGTGTAACCACCACACACGTCTAACCTAAGTCAAGAAAGTTTACAAACTTTTGTTCTCCTGCCCACCCTGCAAAGTTAGGGAATTTGTGCATCAAAATATATAGATTTCCTTGGGAAGTTTGAAAAGATTTTTCTCATTATTATTGTTTTCTTATCTCAATTACTCTTGTAGGAGGTTTTGAATCAGTATGCTAGAATCAGCAATAACCAGGGGCCTCAACTCGACCATCAGTGTAAAAGTATTTGCATTCCCCAGGGGAGAGAGTGGGGTGGATGATGAGGTGACATATTTTAAACCATATGAGTTAATTTTCTTTTTTTTTAAGCAGTACATTTCACTTTTTTCTTTTTTTTTTTTTTTGATGGTAAGACTGGGGAATCAAATACTTCTTTTAGAATCTGATTAACCTTGGAACACACCAAAAATTTCCAATGATTCATGCATCCCTTCTGTGAGGCCCTTTCTAAAAACATTGGTAGTGCATATTAAAACCCCTTGTTGTAGATATTTTTATATTAATGCGGCCATTTATGAAATTATTTCATAAAAATAAACATTTATTTCATAAATGGAGATGAATCAAACATATTTTTTTTATTTCTCATTATTCACACAGGTGCAGATTCAACTTTCCACTGTTATGACTTACTTGGTTAGAAGCCATTTTCAGAGGTTAGATACAAAATTAGCCGCATTTGGAAAACAACTTTTACCTCCCTGAGGTCCGTGTGATTAGTAAACACACAAAACCTTAACCAGAGGCACTACACAGCCAGAAATACATAGCAAATAGCAAAGATCACAGTGCCTCCTTTTATTGGAATAAATGTTTATTTGGACTGAAAAGAGATGTTGTCAGCACCATTTAGGGCCAACAAATCAAAATTTTCAAAAGCTTCTTGCTAGGAGTTTCTTGCTCAATACAAGCATAATTTTACATAACCTAAGGTAGATGTTTTTCTAGATACAGATTTTTTTTTTTTCTTAATGAGTACTGGCTACAAAAGGTTACTTCTGAAGTTCTCGCATGTTGATATTTATTTCAGTTTGGCACCTTCTGCTATTAACTTTCGCCCCTCAAGATCATCATTAAATTAAGGGAGAAAACTAAGGAACAGAAAAGCTTTTATCAAGAGCTTCATTCATTTTTTCTCAGTCTCTACGAGTTTATAAACATAATTATGTTGCCTCAGTTCAAGATTCAAGAATGGGTGCTCTATTTTCACTCACAGGCGCCCTCATTTTGAGATGTCCAGAGAAGTTAAATGGTTTGCGCGCAGTTGCCCAGCTCATTACAGTTACCCAGGCTTCTTGACTCCTGGGGTTTTTGACTATTGACTTCTAGCTCTGAAGGAGGACTTCTCAACAGCAGTACTACTGACACACTGGAGTGGATAATTCTTTGGCGGGGGGGGGGGGGGCGCTCCTGTGCATTGTAGGATGCTGACCAGCATCCCTGGTCTCTATCCACTAAATGCCAGTAGCACCTCCTCCAAACTCCACACTCATGAGAATCAAATATGTCTCCCAACATTGCAAAATGTCCCCTGGGGGTGGGGGGAGGGCAAAACTGCCCTCACTTGAGAACCACTGAACTAGACTTTCCAAACATTTCCTGTGTCCAAGGCCTGGTTTCATTCCCATCTTTCCATCAGCTTTCTCCACACTAATCTTACTTCTCGTGATTCTGCCCTTGTCTGGATCATAGAACCTATGGCCCCTGCTTTTTTTGTTTACACGAGTCTTTTTTTCCTTTGTGACATCTCTTCTACTGTATTACTCTAAAGTACCATATTCAATGATCTTCGCGTTCATATGTTATTTCTCTGATTAGACTCAAAGACTCCTGAAGAAAGAAATCATATCTTAACAGTCTTTATGTTTCCTGGGTGTCTAGAACATGCTTCACACATAGCAGGAATTCAAGGATAGTCAATACTCTTATTGATTTGTATTATCAGATTGCTACCAAACAGAAGTGAATTTTCCAGACACCTGAAGCTTCCTCCTTCAGTGTACAGCATAATATTTTCCTTTTTGTTATTTTGATGGATATAGTTTTACTATTTACTTGCATCCCTGCCTTTTAGTAAAAAGAATATGGTAAATGTGG
This sequence comes from Hyaena hyaena, assembly GCF_003009895.1. Taxonomy (NCBI): domain Eukaryota; kingdom Metazoa; phylum Chordata; class Mammalia; order Carnivora; family Hyaenidae; genus Hyaena; species Hyaena hyaena. Next base: position 461,951 of record NW_024080820.1, read on the forward strand.
TCATTTTGGATGATTCAGAAACATCATCTGGAATACCTGTTTTTATTTTGTACCTCTTTTCTAAGATAGTTTCATGTGGTGCTGGTTTTAAAATTGTGGTGGATATTTTAGTGTTTCCATTTCCTCTTCAGTGTACCCCCCTGACCTTTCTGAGCTGCCTTCATGACTTCGGTGACCATCCTTTACTCCCTGGAGGTGAGGGGTGCTAGGCAGTGGTGGAGGTGAGGGGGGGAGGGAGGGAGGGGAGCAAAGATGTGGTGAATAAAACAGCAATAACCACAATAACAACCAGAAATCCTATCACCCTTCAAGAGTAATTGCATGCCAAACAGACAATGGTCTATGCGCTTTATAGCCAAGGATTTGTTATTCTGCACAGTAGTTCTAGAGATAGTTACTATTATTGTTTCCATTTCACTGATGAGGGCACTGAGGCCCAGAGAGATTAAGGGACTTGCCCAAGTTCACAGAAGCAGGAAATGGCAAAGCAGAGATAGGAACCCAGGCAGCCTGACTCAAGAACTTCCACGAACTTACACATTCAAGAACTTACACATTGTGATAATTAATTATACTTAGAATAAGTAGTTAACGCAGTATAATTAGTATATGGTATAGCTTATAGTATAATTATACTAAAATATACGACAAGCATTTTGACTCCAAATTCCAAGCAAATGATTTCCAAAAGTATTTGACAGTGATTGTATGCAGCATGAAGTGTGTGGACTTTGTGGCTGCAACTTTCCTTGCGACAACCGTTCTCGAAGCTTTCTTATTCATTTGCTAAGCACTAGTTACGAAGAACAGACACTGTTCTACAGCTGGTTATACAATCAAAAGATTGTAGAATGTGAGGAACAAAAGTCACCAGGCCCCCTCTAGTCCAGTGGTTTCAAATCTGGCTGTGTATTCAAGTTACTAGGGAAGTGTCACAAAGGCGCGGCTGCCTCCTGACCAACTGAATTAGGATCCCTGCAGGTGGGGTTTCCTGTTGGTGCTAAAGTGCAGCCAACCTCAATGGCAAAGAAAACCAGGAACAGAAAAGTAGCCTGCCTAAAGTCACAGAGTTAGAAATTTCTAAAAGAAACTTTTCCTTAGTTTTTGAAAACCTTTTCACTACCCCACTAAAATTATTCCAGGTGGTTGGGACTCCATTCATTCTACAAATACTTAGGAAGAGACTGAAGACCATGACAAAGTTAGTTAGTGGAGAAAAGTCCGTAAGCAGTCCCAGATACCTGGCTTAATAGACAATCATCACCCAAAGTATAACAGAGCTCCAAAATAAACATTTTCCTGTCATGTAAGTGATCAGACTGTAACTGTTCATTCACCAGGTCTGAACTTATTTGGACAAGGGCAAGTCAGAGGCAGCATTGTTTGGGGAAAACAACAATTAGATTTGGACCCATTCAAGGTTGGATTCAGACACATAGATCAATGGAACAGGATAGACAGCCCGGAAATAAACCCACATTTATATGGTCAATTAATGTACAACAAAGGAGGCAAGAATTTATAATGGGGAAAGACAGTCTCTTCAATAACTGGTATTGAGAAAACTGGACAGCCACATGCAAAAGAATGAAACACAACCACTTTCTTACACCATACACAAAAATGAACTCCAAATGGATGAAAGGCCTAAATGTGAGACCTGAAACCACAAAGCTCCTAAAAGAAAATACAGGCTGTGATGTCTTGGACATCAGCCTTAGCAACATATTTATGGATAGGTCTCCGAGGGCAAAAGAAACAAAAGCAAAAATAAACTATTGAGACTGCACCAAATAAAAAGTTTTTGCACAATGAAGGAAACTATTAACAAAACAAAAAAGCAAACTTTGGAGTAGGAAAAGGTATTTGCAAATGATATATCCAATAAAGAGTTAATATCTAAAATATATAAAGAACTCATACAACTCAATATCAAAAAAACCTAAATAATCTGAATAAAAAGTGGGTAAAGGACCTGAACAGACATTTTTCCAAAGAAGACATACAGATGGCCAACAGACACATGGTAAGCTGCTCCACATCACTCATCAAGAGGGAAATGCAAATCAAAGCCATAATTAGGTATCACCTCACACCTGTCAGAATAGCTAGTTCCTAAAAGACAAGAAATAGAAAGTGTTAGCGAGGATATGGAGAAAAAAAAGGAACCCTTGTGCCCTGTTGATGGGAATGTAAATTGGCTCAACTAATGTGGAAAACAGTATGGAGCTTCCTCAAAATGATTTAAAATAGAAATATCTTATGATCCAGTAATTCTACAACCAGGCATTCACTCCCCCCAAAATGAAAACAGTAATTCAAAAAGATATATGCACCCCTATGATTAGTGCAGTATTATTTACAATAACCAAGATGTGGAAGCAACCTCAGTGTCCATTAATAAATCAATGGAAAAAGAAGATGTGGTGTGTGTGTGTGTGTGTATATAATGGAATATCTGGGGCCATAGAAAAGAATGAGATCTTGTCATTTATAACAACATGGGTGGACCTTGAGGGTGTTATGCTAAGTGAAGTAAGTCAGAGAAGGACAAATATGATTGATATGCATATTATGCATGTATATACATTGTATATACATTATAATTTCATGTATATATGGAATCTAGAAAACAAACAAAAAGAGAAACAAACTTCTAAATACAGAGGAAACACTGATGATTGCCAGAGGGAAGGGGGTTGGGGGATGGGTGAAGATTTTAAGGTGACGGATGGCGACTACCCTTGTGATGAGCGCTGAGTAATGTGCAGAATTGTTGAATCACCATGTCGTCCACCTAAAACGAATATAACATTGTGTGTCAACTATACTTCAATAAAAACAAATAATAGAGACCCAGGTTTAAATCTAGCACTTTGAACCACTGGCAAATTCATTCATCACTCTCAACCTCAGATCTGCATCTGCACAAAAGGGGACAGGACCTCCTCTGCTAAAAATTCAATCACGCCATGTAAATAAATGTTACCAGCATAGTTGATTAGCAGAGACGAGTCTTACTCCTATACCTGCCAGTGCCCAGGAATTGGCATAGCCTTCGTCTCATCAGGAATGCCCGGCAAAACTGTCTTCCTCCCTCAGGAGTATGCAGGCTGCGTTCACGCTCTGATTTGCATCCATGCCCTATTTCAGACTTACACGCCTCCTTCACCACAGGGTGGTGACAGCGGGAGGGTGACACCCTCAACGAATGCACTGAAATGCCACAAGCACTGAATGTTAAAACTCAGAATCAAATGTCCTTGTAAGTTTGGAAACAATTACACGCAGAGCTTTCAATGTCTAACTAAGCATTTTCATAGACAAACATTCTAAGGGGATGTATTTTATTTCCTCAATTGACCAAACCACACGGGTTTTTAAGTATGCTCATGAGGAAAGCCCATCTCTTCCTTCATAACTCTTCAGTTTCTAGGACATTGCTATGTACCTTATAGAATAGTAACACTTTTTTTCTTGTTCAGTCACTGGGAAAATTTACTCCTTCAAAATCAGTTTCAACCAGTGCAGCCGAAAGGTCTTACTGTTTTAAGTGCAGTGCTCACTGCAATGGAGGAACAGACTTACGGGCCAGTGTTGACCCACCATTTGGTGCTAGAGGCACATGAGGAATTTTAATGGTGCCCACGTGGGCCGTATTGGGAGATAAGGAAAAGATTCCACCACAATTCTCATAAATTGAATATAATTCTACTGAATCATTTTAAATTCCCCACTGTGGTTGCTCTATAAAATATTTCCTCCTAAGTCTAAAGTAATACTCCTAATGTAAGTATACATCCTATAAACACGTTTTTCATGTAAAATCATGTGCCATAGGTTTTTGTGAACAGGTAATTCCAAACTATAAAAACAAATGTCGTAGTGAAAACATTTCTAAAATATGGGTGGCATATCAGAAGTTCCACAGGACACTAGATATTACACAAAATACATAAAAGAATACATTAATAATAAATAAATAAAGGTGGGGTATATATGAACAAATGATGTTGAGGAAATATGAAGTTAATCAAAATTAACAATTCTTATTTATTGATTTACTGTTTATTTATTGTTTTGAGAGAGAGAGAGAGAGAGAGACAGAGCACGATCTCAGCCGTCAGCACAGAGCCCGATGCGGGGCTCGAACTCACGAACCGTGAGATCATGACCTGAGCCGAAGTCACTCAACTGACTGAGCCACCCAGACACCCCAATAAGTCTTTTTTTAACTGTGTTTTTATAACTGCAAGTGTGTGTGTGTGTGTGTGTGTGTGTGTGTGTGTGTAGGACCAGAATGTTTATGTCTTCCCAATATGTGTATGTTAAAGCCCTAACCGCCAAATAACTGTATTTGGAGACAGGGCCTGTAAGAAGGTGATAAAGCTTAGATGAGGCTCTAAAGGTGGGGCCCTATCTAATAGTAAGGAGACCCTTATAAGAAAAGAATGAGGCATCAGAGCGCTCTCTCCTGCCTTCTCGCCCCCCAAAGAGGCCACGTGAGCACAGAGGACGCTGGAAGCTGCCTGCAAACCAGGAGAGCTCTCACCAGAAACTGAACCTTGTTGGCCTTGATCTTGGCCTCTCCAGCCTCCAGAAGTGTGAGACAATAAATTTCTCCTATTTAAACCATGCAGTCCGCGGTATTCGGTATGGCGGCCCTAGCAGGCTACTGCAATATGAGACAAGCCACCCACCAATCGGGCCAAAACGACCAATCGAATCACTAGCAAGTAAATGGACGAAGTTTATGGCTGAATCTCTCAATGCATGGATCCCAAACAGCTAACACCGTGGTCTCTCTCCAAGGCTCCGAGAAAGCCTAAACAAACAAGAGGCTTTGCATCCGCCCCACCAGGAAGGTGAAGCATCACAAGGCTGAAAAATGTCCCTATTAAAAATGTCCTTTTCCAAAAAGCTGACCTCTATACTCATTAAACTTTCAGAACGAAAACAAAATCGTCCCCAGACGAAAATCAACAAAAAGCCTTCTGCTTGTGAGCCCTCGCCGCATACAAGGCCCCAGTCCCTAGCAGGTCCACTGGGCCTCCAGCTATTGACCTGCTGAGGGCCTCAGGCCTCGCCCACTTTACAAAGGCACACTAGACGTGGGCCACGCAGGGCCGGTGGTCGTCAGGCTCTGCGGTTCCAGGCGCCTGACCGGCCCCCGGCCGCCCGCACACCCCAAGAGCCCCGCGCCTACTGCAGTGCGCCTCGTCGCTCCAGTCGTTGCAGTCGTTGTGGCCGTTGCACCGCAGCTTCCCGGGCAGGCAGATCCCGCTGGTGCACAGAAAGCTCTCGGCCGCTCCGCACAGCGCTGAAACACAGGGGCGGGAAGACGGCGTCAGAAGGCTTGTTCCTTTAAAAGTAGGGGAAGTAGGGGCGCCCGGGTGGCTTAGTCGGCTAAGCGTCCGACTTTCTCTTGGGTCATGATCTCGCGGTTCGTGGGTTCGAGCCCCGCGTCGGGCTCTGTGCTGACAGCCAGCTCGGAGCCTGGAGCCTGTTTCAGAGCCTGTGACTCCCTCTCTCTCTGACCCTCCCCTGCTTATGCTGTCTCTCTCTCTCTCTCCTAGAAATAAATAAAACATTAAAAAAAATATAAAAGTAGGGGAAATAAAGAACAGAGGGAAAACCTTCTTCCTTGGCTCTTCAACGGATTTGTTTCCACATTCCCTCACCGGGCTTCCTGTGGCCCTCTAGAACAGGAGTGGTGAAATTACCTGCCAATGGGGCGCCTGGGTGGCTTAGTCGGTTAAGCGTCCGACTTTCGCTTAGGTCATGATCTCACGGTTCGTGGGTTCGAGCCCCGCGTCGGGCTCTGTGCTGACAGCCAGCTCAGAGCCTGGAGCCTGTTTCAGTCTGTGACTCCCTCTCTCTCTGACCCTCCCCTGCTCACGCTGTCTCTCTCTCTCCTAGAAATAAATAAAACATTTAAAAAAAAAAAGAAAAAAAAAAGACATTACCTGCGAGGGTGTTTGCCTGAGAAACGCAAAAATAAACTCAGCCCTAGGCTGGCTCAGAGCACCAGAGGGGAGCCTTACTGATTGCACCACTTCGGTGGGAAACATACCAAATGTGAGTATTTTTCTTAATAACTGCAAATTATTTTAAAAAGTGCTGTTAGTGGAACAAACATTAAAAAAAAATAATAAAACAGCCCCCCTCTCCTTCTAAATTGCAACATGGGGCACCTGGGTGGCTCAGACTTAAGTGTCTGACTTCAGCTCAGGTCATGACCTCAGGGTTGGTGAGCTGAACCCCCACATCCAGCTCTGTGCTGACAGTTCAGAGCCTGGAGCCTGCTTGGGATTCTGTGTCTCCCTCTCTCTCTCTCTGCCCCTCCGCTGTTCGTGTTCCATCTCTCTCTCTCTCAAAAATAAATAAACATTAAAAAAATTAAAATGCTACACAATGTTGCACAGTAAAGTTACAGTAAAAAGAATCAACTGTCCTGTGCTTGAACCAGGCCTAGGGACACCCTGTCCTGTAGTGAAATATATTTACTTGCCTCAAAAAAATGCCAGTGAACTATATCAGAGTCTGTTTTGCCATAAGGAATGTGAAACATTACCTAATGATTTTTTCATTCTTTTCTTCAACATAGTTATATTTTAATATTTTTTTGCTTTTAGTATTGCGGTACTTTTTAAAATCAAAATTCAACAAATATTCAATCGTTTCAACATTACAGTAGACAGGTGTAAGATAAAAAGCTAGAGAGTTTTTTTTTTTTAAGGAAAATCATTAACAAAAGGAAAGATCAGTTCCTTTTCAAAATAAAATGGGTGTTAAAATAGACTTAAATATTTGGTAATGTGCATCCAATGCCTTTCAAATGTGCATGAGCTTTAACCAAGCATCTTATTTCCTGGACTTCATACAAAGGAAATCATTCCAAATAAGTGCAGGTTTTTATTTTTAAGGCTTTTCACACCATCATGATTTATAATGAAATGATAGAATAAGAACCATGTAATACTTGGGGGCTGGTTAAATAAATGTTGTTACCTTCATAATAAGAAATACTGTTACAGCCATTGAAAAGAATGCTGCAGAAAATACTTGATGTCTCGGAACAAAGTTCAAGGTAATTTCAGTGGAAAAACACCGTTTGGTACGGGAAAGAGCAAAATACAATTTGGTCCAGAAAGAAGTATATCAGCAGTTACTGTGATTCTCCCCAGTATTAGGATTAAAAGTAATTTTTATTTTCTTCATTTTATTTTGCTCTGTATTTTACAAATGTTCTTATAAGAATGGTGTCTGTTATTATTCAAGTATAATTGACACATAACATTATATTAGTTTCAGGTGTACAGCATAATAATTTAATATTTGTATATGCAGCCAAATGATCACTTCAGTCATTCTAGTTACCATCCATCACCAGGGAGAGTTACAGATTTTTTTTCTTGTGATGACACCTTTTAAGATTTACTATCTTGGCAACTTGCAACTATGCACTACAATGTTATTGATTGCTGTATATTACATCCCCATGACTTATTTATTTTGTAACTAAGTTTGTTCCTCTTGGCCCCCATTGGCTCCCATTTCCTTCACACCCAACCACCTTCCCCTCAAAAACTATTATTCTGTTCTCTGTATCTACATGTTTTGTTTTGTCTTCTTTGTTCCGTTTTTTAGAGTCCACATGTAAGTGAGATCACATGGTATTTGTATTTCTCTGTCCAACTTTCTTCACTTAGCATAATACCTTCAGGGTCCACCTGTCTTGTTACAAATGGCAAAATCTCATTTATTTTTTGGCTGAGTAGTATTCCTTTGTGTATGTGGATGTGTGTATACACATACACATATATACCACATTTTCTTTATCCTTTCATCTATCGATAGAAACTTAGGTTGTTTACATATCTTGGCTTCTGTAAATAATGCCGCAATGAACATAGGGGTGCATATATCTTTTCAAATTAGTGTTTTCCTTTTCTTCAGATGAATATCCAGAAGTGGAATTACTAGATCATGTGATAGTTCTATTTTTAATTTTTTGAGGAACCTCCATATTATTTTCCATAGTGCCTGCACCAATTTACATTTACACCAAAAGTGCATGAGGGTTCCCTTTTCTCCATATCCTTGTCAACATTTGCTATTTCTTGTCTTTTTTATAATAACCATTCTAACAATATGATATTTCATAGTGCTTTTGATTTGCATTTCCTTGATGATCAGTGATGTTGAGCATCTTTTTATGTGTCTGTTGCCCAACCGTATGTCTTCTTTGGAAAAATGTCTATTCAGATCCTCTGCCCATTTTTAAAATCAGATTGTGTTATGTTGTTGCTGTTTTGCTATAAAGTTGTATCAGTTCTTCATATATATTGGATATTGATCCCTTATCCAATACATCATTGAAAATATCTTCTCCCTGTTAGTAGCTTGCCTTTTCATCTTGTTGATGGTTTCTTTTGCTGTGCAGAAGGTTTTTAGTTTCAAGTAGTTTCACTTGTTTATTTTTGCTTTCGTTGCCTTTGGTTTTGGAATTTGATCCAAAATTCATCACTAAGACTGATGTCAAGGAGCTTTCCACCTATGTTTTCTTCTATACATTTTACGGTTTCAGGTCTTACATTCAAGTCTTTAATCTATTTTGAGTTTTTGTGTATAATGTAAGATAGTGGTCCAGTTTCATTCCTTAGCATATCAGATAACACATGGCTGTCCAGTTTTCCCAACACCATTTGTTAATGAGTGTGTCCTTTCCCCGTTGTATATTCTTGCCTCTTTTGTTGTAAATTAACAGACCATATATGCATGGGTTTATTTCTGAGCTCTCTATTCTGTTCCATTGATCCATGTGTCTGTTTTTATGCCTATATTGTACTGTTTTAATTACCATAGCTTTGTAATATAGTTTGAAATCAAGGAGCATAATACCTCCAGTTTCATTCTTTTTTCCTGAGATTGCTTTTACTATCCAGGATCTTTTGTGTTTTATACAAATTTTAGGACTGTTGTATTTCTGTGAAAAATGTCGTGGATTTTTGCATCTATGTTCATTAGAGATACGGGCCTATTGTTTTCTTGTTTCTTTTCTTTTCTTCCTTTCTTTCTTCTGGTATCCGTGCCTGGTTTTGGTATCAGGGTAATGCTTTGTAAAATGAGTTTGGAAGTGTCCTTTCCTCTTCAACTTTCTGGAAGAGTCTGAAAAGGATGTATATTAAATCTTCAAATGTTTGGTAGAATTCACTGGTGAAGCCATCTGGTCCTGGACTTCTGTTTGTTGTTGGTAGGTTTTTGATTACTGATTCATCTTCTCACCAGTAATTGGTCTATTCAGATTTTTTATTTCTTCATTATTCAATCTTGGAAGATTATATGTTTCTAGGAAACTATCCATTTCTTCTAGGTTATCCAATTTTCTGGCATAGAATTCTTCATAGTTTCTCAAGATGTTTTGTATTTCTGTGGTATCTGTTGTAACTTCTCCTCTTCCATTTCTTATTTATTTGAGCCCTCTCTCTTTTTTTTTCTTCATGACTGTAAAGATTTTTAAATGTTGTTTATCTTTTAAAAGATCAAGCTTTCAGTTATAAGCTCAAGTTACTTAGTGACTATTATTGTGTTAGTCTCTTTTTCATTTGTTTCTGCTTTGATCTTTGTTATTTCCTTACTTCTACTAACTTTAAGCTTTGTTTCTTTGTCTTTTTCTAGTTCTTTAGGTATAAGATTAGATTGTTATTTGGATTTTTCTTGTTGCATGGGGTAGGCCCCCTTGCTGGAACTTCCCTCTTAGAAACTGCTTTTATTACATCTCAAAGATTTGTATTTCCATGTTTATTGTCTTAAGGTATTTTTTTATTTCTCCTTTGATCTCGTCATTGACTCATTATATATTTATGTATGTATTTATGTGGGGTTATTTAATCTCCACATATTTGTGACTTTCCCAGCCTTCTTCTTTGATTTCTAGTTTCTTACTGTTGTGGTCAGAAAAGATGCTTGATGTGATTTCAGTCTTCTTTAATTTATGAAAATTTTAATTTATGGCCTAACATATAATTTATCTTGGAGAATATTCCATGTGCATTTGGTAAGAATGTGTACTTTGTTGCTTTTGGATAGAATGTTCTGTAAATATCTATTAAGTCTATCTAGTCTAATGTATCATTTAAGACCAATGTTTCTTTAATGATATTTTTGTCTAGATAATCTATCCATTGATGTAAATGGGGTATTAAAGGCCTCTACTATTTTGTATTCTTGTCAATTTTTTCCTTTAGGTCTGTTAATATTTGCTGTATATATTTAGGTAGTCCTTTGTTGCATGCATAATATTTACAAACATTATTATCCTTTCATTGGATTGACCCCTTTATCACTATGTAATGCCCTTCTTTGTCTTTTATTACAGTTTTAATTTTAAAGTCTATTTTGTTTCATATAAGCATAGCTACCCCAGCTTTCTTTCAAGTTCTTTTTGCATGGAACATCTTTTTCCATCCCTTCACCTGCAGTCTTTGAGTGCTGTTACATCCGAAGTGCATCTCTTGTAGGTATAAAACAATGTCTTTGTTTATTATTATTTCTTTACTTATTATTTTTTAAATCTATCCAGCCACTCCCTGTTTTTTGATTGGATAATTTAGCCAATTTCCATTTATTTATTTTTTAAATCTTCAGTGATACTTCATTTTTTAAAAACTACAAATGATGTATTTGGAGGTATTTTTTTTTGTTATTTCTACATGTTGGCATGCTAGTAAAGAAACTTTCAAAGTTAGAGTAATAATGTCATCCCTTTAAAACAGAACTATTTGGCAATAAGTTTGTCCAATCATAAGGAAATTATGTGATCAATTAACCCCTTCTGGAACTCTATCCAAAGGAATCCACAACCTTCAACTTTATTAACCATTAAAGGTAAAATCATGCTATACCTTAAGTGTGCCTGAAATTTAAAGTGGTTTGAGAATGACTGGCCCCAAGCTATTTCTTAAGTGTCATCTCTGACCATACCTTCCTTGCCTCCTGTTTTCTGCCCTGACAATAATGAATTGGGTACTTGGGCTTTTTCAACTCATTGTGCTGTTTCTCTATACTTATTGTGTTTGTTCAAGCTGTACCTCTTGACTGAATTCTACCCATGTCCCCCAGAAAAACCACCTGTGTAGGCCCTCTGCATATATTTGGCACAATTACAAGAACTCTTAAGTATCATCCAAATTTCTGTCCTATTCGCCCCACATCTCTATGGGCCCAGAACATAAAATACAAACAATAACTGATGCAAATACCACTGAGACAGTCTCTCAAAACTGTCTGCTGTCTCATTCTCTCTCCTTGGACATTTTGACCATCCCTCATCAAAGCTTTCTACTCAGCTTCTAACACTTTGCCAGTCTTCCCCCACCTCCTCCGTTGGCTCCTCCTCCAATTCTCTAGCTGGGTGCATTTCTTAAGGCTCAGATCATTTGGCTATTTCTGTAGTGAATTAATATTACAGGTGATTCACCAAGAATAATTTGTAAGTTAGGATACTAAATCCTCCAGGAGATAAGATTGGTAGGAAAAGGGTCCTACAAAAGAAATGTAAAGTTCTTTGCTTTCTCATGTGAAATAGTGTTTTTTTTTAAGATTTACTTTTGTCACTATCAAAGTAACATACTAGCAGAAACTGGAAATACGTATAAGAAAAACCTTCCATCATACCACCCAAAGAAAATCCCGGTTAAAATGGATTACTTTTCCTTCAGGATTTCTTACAGCCTGCTTATATCAGCTTTATCATCTATGTTGATTAAGAAGTGGTTAAGGACACAGACTCTGGACCCAGGACTGCCTGAGTCTGTGTCCTAACTCCATCACTTCCTGACTATGTGGCCTTGGGTAAACTCTTTAAGCTCTATTTCAGTTCCTTCTTCTGTAATATAGGAATTCTAATACCTATATTCTTGTCTATAAAGAATTGAAAGTGTTTATAACATACCTAGGAGAGTGCCTGGCACAACATTAATATTATATAATTACTGGTAGTATTTTGAAAGCTAACCATTTTTATATATTACTAATAATATTACAGGTGAGTTACCTAAAAAGCAATAAAATGATAGTTATGAATAATGATCATGTATACTAATAAAAAAACAAAAAATTCCTTCTGACTTTGAAATTTAGGTGAAAGAGTAGTAATCTAGGAACAGGAACTAACAGACCGACCTTATCAGCCTCTAGAGGCTACTACCTAGAAATCAGTGTTCCAAACCAAAGTTTTTAAAAGTATGTTTTTACTTTTATTTTTTCATATTTATTTTTGAGAAAGAGAGAGCACTAGTGGGAGAAGTGCAGAGAGAGAAGGAGAGAAAATCCCAAGCAGGCTCTGGGCTGTTAGCACAGGGCCCCATAGAGGGCTCGATCCCACCAACCATGAGTTCATGACGTGAGCCGAAATCAAGAGTCAGACGCTCAACCAACTGAGCCACCCAGGTGCCCCTAAAAGTAGGTTTTTAAACTGGTCAAGGGCAAAGAGATCTAGAATGACACATTCCATCTATAATTCAGCTAAGGGGATGATTACTTGAGCTACTTACCAAGAATATTAAGTAAACAGATTCTAGTTGATCTTTCCTAGAGTTTATAATAATATATACTTTATGTTGTATAATATTCTTACTTTGTCTTTTATGGTGAATATTTGTTCGTTAATGGTAGTTACGTCATGGTTTTCACCATATGAGCTACAGAACATTTGGTGAAGCAGAATTAGACACCAGAAATAATGTACATTCTAAGACATTCTTCCAGAAGGATACCAGCTCCATTGATTCTTGTTATGCATTCAAGCTGGGAACCAATCAGTTTGTCGATTGTGTCATCTTGTTGTTCTCGTATGCTGTGCACCACATGAAGAGAGTCCCTGTCTGACAGGATACTATTAATCTTATTCTCCCAAGTGAGCACCCAGCATATCTTGAAGATCAGAAAGAAAGCCTCACTCAGTGTTGCTGTGTTGACACAGGATGACATTTATTCCTTGGGGCGCAGCATACAGAGCGTCTCGATGGGACATCTCACCTCAGAGGGAAGGTGGGCCTCTGCCCCCTGCAGCACAGTGCTCCTAGAACCGCTGCACAGGGTCATGACTTTGACTGGAGACACTAAGGTTCTTCTTATGCCAAGAGCAAGGTGACCATGAGCTAGTCCAAAGTGACTTTTGATTCCCACAATCATGGCTGCCCAGGAAACAGATGCATCCACTGTGCGCAACCGCCCCCATTCCAGCATGTGGGAGCCGAGGCTTCCCCAGTGACAGAATTTCAGTCTCTAATAAGATGCCTGCGCTTGGAAAGAACAGCCACCGCCTGCATCAAATCCCCCTGATTCAGACTAATCCGTGTTTGTTCTTCATCATCAGTCCTAGTAGAAGACACGACAGAAACATGCGCAATACTTTTCACTGCAGAAATGACTTTGGCCAGGTCGTGGGTGCAGTTAGCACTGAGTTCTGCTCTGTGCATTCCCCTGTGGGGTAGTTGGGAGCTTTGGAAGGATGTATGGTCCTGGAGGTGCAAATTCCAGGCCCTTAAGCCGACTGGCGGTTGACTTCCTGAGGTGCAGCATCCCGGGCTGTGTGAGGAGAGTAAATACGGACTGTTTCCCAGAGCCAGGGCCACCAGGCACTCCTCCACATTTTCCAGGTTATGCGCTTCAAGGGGCGGAAAATAGGCAGATGGTGAGAGAGAATCAGACCCGCCTTCTTCTGCGGCACCTCCTCCATCACTTCTGTCAGGTCGTTGGTAAGGAAGAGTGTGTTTACAGTGTGGGGTGGGATTGGTTCCACCGTTATCCAACACTGTCCCAACTGTCATCAGGTGACAGGGACACAAAGTCATTCAGGGAGGACCGGAGAGCCTCCAAATCCATGAAGCAATGGGCATTTGCAGATCAGGGAGTGGACAAGCCGGACTGTTGTGGGAATAAGGTGTCCACAGATGATAACATACAGAAATCAGGGAACACTGAGTACCTGCCATTTCAGTCCCACCGCAGACCTTCTCCAGGGCAGTGAAGAGACCAGGCATGGCCAGAAGCTCCTGAGTCAGGACCCCTGCCCTACTCATGCCCTATGCTCTTGTGGGACAAACCAGTGTTCTGCCCTATCTCCTCGTCTGCCTCCTTTCATGGCAGCATCTCCCAGAGCTGCCACAGCGTGCACGCTAGTCCATTTACATTTAAAGTAATTATTAGGTATGTACCTACTGCCATTCTGTTGAATTCTCTTGCTCTCTTCCCTTATGGTTTGATGAATTTTTTTTAGATATGGATTTTTTTGGTAAATAAGGTCTTTTGCTTGTTTTTAAAAAATTTTTTGATTCAATTTATTTAAACAAATACAAACAAAAAACAACATTCACCCATTTCTCCCACCTCCCCCTAGACTCAGCCTCTTGGAAACTCCAATCTGTTCTCTGTGTCCGTGAACTTGGTGTTTTGTTTTTGTTTATTTTTAAGATTCCACCTATAAGAGAGATCATGTGGTATTTGTCTTTCTCTGACTTTGCCTTTGACATAATGCCTTTGAGGTCCATACATGTTGTCACAAATGGTAAGATTTCTTTCTTTTTTAATGGCTCAGTAATATTCCATTATATATATGTATATATATATGTGTGTGTGTGTGTGTATATACATATATATTTTTACACACACACCATTCATCCATTGATAGACACTTAGTTTGTTTTCGTATCTTAGCTATTATAAATTATGCTGTAATGAACGTGGGAATGCATGTAACTTTTGAATTAATGTTTCCCTTTTCTTCAGATAAATACCCAGCAGTGGAATTACTAGACCACATGGTAGTTCTACTTTTAATTTTTGAGGAAACTTCATACTGTTTTCCAAAGTGGTTGGGGCACCAATTCCACTTCTACCCTTGGTGCACAGGTTCTCTTTTTACCACACCCTTACCGACACCTGTCATCCTGTCTTTCTTTTTTTAATTTCTTATATTTTTGATAATAGCCATTCTAACAGAGGCGGGGTGATATCTCATTGTGCTTTTGATTTGCATTTCCCTGATGATGAGTGATGTTGAGCATCGTTTCAGTTACCTGTTGGCCATCTCCATGTCTTTGGAAAAATGTCTATTCACATCTTCTATCCATTTTTAATTAATTAACTATTTCATTAACATGTTTTAATTCAAGTATAATTAACATGCAGTGAATTATTTTATATTAATTTATATTAATTAATTAATTATATAAATTTCCATTGTAATATAGTGATTCAACAATTCTAAACATTAGTCAGTGCTCATCACAGTAAGTGTACTCTTAATCTCCTTCATCTATTTCGCCCATCCTCCAATGCCCCTCCCCTCTGGCAACCACCAATTTATTCCCCATATTTAAGAGTCTGTTTTTTTGTTTGTCTCTTTTTTTCTTTGTTCATTTGTTTTGTTTCTTAATTTCCACATAGAAGTGAAATCATATGGTATCTTTCTCGGTTAGACAGATTTCACTTAGTATTATACTCTGTAGACCCATCCATGTTGTTGCAAATGGCAAGATGTCATTCTTTATTATGGCCGAGCAATATTCAATTCTGTATGTATATACCACATCTTTTGTATCCATTCATCTGTGGATGGACACTTGGGTTGCTTCCATATCTTGGTTATAGTAAGTAATGCTGCAGTAAGCATAAGGGTGCCTATCTCTAGCCTGCCAAGAACTGCCTCTCCACTAGTTACAGTCCTGTGGGGCCCAGAAATCACCCTCTACCACCACCAGAGCCAAGCGATTAAGGAGCATCCCCTATCTGGACTGCATGCACCTGCTGGCATTAGCAAGGCGATGGGAAAGTGCAGGGCAGGAGCATGCCCACTTCCTTTCATGGGACTGAGAAAGAGCTTCGGGCTGGGGTATACCACTGGCTTTCATGATGTCTGACTTTTTTAAACAGAAAAAAAAAAAGCTAAGTGTTTCATGAGTTCTCAATTCAGAGTAACAGTAAGTAAATACAACCCTTGAAAACTTCTATCTCTGTCTCCGTCCCTCCAGGAAGGATAGTGTGATCACTTGTGTGGTCAGTTGCCTGCTTGCTGTCACCACTCCCAGAATAGTATAATCCTTGATGAGATGAACTCTGTTGACTAACTAAATGGAACTAGGAAATACAGAATATTTTAACTCAGAGTTAGAAATACACAGAAGTATAGACTGAATGCTCCAGGCAGTGAAACCCACATCAGTCACATTTCCCATGTGAGAGTGGGAGAGTGGCTGGCACTCAGAAGGTTCTTAATTAATATATGATGGGGAAAAGTCACCTCAATCTCAATGAAGCACAATATATTACCAAAAAGCAAATAAAAAATGCAATTACTTATTTCCCAATTCTATCAAGGAAATAGGAATTTCAATTTGCTGAACATTAAGTATCAGTTGATTTAGTTAAGTTTCTTAGGATGTTACCTCAAGTGTAATCATCAAAAGATCAACAACAAGTGTCTGGTTTTCCATTACATGCCACCATTTCAGGATCCATACAAATGACATCTATGGATTTCAACCGCTAAAATACGAACCATGTTTATATTTTGAATAGTCTTAGAGGACTCAGCACGGGACACATTCCTATACCTACAAATACAGACTTTGTACACAGGAAACCAGATATAAAATGAGAATCCAAAACACTAAGATTTCACTGGCCAGTCTATACAGTATCCTCTCTCTAGCATTAGGAGAACATTTTCAAGGCCTAAGTGTTTATCCTATTGTTGGGATTGTTTCTGTGTTATATTAGAGACTGAAGAAATTCCATCTGTCTGCATTTCAGCAGCTGCAATGCTTCAGAAGAATTATTGCATTCCCCACCTTAGGGCCCCGACGATTCCTCCAGAAATGTAGCTGAAAGTTCACCAGTAAATAGCTCCTAACATCTAGGTTTCATCTTTAAGACCCTATATATTTTATTCCAGTAAAGCCATTTCTTGTGTATGGTTATGTCAAATCTGGATCAAATTTAAAACATAGCATTGCTTGCATTGTTTTCATTATTGATATCCCCCTGTCTTGGCTAATTCAGGAGAAACTGACTTCTTTTGTGTGGTTCCTCAGTAGGAGGTGTGGCTACCCTTGGTTTTACATTGTAAATTGTTTGTTTATTCTTATTTTAGAAGTTCAAAGCTTCATTAATCACTATTAGTTTTGTAAACTCGGAATAACTTTGGTATAGTTTCTGTTTGATTTCTCCTTCACTTAGATTCAACATTTCCACTTTTGGTGCATAAAACTGGTCAACTCGCAAAGTACTTCAAACACATCTTATTCGGAATTTCCAAGCAGCCGCATAAAGTAGACAGGCAGGCATTCTATCCAACTTCCTTAGGGGAAATGGTGAAGAGTGCCATGCGGTTAAGACAACAATTGCCTAAAGTCTTATAGTCAGGTAGACATGGAATCATGAGGTCTGAGCTTCAGGCTCGATCCTCCATACCACACGCTAGTGACCTGTTTCTTGTCCAGGGCAGTTGTGTGGTCACCTGATTTGTGGTCAGTTCAAAGACACCAGGTTCAAGTAAAAGTTCAAGTCTGTCTGTATTTTTCTAGCTACATAAAAGATAAATGTCTGCCCTTCGGGTGATTTGGACCAGGTGAGATAACATTCCCTCTTAGCTCTGGGTTTTCTGGAGAACACACTGAGAGAGCTCATAACAAGTATCTGTAGAAATTTTTCAACTATACATTTCACTTGCTTACACCAATAATCTTCATTCAAATAACCTTTTTTTAAATGTTTATTTATTTTTGAGACAGAGAGAGACAGAGCATGTGTAGGAGAGGGACAGAGAGAGAGGAAGACACAGAATCCAAAGCAGGCTCCAGGCTCTGAGTGGTCAGCACAGAGCCTGACACAGGGCTTGAACTCATCAACCCTGAGATCATGACCGGAGCCAAAGTCAGATGTTCAACTGACTAAGCCACCCAGGCACCCCTCAAATAACCTTTTGACTTAGCCCTTAAGGTAACAAAGATTCCCTGAGAAGTCATGCTGTACAATCCTGACACCATTTCCACTAACATCATCTATAATTCTAAGAGGTACATGTTGGACTTTAAATCAATGGCAAATTGATCAACAGAAGATTCATTTGTTAATCAGACAAATAGTTACTGTATGTTTACAATGTGCTAGGCATTATTCTAGCATCTAGGGACACAGCAGTGAAGAAAGCAAAAATAATCCCCTACCTTTATGTAGCAAATATTTTACTGATGGTCATCTGTTAGAGATAATCTTACCAAGTAAAGATACTTCACCACCAAAATTGATTTCCATTCATACATGTAGCAATTGATTATTATTAATGCAATAATAGCAGCATACAAAGGTATGCTAGTTTACATGTCCAGATGAGACACTAGTTTACATGTCCAGATGAGAGGGATAATTATGAACCACCTGACTTCAGAATTCTCTGGATTCTGAAGAGTACATACCCATGAGGATAATCAATTCTTTTCAGTATTTTGGTCTCTAATAACAGACTGCTGAAATAACATCCATTTCCTGAAATCCTTTAGATTTTCTACAAATGCTTCTAGGTCTCTCAGTTCTCTCTGCCAGTGTAATATGGGCACCACTTATATTGGCAAATGCTCTCAATACTTTGACTGTTAATTTTTGGAGTCCCTTTCAGAAATTACCTACCAGTCACTGACTGTATAATGTCCTCATTCACCCACTCTTTAAGCCTTTGTATAAAGTCTGAAGCTCAGGTTCAATTCTACCTCTGATGAGAAAGCTGACCTGGCGGAGACTGTTATCACCTGAGCTTGTACTGAGACCCTCTTAGGCCTTCGTTCTACAAGTTGCTTGAAATTAAGTTACTGTCGACCACTATCCCTCTTACCTTTTACAAGAATATTTGACTAGACAAAAAAGAACATGTCTAATCTTTTAGCAGCTGATGCAATTCTTCTTGTAGAGAGCGCTGTATCTTTGGGTTGATAAAAGGATTGAGGTGAAAGATAAGAGATGAAAAAGGAGAAAGAAAATCCAACGATAGGCTCAAGTAAGTCAACTCGGTCTCACCCAGTTTTCCAAGCCACAATCACTAGCTCACCCTTCTTTTTGTTGCACATTAATATGGGTAGGTATGCATGGGTATCAGCGCTCTGTGTATGAAGGAGTAAAGGATCCCCATGGGGGGAGAGAGGAGCCAATGCTGCTAAGCGCTGTCTTGGGGGAAAGCTAAATAAAAACGCTGGTGGTGTCCCCCTAAGGAGCACAGTACAGAGAAGATTCTTTATAAAACAGAAATATCTACTGGGATATTTCAAGTTGTTTTCTGAGGAACGGGAGGGGTAATCTCTTCCTCTATCTGCCATGTGGAATTAACAAAGCTTATGTCGCTAACTTTTCAACTCACTTATTTAGCCAACTTGGCATCTTTCTCAGAGGTTGAGAGATACCATTGAATACAGAATAGATCTCTTTGTGGAGATTGTATTCTAGAGGGACAAATACCAATAAACGTAACAAAGTTATTTATTATAATAAATAATGAGGTAATAAATTCTATTTTAAAAAGAGTCTACAGATTATGTGGGGGTAGGTCAGGTCCCAATATTAATTAGAGGGCCAGGGGCACGCCTCTTTGAAAGTTGACATTTAAGTAACAACTTTCAGGGGAAGATTTTAGCAGAAGGGGGTCCCAGTGCAGAGACTCTCAGGCAGGAACATGTCTGGTGGCCGTGTGGGGTATGGGGAACAGCAGAAGCCTGTGTGGCTGTAGCAGAGCAAGTGGTGGAGAATGCAGCAAGATGTGAAGCTGGGTGGAGGGGAGGGGTCAACCACCTAGGGCTTTGCAAGAACTTAAAAGTAATTTCATTGCAAGGTTTCAGGAAATAGTGGTATGATCTGACCTATATTTACAAGGATCTCTGCCTGTAGTGTTGAAAGTACTCCAGGGGACAAAGAAAGCAGTGGGAACTAGCGCTGAGAGCCCATTGGAGCTGTCCAGAAAGAGCGATGGTGGCTTGGCGGGGGTGGCAGTGAGGGTGCCGAGACATGACTGGATGCTGGGTGTATTTTCAAAGTAGAGCCAAGAGGGTTTCCTGGTCCTCTTGATGAGTTTTGAGATAAATACAAGAGCCAGCGAGGACTTCAAGTTTCCAGCCAGCCAGAAGACTGGAACTGCAATCTCCTGAGGTGGAAAAGCCTACGGGAGGAGCAAGACTGTGGGGGAAAAGATCAGGAGTTGCATTTTGGACATGTTTCATCTGACACATACAGGAGACACCCAAGCAGAGAGATTAAGTAGACAACTGGACATATAAGTTCAGAGACTGGGAAAGAGGATAGGACTATAAATGTAAAGATGTGAGTTGGCAGCATCTGAACTTGACACCAGAATGCCCGGATGAGATTTTGGCAATGTCAGGTCCGTGGAGACTCTGAGAAGAGCAGCGTCAATGGAGTTAGAAGGACAAAAGTCTAGCTGCACTATGTTTAAGAGAGCGTAAAAGGAGAAGAAGTAGCTCGGAAAGGGAGGACAACTTTGTTGCTGCAGAAGAGAATAAATCGGTGCCTGATATCAAGGGAAGTGGGGTGGGGTGGGGGTGGGGGGCTGAAAGCGTTTTGAAGTGATTTCGCATGAGTATATTCTTTGTGGAGAGCAGAGTGGTACCCAGTTCTGCCTACAGGTTGGCATGGATCAAATAAATGATCACTCTTGAAGATACAGGAGGCTGTGGATGAAGAATCATCAACATCAGGAATATATTCACAGTCCATACATGAAGCCAGTCTTATTCTGTCTGTCTCTCTAATCCTATCACTAAAATGTGACTTCCTCAGGAAAAGTGTCTTCCAAGGTGAGAAATGCTTTCATTCTCTTCTTCACCTTCTTCCACATCTACTAGGCATCTATTAAATATGGTGCACCATGCTAATCCCTTCTAATAGCGCTGATGCACAAAACCATCAGAACTACAGACTGCTTTAAAAAAAAAAGACTGTTTCTTTATGATTCCTATAATTATATTAGCAGAAGATGTTTGTTTGCTTATTGTTTCTCTTTCTGTCTCCTTTCTAGAATGTAAGTTCCTTGAGAGAAAGCATTGTATCAGTTTCTCTCACTCCTGAGTCTAAGATAGTATTAAATGGTTGTTAAATAAGTAAAGACAGAACATAAGGTGCCTAGCAGAACTAAATGATCATTCCTTTGGGGGTAGATGTTCAAAGGCAATACACAACTTAGAATTTTCTTCTCTTAACTGGTAGGGAAATAAGGTGCTGACGAAATAATAAAATCCCTCTGTGTTAGCGTGGGATACTCACTCAAACCTGCTGGCAAGCCTGCCTCTGAGTACCATCTGCTTGTGCGATTGGACCAAGAGTATAAAGGACACTTCTACCTACAATAATCTTCCCCACTGGCCTGTGGAGATGTGTCTACTATTCCTCCGCCGCCCCCACCTCCCACCTACATCCACATTACTCATTCCTTACGTTAAAATGGCGGTCTTCAGATGAACCCTAGGAGACCAAGAGAAAGGACTTGGGGCCACATCATGGGCTGGAGGGGTGTCTCCAGTCCCCTGCTCCAGTCCTTTGCCAGGGACCTCTACCCTTGTCCACTTTACATATTTCAGCCCGTGGAAACTTTCCTTTGAAAATGGGTTTTTGCTGCCAAAACAAGTTTGACAACCCTTCACCCTTAAGATTGTAAGTGTTTAGTTAAAATCTGAGAGAGATTACACTTTAATTACACTTTTTTGGCTATGAATTCTTAGTTCTGAATTTAATTACAGGCTGTTGCACTTCTCATCCTATCTGGACTTGAAAGAATGAGCTATTGGATGAGTAGCTTTTGAGGTGGGAGAAAGAGAGCTCAGGGAAGTTATAAAACATGAGAAAAAAGAATGAGAAGTGAGACCTGGGAGCGCAATACGCTCTGAATGTCCCACCTGAAGGTGTCGCGGTCGTGGATCTAACTCTGTCACACTATGGTATGAGAAATGCCACGTCACTTTATTTTTCTAAATCAAATTAATTCATCCTTCCTCACGCAAAAAGGTGATAAGAAATCTTATTCAGCCATGTTTTTCAGAGATTTCAGCCTTCCTAGGGTGCTGCAAGGATCCAAGGGGCTTACACGGTGCCTGGAAGAACTGAGGAAGGGCTCTAGCTTTGAGTTCCTCAGAGGATCGCTGAGGGACTCATGGTTCCAAGCCCTTGGGTTTACACTAGACAGAGCGCTCCACTATGTCTGATCCATCCCAGGGTACAGGGTCATGGTCCCCAGAGTCAAGCTTTCCTGGCTGCCCCACACAGCCATTCCCCTCTGAAATCCTGCCTCTTTCCCTAAGCAAGTAAGCAAGGTCCTTGCCACATGAGGGACATGGCAAGACTCAGCCCCCTTCTGAGCCTTGGGTAATGTCTCCTACATCCCCTGCTCCACTCCTACACCTCCAAACATTTCCTCCCCCCCACCCCCACCCCGCCACGCCACCCCACTCTGGGAGATGCCACATGATCTCTGACCCTCCCCTCCCCAGTGCTGGTCTCTCTCTTCTGAAAATGCGCAGATGGTAACACAGATCCTGTTTGTTTTCTTAGTAGATTGCTCTATTATACAGATATTTCATTCATTACCAAGGGAGCAAAGGACTCTGTTAGTGCTTTTTAACATACAGATCTTTGTCCCAAAGCAGAATATGGTAAGCGGTCAGTAAATGCCATTGAATAAATGCGCTTAGGGACTTCTTAACTTAGATAGTCTAAAAACAGAAGTACCGTGGTGACTTTCTCCTGTATGACCCACAGTGCTCATACACGTGCCGCAGAGACCAGGTCAAGCCAGTCCGCTCACACAGGACAACTCTTTAGTTCCAAATCCCTCCGTGACTGGTATATAACGTGTTTCAATTAGCGAGAAACTATCGTCAAATAAATGGCCAAAGAAAATCCAAAGCAACTCCCAATTAAATGACCTCAAGATTAAGTTACTTCTTGACTCATTTTTTTTTTTCTCTCTCTGAAATAAAGCTACGCTTTGATTCAATGGAAACTTTGCCATCTGGCCTTCAGCTTAAACTCTTGAAACTAAGAACTAAGTATATGTATCGCCTGTCTGACAGCATGATGGAGGGTCTGTCGTTCTACAGAAAAATCAGTCATTGTGAAATTATCTAAAAATCATGAGCAGAAAACAAAAATGGTTCTGTAACTGGTGGCACTCTGATAGGAGAGAGAATATAGAGTCTGGAGAGCAATTCCATGTCATCATTCAATGTCTCAAGTAAAATCATGGTATGAAATAGAGGTAGACAGAATTCTGCTCAGAAGGTTTTAAATCAAATTAGAGGAGAAAGTAAAGAAAGGGCAGAAGAAAAAGGAAGACGTTAGCCTCACGATCAGAGACTGCCAGAAATAGACTGTCAAGCAGAAGTCTAAACAAAACTTAAAAAAAAAATTATTCATTCAACACCACAGAAAGAAGGGAGAGAGGGAGGAAAGAAGGGAAAAAACTTCCAAACAGGAACTGTCCAATTAAAAGGATATACTAGTCTACTACCCCAAATAGAACTAAAAGTCCCAAATAGAACTCTAAAACAATTTTGTCAAAAACCACTGGAAAATAAGATGCCTACAGCAACTGTGTTATCGTTTCCTGCAGGTTAGTGCAATAACATAACTTCAACTTTCGAAAGAACACGGACAATTTAGAAGCTATTTGCATAGGCAAGTCTGCCCTCTTGACAAGGCAGGTAGAGATTTCTAAATTCAGGGATAATTACTCAAACATTTAGGTTTCGTGGGGTGCTACTTTGAGTTTGCTTTAAGAAGTAAACACTTTATTTTCTAAACAAGAACAATCATTTCATGGTGCTTTAGAATATTTTTGAGATTTTCTCCAAACATAATCTGCCTCATATGACATTTTGCAATTCTGGATTATGAATCATGAA
This sequence comes from Hyaena hyaena, assembly GCF_003009895.1. Taxonomy (NCBI): domain Eukaryota; kingdom Metazoa; phylum Chordata; class Mammalia; order Carnivora; family Hyaenidae; genus Hyaena; species Hyaena hyaena. The sequence continues at coordinate 485,911 of NW_024080820.1, forward strand.
ATGAAAGCGATAGAACTATACATTACCTTTGACAAATTTCAAGCAAATGTAGGATGATTTTTAGAAAAGAATGAGAGGTCTGCATATAAATCTAAGAGAAGTAAAAGAGATACATATTATTTGGAAAGGAGGTAACAGTCTCTTGCATGCACGGGGTAGTATCTGAAAAATTATGCATACTAGCATTTTTCCAGACCTTTATTAAATGGGAAAGTCAGTCACAACACCTATGGAAAGACTTAAGAGAATGATAGACAAACAAAAAATAATCAGTTTGAAGAGCTATTCCGTGTTATTTTTCTTACTTGTTAAGCTATACAAATTGGACTGATTTCATTTTATAAGTTCATAGTTTATGGATTTAATTTTCAACTCAAACCAAACTTATTTTTAATCCTAATTTCTTTTACTTTAGTTCATTTCATACATTTTACATAATGACACTCTAAAAGCTGGAATAAATTGCCTATGATAAAATACTATGTGGCCTGAGACCCAGAAAGAGAATAGACATATATATTTAGAATTCACTCTCAGAAGAACTTGGAGAAAACATCTTTCAAGCATAAATAACAGTTCTATCTTATTGTCTAAAAAGTCACTTCAAATCCCATGAAGATGGCTTTGTATCACTTTTCCACCTACTTCCTATTGTTAATTATAATTTACAGTATTCCAAAGCACTGTCATCTTTAAACATTCACTAATCTTCAAGATACTGTAGGACATCACTTATCTTTCACATCAGATAGCCAGTACTGGGTGCTGAGATTCAGAAGCCCTAACTTAGAGTTCTGCCCCAGACCTTCTCTAATCTCCTTCCTCTCAACAGATGGCAACAAACCCCACTCACTTGCCATCACAAAGTAGCCCGTGGAGACAGCACACATTCCATTGCTTGGGTCAACTCAGGGGTGGGAAAGCCTACTTCCAATTATCCGACGCTTCAAGCTTAAACTACCCCACAATAATCAGGAAACTTCAATCCTAAATGGCATCATGATAAGAAGAAAATAAGTTAATGGGGAGAAAATTAGTTCATAAACACTAAATATCCATACTGAAAGTGACTGGATCTACAGACCAGAAAAGTAATTATTCACAATAATGAACCTCAGATATGAAAATAAAAGTCATCTTGAGGGGCGCCTGGGTGGCTCAGTCAGTTAAGTGTCTGACATAGGCTCAGGTCATGATCTCACAGTCTGTGGGTTCGAGCCCTCCGTTGGGCTCTGTGCTGACAGCTCAGAACCTGGAGCCTGCTTCAGATTCTGTCTCCCTTTCTCTCTCCCCTCTCTCTCTGCCCCTCCCCCGTTTGCTCACTGTCTCTCAAAATAAAGACATTAAAAAATGTAAAAAATAGTCATCTTGGAGAAAAAGTATGAAGTTGGATTTAAATTAAGTGATTCATGCTAGTTTGGGCCACTTAATGAACCTTTCTGAGTTTCAATAACCTTATCTGAATCCTATCTGCTTTGATATGGCCTTTGAGTATATTGATCAGTAATGGATAGAAAGCACCTGGCACTGAATTGGGCAATGACCAGTATGCTCTGTTTACCAAGGCCGGGGAATGTGTAATTCACTTCTGAAAGATGGTCATCACCAAGTGTTAAAAAAAAAATGCCTTGTGCTACAAGGGTTAACCTGAGAATAACTAGAGGGTCCCCTTTCCCAACTTTAGGGATACAGCACTGCCTCCTTAGAGCTGGAAAGTGGGGGCACCGGATTCTTTGTAACAACCAAGTAACTGGAAAAGAGCCTGCTTCTAGATCAACACACACAGGAACCAATATAACAGCATCTAGGGATAGAATTCCTAACTTTCCTTTGGCTCAGAGACAGAAAAGGAAGTCAATTGCTCCAGGAAAGTTGACTTGTACTGTGAAAGCATTTGTGTTCTGCTAAATGATTTACATACTGGTGGGACACAGAGGTCCCTGAATTCCCTCTCCCATGCTTCCTTTTCTACCGCTGCATGCCTTTCACAGCACAGCCACATAAAATTTCTCCTAGTGTCCCTAGTTACCAGGATTGTATGTAACAAAGCCACACAGACTAAACCTAACATAGGAAAAAAATCAGCCTTGCCTAAAACTAAATATAAGCACAATTTAATTAACTTGCATTCCAGAGTCATAGCTGCCAGCATGCTGAGACCAGAATATTGGGTACACAGCACCCAAGGCTCAGAGGGATGGGGGGAAAACCCCTGCTAAAAATTTTTTCAAAATGTTCACAGGATTCACATGTTTCTTCGTACAGGTAAACAGGGATAATGTCTCTGTGAACAAGATCTAGCGATACAATCGGAATGAGCCAAAGGAAGAGAAAAGGTGAGAGGTTGAAATGAGGCTGAAGTTTCAGGAAAGCCATACAGGGACTAGAAATGGACAGCAAATAATTTGTCATTAAGATCGGCCCTGAGTCAAAGAGGGAAAGGTCATCTGCCACCCTGGGGAAGCCAAAATCTATGCGTCTACCGCTGTAAACTCTCAATACTGCAGTCTGAGCAGTGATGCAGTCTCATCTGGAAATATCCAACTGATCAGTCTAATGTGCTTAAATTAATCCTGGGATACTTTATGGCGTGAGGATCGACTAATGGTAGTTGGGTTGGGGGAGTGAGCTGAGCAAGGGGGTAAACACCACTGGGAAAAGGTCCATTTTCTCCCACTTGCCAAAAGGGTAGGGAATGTGCAGTTTCCAAGCAGGCGTACTCAGCACACAGGCTCTGGGCGGCGCTACAGGGAAGTCTGACTGAGACACCCACTGTGTGAGAGGTTGTAAAGAGTCACAGGGCATTCTAGCTGGGAGACAGCTCTTTTCTAATGGCCACCCTTGCTTGTGTCTGTAACCAGGTATATATGATATCATGAAATCCCACTTCTGCCAGTTCTTTCTTTAGAGCAATGAAATGTCCTTCAGAATTGATGCCTACTTACATCTTCTGCACATTTTTCTATTGGTCTTCTTCCTTGTTGATTTATTGGAGCCCATTTTGTTGCAATTTTCTTTGTCTTTAATTTTTTTTTAATGTTTATTTATTTTGAGAGAGAGGGTGTAAGCAGGGGAGGGGCCGAGGAAGAGAGGAAGAGAGACAAAGAATCCTAAGCAGGCTCCCAAGCCTGGCATGGAGCTCGAACTCACAACTGTAAGATCGTGACCTGAGCTAAAATCAAGAGACGGAAATTTAAACAACTGAGCCACCCAGGTGCCCCTATTTGCCTTTTAAATTCATAGTCTTTCACTATACAAAAGTTTCACAGGTGAAGCCAAAAATCAGTCTTTATAAAATGGATGTATTTGTAAATCATATCTATATGTGTCATAGAATAGAAAGTCTAGGAGGGCAGTAATTTTGGTCTGTTTTGTTTCCTGCTATGCCGTGGGTCATGGAGGAGGGATGGGCACACAGGTGGGCTAAATAAATTTAGCATTCAACTCAGAGCCTTTCTAAAGCAGGTGGAAAACACCCCAGCCAAATTAAAAACATCCCAGACAAATTAAGAGACATTTTGTGGCCAAAACATGCCCAAAATGGGCCACAGAGATAGAAAATCCAGGCTAGGTTTCCTAATAGTCAAAACTGATTTTCACATGGCCATAGGGGGAAGCCTACGGATTGACTGACTAACTTTTGTTCAAATAAGAAAGCTTCCTATATTGATGAAATGGTCAAAAATACAAAACATGTAACCTGGTCTATATTTAACAGAACAGAATAAGAGAACTCTTAAGACACCTTGCAAGATAAATGTCAGCCAAATGCCAAAGGGAATAAAAGTGGTGATGCTTTCAAGCCAGTACCTTTCTTAACACCAACCACCAGAGGGAGACCACACCACAAACCAAACGGCAGAGCCTACTGTACACTCGCAGGAAGTGCCCAGGTGTGTGACAGCATTTGAAAACAATGGTCTTTTATGGGTTCTCAGTATTTCTGTTAACCATTACATCACATTTGAATTTTGCATTTTAACTACAGACACCAAAAACTGTGAGTCCTTGTAGACCCGTGCACATGGGACACTTAATAACGGACTTTGTGCATTTGTTGTGGAATTGACATTTTTCCATTCTCATAACAGCCAATAACTTTAGAAATCCGGTTTTGACTCAGACAGTTTTCTTTCAAATGGCTTTGTATACATTTTTAGAATTGTCATCTATCCATAATATGATTTTTATGGAATTTAAACGGATTTTTAAAAATTTTTTATTTATTTATTTTTGAGACAGAGACAGAGCACGAGTGGGGGTGGGGCAGAAAGAGAGGGAGACACAGAATCTGAAACAGGCTCCAGGCTCTGAGCTGTCAACACAGAGCCCGATGCGGGGCTCAAACCCACAAACCGTGAGATCATGACCCGAGCCAAAGTCGGACGCTTAACTGACTGAGCCACCCAGGCACCCCTAAACGGATTTTTTAGCAGGTGATCTCCTTACAAGGTAATCAATCTCATTACAAATGGCTGTTTAGAACGTCTGACTGTGGTACCCAGATCGAAATGAAACTTTGCAGCTGTAGAATAGTTCTTCTGAAATGTTAATAGCATAAGCCCCAACCTCTCTGCTCAGAGAATTCTGAGAAATCAAACTGCCAATTTTACTCAGCAAATACCCTCCTAAGGAACTTTTGTGACAGCCATTCCAGAACTGTTTACAAGTAGACAGAAAATGGGGCCAAATGCATTATAAAAGTTGGCTTGATTTGAAGTGCTCCTGGGAGGTCTCTCTCCCTAAAATATGTCCCAGCTGAAATTCCTCAGTTTGGATTTTACTCATTTAACTTAAGCCAAAAGTCCTCAATTAAAAGGCAGATCCTGGGGACTCCTCATTTATTCAGCCACCAAGAACTCCATGAAACTATCTGCAGAAGGCATAGTGTAGAACATGGCAGAAATCATAAGGCCTTACAGAGACCATAAAAGATAAAGGCAATATCAGTGATTAATACCTCTGGAGATAGTACTTTATGTATTTATCTTGTTTGCTTATTTTTTTTAAGAGATTGGAAACAGTATGAAATATAGGAAAGGGTGGAATCTAAAGATTATGAGTCCAGCAAAGATAAACCTGGGTAAAAGCCCTGGGGGACCAAGAGTCAAATGGGATCAGCAGGGGCAGAAGGGGGCAGGGGAGTGGCAGTGAATTACCTGGAAATAGGTGAGAAGGAAAGTCGTTTGCCTTACTGACAACTCTGTCCAGGATCAGACACCCATGACTTTGTTTAAGCCAGCACTTATCAAGAACTTTCTATTTACCAGGCAAGGTCTTTAAGGATTTACCTTCATTTTTCCTTAGAACACAGCCATGATGGTGATAACCTCATTTATCAGAGGAGGAAACCAAGGCTTGGAAAAGTTAGGAAATTTCCTTCATAACCCAGCTAAAAAGTAGCAGAGCTCCTTACGAAAACCCATGCTGTCTGACTCAGGAGCCGGTACCTTTAACATAAACACTCAAGGGTGCTGTGTTAGTTTCCTATTACAGTCATTAACAATGATCACACACTGGTGGCTTAAAACAATGGAAATGTATTCTCTCAAAGGTGTGCAGGTCGAAGTCTGACATGAATCTCACTGGGCTAAGATCAAGGTGTTGGCACGCTCTCTTTCTTTTGGGAGGTTCTTAGGGGAGAATGATTCCTTCCTTTTCCATCCTTGGTTGCTGTCCCCATTCTTTGGCTTGTGGCCCCTTCCTCCATGTGGAAGGTCAGCCACATAGCATCTCTCTGCTCTTTGTGCACTTCACATCTCTGTCTGACTCTCCTCTTCTGCCTCTCTCTTCCACTGTTAAGGACTCCTGTGATTACAATGGGGCCACCCACATATTCCGGAAGAATCTCCCTATTTTAAGGTCAGATGGGCAGAACCCTTATTTCCATTCTTCAACTTTAATTCCCCATTGCCAAGTAATCTACTATCTTCACAGGTTCCAGGGATCAGGATATGGACCTCTTTGGGGAGCCATTATTTGGCCTACCACAGATGCCTTGACATCTTACTCTGTATTTGGGTGCCTTGTACATATGAACAGCCACCTGCAAATAACTGGCTCAAACAGATGTGCCTTCTGTCCCACCTGCTAACTGCCCTCCTCTTCCTCCTTCCCATTCCCTGCATCAGAGATGCCATGGTTCGGAGTCTCTAGTCCCAGTCCTTGTCACGAGCCAGATTCAGTCAATTCTAGTGATGGAGGAGCCCAGGGTCGTAGGCATGTTGGCTGCACAAAACCACTAGCGGGATAATTGCTGTTTGATTCTATTCCTGTAATAAGCGTGTTCAAAAGACTCAGGGATGGGACTCTAAAACGTAAATGAATCTTCTATGAGGCTTTGGTGCGACCAGGAGCTATCTGTGCTTTCGTAGCCATCAGCTACATGTGTTTCTGACTTTCTGAGTAGCCAAGAGCCAAGCAAAGAAACAGAAAAGGCCTGAGGAGGAGCTTGGCCTTGACTCTTCTCACAATCTCATTCATCATTAGTAACCAGAATCCTTTAAAACCTGCAAAAGGGCTATATGTCGCAGGCATAGAAAAAGCAGCAAAGAAAGCCAAGCAGATAGACTAGTCCCTCAACCAGTACAAGCTACATATCTGCAGGGCCCAGTGGAAAATGAAAACGCAGAGCCCCTCGCAGGGGGGAAAAAAGCACTTTAAGGATACGAAAATAGAAACATTTTTTCCTCTAAGAATATTTTATCACTTATAAAACATAATATCAATAATAGTGATATATGAGGAAGAACATAAACTTACAAATAGCACAAAACATATATTTGTGTCAAAATTTAAGATGATGCAATAAATAACAGTACACTATTAATGTGATTTTACTGACTCACTTTTCTGCAAATTCGCATAGTAATTTATGCATTTAGCAACATTATTTTTAATCCCTATAACTGAAAATAGCTTCCGTACATAGCTCAACTAAAATGTAAGATGGCAAATGATTTTTGTTAATTTTTAATTTTGACGAGCGTCTTCGGTGCAGATTTTACTCTTGCTGTTCAGAGCATTTATAGGCTAGGAGAACATTAGGATAGATTTCTGATACACTCATTTGAAATACAAATTTTAGTCTATCTAGAGCTGATGACTCTTCAGGAGCAATTTTAATAAAAAGATTTAACTCTTCCTATGAATCAGTTTCATAAGTCTGAATTTTATTTTAAGTGTAAATTTATACAATGGTATTTTTAATGATTCCTCTGATATGTCCTGTCAATTGTGGAGATCATGTAAGAACTCAAAAGTGGCTCTAAAATGTATATACAACTCAAAACGCCTGTTTATACATTCTATAGCCGGATTGCCAATTTTATGGAAAACTCTCATTTTTAGTTATCTTCCTTGTTAATAAATGGTTCACCCAAAGTTCATGTGAAAATAATGTTCTTTCCCAATGACAATGGTTCAATGTGATTTCTATTTCTAAGCCTGTGGATATTCATTTTGCAATTTTCAGCATTCAAAACTAAGGATTTTTAAATCCTTGAAGAATCCTTATAATTCTCTGATAAATGCTTTATCACAACATTCATGTGTACATTTACTGCGTAATAATTTACTTACAAAGTCAGCTGTCCAAGCACCAGCAGCTACAGTCTCAGGGTTCAGGCTGGAGAGTTAGTATTTGTGCTGATGCCCCAGGGACAGTCGGCCGGCTGACCTACTACAGATTCTCAGGTGGAGCCCCTCTAGGCCAAGGCCAAGGCTACCACTCCACCATCAAAACCGGCTTTGTTGTGTTTCTGCTGTTGTGACCGAATCACGGCCACCAATCTGGGCCCAGGTCCTGACCCGGCCACCTCCAGATGATCCTCAGGCACATGCATGTGCTTTGAGGCACCAGGCCAAATGCTCAGCACCCACCCACACCATTCACCCACCATGCCCCATGGCATATGCCCATGTGTGCACACACCACTACCTAGCATATCTCTGCCACTCACACACCTGCCCCATTGTCCAATCCAACCTCATCACAAAGCACAAGTATAAATATAAAGTTATTAAAAATTTCAAGACGGTGACAGCACAGCATTAAACCAAGCCTGGAGTCCTTCTCAGCTCAGGGCCCTGTGCCACTCACCACACAGATCATCAGCCATGAAACCGGCCCTGCCTTCAGCCCTCTGAAGGACAAAGAAAGGCAGGGAGGGTGAAATGGAAATGAAAAATCTCCAATGAGTTCTTCCAAGAAGTTATAATGGCAAGGGCCCCAGCATCCCCCTGCACTCCAAAACCTACCCTGTGTCACACACTGTACCCAACCTCTACCCACATCTCTTCTGCCACCAACACCAAATTCAATCCTGCTAGAGTCCCTGTCTAGACGTGGGTACCACCATAGGGATGTGGCAAAGCCTACTGGTTGTGCATCCTAACACACCCCCACCTCTGTTGTGGTAATGGAGTTTAAGGGGCCCCTATGGCTGACCAGCTAAAGACTACATATCTTAGTTCATTTGTGGCTCAGTGTGGTCATGTTACTAAGTCCTCAGCAATGTATAATAAGCGGATGATTCTTCTACTTTGTGGACTTAAACGTGACTAGCCACCATGTACTTCTCTCTTTGCCTTCCCACAAGCTGGAGCACAGATACATGGCTCAGCCAGCCTCAATCACTCAGATAAAGACCATGATCTAAGAACTGGGGAAGCAGAAAAAAAAAAAAAAAAGATGGAACTCAAAGAGTTCATAGAGGAAGTTTTAGCTTACAAACCGGAAAACTGAGTTCATAGAGGAATGACTTCATAGAGGAAGTTTGAGCTTACAAACTGGAAAATTCATCTTGGATGTATTGCCTAACAGTGAAACAAAGTGTTGTTTTCTTTAAGCTGCTGTATTTCAAGATCCCTTTTTTTTTTATAACAGGTTAGTTTTTCTATAATTGATATGAATGGTTTGAATGGGGGGGGCTCATTCCCACTGTCCATAAGGAAGATCAGAGAATAAAGCCAAGTCACTTGTAATAAATATAGAGTCCAAGGAAGAAGGGGGGCCCACTGCATCCCAGTGAGGACTCAGGATGTACCTTCCCACGCAGACAGTCATTTACACATGTTGGCTATGAGTCTAATAGACTTTAATCCAGCTCAGGCTAGAGACATACCTACAACAGAGCTTCTATGAGAAAATATCTTTCATGTCTGAAACAACTAATCTGCAAGTATATCTTTGAAATACAGCCCATTCATTGACTGAAGACTGCAAGTAATCTGTATCTGCCTTACAGTGAAGATTAATGGACATAGTACATGCAAACCATTAAGCATGGTATCTGGCATCAAACGAGCTTCTAACATATTTATTTGATTATTACTGACATTATTAAATCAATATCATGATATAGGCAGCAAGGAAAGAAGGAATTTACTTTAAGGAAGTATACTGCCTCAGGCTTTCGGGATGAGTGGGTAACCACTGTCTGACCCCAACGCTCAGAGGCATGAGGGAGACGTGGATTAAATGTTTCTAGACCTCTTAATTTCCACAAGTAAGTCTAGCACATTTCCCCAAAAATAAATTGCATAAAATGTTACCTCAAAAAATGTTTGAGGTTTTAAAACATTCCCCAAAGTAGACAATTGGAAGTGATGGGTTAGAAAATCAACATGGGAAGAAATGCCTGCACATCTGGAAGAAGAAACCAAGAACTGAATACGAGAGAGAAACATAAAAGGAAGAGCCACTATTCACTCCCCGCATCTCTGCAAGAGCCTGCCAGTAGAATAAATACGTTGACCTTCTGCAAATTCACTTTACAATCAATGGTATTCAATGGATCAGAGCAAGATGATTTTTAGAAACCAAAGTTTCTACTTCAGAAAAAATGAAAAGAATAGAAGGAAAACAATAAGACCTTCTTCAGAGCCACAAGGAATAAAAAGAGATAGTGGGAACATGTAAGACTGAATGAGGTGTAGAGAAAATCTGATAAGACACAAAACTGAAAAGCCAGAATTTTAATGACTTACTTCTCTCCAGAGCACTGTTTTCAGAGTGTGAACACTGGCTAAGACAATAACAAAGAACAGAAAAGTGAGATGAAATCAGTGGAAATCTGGAGAAAGACTTCTCAAATAATCAGGACTTGGCAGTATTTTGTTTGCTGAGCACTTTGGAGGAAGGAAATATTCCACATAGTGAGAAATTCAAATAACTAAAGCATTATCTATTTAAGATTCCTAATATCCTTCAGAATTTTATTAAAGTTTCATGAAATAGAGCACTCTTTCTCCACCTTCTTAAATTGAGTGTGCTAATTTTAAACATTTCCCTGCTGCTCCAGTGTCTTTCCGATGAACAGCAAAAATTTCTCAGTGCCACTGGGACTTTCCTGCGGCGAATCTGTCCCTAGACTAAGCTGCCAAGGATCGCCGCCTGCTTCAGGCTCTTGCCATTTAGGATGCATCCTTCCTATATGATCCATAGTCTCCACCATCACCATCTGTATGAAAGATGGCAATACCCATCTCTGCTTTGAATTTGTTTGCCATTAATTATACAGATTTGAGAAACCAAAAAAAAAAAACAAAACAAGTTTTTATATTTGTTCAAAAGTAAAAGTCAATAGGGGCGACTGGGTGGCTCAGTCAGTTAAGTGTCCAACTTCAGCTAAGGTCATGATCTCACGGTTCGTGAGTTCAAGCCCCTCATTGGGCCCTGTGCTGAGAGCTCAGAGCCTAGAGGCTTCATTGAATATTCTGTCTCTGTCTTACTCTGCCCCTCCCCCACTCACGCTGTCTCTCTTTCTCTCTCTCTCTCAAAAATAAACATTAAAAAAAAAGTTTAAAAAACAAAAGTAAAAGTGAACAGGCTATAAAAGAGGGCCTTGGGAAATATTTTTAATGATAAAAGAGAACATCTATTTGATTAATCTTTTCTGTGTTTTTACTTTTTAATTATTGATTGTGTCCTGAATAATTTAAGTGGAAATCCCTGGAAAAAATGAGATGCTACCATATATGCATATGACAATAAAAATAGAGGAGGCATATGAAAAGAGATCATGTTGCTACCATGGAAAGAGCATGGAGCTTTAACTGAGTTCAAGTCCTGAGTCTGCCTCTTACAGCTGTGTGAACATTCACATCCATTAGAGAGAGGTGTTTTGAAGATTAAAAGAGATAAAGTAAAATGCCTGCCTCCATACTTGGCACATACAGAGCTCCTATAGGAAAGCTGTATTATTATTTTTAAATTGTTAAATATGTACGGACATTTGGATGTGTGTTTAATATACTCAAGAGGGATTGTAATAAAGCCAACATTTAATCTGTAAGAAAAAAGATCAACTTCAAATTAAGTAAAATGGAGTTAATTAGATTTCAGGAACTTTAAAGCTGAAAAAGACTGGCAATCATAGAGTTCTACCTGCCCATTCTATGAATGAGGGAACATAGGCTGGAGAACCTACATCCCATGGTTAATTAGAATGTAGAGGCAGGACAGTAACCCAGGTTTTCTCACGTCCTTTCCAATGCTCTTAAGCACATATGAATTCATCTAGAACAGAGGTTGGCAAACTTTTTCTATAAAGGGCCAGATAGTAAGTTTTTTACACTTTGCAATGATACAGTCTTTCTTGTAAACTCTATTCAACTGTGCCATAGTACAAGCAAACGCAGTCATAGGTAATGCAAAAATGAATGGGCATGGCTGTGTTTCAGCAAAAGTTTATTTACAAAACAAGCTGCAGGCTCTATTTGGCTTCATGGACTGTAGTTTGCTGACCCTGATCTTGAACGAGATGGCAGACTCTAGCGAAATGAAAACGGCCAGTTTAATTTCAAATCAACAGAAGTATTATTAATACAGTAAAAAACTGAGTCACAGTAACAGAACTCAGGAGAGTGATTAGATATATTTTAAATGTTGCTAGTGTGACATTTGTAAATGATGTTTGGTAAGGATTAATCCCAGCCTCAGGACCATTATTTTCTTTGGTAATATTGAGATAATACAAGAAAATAACTCTAAGAAAGTGGAGGCTTCTTAGACAATCGGAATTCTAAATTAGCTAAGTAAGAATGGTGAAGAGAACTAAAATAGTAGCATACATTAAATGATACAACTTGCTCAATTAGAATAAATAAGATGCCAAACACTAGGGGTTTTGTGTAAGTACTCTAACCTAAAGAAATAAGTAAATATTGCCATCAAAATCTTTTAGTTACCACAAACTGAAAACACATCACCCTCCCACCAAAGGAACATCCTTCATATCAGAATCAGTAAGTCTGATCATGGAACCATGAATAATCTCCCAGCAACAAAAGCAACCAAAAGTGCATTTGGCCTATGTCAGGAGCCCTTGACAATACTGTTGTAATGATCATAATCTTCATAATATTCTCCAAACACACAAAGAGAGATTTCATGGAAGAAAGTGCCCAAATGCCTTTTTTTCTCCATGAAGGATTAATGCAGAAAAAGAAGAAGAAGAAGAAGAAGAAGAAGAAGAAGAAGAAGAAGAAGAAGAAGAGGAAGAATGAGGAGGAGGAGGAGGAGGGGTAAGAGAAGGGGGAGGAGAAGGAAGAGGGGAGGGGAAGGAGGAGGGGAGGGGAAGGAGGAGGGGAGGGAAAGGAGGAGGGGAGGGGAAGGAGGAGGGGAGGGGAAGGAGGAGGGGAGGGGAAGGAGGAGGGGAGGGAAAGGAGTAGGCAGAGGGAAAGGGGGACGGGGAGGGGAAGGGGGAAGTAGAAGGAGGGAGGAGGGGTAAGAGGAGGGGAGGGAGAAGGAAAAGAGGAAGGGGGGAAGGGAAGGAAGAGGAAGAGGGGGAGAGGGAGGGAGAGTGGGAGGGGGGAGAGAGAAAGAAAAAGCCTATGCTACAATCTGAGGCAGGGACAAATTTCCTCTTCCTAACAAATATGACAGATTCGGATGGGTTTGCCAAGGAACACTGTTCAAATTTCCTCTAGGGAGCATTTGAGAGAAGTCGAAACTTTGCATCTGTTTGGCATGAGGTACCCTCCCTGAAGAGAAAGGAAAGACGAAGAAGACTTTTCAACATCTGAATTTTAAGAGAGCTATACAAATTGTCATTTGACATACTCAATTAAACTAAATGTAGTACTCTATTTTCCCTAATGTTTATGTTGCTCCCTAGTAGTAAATTGGTTGTTTAAAAAGCACATCTACCCTTGGAGGCACTAAAAAGTAACCCAATGATATATGATGAGAATGAGGCTCATTACTTTGTGCCAACTTGCTCCCAACATCTGTTCCGTTTATACAATGACTCATTCAGAGAATTCAGGCCTTAGTGCAAACAACCATCATCTTCCAATATTTGATTTACCCTTGGGCTTTCACACACCTCAACTTTGGTTTCACTGCATGGCTTTGGAAGCAGAAAGGCATAAAATGAAGCTATATCAAGGAACAAGAGATCGGGTTATAACTGATTATAATTATGGAAGTTTTATGTATACAATTTCTGCAACTCAAACGGCTATGAGTCAAGATGATGATGGTATAGCTGGAAAGCATTTAGACACCTTTGCTCTCTGTCAGAAATATGACTAGAGCTGTTACTTGAGTACCGTAGTCCACTGTCATTTCCTATACTTTTTCTTTACATAGCAAAGAAAAATGTTAACTTAATAGATGAAGGATCACAGTCCAACACAATGTTAAATCACACAGAATAGTTTTCACATATACATATATATACACACATATATCCAGCTATATATGAAATTGCTTGCAATGCAATTATAATTTTTAGCCAAATACGTCTGTATTGAAACACTTCAGCTTTTCAATATAGATGATAGGCGTTTTATTTTTGTGCATCAACTTAAAAAATGAAGACAGCTTCAACTATCATGTGCAAATGTTGATGCTTTACAAATATTACTAAAAAGTAAATGAAAATTATGTCCTTTTCACACTTGTTAAGAAAATATGTGCAAATTGAAAGAAATATGTGTTGGAAAAAATACCCGAAGAATATATTCATTATGGTGTAAGTTATTTCCCCTAATGTGGAGATGCTCACTACTTGTAACCGACGTTGGAAACAAAATTCCTACAGAAATAATACTCTGAAAATCAGAACCAAAGCGTATTTTTAAAATGATACTGTCAAGACCAAAAAGAGACCTGCCTGCTGGAAGTCATGTTAAGTTGCTTAACGGAAAAGTAATGTTTTGTGTAGCAACTTGGACATCTCAGAACCGTGGATTTTCCTGTTATTTTCCATTGTAATGTCCTTTGGAGTTTTTCACAACAGTGGATCTAACAGACAACTCAGGCATGAAAACCAGTACATACTCAATTTTACCAGTTGGTAAAAAGTGTTTTTTCTCACCCACAGCTTTGACCAGGTCACCCCTCTCAGCCAGTGGCCTCGCCATAGTTCCCCTTATCAAATGCAGACTCCTCGTTCTTAGCTTCAAAGGTCCCCTTCGGTTTTCCCAGCCTTCAATTCCTCTCTGGCCAGTCTGTATTCTTCCAGCCAAGAAATCCTTCATTCAGCTCTTTCATTCACGGCCCCCAGTCCTTCCTCGTACTCCCACAAGTGCACACTCTCCACACGCACTCACACCACTTTCAACAACCTGCTTCTCCCCCAAAATGTAATTAAGCCTAAACTTGGTAGGTTAAATGACCTAAGCTTTTGTTTGCTTGTTTTGCTTTTTAAAATCTAAGGACATTGGCCCTGTACAAAAGAGATTCTTAAATGGGACCGGGACACCAGTAACACATTTCTGGAGTGTTTTAGTTATTCGCATCCAATCTGTTAGAGGCATGACACAGAATAAAACACACAGCATCTGCATCACATTTAAATATAGGGTAATGGGGCGCCTGGGTGGCTTAGTCAGTTAAGCATCTGACTTTTGCTTAGGTCATGATCTCTCGGTTCGTGGGTTCGAGCCCCGCGTCGGGCTCTGTGCTGACTGCCAGCTCAGAGCCTGGAGCCTATTTCAGAGTCTGTGTCTCCCTCTCTCTCTGACCCTCCCCTGCTCACGCTGTCTCTCTCTCTCCTAGAAATAAATAAAAATATTTAAAAATAAATAAATAAATAAATAAATATAGGGTAAAAAGAGACTCTCCGTTACGTGACTGCTGGCCAAAGAATTTCAGCTGATACCGCTTCAGAGACTGCCAGGCCTGGAAGAAATTGGGAAGGTTAGCCACTAGATAAGAGAGGAATAAAGGCACCCATAGCCTCATATCACACCGTGAAAGCGATAAACTGAGAAGGAAGAACAGAGACAGGATACTGACGGGGGAACTAGGCAGCACAGAAGCACAGAATCCCAAGTAGGACTAGAAATAGACCACAATCCAGCCTGCCGGGCAGAGCTATCTTTGGGCATTTGATCATATCAAATGCCAACAGGGACACATATTAGTGACCTGAATCACTAATCTCAATAGACTTAGTTTCTGAAAACTCCATTCCCTCTTCTGCAATAAACATGACTATTAGCTTGCTTATTTTGTTGCTCATAATACTCACCCTAATGAGATTCCCTAGTTGCGATGCTAACAGTTGGATTAATTTAGTGCCCTTAAATTAGTATTATTTTTTTCATTGCTGAAAGCACCTTCATTCATTCTCTCATTAAAAAATGTGCTGAGTACCAAGGTTATTCTGTCAGGAAATATCCTAAAATGATAAGCTTCCATTTCCTTACTTGTAAAATAAGGATGATATTATATAGCCAGTACATTGTATAGAAAATTAAATGAAACAATGTATAAAGCACCTAACACAATAATTGGCACCCAGCATGGATGCAGTAAAAGTAACTCATGATTACTGTTGTTGCTGTTATTGTTATTATTGCTCTAAGGACCTTGTTTTTAGCTGTCGCCTAATTTGAGCTAAAAACCAATAAAAACTCACTTTTAAACAAAACAATGTTTATTTATATGCATTTCTCTCTCTTCCTATAGAAAACAACGAGTCACATTTCTTTCCAAACAGTTTTCCTGAGTCCCAGCGCATGCATCCCAATCCTCCTGAGTCCAGCGGGGTACCAGCCTGTTTCATAATCAACTGGAGGACACCCACAAGAGAGGAAAGAGAAATACCGAAGTAGAAGATTTAGTACTCCTTAGTCTGTTACTCAAGAGATGAGTCATCGAGCCATTTCCCACAACTCCGGTGGGTCTCAGACGGGGACAGATACCAAAACTGCTTTTGCAAGCTGCCCTTTAAGGGGTCCTGAAGTTTCATGCTCCTTCCTCTTTGCTCCTTTGCACTTCACATTCACCCTCCGTGAGCTCATCCACTTTGCTTTCAGCCCGATATCTATACAAGAACCTCCCCAGCTCTTGTTCCCCTGCTCAAACCTGTCTCCTGAGCTTCAGGTCCCTGCGCCCAACTGATAAAATCTGTAAAGTCACAGTCCAAATGGTTCTTCCTCCTAAACTGTTCTTTCCCCTGTGGTTTCTACTTTGGCAAGTGGTACAACCACCATGCTCTCTCTCCTCCCAACGAAACACCTCCTGTGTTTTGCTCTCCCATGAGAACCACCAAATTCTCCAATGTGTGAGTCCTTTAGAACAGGGACTTAGTTTGTATGCTCCTGAATCCCCCTGTGGCTGAAACAAATTCCAGGAAGAATAGGCACTCCATACACATTTGCTGTATGCACGAAAGGCCCAGAGCTGCTTTTCCCTACCTGCTGAACCAAGGGGTGAATGCATTTCTTAAACCTGGCTTCTCAAAAAACAAGAACATAAAAATAATCCCCTTTTACTTAAATCTTCCTGGTAATTTGTTCTTTTAAGTACAGCCATTAAATCATATGAAATTATTTTGTTTTCTATCAAAACAAATACTGTTTATTTTGTTATAATGTTCAAATGTTAATCATCTGGCTGTTGAGTTCCCCAGAGAAACAAGATGTTTTCTAGTCTTCAGATTTGATCCTATAAAAATTTGTAAAAATCCTCTATTAAAAAGTTATGCTTAGCGGGGAGTCTTCTGAAATCCAAACTGAGAAAACTGGAAATAGCTTAACAACCCAAAGAATAATATTTTATAAAATCCTATGGAGAAAAAAGCCAGATCCTATGGGGCTACTGGCTCTGTGTATTGGGCAATTGCAGAAAGCATTAACTCTTTCGAACCCTCTTCAGGCTACTAAGTGGAAAAGAAGTAACTTGTCAAATGTTCCCCAAGATTATTGAGTGAAGGTCTTTTCATATTTCATCCACAGCATCATATCTATGTGAAGATGTTAGTAAGACAAAGTTCTAAACAATACATGTTGCCTTACTGCTAGAAGTATGTGGTCCTGCATCTCACTTTCTATCAAGTGTCCAGTCAGATCAATTTGCATTGCATGCTTCATAAATATAGCAAAAAATGTGCTACAAATAGCAGAAATAAATAAAAGATCAGTACCTTCCTGTCTGCATCTGCCTTTGACTTGCAAAATAAGGAGGCTTCATGAGATAAAAATATATCAAGACCCTTATTTTTATCACTATTCTATACCAGGCAGATCTGAACATTCTATATTTTCTTCAGTTAAAGACTGCCAGCAGACAGACTTATTTTCAGTGCAAAGCCTTAGCCTACATTAAGCCACACATTTCTGTTATCTTGTCCGAAGACATTGAAAGCAAAACTCCGAACTTCTTACCCGGTCAATATCAACAGTTCTCAACAAAATAGCCACTTTTTTGTCCCATGTTGAGGTGTATTTGAACTACAAACCATGAAAAAGAAAAATAGGAGCATTTGCACGAAGAAGAAAAGAGAAAGAAGCCAACTGGGGTGTGTGCAGGTGACCACTCACTGCTTATCTAATCACAAAATGTAAGGTTAATAAACAGTACTGGCTATATATATGTATATACATATATATATATATATATATAATCATGTGCTACACATCTATACATGGAAATTTCCTTATGCAACATGAACTGTACAGAAGAAACCCCGCCCTTGTTTTGTGGGCCTAATGCCACAGTTCTAATCTTTAATCCATTCTAATTAAGTGCTTCTAATGAATGATTTTTTAATACGTAGTCTTTGTACATAGAAATCACCACTTTGAGGTAATTTTGAATGTTATTAAGTTAAATATACACAGAAATCTTCTTTTCTCCTTTTAAACCACATATGCTATGTTTACAACATACTAGATACTAGATACATAGATACTAAATCTATGAGCTCTACCAGGCCGAGGTTCAAATGGGTTCAAATCACAGCCTGCCTAGTCCTACCTCGATAACCTTGAGCAAATGATATAACCTCTCTAAGCACCTGTTCTCTCACCTAGAAAATGGGAAGTGTCTCCGTCAGTTTTGGCTGTAGCAACAACACCATAGACTGGGTGGTAACACAAAACATTCATTTCTCATTGTTCTGAAGGCTGGAAGTTCAAAGGCAGGGTGCCAGAGCAGTTGAGTTCTTGGTGAGGGCTCTCTTCTCGGTTATGTCCACCCATGGCCTTCCTTGGTATATGCCACAGAGAGCAAGCTCTAGTCTCTTTTCTTCTAAGACTCCAGTCTCATCATGGAGCTCCACCCTCATGACCTCATGGAAACCTAATTACCTCCCAAAGGCTCTATGTCCTAATATCATTCCATTGGGAGTTCGGGTTCCAGCATATAAATTTGGGGCGGGGGCACAATATGTAGCCCCAAGTAGGAAGAATTACCATACTATTCATAGTGCATCTGAGAGCAGTAAATAAGATAATGTTTCCAAACACTTAGCATGGCATTTAGTACGTAATAAATTCTCAGCAAGTGTTATATATTATCATTATTATACTATTATTGAAACTATTATTTGGATTGAAAAGTTCAGCTACTGTTTCTTTTGCCTTTTTTTTTTTTTCATTTTCAATTCTGTAATTGCCTTCCCACATTCACCAGAGAAGAAGCTTAAATTAAAAGTCAGTGATCTTCCCTTCTACAAATCTATGACCAAAGTGCCACTTCCACAGACTAGCCCAACCAGCCTCTAACATGTAGCTCTCTCATCCTCACAATTAGTCAGCATTTTTCCGTTCTTAGTATTTATCCCATGTATTAATGTAATCACTTGTATATGTGCCTATGAATTTCTGTCACTTGTGATTCAATTTTACACTATATGTGCCCATTTTCAACTTTAGGCTATCGTTAAAGAAGTAGAACCAGATAATGGCCAAGTCTGCAGGATTCTACAATAGCCATCTTCTAAGTATAGAATATGTTTCCCTAGGCATAACCAAAAACTCTCTCTCTCTTTTTTTTAATATAATTTATTGTCACCAAGCATACACACAGGCAGAGAGAGTTTTAAAGGAATCAATATCCACATTCTTAAACTCCCTCTTTTTTGTAACTGCCCTACTTAATTGCCCTACCTGTCCAAGGCCAGGGTCATCAGTTTTCCCTTCCCCATCTCATGATGTCCCTTTTTTTATTGACAAAATAAGGACATGCCTCTTATCCATTCCAAACCCGATCCAGCGTCTCATCCTGAGGTGCAAAACATCTGAAGTTCCAAATATGTAGACATTTCAGGATACCTTCAATTTAACTATCTTGCATCCTCACTCCCCAAATAGAAAATATATTTTTCCTTTTTTAAAAATTTTTTATTTATTTTTGAGATAGAGATAGAGACAATGTGAGCAGGGAGGGTCAGAGAAAGAGGGAGACAGAGAATCCGAAAACAGGCTCCAGGCTCTGAGCTATTCCTCAGCACAGAGCCCGACGCAGGGCTTGAACCCACGAATGGTGAGATCATGACCTGAGCCAAAGTCGGATGCTTAACCGACTGAGCCACCCAGGTGCCCTGAAAATATATTTTTCTTAGGGAAACCTCTTGAAGGGCAAAGTCAAAAGAGCACAGATAAGAAACACAAAGGAGAGGGCACTCATTTCAGTACAGCAACAAACTTGTGCCCAGGTGTTGGGTTTTGTCTGACTGACTGTCCTCTTAAATGTATATGCTAAAATTAAAAGTAAAAATGAGATCATAAGCTACCAGTTCCAGTTAAGATGGCCTAAGAATATTCCATCTTATCTTCCACTTTGATTATAACTAAAAATCATGAACAAATGGCACAAAACAACTATCACGGGATCTGCAAAGTAAAGAATAGCAGGCAGCTTGGGAAGGGAAATAAGACTTTAAAAAGAGTAGTACAAATATCAAATCATTACATTGTACACCTGAAACTAATACAATGTTGTGTCACTTATACTTCATTTATTTAAAAAAAAGAGAGAGAGAGAGACTAATTAGAAGTGAGTTTTTTGGTGTTTCCCTTTTCCCACCCATGCTTCCCAACATAGAGTCTGGGCAGCAAAATCATGAATTTAGCTACAGGCATGGCCAGTAGAAACTCTCTCCCGGGTCAGAGGAATGGGAGGGAGGGATCCTGCAAAACAAAGAGAGTGGAGGTAATCTTCCAACTTATTTTCTCTCTTGACCCTCCTCTAGAGAAAGGTCTTAGTTCTGAAGCTGTACTCACACAACAATGGGAGCAACAGTGGCCTGGGCTGCCTGTTTGCCCTGGAGGAGGATATGATGGTGAAAGGTGCTGAAACTAGAGCTTTTTGGACAAAGGAACAGGAAGAAGAGTCCCTGGGAGTCAGAGAGTTTGGAGAGATCACAGAGAGAAAAAAGAGTGAGGAGAAAATCCCATAGAATTGTGTATTAAGTCCTGGGCTTAGCCCCCAGAGATACATGCATGAAAATGACTTGAAATAGAATACCAAAGTCTTTGAGAACTGAACTACAGTGCAGTCCATGGCCCAAAGGTCACTGGGGACACATATGGGTGGAGGATTGAAGTAACACCACAAAATCTTTGAAAAGTAAGCTGACATTGGAACTAAAGCCCACAGAAGGTACAGTGGAACTTGTGGCCTGAACCCAACTGGCTCAGTTGACTATGAAGAGAAACAAATATACAAACAAAAATTAACATTCTCCAGAGATTTTTAACAGGACCCAGAACCTCATAATATATTCAAAACACCCAGGATGTAAACCAAAATTAGTTGACATACAAAGAAGGAGGACCCTCTCAGCAACCCTCAAGTGAAAAGATAATCAGTAGACACCATTCCTGAGAAGACCTAGATATTGGAATTATTTGACAATGCCTGTAACAGCTATTATACCCATGCTCCATGAAGTAAGGGTCAATGAATTTGAAATTAATGGAAGGATAGAAGTTTTCAGTAGAGAAATAGCAGTTATAAGAAAGAATTGAATGGAAATTTTAGAATTGAAAAATATAATTTTTTAAAAGCCACTAAATGGCACAATGAAGATGACAATGGAAAGAACCAATGAGCTTGAATACAGATTAATAGAAATTACCTAACTTGAGCAATAGAGAAAAAAAGACAGAAAAGAATGAACATTAGAGACTATTAGATACTATAAAACGTCTATTAGATATTATAAAAACGTCTAATGCTGATGTCATTAAAACCCAAGAAAGAAAGAAGAACGAGATTTGTACAAAAATTTTTTTGAACAATTAATGACTCAACTTCTGAAATCCAATGAAAGACTTGAACTCAGCAAAACCCAAACAGGACTAACTCAAAGAAAATCATACCTACACACAAAATACTCAAACAAGTAGGGTTTATTCTGAAAATGCAAGACTAGTTCAACATTTAAAAAGTAATACATGTAAAATTTACTTCATAAAACTAAAGAAAGACTACGTAATCATGCCAACGTATGTGGAAAAATATTTGATAGAATTCAACATCTTTCATGACAAGTCCTCAGGAAACTAAGAGACTTAGTTTAAGGAATCACCTGATTGGGTCAGCTCTGCCAAAAATACTCTACCTTTCTTGAAGTCAACTGTGGTGTATAACCTAGCTAATCACAGGACTGAGCATCTCATCATAATCAGATTTCATACCCACATTCAAAACTAGGGAGATTATACACCAGAAGACTGGAATCTTGGGGACCATCTCAGAATTCTGTTTACCACAATAAGCAATGAACAATATATGAAACCAATATTCTGAAAACAGTACCTTTTACAATAGCTCTAAAAAAAAATGTGCAAGGTCTATAAATGAAAATTAGAAAATGCTGACAAAAGAATCATGTCAGACCTAATAAATGGAGAGATAAACTGAGTTCATTGTTTGAAAGATTTATTATGTTTAAGATACCAAATTGGTATCTCCCTAAATTGATCTAGAGCTTTAATATAATTCCAATCAAAATCGTTGAGGGAGTTTTTGACAAACTGATTCTAAAACTTATACAGAAAGTCAAAGTACTAGAATGGAAAATAAATTTTGAGCAAGAACAGAGCTGAAAAACTCATACTACCAGATGTTAAGACAACATAAAGCTATAATAATCAGGACAGAGTGTTTTTGGCTCAGGAATAGACACAAAGATCAAAAAAATAGAATAAAGAGTCCAGAAACAGACCTACATGAATATGATCAATTAATTTTTAACAAAGTTGCAAAAGCAATTCAATCTTTTCAGCAAATGGTAAAAAGTGTGCAAAAAGAAAAAAATACTACTTGATACATTATGAATTATAGTATAGAATACTATACTTCATACATTATGCAAAAATTAACTCACTATAAATCATAATATAATGAAAACTATAAGTCTTGGGAGACATTATAGGAGAAAATTTGTGTGTGTGTGAATACGGCAAAGAATTCTTATAGGACACAGAGGCATGTTCCATACAAGACAAAATTAATATATTAGACTTCATCAAAATTAAGCACTTTTGCTTTATGAAAGACAATGTGAAAAAATAGTAAGATAAGTCACAGACTGAGAGAAAATATTTCCAAATCACATATTTCACAAAGGACTTGCACCAGAATACGTAAAGGAATCTCAAACAAGAAATCACACAATGTAAGGGAAAAAATGAGTGAAAGATATGAATAGAGAGTTCACCAAAGTAGATATACTGATGGCAAACATGTTAAAAGATGCTCATCATTAGTCATTAGGCAAATGCAAATTAAAACCACAATGAGATACCTCTACACACCTACTGGAATGACTAACACAAAAACAACAAAATTCAACCTGGCAATACCAAATACTGATGAGCTTGTGGAGCAACTTGAACTCATATATATTGTTGAAGGAAAAACCAAACAACATAGCAATTTGCCAGCTTCTGATAAAACAACACATACATTTACCAATCTAGGTATTTAACCTAGAGAAAATTGCTTACAAATACGATAATCAAATGTTTAGCAATAATTTCATAACTACCAAAAACTGGAAACAAAAAAATGTCTTTCAACAAATGAGCAAATAAGCAGATTGGGTGGGGTGCATCCATAAAATGATATACTGTTAAAAAGTAAAAAGAAAAAAATTGATACATGTAACAACATGGATGAATCTTGAAGGTATTATGCTAAGTGAAAGAAGTCAGTCTCATAAGATAGTGGAACATAGCATTCTATTTTATGATGTTGCGGGAAAAGCATGACTGTAAATTTGGAGAGCAGATCATTGGTTTCCAGGGGTTTGGGGTGGGAATGTAGATTTGGCTACAAAGAACAATATGAGGATATTTTGGGGTGATAGAACTGGTTTATCCTGATTCCACTGGTGGTTATACAAATCTATGCATGTGTTAAAACTCATAACTATACACAAGGGGGGAAAGTGAATTATATTATAGAACTTAAGAAGTAAAAGAAATAAATAACGGAAAGATTCTTATCATGGGAACACATACCAACACACTAATATAAACTGAAAACTTAAGGTCAGCCTCTTTCTGTCAAGGAGTAACTCTAATTTGGCCAATTAATTTCACATTGAAAAGTGGCTTTACCAATTAAGTAAATTCTCCATAAATTGAAGGAATCAAATCAATAGCTCCAAGGTTTTAAGACATATATTTAAAGCACACAATAATATGATAAGCTATTTAATTAATTATATATTTGTTTAAATTCAAATTAGTTAACATACAGTGTAGTAGTGTTTTCAGGAGTAGAACCCAGTGATTCATCACTTACATATAATACCCAGTGCTCTTACCAACAAATGCCCTCCTTAATGCCCATCACCCGTTTAGCCCATCTCCCCCCCCACACCTCCCCTCATATCAAAAATACTGTGTTATTGGGATGCCTAGGTGGCTCAGCTGGTTAAGCTTCTGACTTCTGCTCCATCATGATCTCATGGTTTCTGAGTTGAAGCCCCTGCACTGGGCTCTGCACTGACAGTGCAAAGCTTGCCTGGGATTCTCTCTTTCCACCCCCCTCTGCCCCTCCCCTCCCCCAAAATAAATAAACTTTAAGAAAATATATTGTGTTAGCACTAATTAATTGAAATTAAAAATACTTCTGTTTTCCAAATTCTTTCTGAGTATACAGGATTAAATAAACTTCCTCTAAGTGAAAGAGTCATACATTGACATTTGATAAATCCTCATAAAGGTCTAAGAAATTAAGATCACGAAGACTCTAATGGTGGAATAACAAATTTGCATGCAAGTACAGTGCTTTCCAACTTTGTGCTTTCAAAACTGGAAGGAGAATCTAATAAAGTTGTCATCTAATCATTAGAAATAATTTTTAATGATAGGTTATTATAATGTGAATTTTGACATTAAACTGGAAGCTGTTCAAATAACTGAATGCCATTATTATAATAAAATCCCTTCTATTCCCTGTACTTAATTACGTGAATAAGTTCCAAAGCACAACCGTCTAGAGGAAAAAAAATACAGGAACGGAATATATCACAAACTCTGTTATACTGTACACGAACCAGTTTTAAAAGAAAATGAACCACCCCTCTAACACATCAGCTTCAGCAAATGTCACATTTAGTAATTACAAAAACTTGTAATCAATTTAAATCATAATTATTTTGATAAGTTAGTCAAAAATGAAATTGTTGACACTCAGAATCTCATGACTGAGGGAAAATGTTTCAAAGTAATACAGGGTTTGGTTCTAGAGATGTATGGTAGTATAATAAAAAAATAATTCTGAGCATTCAAAGAGATTAGGCTAGAATGAAATTCTGTGGGAGAAGGAAATTAGAAATAAGAGTTCAGGGAGAAAGAGAAACAATGTAATGTTCACTGTGTGAAAAGAAGAGCTTGTAATTTTTGAAGGGTTGGTGTAAGTCCCTCACTATGGTATTTAAATTCTTTTGGACACATTTTAAAAAGTAATATAATCGTTTCATTTTAAAATGTCAATTATTATAATATTTAAATCATACTCTTTGCCAATTACATTCATGATTTAAAATTTTTATTCGTAATTTAAAATTATGCAAAGGGTATATCGTTTTTCAAAATCCTTTTAGGGTTCCACAGCAAAAATATTTAGAAGACTACAGCTCTAAAACACTGTGTTACACTGCCTCCTCAATTAGAATTTAGCTCCTCAGGGCCCCTGGGTGGCTCAGTGGATTAAATGTCCGACTTCAGCTCAGGTCATGGCCTCCTGGTTTGTGGGTTCGAGTCCCACCTCGTGCTCTGCGCTGAGAGCTCAGAGCCTGGAGCCTGCTTCGGATTCTGTGTCTCCCTCTCTGTCTGCCCATCCCCTTTTGGATTCTGTCTCTGTCTCAAAAATAAACATTAAAAAAAAAAAAGAATTTAGCTCATTTTGTTTCAATGGGTGCAAGGCTTCAGACACAAAATAAACACACAGATTGAACAGATGAAAAGGGAGATGGCAATTACTTCCCAACTGCTGAGCTCAATGGCATTGAGGTTATAAAGATCGCAGTGCTATTTGGCATAATGAAATCACAGTTTCAAAAGAGATTCACAGATTTTCAAGTGCTGATCCTGAATCACACATTAGTTTCAGCAGGCGGCCCAGAGTTCAGACATTTGGATGCCTGAGTTACTAGGCAATTACTACATCATTCAAGTTCAATTTCAAGGAGAACTGATTGAACTTAAGAAACTATATCCACCAAAAAATACATAAACAGTACCCCTTCTTGGGAATTTTTGAAGACAAATACAAAACTTAGAACTAAGCTAATATTTCAATTACGTGAAGTGGGAAAAATTCCAGCAATTTCTTTCAGCTACCTGGTTATGATTAAATTGACTAGCCTGGGGGATATAAAGCTGAATTTAGAATTAAAGGATGTTTTGAATGGTTCAGGGTGTGACTGAAGCGCATTCTTACTGCAGCGATCAGATTACTGATGGGAAACACTTAGAGGTATGTACTTATATACGTTGAAAACATCAGACTTTTTCTTTGTAGCTAAAAATGTCTGTATTTAATCTGTAAGTCCACAGAAGTGGATTTCTGACTGTGAGGCACGAGACTGAACAAAACATGGATGCCCTTGGTCTTCAAAAACTGAACACAATAATACAGGGATCAGACTGTGCTCTTGGGCTTCTGAGTTATCAGCCTCTAAGCCAAGTGACTAACTTGTAAAGAGAGTAAGAAAAACAAATGCAGGCGAGGACAGGAACCTCCTTATTTCTGAGGGACCACTGTGCTGCCTCAAGCAAAGCAGTATTTGGCAGAGAATAGAAACCTAATCTCAAATGATCTATACACAAAAATTACTGAGCCCAAGGAGAACAGGTAGTATTTAGGCTCAATGAGAAACCTATTTTGTTTGGCACCGCTTCTTTTTGCTGGGTATGTGGCATCGCGAAATCAAAACAACACTGTGGTTCTCACAGAAAAACACTGGAAACCTACCAGATGAGCATTTCTTATGGTTCAACAGATTGAAAGAAGTTGTTAGGGACTTTAAATAATTTTAAAAAGTAACCATCAAGTTTCCATTCATAGCCAAATGAAATTCAAGTTGATCGTGAAATTTATTAAGAATTCTTCCGTGTGCTTGACTCTCTTACTATCAAGGATAATGATAGCTGTTACTGGTATAGCTTCTCTTCCTTACCTAGTCTTTATCCACTCACCGAACAGCCCTACAGACAGGGGTTTAAAAGAACTGAGAGGAGATATCTGGGGGAACAGGATGGTAGGCACATAGACCAAATAGCTAGAACCTAGGACATAAAAAGGAAAGTATTGAGAGGAGTCAGGTGAGGTAAGAGAGCCAGATAATGGAGGGCCAGGTGTCTACGTTGCTCTGGGAAGCACTAGTTATATTGAATTCTGTGTGACTGGTACTCCCCTGGAGTTGTGCAGTGCAATACCGATGCGTGGCCCTGAAGGTTGTAAGGATGGTGGTTCTTGAATTGCGTGAGATGGGAAACCTTTAAAAAACTTGGAGAGCAGAGGGGTGGGCATTTAAGTAGCAAAAAAAAGGACATTTTGTTTCTGTGTGGAAAATAGCAAACAGGAGCAAAGGAAGGAAGCAAAGAAGCTAATAAGGAGTTGGAAGGATAATCCAGGAACAAGCTGAAGTGGCTTGGACCAAGTGGTGGTTATGGAGGTGGTGAGCACTGGTTGGATTATGTATATATTTTGATAACAGAGCCAATGGAATTTGCTGATAGATCAGACACGGGATGAAAGAGAAGAGTAGGACCTAACATTTTTGGCTGGAGCAACTGGAAGAATAAAATTGTTATTTATTAAGATGGTGGAAAGAAGGGAGAGGAGTAGGTGTGGGGGCAACATCAGATCAGTTTCATGCCTTTCAAACACTCAAGAGGAAATAAATAGAAAGCAGTGTGTGTGTGTGTGTGTGTGTGTGAGAGAGAGAGAGAGAGAGAGAGAGAGAGGGAGAGAGAGAAAATGAGAGTCATAAATATGCATGCAGTTCCAAACGTCAAAGAAGATTCAGTCTTGAGACTCACATTGGTAGTTTGTGCATGAAGCCACAGCCTGAATCCAGTCTCTAAAACAGGAAAGATCCAAAGACTAAGCTGTAGGGCACTCCAATGTTTAGAGATGACAGAAAGGAGGAGACCCATCAGAGGAGACTGACAATGAGTGGCTTCTCCCTGGAAGCCAAGGGAAAGGAGATTATCAGGGGAGAGGGAGTAATTAAATATGGCAAAAGCTGCAGGAGGTCAAGTAAGAGGAAAACTGAGAACTTTCCATGGGATTTAGCAAGACGAATGAAAATCCTTGGAACCCAGAGAAAAGTAGCTTTGTTTGAAGGGTAGAAGTGAGGACGTTGGAATATAGGTCTGAAGCTTGGGGAAGTAGAATAAAGTTTGGGGTGAAATATAGATTTAAGAGTCATCAGTACTTACATGGCCACAAGCAAGAGATTTCCTAGAGAAAACAAATAGAATGTTAAGGAAAGAAGATTGAGAGTAGAATCCTTTATATGCCAAAATACAAGGAGTCCTGTTGAGGAAAAGGAAAGAATTCGGAGAGTGGCCCATGTGGTGGGAAGCAGATCGAACAGAGCACTGGTCTAGAAACCAGAGGCAAAAAGAGTGCTACAAATGAAGAAGTCAGTGGGACTAAAGCCCTCCCAGGCTTTCTGCAGGTAGAGCCAAATTTTATACTTCCCAGATTTTCCCAGGAGATTAAGCTCTCCAGTTGCCCACTATGGTAGCTGGTTTAATAATTTACCTTTGCTGGCCATCTTCCCTTCCCTAAATCACCTCTCCCCTCCCCCACTGTCCCATGCCTCTCTCAAATATACCATTTGTGCCCAAACTCTTGTCTCAGGCTCTGCCTCTGCTTAGATTCTATTTCTCCACTGGCCTATAAGCTCTTTGAAAGTATGCAGGTAATCTTTCTTTTTCTAGTTCCTGGTAAACTGTCTGGTATACAGAATGCTTCTAAATATCTGTTTAACTGAAGCATTCACATTTGCATAGTGTGTTATGGTTTGCAGAATTCTTTCAAATACATTCTTTCCTTTAGCGCATGAAACAGTTATACCACCTAGGTGTATAATAATAATTATTCCTATTAAAAAGGGAGGAGGGGCACGTAGGTGGCTTAGTCGGTTGAGCATCCAACTCTTGGTTTCAGCTCAGGTCATGATCTCACCGTTTGTGAGTTCGAGCCCCATGTTGGGCTCTGTGTTGACAGTGCAGAGCCTGTTTGGGATTTTCTCTCTCTCTCTTTCTGCTCTTCCTGTGCTCTTTCTCTCTCTGAAATAAGCTAATAAACTTAAAAATAAAAGGTGAGGAAAGAGGGGATAAAAGGATTTAAGAAACTTTCTTAATTCGTAAGTAGAGTAGTCAGGGCTTTAACACAAGTCTTCAGATCTAAGTTTGGTATCCTTAAAAGAAGCATCTACCTATGGAAGAAAGAAAATGTTTCCATAGTTTAAACTTAAATAATTGAGAATTATAAATGTAGAAAAATCTGAAGTTCTAAGGAAACCCCATTTTATTTGACTATTCATTGTAATGAGAAGTGCACGGCTAGCTTTTAGTAACTTCATGATGCTATCTATAATCAAATGTCCCTCGCAAAACACTGACACTAAGTACCTCAAAGAAATAGTATTGCCTTATTTCTCCCAGATGAATCCACAGCTCAGCAGAAGAAATTCAGAGCGTGGGTTTTACAAGATCCCCAAACTACCACTTTGCTGCTACTGGGCTGAAATGGTTGCTCTCAGCAACCAGAGCAAGAAAGGCAAATAAGATACTAGGAAAAAGAAAAGGAAGAGGAAAAAAATAAATAGCTGCAGTCCTTTCATGGCATGGGAGATTTCTCTAGACCTACAGAAATACCATTTAAAAATGACTTTTCATATGTGATCACAGAGAAGGTAGAGTAAAGGCTTAGTCAGAAAGCTCAGAATGATTGATGGGCCTTGACCTCTACCCCTGAGTTCTCACAACTCAACTATGGAAACACATACAAGTGTTTATTTTGAAACGTCTGAAGAACAGTTCCCACGGCGTTGTCATTTAGCACATGATTTACTTTACAGGACCGAGTATCACTAAAAGAAAGGAGGAGACAACTGTGTATCCTTCTATATGATAACAAGATATCTTGAGAGTGATGACGGATCTAAAGGATGCTAAAATAAGAATGAAATTCACAGAGCTGTGCCTTGGGAAAAGCAGCTGTTACAAGTCGTGGGCTTGGGTTCGATTCAGTCTGAAAAGACATTCAGGAAGCTCCTGGGAGCCGGGGCCTGTAACAGAGGGTTGTGCTCAAGGATTAAAAATTGAATCCTAGGATGGCCCCACGATGGTGGACTACTGGGCAGATAATAGGGCCTCGGGGGCTAGAGTTAAAATAACCTTGAAATGATCTCCCTGACCCTTTGTTTCCGAATTAATTAAATAAAGATGATAATACCTCAGAGATTTGCTCTGGAAGCAAGTGAGCTAACAGCTGTGAAGGCACTTTGGAAAGGAGAACGGGGTCCATAACGTAAAGGGGGAATTTATTATTTCCTTGGGGCAAATTATTCACAAGTGGGAAGGAAAAGATTAAAATGGGAATTAACTTTTAATGACCCTTCATTTCATGGGCTAAATAGGAGCCCAATGCCCAACACGAGTCACAGGGCTGAGTGCCTACAGAATACCTTTCCTCTTCATCTTTGCAGGTGGGAACCTTCTCTTTTTCAGATATTCAGAATTCGTTTATGCAGTTGACTCCCCTCTACTCCCATTGACATTTAACCTGCATTGCTTTGTAGTTTCTGTGTGACAGTATGTTTAAATGTAGTCACTAATACTCTTCTTCCATTGGTTCTCACATAAGGGGGGATCATATTAGGCTTAACACTCCTTAAAGGTAGGAAGCACGGCAATTATTATTATTATTATTATTATTATTATTATTAAATACTTTGCAAAGCATAAAACATTAGACCAAGGTTTCTCAAAAGCAGCACTATTGATATTTTGGGCCACATAGTTCTTTTGTTGTGATAAGCTAATGTGTGCTTTATAGGAGGTTGCACAGCATAACTGGTCTTTACTCACTAGATGCTAACTATAAACTCCTTCTGTATGCAGAGCTGTAACAACCAAAATGTCTACAGAAATTGCCCAGTGTTCCTAGGTGGGGGCCATAAAGCGACTCTTGGTTGAGAACTACTGCTCTAAATGGGTATAAACTAATATTATGATTATTGTGATTACTTTTATTTTTCTCAGGTTACCTGGATGATGCTCAAAACAGAGCAGGTACTCAGCTGGCATTTATCAAATAAATAAAGAAATGAGAAAAGGACTTCATCAGTTGTATTTATAAGCGGTTCTATAACGTCAACTCTTTTATGATTAAGACTATAATAATATAGTAAAGACTCTTTCTCTTTGGCATACATATCTTTAGCACATGAACACATATTTAGTCTGTGTGTGTGTGTGTGTGTATGTGTGTGTGTGTATGTGTGCTAGAAATTATGTTCTTATGCTCACACAAAAATCATAGCTAGCCGATATGAACCACGGCCATATCTAGGATTGCTATATCCTGTTTATCCATTAAGCATGAGACAGAACAATTATTTTAAATTCTAGGAAAATATTGCATCAAGCACTTTTTATCAGGTTTATTTTCAGAGAATTATTTCTACACAGAAAAAAATACTACCACAAGAATTCTAAGAAAACCATGACAAGCAGAGGATCTCAGATCCTCTTAGGAAATTTCTATCTCTTTAACATGTGGGGTTTTTAAATTTTTTTAATGTTTATTTATTTTTGAGAGAGAGAATCATAGCATGAGCAGGAGAAGGGCAGAGAAAGAGGGAGACACAGAGGCCAAAGCAGGCTCCAGGCTCCAAGCTGGACTATGTGGGGCTTGAACTCACAAGCCATGAGATCATGACCTGAGCAGAAGTCAGGTGCCTAACCAACTGAGCCACCCAGGCTCCCCTAAACATATGTTTTAGATATAAATGTTTCATCAAACTTCCAAGGTGTTTTTTGAGATCAGAAAATTTATAATATTTTCTGATATCTTAAGAACCTATATTTAGTGGCATTTCAGTTAAGCTATTAAATAATACTGGGAATCTTACTTTGATTTTCAAGAACTGAAACTTTCTGACCATCAGCATTAAGGAACACTGATGATGTTTCGATTCTTAAATTTTCTCTATGGATTCTTAAATCCTGTACCAATGGGCTACACTTTCCAAATGACTTCTAATAATGACAACTAATAAAGTATTCTTATCAAAACAGGGGCAAAAGAGAAGACATGAGGGACTTATCTTTCAGACACACTCACTCATCCTTCTTACAGATTGCTATATCCATAAGATCTTTTGGATGGAATCCTAACTTAACAGTAGACATCTACTAAACATTGTGTTAAAAATAAATAAATAAAACAAACTTCCACTGCTAGCTCAAATGTAGTATCTTACAGCAGGTCAATGCCCTTAAGTAAAGCTAGAAAAGCCAGATAAAACCAAAGAAACATCTGTATAAAGTCATCTTATAGCTCTCGAGACCGTTAGGATGTGAGTGGCCAAGATCCTGGAGAGAAAATGACAAAGAACAAAGAGTGCACATTCTGTGGGTGTATTTTCCCCTTATGGAACTTGCCAGTTCTTGGCATGGTACTAGAAACTGAGATCGGACGACCACGGAGCCACTGTAAAGAGGCAGAGAAACCAGGAGAGTTTTTGGCAATCCCACAGGTAAAGAAAGACAATAGTTAGAGTTTGGGTACTGCCAAAGGGGTGGGGTATTAGGGGCCATGTATGTGGTGAGAACGGAGACAGAGACAAGTAGGCCTATTACTTGGAAGGATGCTCCCCTTTCACTTTCCACAAAGAGCAAGAGGCTAAAGAGCAAGGCAAAAGACCTCTTCAACATGAAATGGAAATTCCAGCAATCTTATTGTTCTAAGAAGAAAAAGATGGAGTTTGGGATTGCCCAAGGAAGAATAGAATGCAGTAAAATCCCAGTTTCTCATTTGGAACCACCGGAGAAGTGCACCCTAAGACTTAAGACAAACAAGAGGTAGGTAGATGGAGCCTTATCAAAACAGCGAAATCAGTCAGTCTCTGTTGGGTTAAGGGGATCTGTTCCACCATGTGTCTAGCCCTCAAGAAAGGGCTTGTTGGGGGCACTTTGGTGGTTCAGTTGGTGAAGTGTCTGACTTCAGCTCAGGTCATGATCCCACGGCTTGTGGGTTGGAGCCCCGCGTCAGACTCTGTGCTGACAGCTCAGAGCCTGGAGCCTACTTCAGATTCTGTGTCTCCCTCTCTCTCTGCCCCTCCCCCATTCACATTCTGTTTCTCTCTCTCAAAAATAAAAACCTAAAAAAAGAAAAGAAAAGGGCTTGTTGCCCCAACTGTCAGCCAACAGCCTTTAGCTCCTTCAGATTTTGTTCCAACTGTAGACAGCTGCCTCACCCAAAGGTACACCCTGCCCAGAAGGACCACATCAATGACTGACTGAGATGGGGATGTAAAAAGCCAGCTATTTTGGCCTACTGCAGAATACCTTTCTCAGATCATGTATATTTCAGAGCTTCGCATGGATTTAGCAGAGACATTGATGGGCCTGGATCAAATTTCAATTTCTCCTTCTGCTCAGTTCTGCTTATTCTCCCTCCATTACCCAAGTGCTAATGCCTGATGAATATGCTGAACTACAGCCTCCATCTCAGTGACTGCTTCTGAAAAATTCAACTTGTTTGTGGCAGTCTCAGGAGTGATCCAGGAGAGCATGTTGTAATATGAGGTTATTGATCTGGATTACTCACTGCTGTGAAAGTGTCATTCCTGGTAGGTAGGGCAGACAATCCCTGACATGATCAGGCAGTCCAACTGTTAAAACCCTCATCAGAGGTGAATTGGAATAATGTACCTATGCAAACGAATGCACTGAATGGGGTTTGAGAAGTGAAAAAAAAAAAAAAGTATAAGGACAATGAACTGGATGCCTTCCTGCTAAGCATCAATGACCTAGAAAACAATAACTCAAAGCTACAGATAATTATAACTCATGTGTGAAAACCAAAAAGCCTCTTTAGTAGCTTAGAAAGAGCCCAAGAATTAATAGTCAGAATGCTCCAGCTCTACTGAAGGATAAACATCTAATCAAAGCAGGTCTCTTATGCCAATGTACAGCCTGAGTTAGGGAGTTTAAGTATGAAGAGAGAAAGAAAAAGAATGCTGACACTTGGGATAAGGACAGCTGAAGTATTCCCCTTAATGTCTCACCTCTATCTGACATTGAGGCTCTACATAAGCAGGAATTGAAGGCTAAGGCAGAGTTGTAAATTGCCAGAGTGTTTAAGCCCTACCACAATATACACACAGAACCCATTGGAAAAGGGTGGGAGACTTACTGGTTCAATGCATTTAAAGAAATATCTGTCCCATCATTAGCTCACCATTGAGCCACTATCTGGGTAAAACTTTCAGTGGCCAGACATGACAAAGAATACAAACGTTACAATACAAACTTAGTTCAGGGAAATCACTAAATAAATAACAACAATAAAAGGAACACCACGTAGTAACAACAAATCTTAGGGAGAGAAAAATTTTGATTTGCAGAGTTATACACTATATTATTTAAAATAGCCAATTTTCAACAACAATAACAAAATATGGCAAGCAAAGAGACAGGAAAGTGTGACTGATATATAAGAAAAAAAGCAGTCAATAGAAACTGTCACCAAGGAGGCTTAGATATTGGACTTACTAGACAAATAATTTATATCAACTATTTTAAATATATTCAAAGAATTAGAGAAACCCATTTCAAAGGATCTAAAGTATAATAACAATGTCTTAACTAATAGAGTATTAACAAAGAGACATAATTTAGTTTTTTCTTTAAAAAGAAAACGAACCAAATAGAAATTCAGTTGTTGAAAAGTACAACAAATAAAATGAAAATTTCACCAGAGATGCCTAACAAGTAGGGTTGTGGGATCAATCCCATGTTGGGCTCTACTCTGGGACCTGTTTATAATTCTCTCTCTCTCTCTCTCTCTCTCTCTCTCTCTCTCTCCCCCCCCCCAGCTTACTCTCTCTCTGAAAAAAATGAAAGAAAACAAATAGCACAGTAGAAAACGTAGATCCTCTCTTATCAGTAATTACATTAAATGTAAATGAATAGAACACTTACAATCACTAAGCAAGGATAAAAAACACTATTCAACTATATGTTCAACTCAGATTCAGAGACACAAATAAGTTGAAAGTTAAAAAATAAAAAATTTGAGGGGCACCTGGGTGGCTCAGTCAGTTAAGCGTCTGACTTCGGCTCAGGTCATGATCTCACCGTTTGTGGGTTCGAGCCCTGCGTCCGGCTCTGTGCTGACAGCTAGCTCAGAGCCTGGAGCCTGTTTCAGATTCTGTATCTCTCTCTCTTTCTGACTCTCCCCTGCTCACGCTGTCTCTCTCTCTCTCTCTCAGAAATAAATAAAACATTAAAAATTTTTAATAAAGAAATAAAAAATTTGAGTGGAGCCTAGGTGGCTCAGTCAGTTAAGCCTCTGACTTGATTTTGGCTCAGGTCATGATCTCACAGTTCATGAATTTGAGTCACAAATGGGGCTCTGCGTTGATAGTGTAGAGTCTGCTTGTTGTTCTCTCTCCCTCTCTCTCTGACCCTCCCCCACTCAGGCTCACTCTCTCTCTCTCTTTCAAAAATAAATAAATAAAACTTTAAAAAATGAAAAACTTGAGATGCATAGATGCTTACATATATTCTGCTATTGTTAGATGGAATGTTCTACAGATGCCTATTAAATCAAGTTGGTTTATATTGTTTTTTAATTCTTCCTCCTTATAGATCTTCTACCTAGTTTTGCTATACACTATTGAAAGGGGAGTATTAACCCTTATCTATTTTTCCCTTTAATTCTGTAAGATTTTGCTTTATGTATTTCTGGGCTCTGACGTTAGATTATGGCTTCTTGATGGGTTGACTCTTTTATCATTTTCAAATGTCCTTCCTTCTTCACTTCTAGTAATCATCTTACTACAAAGCTATAGTAATCAATACAGTGAATACTCACATAAGAATAAACATATCAATCAATGGAATTTAATTGAGATTTCAGAGATAAACCCATACATCTATGGTCAATTGATTTTTGACAAGGATACCAAGTCCATTCAATGGAGAAAGAACTGTCTCTTCAACAGTTAACTGGATGAGGTTAGACTCCTACCTCATACCATATATGAAAATTAATTCAAAATGAATTGATGACCTACATATGAGAGCTAAAAACTTAAACTCTTAGAAGAAAACAAGTAAATATTAGCAACCTTGGGTTAGACTACAATTTTTTTAGACATGACATTCAAAGCAGAAGTGACAAAAGATAGATAAATTGAACTTCTTCAAAGTTAAAAAAAAAACTTAAAAACTATTTTTAACAAAGTTAAAAAAAAAAACTTTTTTCTTGACACAATCGAGAAAAGTCACTTGAGGGGCACCTGGATGGCTCAGTCAGTTAAGGATCCAACTCTTGGCTTTGGCTCAGGTCATGATCTCCTGGTTGTGAAATCAAGCCCTGTGTTGGGCTCCATGCTGACAATGTGGAGCCTGCTTGGGATTCTCTCTCTCCCTCTCTCTCTGTCCCTCTCATGCTTGTGGTCTCTCTCTTTCTTTCTCAAAATAAATAAACATTAAAAAAGAAAGAAAAGTCACTTGAAAATCACTTGGGGGGAAAAAAGAAAAAGGAAAATCATTTGAAAAGACACCCTACAGAACATAAGAAAATATTTGCAAATAATATATCTGACATATTATATCCAGAATGGATGAAGAATTCTTATAATTCAACAATTTAAAGACAAATTACCTAATTTTAAAACAGGCCTCACATTTGAAAATATATTTGTAAGAAGGCATACAAATGGCTAACAAGCTCATGAAATGTTGAATTATCTACATAATTAGTCATTAGCAAAATGTAAAACAAAACCACAATGAGATACTGCTTCCAACCCAGCAAGGTTACAATCAAAAAGGACAACAAGTGTTGGTGAGGATGTGGAGAAACTGGAACCTTCTACACTGCTGGTGAGACTGGCGTTTCCTCAAAATGTTAAACAGAGTTACACAGCAATTCTACTCCAAGATGTATAGCCAAGGGAATTGACACATATATTCACATAAAACTTGCACATGAAAGTTCATTGTAGTAGCATCATTCATAATAAACAAAAAGTAGAAACAATCCAAATGTTCCTCAACTAATGTATGGATAAAAGAAAAATAGTATATTCATACAAAGAAATAACAATTGACGATAAAAATGCATGAAGTGCTGATACATACTGCAACATGGATAAGCCTTGAAAACTATGCTAAATGAAGGCAGCAAATCACAAAAGGTCCCATATCGTATGATTCTATTTATGTGAAATGGCCAAAATAGACAAATCCTTAGAATCAGAAAGTAGATTAGTGATTTCCTGGGACTGGAAGAGGAGAATACTGGTAATGGGTATGGGGTTTCTTTTTAGGGTAATGAAAAAATCTTGCAATTAGATGGCTGTGATGCTTGCACAACTCTCTAAGTATACAAAACCAATCAATTACACATTTTAGAGAGTGAATATTAAGGTATATGCATTATATATCACTAAAGATTATATTTGTAACATAATACGGAGAAAATCATATCATCTCATAAGTATGGAAAATTGATAAAATTCAAAATCTATTCATGATTTAAAAAAAAAAACCTTAGCAAACCAGAAATAGAAGAGACTTCCTTAATCTGACACAGATATCCATAAAGTCTTTCTCCAAACATTATAATTAAAGGTAGAACATTGAAATCTTTCTCTATGACAGAGAAAAATCAGAAAGCATAATCATTAGAAAGGAGAAAACAAACTGCCATTTGTAGATGACATTATGTGTACCTGGAAAATCCAAATGAGAGTTATAAAAATCAATATGTGATTTATTTGTACAAAACAGAAAAAAAATCTTTTAAGTTTCCATTTACAGTGACATCAAAAATATCAGATACCGAAGAATAAATCTAAGGGAAGATGTGCAAGATCTCTCTGGTTGAAATTACCAAAGGTTTTTGAGAGAAATTAACAAATAAGTCATTAAAATACTTAATTAAAGATTACCATAGTATATTATTTTGATGAGTTGGAGGACCTAATGTTGTAAAGCAATATTCCCCAATTTGACCTATGGATTTAATACAACCCAATTCAAAACAAAACAAAACAAAACAAAACAAAAGGCCTTTGTGGCAACTGAAGGTGATTTGAAAATTTACATAAAATGGAAGGGCAAAGAATAGGCAGTCTTTAAGAAAATGGCCGAAGGACTTACACTATTAAATTTAAAGACTTATTATAAAACTATAGTAATCCATACAGAGTGGTATTGGCTTAATTCTATATCAAACAGAGGGTCTAGATATATATGTACATATAATCAATCGCTTGGCTGATAGCATTACAGTGACATTACAGCGCAGAAGGGAAAGACAGTACTCCAAATAAATAAAGGGCAGTGGGGTCAATTAAATATATGGACAGAAAAAAAAAGTTAATCCATAGCTCTCACCATACACAAAAATTAGTCCCAGAATATAGTACGTGTAAACGTTAGTACTGAAATAAAGCTCCAGGAAGAAAATACAGAGGGTGGAAAAAAAGCTTCTATGTTTTGGTGTAGGCAAAGATGTCTTAAATAAGACATCAAAAATGAATCACAAAATAGAGGGCTGATAATTTGGACCCATTAAAATCAAGACCTTCTATTCCATAATAGATACTAATAAGAAAAGCAAGCCCACCAAGTGGGAGATCAGAGATCTTCACAATACATATTCCCAAGAGTTGACACATCCAGAATGCATAAGGAACTGCAAATCCAGAACAAAAAGGCAGACTGCCCAATCAAAGAATGGACAAAATACCTGGACAGGCACTTCGCAAAAAGGAATAGTCACATAACAAAAAGTTTTGGAAAAATCAATCCAACTCATCAGGAAAATGAAACTTAAAACCACAAAAGTTCAAAGGAGCATCATCAGAATTGCTAAAATGAAAAAGACTGACCACAACAAGTGCTGGGTAGAATTTGGAGCAACTGCAGTTTTCAAACATAGCTGGTAGGAGGATAAATTGATTTTTTAACCACTTGAAAAAAACTCTTTGGAGAACAAATATATGAGCATGTTCAAAAACATGTACAAGTATAGTCATGGCATCACTATTCATGACAGCTAGAAACCATTCAACTGTCCATCAACAACTGAATAGAAAAGTATATTGGGAGCTAAAACATGGAAAGAGCCTAAGTGTCCGTCAACAGACGAATGGATCAAGAAGATGTGGTTTATCTATACCATGGAATACTACATGGCAATGAGAAACAATGAAACCTGGCCATGTGTAGCAACATGGATGGACCGTGAGGGTGTTATGCTGAGTGAAATAAGTCAGGCAGAGAAGGACAAATACCATATGTTTGCACGTATAGGAGGATTAGGAGGAACTTGACGGAGGAACAAGGGGGAGAAGAAGGGGGGAAAAGGAGAGAGGCAAACCATGAGAGACTCTTGAATGCTGACAAAAACTGAGGACTGATGGATGTTGGGGGAGGAGGGATGGGCATGGAGAAGGGCACTTGTGGGGACGAGCACTGGGTGTTATATGGAAACTAATTTGACAATAAACTATTTGTAAAAAAAAAAACATAGTAGGCACAAAAAAAAAAAGAAAAGTATATTGGGATATAATCATATATTAGAATACAACGATGAGAAGGAAGGAACCACAAGGTGAAAACATAACGAATCTTTCAAACATAATGCTGAGCAAATGATGCTAGATACAAAAGGAGTCCATCCTGCCTGATTCCAATGTCATGAAGCTCAAAAGTAGGCAAGCCTATCTAAGATGACAGAAGTCGCCTTAGATTGCTTCTCTTAGAAGAGAGGTTTCTTTTGGGATTCTTTCAGATGACTAGAAGGGGGCCTGAGAGATTTTCTGGGATGCTGGGCCTTTTATGATTTGCTTCTTCCACTTAACTAATATGTTCAAGGTTAATCCATGTTGTAGCATGTATCAGTACTTCATGCATTTTTACTGTCAATTAATATTCCACTGTATGAATATACTATTTTTTTAAATCCATACATTAGTTGAGGAACATTTGGGTTGTCTCCACTTTTTGGTTACCATAAATAATGCCACTTATCAACATTTATGTGTAAGTTTGGTGTGATCTATTTCTTGATCTGGGTGCTGGTTATAAGGATCTGGTCACTTTCATAAAATTTATTTTATGAAGTATACATTATTTGCATATTTGCATGTGTGAATGGTATTTGTCAATAAAAAGTTTTTTAATGCAATGAAACACGGACACCTACATTGCTTTCCTTTTTCCTGCTGCGGTGAGAAGCAAATCCTGCTGACGTTGCTGCTTTCGTTTTGGTTTCTAAACTGGGAGCATTTGAGGAAATCCGGCCAGGAGGCATTCACCATCCCCAGGACTGATTCACAGCCCTCTTTTGCAGCCTCACAGAAGGATCTACAGGGCAGGAGTCCGTGACTGGAAGAAAAGAAAAGATGAAAATTAACGTTTTTATAGACCACTTCCTGAAATAACAATGAAATTAAAGAAAAGCTGGCTGCCAGTGCTGTGATATCACCTTAATTTATATTTACTATAGTCAACAATTTATATTTCCACAGTAAGTCCTAAAACGAGAATTTCAGCTACCCTATTATCATGATTCTTGGAGCAATAAGCCAGTCCCATAACATATCAGCTCACCATCTCTTGTAGAAATAAAACCATTTATCCCAAATGATTTTTTCCCTAATTTTCCTGTGCTAAAGTAAACCTGTCAAAAAAAGTTCTAGTTAATATCAAATGGAGTAAATTAACATAGAAATGAAGGTCCCCAAATTGGAAAAGCAGAAGTAGGTCACAAAATAGGTTAATCTCATTTCTTTATCTTCCCTTTGAGAAATTAAAAGTATCTCTGAGAGGCAGACAGAAAGCTGCCTCCCCAGAAAAAAAAAAAAAGAAAAGAAAAGAAAGAAAGAAAAAGGAGAGACGAGTG
The DNA here is from genome assembly GCF_003009895.1 of Hyaena hyaena. Taxonomy (NCBI): domain Eukaryota; kingdom Metazoa; phylum Chordata; class Mammalia; order Carnivora; family Hyaenidae; genus Hyaena; species Hyaena hyaena. The sequence continues at coordinate 526,793 of NW_024080820.1, forward strand.
GAAAGTCAGCTATTTATCTACAGGAAGAAACCATTTATCTTCGGTTTTTAAAGTTGTTTATCTTCTCAGATTTCTCTTTTATCTTTCGCGAAATAGAAAAAAATGCAAACAACTGTCTGCTAATGGTAAGAGTAATGATGACCCGTGAGCCTATCTCTATGCATCCGCCAGGCAATCGAACACTTCTGGATTAGAATGCTACAATGAGAAGGTCAGGGACTTATTCTCTTACAGACCCAGGTGGCATTTCCTACTTGGCAGCAATAAAGTCCATCTATCTCTCACCCTGCCTGCTGATCTGGCCAAGCCATCTCAAATGGTTTTAAGGAAACTGGGAAAGAAAATATACATGTCCGTCAAGGCAAAGCACACACTTCACGAATGTCGGGTGACTAGGACTTTGCAGGATCATACAATATTGATCTGTACCAAACCTTCAACAATACCTGGTTCAAACTCTTCATTTGAGACAGGCCTAGGAAGATTCTGGGATAGACTCGAGAGCACAATCTTCTTAATGGCAGAAGCTGGAAGATAATCCAGGTGTTTGAACTTTCAGTTCATGCTCTATCTACTCTTCCATACTGTCTGTTTTTATATAAGGATGGAATAACTCAGCTTTAAAAATCCCTTGATCAAACAAGAATATTAAAATTTCCCATTGATATTTCTATGTGCTACAGAAACATAATGGGATGTGCCAGCCACTGATAGAGTGAGAGAGTCTGATAGAGTCTATAAAAGAATCTTGGAAGAGAGATCTTATTATATATAAAATATATGGGGGTGCCTGGGCAGCTCAGTCGGTTGAGTGTCCAACTCTTGGTTTTGGCTCAGGTCAATGATCTCATAGTTGGTTCGTGAGTTCAAGCCCCGCCTTGGATTCTGTGCTGACAGCACGGAGCCTGTTTGGGATTCTCCCTCTTTCTGCTCCTCCCCTGCTCGAACTCTTTCTGTTTAACCCAAAAAAATAAACTTTAAAAAAAATAATAAAAGTATGGAAAATGATTCTCGATGATTACATTCAGATACAAATGCTTTTGACCTTCCTCTCAGGAATTTGTCTTAAACCTGAGTCTCTTTCAGAATCCTGAGCACATAATTATCTAATTACATTAAAATGTAACTAAATTTGTTAATGAAGATATGGAAAGAGGGGTTTTGCATTTGAAAGATTAGGTTTGGGACATAAAATTATGAATCGGTGCAGGCAAGTTTCTTGGTATAAAGAAGACACCTGACTGCTATGGTGAAATACATTAGATGTTTAAAGGACTTAAGAAAGGATCACTTAAATAACATTTATAAATCTTATTCCAGAGAAGTTAGAGACTGTATTTTCTCAAATAAAACCAACGGACATGGTTGGGGAAATCTGGAAAACATAGAATTCTTATACCATTCTTTTGCAACACTTTGCTAGGCTCTGTTCTAAGTGCTTCATGTACATTATCTCATTCATTTCTCATTATAGCCCTAAGTGATAGGTACAATTACTATCACCCCAAATATACAAATTAAAAAATTGAAGCACAGGAAAAATAAGAGACTTGTCCAAGATCACTGAGGTAGTGTCAGAGCCAAGATTCGGACCCAGGCAGATTGATCCCAGGACACACTCAGTTAAACTCCATTTATGTGAGTCCATACTTCCAGAACGTATGTTCCAAAATCACAACTCAAGGTTAGTTCAAAACTTGATACAGGCTCAACCTTGGAGATATTGCAGTTTGGTTCCCAGCCACCCCAATAAAGTGATTTCACAAGAAAGCAAATCAAATGCATATTTTGTTTCCCATTGCATTTATAAAAGTTATGTTAATATGATACTACAATTTATTGAGTGCATGACAGCATCATATCTAAAAACACGGTGTACATACCTTAATTAAAAAAATATTTTATTGCTAGAAAGTGTTCATCATCTGAGATTTCAGTGAGTTATAATCTTTTTCTGGGGTGCAGGTTCTTGCTGCTGACTGATCAGGGTGGTGGTTGCTGAAAGCTGGGGTGGTGGTAGCAATTTCCTACAATAAGGCAACAATGAAGTTTGCCTCATCCATGGACTCTTCCTTTCATGAACAAGTTCTCTGTAGCACATGATGGTGATACCATCTTACCCATGGTAGAACTTTCAAAATTGGAATCAATCCTCTCAAACTTTGCTGCTGCTTTATAAACTAAGTTTATGTCATATTCTAAATCCTTGTTGTCATTTCAATAATTTTCACAGCATCTTCACCAGGAGGAGATTCTATCTCAGGAAACCACTTTCTGTGCTCATCCCTGAGAAGCAGCCCCTCTTCTGTTCATGTTTTGTCCTGAGATTGTAGCAATTCTGTCACATCATCAGGCCCCACTTCTCAGCCTAGGTCTCTTGTTATTTACACCACATCTGCAGTGACTTCCTCCACGGAAGTCCTGAACCCCTCATGGTCATCCATGAGGGTCGGAATCAACTTCTTCCAGACTTCTCTTAATGTTAATAATTTGGCCTCTTCCCATGAATCACAAATGCCTTTAAAGTATTCAAATGGTTAATCCTTTCCAGAAGGTTTTCAGTTTACTGTTCCCAGATCCATCAAAGGAAATCACTCTCTATGGCAGCTATAGCCTTACAAAACACATTTAATAAATAATAAAGACTTAAAAATTAAAATTACTCCTTGATCCATGGGCTACAGAACGGGCGCTGTGTTAACAGGCATGGAAACATTAATCTCATTGTCCACCTCCATCAGAGCTCTTAGGTGACCAGGTGCATTGTCAATGAGCAGCAATATTTTGAAAGAAAAATTTTTTCCTGAGCAGTAGATCTAGTTTAAAATACTCAGTAAATCATGGTTGTAAACAGAAGTGCTACTATCCAGGCTTTGTTGTTCCATTTATAGAGCACAAGTAGAATAGGTTTGGCATAATTCTTAAAGGCTCTAGATTTTGAAAGCGTATATAAACACTGGCTTCAACTTCAAGTCAACCACTGCATTAGCCCCTAATACGAGAGTCAGCCTGTCCTTTGAAGCTTTGAAGCCAGGCCTTGACTTCTAACTATGAAAGTCCTAGATGGCATCTTCTTCCAATAGAAGGCTGTTTCATCTACACTGAAACTCTGTTTAGTGTAGCCACCTTCATTAACTATCTAACCTAGATCTCTGGGTAGTTTGCTGCAGCTCCTACATCAGCACTTGCTGCCTCACCTTGCACTTTGTGTTCTGGAGACAGCTTCTTTTCTTAAACCTCGTGAACCAACTTCTGCTAGCCTCAAACTTTTCTTCTGCAGCTTTTTCACTTCTCTCCGCCTTCATGGAATTGAAGAGAGTTAGAGCCTTGCTCTGAATTATTAGGTTTTGGCTTGAGGAATGTTGTGGCTGGTTTGATCTTCTATCCAGACCACTCAGATTTTCTCCCTATCAGCACCAAGGCTGTTTAGCTTTCTTATCAGTCATGTGTTCACCGGAGTAGCACTTTTAGTTTGCTTAGCAGTTTTCCTTTGCATTCACAGTCTGGGCATTTGGCACAAGAGGCCTAGCTTCCTGCCTATCTTGGCTTTTGATACACCTTCCTCACTGAGCTTAATCCATTTCTAGCTTTTGATTTAAAGTGACACACATGTTCTCTTCATTTCACTTGAACACTTACAGGCCATTGTAGGGTTATTAATGGGCCTGATTTTAATACTGCTGTGTCTCATGGATTAGGGAGGACTGAGGAGAGGGAAAGAGACACGGGAATGGCCAGCTGAAGGAGCAGTCAGACCACATAGGACACGTACTGATTAAGTTCGCCCTCTTATACGGGTATGGTTCAGGGCACTCCAAACAAATACAATAGTACATCAAAGATCACTGATCACAGATAATCAGAACAATACTTTAAGAATTACCAAAATGTGATATAGAGACATGAAGTGAGCCAATGTTGTTGGAAAAATGGCACTGATAGACTTGTTCGACACAGGGTCGCCACAAATCTCCAATTTGCAAAAAAAAAAAAAAAAAAAAGCAACATCTGTGAAGCATAATAAGGGAAAGTGCAATTAAAGAAGGTATTCTTGTATACACTTTCTGAGTGGGACTAACCTTATGCACAGGGATGGGCTCTCCCTTCATTCCACAAACTCCTAGCTAACCTGCAATCAATCAGTGTTTGCCAAAGGGTAGTATTTGCCAAAGGGAGGGTGAAGTCATTTCTCTTTCTTTTCCAGGCGTGAGACGACCCACAGTAATCGTACAGGCAAGCCAGACTTATCTTCGGCATTCTTTCTTGGTCTTCTAGTTCCTGACCTTCCCAGTTTCTGACACGATCCTGGCCACCCTCACTTCAGCGCCCCACTTAGATAGCCGTCTCCACCAGACCATTACTCACTCTTAAACATTTTCTTCCCTTCCTACAATCAAAACTACATTCCTCAAATGATCAGATCCCAATTAGGCTGCCAAAGAAGAAAAGGGATGAAAATAACACAGAGTAATTCATAATAACAGATGGACACTTAACCTTCCCAAGGTTTTGCATCATTAGAAGACTTTGCTGGAGCAAAGGAATCTCTAGTTGATGGACTTCCAGGTGCCATTTACGAGGAAAACAGTCATCCAATATAGTGGGGTGGGGGAGATCCATGCAAAGCTCTCTAACACGCAGAGCCCAATTCTCCCAAGAGGTTCACGGACTTTCCTCCCTTCTGATCCCACATATTTTTGGATGACTCAACATCTATTCTCAGAATCTTCTATAAGAGCAATACAATTTCACACAAGGGCCTAGCAGATTGTTTTCATGTTCGAAAGCTGAGTCTTATCTCAGAAACTGACTATTACTGACTCTGACCGAGATCATTTTCTGTAGGAAAGCATAAGTCTACCACCCTAAAACTTTCATACAGCCACTCCTCATGATCTGATCGTAGGCCAACAGTTCACTCACCGAAGACTGCCACTTTCCTCACTCGGAAAGTGAGGGGTGTGGAAGAGCTGGTTTTTCATGGTCTTTTTCCTACTAACATTCTGTAAATCAAAATTCATTCTTTAACACGATACTTCTCAGAGGAGCAGTGCTAATCCTACGAGCTTGGCTAAATTTCAAAAGGTAACAGACATTTTTCCCCCTAAAGATTTGTTCTAGGAATATATAGAGACATTAAAATACCATTAGGTCTTCCATTCTAAAAATAGGACTTAGGATAAATGTCTAGAGTGTTTCCAAATAGCTCTCTTAAGAGGAGTAATCGACAGAGACCTGTTAGAGCAGGACATGTGAAATGGTGATAGAGCATTTATAACAAGCAACCCTTTCAAACAGTGAGCAAAACGAGAAGCCATTTGTTCTCCCTTTGCGCGAAATCCAACTGCCTAAGAGGGCTTGAAGTATTTGGCTTTTCATCACCTAGAACAGTGCGGTGAGACAGACCACACTATTTTGGGTTAGGAGTGTCTATATCCAAGCAGTAAGCAGACTGACATCTGAAAACAGTGCACCGCACAGGGGAAGGGTCAGATTTGGCTATCAGAATATTATTTTAGCACCGGTGATTATTTTAAATTGATGTGTGAAGTGCATTTGGTGTCATGCTGAAGTCCGAACACATTTCAATTAAAGTTCAAGCAGAAAAACTGTTGCATAATCTCTGCAGCTCTTTGTTGAAACAAAGATATATAAACAAATATATAAGTAAGTCCACTATATAATGATAGTGATGCTTTTATGGTATTTTCTTTTTTTTTTTTTTTAATATTTTTATTTATTTCTAGGAGAGAGAGAGAGAGAGAGAGACAGGGTGAGCAGGGGAGGGTCAGAGAGAGAGGGAGACACAGACTCTGAAACAGGCTCCAGGCTCTGAGCTGGCAGTCAGCACAGAGCCCGACGCGGGGCTTGAACCCACGAACCGTGAGATCATGCCCTAAGCGAAAGTCGGACGCTTAACCGACTAAGCTGCCCAGGTGCCCCTTATGGTATTTTCACTAGGAGAGACATTCTAAAATAATTTACCTAAAAATAGTAAATTTTACCCATATAACTTTTAGTGAATTTATCTACCAAAATTGTTTCCTGTATTTACAGGGTTTTTTATTTTCTTTACTGTGCCTTTTGACCAACATCTCATGTCTCCCCAAATCTATACATGTTATTGGGAAAAAAAAGTTCTGATAAAGAGATAGATGTTTAAAGTTACTGAGCAAGCCATGGTCACAAAGTAAGCTCTTGTAGCTATGGGTTTTAAATTTGACAAATCCTTTTTTTCCAATTATTCACTTTGACCTACGTTTTGACTTACAGACAAGATGTAGGAATATTACGAAAAGCTTCCATATATCCTTCTTCCAGACTCCTCCAAGGCGAACATATTATATAACTACAGTATAATCATCAGAAGCAGAAAATTAATGTTGGTGAAGTACCTTTAATTAAGAACTCTATTCAAATATTCCCATGACCTCTATTCAGGATCTCACATTGCATTTCATTGCCACTTTTTATTTTTGGCAAATAAACCAACCTTGCAATATATTTGAAGAGGTTAGGATTTAAAACTCTTTTACCATTACAAAAAAAAAGAGTCTCTGTGGCTGGCAGACTCTAAGATGGTCCCCAATGATCCCCACCTCCTGTTATTCACACCCTGTATAAGCCCCTCCCTCCCCTTAGGTGCCAGTCAGCCTAAAGACTCTCTTGCAACCAATACAAGGTAATGGAATGTCACTTCCATCATTAGGGTACATATGATTATGTCTTCTCTATTGCTAGCACATTCTTCCTTATTCGATTTGGTGAAACATTTGCCATATTGGGGGCTCATGAGACAAGAACTTAAAGAGTGACCTCTGGTCAACAGCCAGCTAGAAATAGGTCCTCAGCCCAACAACCCTTGAGAAACTGAAATTCTTCCAACAATCATATGATTCAGGTAAGACCCCAGCCCTGGCCAATACCTTGATTGTACCCATATGACAGACCCTAAAGCAGAGGATCCAGGTGAGTCATTCCCAGATCATAGATCCTAGAAACTGTGAGATGATAGATGTATGATGTTTTATGTATGTATGTATGTATTTATGCTGTATTATCTTTAATAAAGTACAGAGATTTCTAATAAGGTCACCTAGAGACCATTTTACCCAGTGTTCTGTTTGGCTGCCATTCTCTTGTCTCTCTCTTCAGCAATGGTGAGGTGGATGTGCTTTCCACAAGGAGGAGAATTTCATGGTTTATTGCCTTTGCTAATAACAAAAATGTTGGAGAGACGGGTGGTAAAGCTGTTGCCATTGGCAAATCAGGGTGTCTTTCTCTGTTGGTGATCACACCGACTCTTCAAAGGTTAGCGCCCTCTGGTCACTATACACAGATTCCCAGTGTCCAACTTAATGAGAGCAGTCATCTTTCCAGTCTCCAGTCTCTGAATGGTCATTCACCTTGATGAGGGGATCAGGATAGCAGATGATGCAAGTGTCATGGGTCAACAGATGAGGGATTCCTTTTGTCCTCACAAGGCATCCTTCTCATTTTGCACAACCTACACTTGGCTTCCTCAGGTGTAATCCAATGAACAGCAAAGTGACCCTTGGTGTTACAGATCAGACAGAAATTCTCCCCAGTCTTGTCAATGTTGATGACGTCCATAAAACCAGATCAGTTTGGACCTTGCCATCAATCTTCATAAAACACTGCATACAGATCTTCTTCACTTCATCTCCTGTTTGGACATACTTAAGTTGTTCCTTAAGAAAATGATGAGGGGGAGACATTCTCTCAGCTTATGGGGACCAGTAGATGGGTGAGGGGCAATCAGACTGGTCAGTTTATCCAGCATCCAAAGCTTTGGAGCTGCAATCCACTTTCGATGCTTCTTGGGACCATGAGCCATGGCTGTGCTAGGCATGAAAAGAGTTCGATGTACATTGTTATAAGTCTCTAAATCTGTGGTAATTTGATATGCAGTAGAGTGTAAATAGTATACTTTTCTTTAATATATCACTTGGTCAGAAACTGCTACTGAGTTAGATGTACCATTCATTGATGAGACTCACACAGTCATTTTTGGAAAACATATTCCTAAATGTTCTTTGTTAGGGTGAGCTGTTCAGTGAACAATGCTCACAAAGTCATAGTCACAGGCAGCTCCCAGAGCTGTAGACCTTAGTCATGAAAAGAATGGTAATGCTGGAAAGGTCTCGCGAAATAACTGACTCCTATTTCCTCCTTTTACATTGTGAGGGACGTGAAAACTAAAAAAAAAAAAAAAAAAAAAGAGATCTCATAGTCAGATAGTATGACTCCACCCAGTGCTCCAAGTGCATCACGTAGCTGGCCTCTTCTCACAGACGTGAGCCACAGGTAAGTAACACAGGGATAAGGCGACAAATGACACAGAAGCATGACTTCATCACCACTCTTGGAAAACACGAAAACAACAGATGGCTTGTTCTTTCTTTGGTGGACCGACACTGCATCAACTTCCTATGCCAGCACATTCTGTTGACCTCAAGAGACCTCATAAGAGGCACAGCCTAGATGGGGTATGACAGAGGTAGGCAAGAGGTTTCCTTGGCTCCCAGCTTTATTAAATATGGAGATGGAAGAGTGTACAGGAGAATGTTTGTCATTGTCCCGGATCAGAAGAGGAATAAGGAGAAATGTTAGGGTACTTTTTGGCCACATTGGTCTGAAGGTCTTTAAAAACAAAGACTATGTCTGTCTTATTCTTCCTTTGTAATAGCCATGGTTCCAGAGAGAAAGCAATGAAGTAGGATCACTGCAGAGCGTTTAGTGAAAGGGCCACTCAACGAAGGTGCTGGCAAGGTTGAGAAAAGTCAACCAGGAGTAGTACAGTATGCTGGGGCAGGTGACTGTGAGCATCCCAGGCTTAAGGAACAAGGGAAGGAGCAGTCACTAGAATGTAGAGAAAGCCATATGGAGAAGGCCGCCTGTACCAACCACTGCCTGTCATGGTGGAGTGCCCAGCCATGCGTTTGGCAAAGAAGGAAGTACGGGATTACTACACCACCTGACTCTTCCCATATTCCAATGCCCTGTTGGGGGCTCCCACTGGCTGAGTCCCACAGCAAGGGAGAAAGTAGCATTATTGAAAGCTCCCTGGGGACAAGAGTGAAGTGGAGGATGATGGGAAGTGGGCTTCAAGAAGTAAACGAGAGGGGTGTCAGGGTGGCTCAGTCTGTTAAGTGTTAAGACTCTTGACTTTGGCTCAAGCCATAATCTCACGGTTCATGAGATCGAGTCCTGCTTCAGGCTCTCTGCTGACAGCATGGAGCCTGCTTGGGACTCTCTCTCTCCCTCTCTCTCTGTCCCTCCTACATGTGCTCTCTCTCACAAAATAAATAAATAATCATAAAAAAGAAAAAAAAGAAAAGAAAAGAAGTAGTAAATGAGAAATAGCCAGCATGCTGCTGTGCGCCCTGTATCTAGCGGGAGCTCAGCAAATACTTGTCAAGGGATAAAACACAATGTGGTGTGTGGTTAGATTGTTAAACTATTATTAGCTTGAAATCTGGGAGGATTTATACCACAGAAATCAGCCAACGCCACAAATGATTGTTTTGTTTTGCTTTGCTTTTTTTCAGGGAGCCAGTTTACTAGCAAACCATTAGCTGAAACTATCAATCTCTTACAGAAGAAAAAATGCGCTTATCTCCTCTGAAAGAAAAAGCCTTATCATGTGCTTCCCAAACCAGATAAAGACATTATGTCAATATTAACTCACTATCCTGCCCCACCTCCCCAGCCACCACTTCTCTTTTGATATATGTGGTTTTCTTGGTGGTAATACCGCAGGCCCAAAAGCCTTTGCCTCACCTTCAATCTCACCAATTCATATGCAATTAATCACTATGTGCTGTTAATTCTCCTTCTTAAAATCCCCTAACATATGTTTGTTCTCTCCTCTTTTTTTTTTCTTTTTTTTTTTCTTTTTTTTTTTTAATGTTTTATTTATTTCTAGGAGAGAGAGAGAGAGACAGCATGAGCAGGGGAGGGTCAGAGAGAGAAGGAGTCACAGACTGAAACAGGCTCCAGGCTCTGAGCTGGCAGTCAGCACAGAGCCCGACGCGGGGCCCGAACCCACGAACCGCGAGATCATGACCTAAGCGAAAGTCGGACGCTCAACCGACTAAGCCACCCAGGCGCCCCTGTTCTCTCCTCTTTTTATATCTGAGCAAAATTAAACTAGTTGTAGTTCCCCTAATATGTGCTAGATCTACGCTGTTGCTCTACCTGAAACACCTTCTCTTTCTACTTGGTCCACGTGGTGAACTTCTACTTATCCTGCAAAACCAATTCAGCTGTTGCTTCCTCCCTGGGAGAAGCTTTCTCTAATAATGCAGTACAGAAAGGGGGCTCCCTCTGTCACTCTGTTGCCCCCACACTTTGTGAACCGATTACACTGCACAATCTGATTGTTTTCATGTCTGGCCCCCTATTACGCTGAGTTCCTTGAAGGCAGAACTGTATTTTATTCATCTCCACATGCCCAACATCAAACTATGCACCTGGCACATTGTAGGTGCCAATAAATGCTTGCTAAAGGCATAAATGAATTGGAAACACCAACAGATGCCCAGGTCTCACTCATCTCCTGGATTTTCATATCCTCACAGATCTCAGTGAAGTTCTCCTGACCAATACTCCGCTTAAAATTACCACTAATTTTAAATTTTAAAAACCTCCCATTCTCCCAAAGCTCTCCAATCCCTTGCTGGAATTGCACTTTTCACTATCTGATATACTAATATCAATTTATTTACTTATTTTAATTTTTTATTATCTATTTATTTGCTTATTGCTTATTTCCCTTCACTGTAATAAAAGTTCCATGAGATAAAGGATCTATTTTGTTTGTGGCTATACACCTAGTATGTACAGTCAGCAAATATTTGTTGAAAAAACAAATGAATCACATGCAGGGGATAATTCTGTGGCCTGCTTGGAATAAAGCTTTCAGTAGCAAAGTGGGGAGCAAACCATCACTACCTAACTTTCAACTATAGATTATGAAAGAGCTCACACTTGCCACACTCATATGATTTCCTACCCATTAGGTCACCAAATTTTACATGTGCTGTTCAATCCTGAAATAATTCTCATGTAAGAGGAAAATGCTCTTAAAATGTTAATAAAATTGCTAAGGATGAAAACTCTACAGATTAAGTGCCTTGTTTATATGCCAGTCGTAGGGGGTCGCCCTTAAGATAGAAGAACAAGGAAATACCAACAGATAAACACAGCTTGAATTAAGATGAGTATGAATAATGTAAAACCACATAACCACCCCTGAAAAGGAATATGAAATTCCACTCAACTTCTCACTGACATGATCCTGATTCTCATTAATACTTGGCATACTTACCAGGACCCATGGGACAGAGGATTAACAAATCACACAAAAACCTTGCAATTGTTAAGTTATTTTTGCAGGTGTTTTGATTTTCGCCCATCATGAAATGACGCCTTGCATATGGATCTTCAAATGAATTGAATCAAAAAGATGAAATCTAAATTCTAGTCACATCCACATAATACCAATGAATTACTGAGGAGAAAAGTAAGCAAGTGACCCCACTGGGCTTCATAAAATGTGTGTGCTTGAGACACCGCCAGTGATGTGACAGGGCACAGTCAGAAAGAGCCGAGATGTCGTGGCTGGATTCTCTAGCTTTATGTCTTTGTAAAATAAAAGTAATATGAGTTATTGGACTCTATCTTACCCACATTTGGTGCCATTTTGGCTCATATAATGGAACCTTACTTATCATTTCATCTTTGATGTATAATGCTGAAAAGCAGACAACATCAACCGTGTTGCCTTGGGTTGAAAAGGAAACACACCAACTGACCATCTCAATAGCCATGTAGACAACACTGGTCTGGCTAAAAGACTGCTGCTTCCAAGTTAGTTGGTACAATCAGGGAGGTAAGTGGCAAATGGCTTTCAGAATATTTTCTTGGTAATAGCAACAAAGTTTATCTTTACTTACTTGACTACTGACCTCTATAAATTTTTTAAATTATAATTATGAAAAAATGTTAATCTGTGATGTTTCCATTCATTCCCAAATGTGATACAATAGAGTTCTTGGGACATAGGTGAAATCTTGAATAAAATAAATTAGCAGTATGTAATTACATTCTATTTAGAAAAGATTAATAGAATAAGCTTATGTTGACTTTATATAATTTGTGAATACTTCAAAAATGTTGTTTATTTATTTATTTTGAGAGACAGAGAGAGTAGGGAAATGGTAGAGAGAGAGAATCAAAAGCAGGCTCTGCACTGTCAGAGCAGAGCCCAATGTGAGGCTCGATCCCACAACCCTAGGACTATAACCTGAGCCAAAACCAAGAGTCAGACACTCAATTTACTGAGTCACCCATTTGCTTCAAAAATGGTTTTAAAGCAAGTTATATTTTCCAGTTAGCTTTCAAAGTGATTACAGGGTTGCATTTTACATAGGAAATTGGCCCATGCTGTCTTATAAAATAATACATTTAAGAATATAGTAAGCTCTCCAAAATTACATTATAAGCAGACAAGTTTTAATTTCTTATTAAAAGATTGTCAATAAAACTTAACTCAGAAATGGTGTGTCAATATAATGATGTGCAATAGTAGGAATCGTGAGTATAAATTGGATGATGAGGGAGAGACTTTATAATTCTAGTATAGCAAATAGTTTTTTAATCATTCCTTCAGTCAACATACTTCAACATAATAAAGGCCATATATAAAAAAAACCCACAGCCAAAAACATATTCAATGATAAAAGAAAAACTGACAGTTTTCCTATAAGATCAGGAACAAGACAAAGATGTCCACTCTCACTATTTTTATTGAACATAATACTGGAAATTCTAGCCACAGTAATCAGAAAAGAAAAAGAAATAAGAGACATCCATATTGGTAAGGTAGAAGTTAAACTGTTGCTATTTGCAGATGACATGGTACCATATACAGAAAATCCTAAAGAATCCACCAAAAAACTATTAGAAGTAATAAGTCAAGGTAGAAAAGTTGCAGGATACAAAATTAGCCCCCAGAAATCAGAAGCATTGCTATATGTTAATAATAAAATAGCAGAAAGAGGAAACAAATCCATTTACAGTTGCACCAGAAATAATAAAATACCTAGGAATAATTTTAACCAAGGAGGTGAAAGACTTGTACTCTGAAAACTATAAAACATTGATGCAAGAAGTAAAGACAGTATCAGCAAATGAAACAATGTTCCATGCTCATAGATTGGAAGAATTATGAATTAATATCGTTCAAATATCCATACTACATAAAGCAATCTACAGATTCAATACAGTTTCTATCAGAATACCAAGACATTTTTCACAGAGTCAGAACAAATAATAGTAAATTTTACATGGACCCACAGAAGACCTCAAATAGCCAAAGCAATCTTGAGAAATCAGAACAAAACAGGAGGTATCACAATCCCAGACCTCATCATATACTACAAAGCTTCAGTCATCAAAACAGTAGGGTACCAGCACAAAAAATAGACACAGAGAGTCTAGAAATAAACCCACAGTTTTATGGTGAATTAACTTATGACATAGGAGGCAAGAATATATAAAGGGAAAAAAATCTCTTCAACAAATACTGTTGGGAATATAGGACAGCTACATGCAAAAGAATGAAACTGGACCACTTTCTTACACTATACACAAAAGTAAACTCAAAATGGATTAAAGACCTACATGTAAGACCTGAAACCATAAAATTCCTGGAAGAAAACATAGTAATTTCTCTGATATCAGCCATAGAAACATTTTCCTTGATATGTCTCCTGAGGCAAGGGAAATGAAATCAAAATTAAACTATTGGGATGACACCAAAATAAAAAGCTTTTGCACAGTGACAGAAACCATCAATAATACAAAAAGGAAACTTACTGAGTGGGAGAAGATATTTGCAAATGATACATCAGATAAGGGGTTAATATCCAAGATATATAAAGAACTTACACAACTCAACACGAAAAAAAAAATCCAAGTAAAAAATGGGCAGAGGACCCGAATGGATATTTTTCCAAAGAAGACATACAGAAATCCAACAGACACATGAAATAATGCTCAACGTCACTAATCAGGTTTAGAAAGTGAGAAGAATGATTTTTAAAAATGCAAATCTTGCATCTTTAAAGGAGGTGATGAAGTTTATACCCTTCCAGAAAATTGCATATCATCTTTGACTGCCATATCAATAAATAAGTTATTACTTATGGAGAAGTTACTGTGCACCCTATGGGGAAACCATGTATGGGCACTTTGCATAAGTCATTCTGTTTAATACACACAGACGCAGCCTATAAAGGAGCTATTAACACTCTCATCATAGAAATGAGTAAACCATGGGTTCGAAGGCTAACACATATGCCCAAGGCCTTTTAACTGGCAATTGGCAGAGCTATAGTTTGAGTCAAGTTTCATCTGCCCCCAAACGTTCAAGTGCATTCTCTGTAGTTACCAGATTAAATTTTCTAACTTCCAGTCACCATACTTATTTGGGAAAAAAGTGTAATAGTTCTTTTGAAGAGGATCATTCAAGGAAATTCATTTTATCCTTACCACAATCCTACAGGGACTGAGAACACTATAGAAAACTGTCCCGGAGCTCCTAGGTTTGAGATATAATCTTTGATCTCAAGTAACCCAGCTAGATAAAGAATGTTTTATTTCATTTCCACAGATATTAAGAATTTCTGCAAAGGGGGTGCCTGGGTGGCTTATTCGTCCAACTTTGGCCCAGGTTATGATCTCAGGTTTGAGCCCCACATCAGGCTCTGTACTTACAGCTGAGAGCCTGGAGCCTGCTTCAGATTCTGAGTCTCCCGTTCTCTCCACCCTTCCCCCACTCATGCTGTATCTCTGACTCTCTCTCAAAAATACATAAATATTAAAAAATTTTAAAAAAAAGGAATTTCTGCAAAGGACCTAATGCCAAATCAATACTCCAGAGGGGGAAAAGAATCAATAATAAGCATGTCAAGATTTTAATGTTAAGGACTCATTCCATGAGCACAGAGTTTCTCTACAAAGTATTAGAAGATGTGAGTGGGGTGACCGTCACCCCGCATCAATGGGTCTCCTGGGTGTCTTCTAGAAGCAAAGCTGGACCTTCCAAGGCAAACTGACCCCCGTTTAGCTTTGATATGTTATAGGCCTATTAATTAAACAAGGTTGGAATGAATGATAGTTATACATAGAAATTCTTGTGAATGCAATACTTGGTTTCTCTTCCAAAAGCCATCCAGGAATAACTGTTACTCTCCTGGCCCAGAAATAGTGAATTTCTCTCTAGCTACTTGCTGATATTTTTAGGCTAGTCTTTGTAACTCATATATTTTTATGACTACCCAAATAGCTTATCAGCTAAATCTCTATAGTTTGAGATATGTCACTGAATTCATAGAAACTATTCACCACTTCAATTAGCCTGTGTTAGAGTATATGATACACATATTTATTCATAGCAATCCTCGTCTGAATAGAAATTATTAAAGTTCACTGATATATATATGTAGTTAATGAGCATCTGAGGGGCAGGTTAAAAACTATACTATTTATACAGTCCACTAGATCTTTTATAAACTAAATTTTAAATATTACTAAATACCTATTTTGGCTATGGTAGAATATAAGCAATTCTCCATTATTTGAACAGTAAAAAAAGTTAGTATAATGGATGACCCAAATAGTGAAAAATAAGAAAAATGTTTGCGTTATTTTCTATAATACATTTTACCTTCATTAACTTATTTTGCTTATTAAAACTAGCTAACAGGTCTATGCACACACTAAATTACACTGGTCTGAAAATGTAATTATAAAATTAAATATAATAATAACTGTAATAATAAAAAATAGGATAAGTCCCCGAAGTATATCTGAAAAGTGACTATAAATTATTATCTGTTACAACAGAAAATGGAAAACACTTATATTAGAGCATTTCTCAGGATGAACCAGGTCAGAAGAAAAACAAGTTTTACCTAAAAGTGTCCTGAAGGCTATGAGTTGGCTTAACTAAAATTTTACAGTTGAGGGGCACCTGGGTGGCTTAGTCGGTTAAGCGTCTGACTTTGGCTCAGGTCATGATCTTGTGGTTTGTGGGTTCGAGCCCCACATCAGGCTCTGTGCTGACAGCTCAGAGCCTGGAGCCTGCTTCAGATTCTGTGTCTCCCTCTCACTCACGGTCTCTCTCTCTCTCTCTCTCTCTCCCCCAAAAATAAATAAACATTAAAAAAATTTCGGCTGATTTGACTGAGAGTGGAGGTTGAGTTACAGTAAGGATGAGTTACAAAAGGGAATTCAGAGTCTCCAGGAACCTGAATGCACTCTCTTTCATTGTTTTATCTATGCACAAGATGAGGCTAAGACATGAGACTCCATTCACTGCGTCCTCAGCAGCTGCAGTGTATTGAATGGACGGCCCCCAAATGATGTGTCCACTTCCTAACTTCTGGAACCTGTGAATGTGACCTTATATGGAAAAACAGTCTTTGTGGGTGTAATTAGAACCTTCAGATGATGAGATCATCTTGGGCTACCTAAACCAATGACAGGTATCCTCACAAGAGAAAAGACAGACACACAGAGAGAAGGCTATGTGAAGATGGAGGCAGAGAGTGGAGTGAGGTGGCCACAGGTCAAGGAAAGCCTGACATTTCCAGAAGCTGACAAAAGGAGAAAGTGTCCCCTCCACCCCTCCAGAACCTCCAGAGGGAACATGGTCATGTTGGATTTTAGATTTCTAGTTTCTAGAACTTGAGAGAATAATGTCTATTTAAGCCACTCTGCTTGTAATAATTCATTATGGCAGCTCTAGAAAACTAATACAACCATCACATTACAGTGCCACTGTTTTGCCCTTATCACCTTGAAAGCCTGCTGTGCGTCGGATTCTTTCTTGTGAAAATTTTCCTGAACTCAGTATCTGATCATAGCTCTTTACTTACTTCTATAATAACCTAGTGCTGTATTCTACCCAGATTTTATTCTGTGGCAATGCAGGCATTTTCCAGTCAAAACAATATATGTCTTTGTCCTGTTCTAAACACATTTCACACACTAATTAAATAGTACAGATAGGGGTGCCTGGGTGGCTCAGTTGTTTAAGCATCTGACTTTGGCTCAGGTCATGATCTTGCAGTCTGTGAGTTTGATCCCTGCATTGGGCTCTGTGCTGACAGCTCAGAGCTTGGAG
This sequence comes from Hyaena hyaena, assembly GCF_003009895.1. Classification (NCBI taxonomy): domain Eukaryota; kingdom Metazoa; phylum Chordata; class Mammalia; order Carnivora; family Hyaenidae; genus Hyaena; species Hyaena hyaena. The sequence goes on from NW_024080820.1 coordinate 544,011, forward strand.
CCTGCTTCGGATCCTATGTCTCCCCCACCTCTCAAAAATAAACAAACATTTAAAAAATACTACAAATAACATGAAATCTATTTACACTTAAAATGCATTGCATTCTAACATTACTATCCTAAAGCTAGCTTAACATTTTCATTCAGAAAATAACTGATGTTTTATGTGATTATGTATTTAACACATGCTTTGAAAAAAAATTTTAATGTATACTTAGTAAATTTAAAATATTCCATAACATACTTTTAATTGATTTACTCTTATTGAAAATTGTTATTTCTGTATAATAACGTAATATTGAAATTTATGCTATTTCAGTAAGGTGAAGGTGGTCAAATGTAGAAATTTCCAGTTATAAACTAAATAATTTATGGAGATGTAATATACAGTATAGTCACTATAGTTAATAATACTTTATTATAGGGGTGCCTGGGTGGCTCAGTCAGTTAAGCATCCGACTTCAGCTCAGGTCATGATCTCATAGTTCGTGAGTTTGAGCCCCGCGTCAGGCTCTGTGCTGACAGCTAGCTCAGAGCCTGGAGCCTGTTTCAGATTCTGTATCTCCCTCTCTCTCTCTGATCCTCCCCTGCTAATGCTGTCTCTCTCTCTCAGAAATAATTTTTTTTAAAAAAACATTAAAAAATAAAAATAAAAAATAATACTCTATTATACAGTTAAAATTTGCTAAGAGAGTTGGTTTTAAAACTCATTCTAGGGACACTTGGGTGGCTCAGTTGGTTAAGTGTCTGACTTCAGCTCAGGTCATGATCTTGTGGTCTGTGAGTTCGAGCCCTGCATCAGGCTCTGCTGACAACAGAGCCTGGAGCCTGCTTCAGATTCTATGTCTCCCCGTCTCTCTGCCCCTCCCCCATTCACACTTTGTCAGTCTGTCTCTAGTAAATGAATAAACCTTAAAAAAATAAAAAAGAAACTTCTCATTCTAAGAAAAAGAAAATTTACAACTGTGTGGTGATGAATGTCAACCAGATTCATTGAGGTGATCATCTGGCAATATATACAAATACTGAGCCATTAAGTGGTATGCTTGAAACCAACATAATGTTTATGTCAATTTTATATCTCAAACAAAAAAATGAAATGAGCTTACAAGACACATACACAAGCACACTCACTCACAAATGCTTCCGCACACCCAAAATAAGTAAATTCTTTCTAGTCTTATTTAATAGAATGTTAGACAGTCTCTGTTTGTCCTTCTGCATCTCCCTTTCACCCTCCTCACCCTGCTGTGGGTTCCAGTGTTGACCATAAGAACCACCCAGCATCTCACCTCTACCTGATTTAGATGATGAGATTTGGGACTTGGGATCAGATGATATGTAGGCGAGATTTGGGATCTCATCCATTGTGCTCACAACAATGACACACCCTTGCGTGTCTAGGGTCACGGCACTCGACTGGTTGGAAGACCTCTTACCTAAAGCTATAATTCTCGCCAGGTGGCTGTCTGCCCTTCTCCCCTTCCAAGTCTTGGGTGGTGGAACTGCATCCCCCTATCATGAGACACTGGTGCCCTTCATCATTTAGTTGTTCTCTTAACCTGTCCACACCTCCATAAATCCTCTCTTCAATAAACTCTTTCCAGTCACCCCTTTGAGTGTGTTGTCTTCTGCCAGCCCCTCACTGAAACAGCTACTCAGTATCCCAGCTGATTGCTTCAACCTCACATCCTGAATAATTTCTTCCCAGAAAAAAACTACTCTAGGTTTCCCCCCCCCCAAAAAAAAAAGTCTGGTTTAAAAGAATTGCAACGGGCTATGACTGGCATGAGATATTTCCTCCTTTAACAAAAATATATGGTGGTAGCTCAGGATGATCTCATTCCCTCTCAGATGCTTCTGGTACAACTGACTCTTATCACCGAATGGTTTTGGTTCCAAAATACCTGTCATCACCATCACCGACGCACTCAGGGAAGGCGAGGCTACAGCCAAAAAGCATGATATGTTGATAGCAACTCAGGCGATGGAGGTACATGAAGAACTTGAGGAACTTCTCCATTTCCATGTTTTTGACAAAGGAGAAGAGAGGTGTGAGCGTCATGTGGTAGGGCAGCATCTGACACTGGCTGTGGGTGATGTCCATACAGGCACCTGGGAAGTCAAGATAGTCCTTTTTAGGAGCAGACACTCATCTGATATCACAGACTGACATGCTCAAAAGATAAAATACATTCTGCAAGCAAGAACGAGTATAGAGATACAATCAGACATACATACAAATAAGTGTGTGCGCGCACACGTGCATGCATGCATATGATAATGAAATCGAGCCACTAATATTCACAAAGGGATAGCATCTGTGTCCTGGGAAAATGTGTAGAAAAATACACTTTCATACCTAGCTGATGGGCATATAAATTGGCAAACACTGTTTTGGACCAAAGCTAGGCCGGACAATATGTATCAAGAAAAAAAAGAGTTTTGGGGGACCTGGGTGGCTCAGTCAGTTAAGCGTCCGACTTCAGCTCAGGTCATGATCTCACAGTTGGTGGGTTCGAGCCCCGCATCGGGCTCTGTGCTGACAGCTAGCTCAGAGCCTGGAGCCTGTTTCGGATTCTGTATCTCCCCCTCTCTCTGATCCTCCCCTGCTCACGCTGTCCCTCTCTCTCTCTCTCTCTCTCTCTCTCAGAAATAAATAAAACATTTAAACAAAAAGAGTTTTAAATGCATATCTTTTGACACTGTAATATTTCTAAAACTTTTATTCTAAGGGAATAATCATGGTTGTGAACATGGATTTATCTACATGGATCTTCGCCTCTGCATAGTTTATAATTTTTATTTTTTTAAACATTTTTAAGTTTATTTATTTTGAGAGAGAGAGAGAACAAGAGGGATAGAGGCAGAGAGAGAGAGAGGAAAGTGAGGATCCCAAGCAGGCTCTGTGCTGTCAGCAAAGAGCTGGATGTGGGGCTCCAACCCACGAACCGCGAGATCTTGACCTGAGCCAAGGGCAGATGCTTAACTGACTGAGACACCCAGGCGCCCCCTATAAATTTTACAAGATATCAATCCCATCTAAACATTCGCCAGTGGGAATTGGTTTAAAATACTATGAAACAAACAACAGAATACTTACCTATATGAAAGATGCTTTAGAAGATTATCTAATCACATAAAATGGCGCTTATATTAAATAAAAATAGCAAGTTACAAAGCAATTTGTATACCATGATCTTGTTTTTAAAAATTCATGATTATACAAAGGTTTCCAATCCTGTCTGTGCTAACAGTTCAGGGTCAGCTCAGAGCCTCTGATTTCATTTTCTTCCATAATCGACTCTTCTCCCGAGCCCCACCATCTCCATAGCCTGACTCCTTCATTCCCTAAATTTGCATGGTTGGTGTCATATAAATAAAAGTATTAACATGAGTCCAGATGGCGGGATTTTAGGAGACTGTTCTATTTTGCTCCTTGAATTATGGTATTCTCTTATTGGTTTATACAAAAATTGATTATTTTTAATTTAAGAAGGGTTAATTAAAATTCTGTTTATTATTTAAGCAAGCTATTATTTAAACCCACAGTCTTCAGGTTTGGGAAACACGATGGAAGTATTAATTCTAATTATGTTGAGGGGGGATAAAGGCAAGAAGGGAAAGGAGCTCGAGAAGAAAGGAAACATCTTTTCTGATAACTATATAATTTCCAGTCAAAGGAATAAAGGGGAAAACCTCTCCAAACCTAAGGCCGATTTCATTTTAATAAAAATAATGTTAAAAGATAAGGCTGCATCTCTGACAAAATGGCTGAACCAATGCTTTGATCTGTAATACAGAATAAATGCAACCTACTACAGAAGGGTCCCAGACCTTCCTCTTTCTGCTTCCTTCTTCACAGAGGTCGCCTCAGACTTCACTTCTTATCATCTCACTGCCTTTCCTAGTTTCCTAAGTACACTTCCTAATGTCACGTCTCTTTCAAATCTCTCTGAAAACTGCCCAAACCATGAAAGAAGTCTTTCCCCCAAATGACCAGATTGTAGCCATTAGCTCAAGAGTCTCATTCTTCATGAAAAGACACATTTCACCATTGTTTTTATTATCTAACCCAAATGTGCCAAGCTCAGTGGGGCAGGATCAAAACATGATTTCCCTTTTCAAAGCCAATCAATGACATGTGGAACTTCTCTGTGTGCTAGAACCTAAGATAGACGCGGCCAAAAATTTAAGGGCACAACGCTTTTTTGGACCTCCTCAAACTCAAAATACAAAATGGCCAAGAAAGGAGCTAGAGAAGAAGAGAGTCCAAGTTAAAATATTCAGACAGAACACAATTTTTTAAAATGTTTTATTTATTTTTGAGACAGAGAGAGACAGAGCATGAGCAGGGGAGGGGCAGAGAGAGAGGGAGACCAGAATCCGAAGCTGGCTCCAGGCTCTGAGCTGTCAGCACAGAGCCTGATGCAGGGCTTGGATTCACGAACAGTGAGATCATGACCTGAGCCAAAGTTGGACACTTAACCAACTGAGCCACCCAGGCGCCCCCAGGCAGAACACAAAGAGACATATAAACACACGAATTCAACCTCACGTGAGTGCTAAGGTCGGGGTTCTGGGCACGTTGCATGATTATGACAGTCACGTCATTTGGTGAGGGAGGTTAAAATACACTTCCGTGTGGGAGATTAGCACAGGCAGTGTGATCATACAGATAATAAGCTTCAAAATGACACACTGTATACATTGTGCTACAGGCAGAAATGCTTACTTAAAAGAGCTGACAGTAAGAGTTTTTACTCCATCAAAAATATGAAATAATCTGTGGAAAATTCAGTCTCAGGAAGACATTTATTGAAAACCAGCCAGTGCCAAACACCAGACCGGGTACTCAGAGGCTCTCATTCACAATTATCTCATTTTCACAACCTGGTAAAGTGGCATCACGTCTATATTATACATGAAGAAACTCAATTTCAGAAAGCCTGAGACCTCTGCCCAGCTATGCAGAGACATTCTGTGGAAGTTCCAGATCTTAAACTTATGTCTTCTGAAAAAGTTCCATTTGGAACCACCCTAGGCTAACACAAAAGGGGTTATTATGTTAAAAACACATCTTAAAGAATTCAATCCCTAATGGTCCATGAAAGGAAAAGACTAAAAAGCATGTAATGGCATGTCATAGTTCTGAATTTATATTCATAAGTAATACACTCATGTATACTGACCATGTTATCATTCGTTTTATATTACATTATTTTCTGTAGGGCTCACAGCTTTGGGGTTTATACACCTGATGATAAACTATATTTGAGGTGAAGAGATGATCAAAAGGCTAATTCATCTCCAGCTAGCCAAAGAATATTGAGAGTCAATATTGAGAATATTGAGAAATGAATTTTAAGAAATCACTTGAAAAGTAGAAAACAGTAAGGTAACTCATATTTGGTGTGTTATCTTGTGTTACTGGCAATGTGAGCTGCACACACGCACACACACACACACACACATAACATACACACACACACACACTCACTCACAGATGTTTCCTTCTCAGAGGACAGCAAAGTTCCCATAAGCATACCATCCAAAGTGCTCCTACATCCCTCAATAACATCATCCTGTTTTATTTTCATTATAGTATTAGGACTACTTCATACAATCTTGTCTGTCTATCTATCTATCTATTTACTCCCAGCCTTCTCAATGACAGAAACCACTGGGATACCAAATAGTAGACAATAGCTATTCACTGCATGAATGAAGAGATTAAATGGAACAAATTGTTCCCTTTAAAAGATTAACTACAAAAAGTAGATGTGAACAAGGCAGTATATCTGAGACCCAAAGGCACCAATGTTGATGGCTAATACTGCAACTATTGTTTTTATCTGTTCCCTAGAACTCACCATGGCCTAGGGAGTCATCCCATCCTGTTTCTTTCACTAGATTAATTCTTATCTTGAACTCTCCTCTGGATTCTAGTGCAGCAGTTGAACGGAAGGGCTGCCCTCCATTTCGTTACCCTTAAGCATGCTCAATTCCTTGTAGCATGAGACCTCACCATAGCAGAGAAAACATAGCCGAACTCATCATGATGCTCAACTATCATTTCAACAGCATCGGTACCTTCAGCAAGAAAAATATACAATTCAGGGAGGATAGGGTGAGATAAGTTTACAGTAAAAGGGTTAATATATTATTAGTATCTATTCAAGTTTCTAATATAAAATATACTGAAAATTTCCTTTCCACTTATTGTTTTATATCAAATAAAACAATTTAAAGATAAGAACATAGATAAAAGATCCTTGAGTAACTTCTAGGCTGGATATATGATGCCAGATACATTATATACAGAACTTTATTTAACCTTCTTACAATCCTATGATAAAGCTTTTTTATGCTTATTTTATAGATGATGAGCTAGATTCAGTGGGGGTAAGAAAGTATTCGAAAGTACACAGATGTTAACTTGTAGAACTGAAACCAGGTTTTTCTGATCCCATAACCTATTTTTTTCCTCCATACTATTCTGCCAAAGATACGATTCCATTTTAAACATGGTAAATTTACTTCATTCATCGAAGAATATTTTTATGAATCTCCTTGTATTTAGCAATAGAGCTGCTTCTCTAATTTTGGCAAAAATTAAAACTTTCTCAAAGGAAACAGTGAATCTGCTATTAAAAATAGTTACTGAGAGTCCATTTGGATTTGGGAACACTTAGCATCTATTCCTGGCTGTATCACAAAGTCGACTACAGGTCAGGACTACATCAGCAGAATAGAATAATGAAGGCCATTCTTTATTCTAGATAACTTATGAAGAAAGTTACATCTTGTCAGAATAATTTCTGGCACAAACCAATCTGAAAGGACTTCGTGTACTTAGGAAGATCCGTAAATGGGCTACAGTAAGATAAGAAGGAACAGAGAGTTGAGGACAGGTCCTCTCTGTGAATATCTTGGCCTCTTAACTAACTCTGTAAACATCTTTGAATCCAAATATGGTAACTATTTTATTTCTCATAAGAGAAAATCAATGAGACAAAGTAAAACAGATGAGTCAATAGTGGCATTTGTAAAAAGTCTTCACAGACATAGTCAAGGGCATAGGTAACTCAATGTCTTATCAATTTATGCACATGCAAAAAATGTAAGTGCCTGGTTAGTACAACACTGTATAAATTATCAGAGTTCAGTAAAAGCTAGTGACTCTTGCCAGGAGAAGCATGAGGGAGGGGATTTAACATTTTCTATATAATTATATGTATTCCAGACTTAACATTTTTTTAATACAATTTCAAGTCTCTTGGTAAAGTCTTTGCCAAGATTTAAGCTTTCATATTCCATATATACCTGTAACTAGGTCATTCTCTCTTATCATTCATACATGTATATTCATACTACATGATTCTATGATGTTTGAATGGTAGCTGAAGGCCACACAACCTCTTATCATTCATTCATCCAACAAATATCTCCTGCGGCGACACTCTACCACAGTCAGGTGTCAGTATTTTATTATAAATTAATTATTCAGATCCCACAGAACGAAGTAAGATGTAACATTTCAGCTGTCACATCTTCATCTGTCAGTCATAATCAAGTTTTAAGGAACTACATCTTGTCCCATATAATTTTCTATCCTAGAATTACGAATGGTTGGATAATAATAATAATAATTTTTATATACTTTCAAGTTGGTAAAACAACTTTCCCTTACATAGCATGATGGTTTCATGGTCAGATTCAAATCCTGCTTTTATTATTCTGTATTTATGTGGCTTTTCACAAGTTACTGAACTTTTCTTTTTTTTTTTTTTAAATTTCTCTATGTTTTATTTATTTCTAGGAGAGAGAGAGAGACAGCGTGAGCAGGGGAGGGTCAGAGAGAGAGGGAGTCACAGACTGAAACAGGCTCCAGGCTCCGAGCTGGCAGCCAGCACAGAGAACTTTTCTGTGTGTGTTTCTCCATCTCCAGATTACTGTATTTGGGTTATTATAAGGATTAAATGATGCGTACATAATGCCTGTCATTAGCACATATGATAAGCCATAAAACTTTTTACTATTATGATTAACTCATTTGTGACTTACAAAAACTCTGTAGACCAGAAAGGAGAAACAGTTGTGTCCATGGTGTATAGGTAGAAAAAATGAGCCTGAAACATTAAGCTTTCATCTGCTGTTTTCTTCTAAATTCTATTATTATATTCCATTATACATATAATCAAAATTCAAAGTTTCATTAATTAGTTTGCTTTCTTGCAAAAGAAACCAATGTTGGGTGTTACATTTAAATAAACATTAGTTATTCATTGAGAAAATATGTATGAAGTCTCTATTAAATATAGACATTAGTTTTGGTGCTAAATTTTAAAATAAGAATTTGAAATTAGACCACATTTTATTTATTTAGCCAAAATGTGCTGTAACACAAATGAAAATTACTTGGTTTTTAATGCCACTAATGGCAAAAATAAGTTCTATAATGATGAGAGTATAAAAAACTACTTAGTGACCCCTCATGTTCATTGAGGGTAAGGTTTATTGGAAAACCAGTGCCTCACTTGAGGTTAGTTTTAAACTTCACTGTTCACAAAGGCCATGAGATCTCAGCAGACTTTCCAACATGTGTAGCTTTATCGGGAATCCCATTTCACAGTCAACATTGAAATATTGGAAGCATAAATGAGAGGGCAGATCTGCATACCAAGGTCTGCACTATACCAGCTAAGTACTGTGGTTCTTAATGTATTCAGATAACCATCTCTCACTCAGAATTCTCTAACTTTAAAATCAGTAACAAGTCAGTCTCAAGCTGAGCTGATATTTACCTTTTTACACTCTGAATTTTCAAAGGGAGATTTTACAGAGAATAAAATTATAAATGGAGTAAGATGGTAAAGAGAACCTCAAAAGGGAATATTTAAAATTTTAGTTTTGGGGATGCATGTGATATACTCATTCTTTTTAACAAATATACCTTTTATCTTATTATAAAAGCAACGTAAGATGAGAAAGTAAAAGTAAAGTATAAGCAACCATTGAACAACAAGGAGGAGGAGTAGTTCTTGTTGGTTGTATCCTCAGTATCAACTCCCTCATCTCTAATTGGAATCATAGCCATGAACTTTGGGAGGTCTCTCCCTATCCCTGGCTCCAGGCAGGGGTCCTGACTGCCCAGTGACAGTTAGCTCATGACATTGCTTGGCACTGTCCTTAATTCAAGGGCACAGAAGAGACTGAAGTTGGTCCAATCACAGTACAACCCAGGAACAGAATGGTCTACCTAATAATTTAGGACACCCAGGGTAAATTGCAAACATAGGGCCCCTTGTTCCAAAATTATTTTATATTATTTACATTATATTATTTATAATATTTATTTATGTTATCATTAATAATTTCAACAAAGTGACAGCAGAGCATTAAACAATGGGTGGAGCCTTGTGCTCAGAGCTCTGTGCAGTCATACAGGTCAGCATGCTTATGGAGCCAGCCAATGATGAGAAAAGGAGTCCTCCCTCCAGAAACATCTATAACTCTCCACACAGGGATATATGAGCAGCAGTCCCAGGATTTCTCTATGACATCGGGTAAGAACTAAAGGTGATCAGTTTAAGAGTTGTAGGGGCCTCCAATTTAGTCAGAGGACTTCTATCTTTTTCTAAGATTTTAAGGTGTCAGAGGCAGAGATATCAAACACACAGCATCTCTGGCTTTGTCTACCCATTAAAACATTGCATAAAAGTAGCGTCTCTTCTTGGGAAACTGGATGTATGTGCAGAGTACATTTCAACTCCAGCTTGAGAGAGTCACACATGTTTCCAGGAAGGCTGCCTACACTGGACTGGTGAGGAGCCCGTGCCCTGCCATTGTTAAGTGGCCACTTTTCTCTCACATCTAGCCAGGAGAGAAAACATAGTCTAATTCTGGTGTTCCAATGTTCCAAACCTCGTGCTGAAATATTTGCAGTTTATACCTGCTTCTATATTATAATGCACATAGTAAAGCCCACCCATCATGAGTCAGTCATTTTGAGTTCTTGATTCACAGGGAATTTCTCAAGAAAATATTAATGGCTATACTGTGTACCATATCTCTACGATGGATATATTAGATGAATTTGGCCAAACTGTAACTGAAGACATTTGTAGAACATTAAGAAAAGTGTTTCTTCTTTATCAAGAAGATATTAGCAGGAAATGGGGGAGTATTTTTCTCCTACTTGTTACCAACAAAAGTAGATAATGTCAATTCACTTGTCAGATGACAGAAAACAGGACTCTGCAAAACATGGCCTTGGAAAAAAATGTAAATTCTTGAAAATTCTCTCCTCTCTGCCTTTTCATGTTAGGATGGAGATGGAAAAAGTGGAGTAAAGGGCTCTGGGTTAATAAAACAAACAAAAAACAACAACAACAACAACAACAAAAAAAGAAGCACAGGAAGCTTAAACATGTACATGAATGAATGAAGTTGAAATAGCAAGAAGCGCAGTCAAAATTAGTGAGACTGGCCCAGATTCGAGTGGGCAAATATAATGCAAACATAAAGAGGTAGAGATCTGAATGGTGCAGTGGAAGCCATGGAATACCCATCACAAAAACTCCAAGGGGAAATGTCAATGCAATTTTGTTCCTGTGTAGGGACACTGTAATTTTTCTTATAATTGAAAAATGTCAGAATCTGAGTTTTAATAGCGATGAATTAAGTATTTAGTATTAGGTTTAACATATTGCTGTATAAAACCTTTGCTTTCTGTAGGTAATTTCTTAAAATTATGAAACTATGAAATACTATAAGTGTCTTCATTAAAAACTAGTTAATGTCAAAATTCCTCTGTGTAATTACAGAAGTAAGTTTAAACTCTACTACAAAGGGCACTAGGAAAAAATGCTTTAAGAAAATCCTGACAGGGGTGCCTGGGTGGCTCAGTCGGTTAAGCTTCCGACTTGGGCTAGGTCATGATCTCGCGGTTCGCCAGTTCGAGCCCCACATGGGGCCTCTGTGCTGACAGCTGGCTCAGAGCCTGGAGCCTGTTTCGGATTCTGTGTCTCCCTCTCTCTCTGACCCTCCCCTGCTCACGCTGTCTCTCTCTCTATCTCAGAAATAAATTTTAAAACTTAAAAAAAAAAAAAGAACTCAAGACAAATCTGAGAAAATACATCAGAATTTAGCACAAAGATTAATAGATGATGGATAAGACTGTCCAATCTAAGTGTAATTAGAGTTCCAAAAAGATAGAATAGAAACATCAGGAGGGAGGTTATATTCATAGCATGAATAGCTGAGAACTCTCCCAAACTGAAGAAATCTGAATGCTCAAATTCAAGAAGTGCATCATCTAGACAAGATATACATATAAAAAAAAGAAATCCAGGGACCCCTGGGTGGCTCAGTTGATTGACTGTCCAACTCTATTTCAGCTCAGGTCATGATCCCAGGGTCATTGGATCAAGTCCTGCATTGGGCTCCGTGCTCATGTAGAATCTCCTTAAGATTCCCACCCCCCTCTCTATCTATCAATCTCTCCCTCTGCCCCTCTCCCCTGCTCGAACTCTCTCTCCCTAAGACAGATAGATAGGTAGATGATAGATAGATAGATAGATAGATAGATAGATAGATAGATAGATGATAGATAGCTGATAGATAGATAGATACCCAATCTATATTCATTGTAATAAAACCAGTGTATTTAAAAAATTTTAAGCATCCAAAGACAAAATTCCAGTTACCTATAAGGAAACAATATTTAAATTGGCACTAAAGTTTCTGATAGCATTGAAGAATCCAGATAAATGTGAAATAAAATTCTTAAATTGATGAGAGGGAAAAAATTGCTAATCTAACTAAACAATCATGCCATTTTCAGAGGGAAATAAAGACATTTTAAGGTAAACCAAAACTGAAATAGTTTCCACTGGGCAAACTTCCAAGGAGTATTTTCAATTAAGCAAAGAATTTAATGCAGAAGGAAGAAGCAGGATGCAAGAAGCAATGGTGATTATTAAATTATGTATACTTGAAATCTTCATCATATTGAAAAGGAGTGCAAGAGCCTTCTTTGGTTAACGGCTTCTTTAAATTGCCTAAAAATTTGGAAGATTGAGTAGCACTGACTACGGTACTTATTTATTACTATAAAAATCAGAAACTTGGGGCTTATTGCTTTGCTTGCTCAAACACACTTAGAAAAATAAGAGTATCCTCCATATTTTGAAATTTGAAAAAAAAATTCAAACTCTGTACCTTGGATGCAGAAAGGAAATTTATTAATTTGACATTATTTTGCTGGTCTTTTTAATATATTGCCTATTATTTAACATAATATGAATATACATAACATTACAATGAGTCACAATGCTCTGTATATATGCAAAGTATATTATTTAGCCTGCTTATTCACTCACTAACACATCTTAAACATTTCCACATTTCAGTATGTATTCTTCCACAACATTGTTCTTAATGGTTGTACATTTATTCATACAATGAATCAAAAGGAAGAGATGGGGAAAAAGGACAGAAGACTGATTAAAAACTCATAAAAAATATAACCCAAAAATAAACAAACAAACAAAACCTAAAATCTTTATAAATGCTATATATGATGCGAAAACACTAAGAGTGAAAACAACAGCTCAAATAATCCAATAAAAAATAGAAGACATGAACAGACATTTCTCCCCCAACCCCAAAAAGACATACAAATGACTGACATATACATGAAAAGGTGCTCATCACCACTTACTATCAGGGAAATGTTAATCAAAACTACAATGAAATATCACCTCACACCTGCAGAATGGCTAAAATCAACAACACAAGAAACAACGGGTGTTGGTGAGGATGTGGAGAAAAAGGAACCCTTGTGCACTGTTGTTGGGAAAACAAACTGGCGCAGCCACTGTGGAAAACAGTATGGAGTGCCTCAAAAAGTTAAAAATAGAACTACCCTATGACCCAGCAATAACGCTACTGGGTATTTGCCCAAAGAATACAAAAACACTATTCAAAAGCATACATACACCCTTACGTTTATATAGCAGCATTATTTATAGTAGCTAAGATATGGAACTAGCCCAAGTGTCCCTCAACTGATGAATGGATAAAGAAGATGGGATACACACACACACACACACACACACACACACACACACACACTCAAATATTATTCATCCATAAAAAAGAATGAAATCTTGCCATTTGCAAGGACATGGATGGAGCTACAGAGTATAAGGCTCACCAAAAGAAGTCAGTGAGAGAAAGACAAATACCATATGATTTCCCTTATATATGGAATTTAAGAAATAAAACAAATGAACAAAGGGAAAAAAGAGAGATAGAGAAACCAAAAAAAAAAGACTCTTAATTATAAGAATAAATTTATGATTACCAGAGGGGTGTGCTGGGTCAATTAGGTGATTGGGATTAAGGATGGAACTTGCCGTGATGAACACAGAGTGATGTATGGAATTATTGCATTACTATATTGTATGTTGGAAACTAATACAACACTATATGTAAACTAATGGGAATTAAAATAAACACTTAAAAATTCATACATACATACATACATACCAACATACATATATATATATACATACAGACCTACATACATAAAATATATGTTTGCCAAAAAAAATACAGCTCAAAGACAAAAGAGAAAATTGTAATAAAAGAAAATTAAGAAAATTGAGACTATCACACTAAAAATAGTAATTTAACACTAAAAATGTTTACAAATAATAAATCAAAATTGAAGAGTCTTAAGGTAATCACTATAAGCACATTTAAGAAGATGCACATATAAAGAAGATAGCAAGTCAACAAAAAATGTCCTTCTGAATCTAAGAACCCAGAAGTGGCAGAGAAAAGTCCGGAAAATGTTATGAAGAAAAATCTTTCTAGGGTGCCTGGATGGCTCAGTCATTTAAGCATCTGACTTCGGCTCAGTTCATGATCTCGCAGTTCCTGAGGGCAGGCCCTGCATCCGGCTCTGTGCTGACAGCTCAGAGCCTGGAGCCTGCTTTGGATTCTGTCTCCTTCTCTCTGCCCTTCCCCATCTTGTGCTCATGTTTCTTTCAAAAATAAACATTTAAAAAAATTTTTAAAAAAGAAAACTTTTCCTGAAATGAAGGAATAAATTAGTTTGCATATGAGAAAAGCAACCATATTTCATTATGACATCAGAATGCTGGACATCAAGATATAAACTGTTTAAGTTAATAAACTTAATAGAAGAATTCTTCAATAACTTTGTCAGGAACTAAGCACCAAATGTGTTCATTGTCCTGAGCTGTCACTTCTTTCAAACTTTACGTTAAACAGAGACAACTATTATGTAGTTTTTTTTTTTTAATGTTTTATTTATTTCTGAGAGAGAGACAGCGTGAGCAAGGGAGAGTCAGAGAGAGAGGGAGATACAGAATCCGAAACAGGCTCCAGGCTCTGAGCTGGCAGTCAGCACAGAGCCCGACGAGGGGCTCGAACCCACTAACCTCAATGAGGTCATGACCTGAGCCAAAGTCGGACGCATAACCGACTGAGCCACCCAGGCGCCCCAACTATTAGGTAGTTTTAAAGAAGGAAAAGATACGTGTTTCACTGGTATTTTCAATTCAAAATTAGGATTACAGGTTTTTACTTATTTTTGTACCTGTACCTCTTTTCTCTGATGTTGAAAATGTTGGTTCCTGAGAACATGAATATAAATACTTACTTGCTTTCTCCTGTAATGTGCAAATCATGATTTCAAAATAACAACCCCAATATAACAATAAGACTGCCCAATGGAAACTTGAAATGGACTGAAGATTTAAATATAACACCTAAAACCATAAAATTCTTAAAAGAAAACAGGAGGAGGGGGGAGCTTCCTGACATTGATCTTGGCATGATTTTTTTGATAAGATACCAAAAGTACAGAAAACAAAAGCTAAGTAAATAAGTGGAACTACATCAAACTAAAAAACACCTAAAAACGCAATTTGTGAAATGGAAAAGCATTTGTAAATCATTAAGTGGTTAACATTCAAAATATATAAGGAACTCACACAACTTGGCAGCAAAAAAACCAAATAATCTTAATTTTAAAATAGGCAAAGGACCCAAATAGATAATTTCCACAAAAAAATAAGACATACAAACTGCCAACAAATATATGAAAAGATGCTCAACATCTCTAATTGTCAAGAAACGCAAATCAAAACCACAATGAAATATCACTTCACACCTGTTAGGATAGCTATTATCGAAAAGACAAGAGATAACGAGTGTTGATGATGATGTAGAGAAAGGAGAACCCTTGAACAGTGTTGATGGGAATGTAATTGGTGCAACCACTATGAAAAACAGTGTGGAGATTCCACAAAACAAATAAATAAATAAAAATAGAACCACCATGTGACCCAGAAATTCCACTTCTGGGAAAGCACAATTTCTTTTTTTATCTGAATAAAAAAAATGAAAACACCAATTCACTGCGGCATGACTTATAATAGCCAAGACATGTAACAACATAAATGCCCACTGATGGATGAATGGATACAGAAAATGTAATGGAATATTATTTGGTCATAAAAAGATATCCTGTCAATTGCAACAACATGGATAAACCCAGAGAAAGACAAATACTGTATGGTATCATTTATACATGGAATCTTAAGAAAAAAAAAAAAAAGGACTTCTCTGAAACAGAAAATAAACTAGTGATTGCTAGGGGCTGAGAAGAAATACAGATGTAGGTCAAAGGGTACAAATTTTCAGTTACAGTATGAATAAGTTCTGAGGATTTAATGTACAACAAGGTGACTATAGTTAATGATACTATAAGATAGACTTGAAATTTGCTGAGAGTAGATGTGTTCTCAGCAGACGTGCGTGTGTGCACACACACAGACAAACACAAAGTTAACTACATGAAGTGATGGATGTGTTAATTAGTTTGATCTTGGCAACCATGTCAAAATGTATATGTATATCAAATCATCACATTTTACACTTAAAATATAGGCAATGATACTGGTCAATTTTCCTCAATAACATAGGGAGGAAAACAATACTACTTGTTGAAGTTTAAACTTTGCAATTCTTTAGGTGTTTAGGGTACATCTACTAGGGATGAACAATCAAAAATATTCTAAGTTCAGTGAAGATAATTCATTTATTTTAGACGGTCAAGTCACCATATGAATGGTACATATGAATGTATCTTATTTGCATCTCTGTCACCTTCTTCCTGTCTCTCTTCACCAATAAGAAACATTTTTATTAGTTTCTAGTGGATCCTACCTGTTTGTTTTTTAACATAAATAAATAACTTCCCCTTTCTATTTATCACACAAAAGGTGACATTTTATACATTGTTTTGCACCTTGATTATTGATTCATTATTTAGTCTAGATCTCATTTTATATATATATATATACATAAATTTTATATGTAAAATTTTATATATAAATTATATACATATATGTTTACATATAAGTTACATATAAGTGTGTAACAATCTACCTCATTATCTTCCCAGATGTATCTTACACTATTACTTGGCTAAACCATATTTTTTTTAACAGTACCCTCCTAATGGACATTTAGAGTATATTGATTCTTTCGTAACTGCAAATACTGTCAAAGCATCCAGGTTTTTGAGAGATATTCTTTACTGGATTAAAGAAATTTTCTTTCCTTTTTTGTGTCAAATTTTAACAAATGCTTTTGCTTCAGCAATTGAGATGATCAATAAAACTACAGTATTCATTAAATGAGGAGACATAAGAATACAGTGTCTAATATTAAGCCATCCTTGCATTTCCACAATAAAGCCTATTTTGTTGAGATGCAATATATTTTTAGGTGTTAATAGAGTTGGTTGCTGATATTTTATTAATAGTTTTGCATTTTATAGGTGAGATTTGTATTAGTCTACCAAGGCTGCCATAACAGAATACCATAGACTGGGTGGCTTAAAGAACAGGAATTTATTTTCTCACAAGTCTGGAGCTGGAAGTCTAAGATCAAGGTGACAGCAAAGCTCTCCCCTTGGGTTACAGAGGACGTCTTCTGGCTGTGTGCTCACATAACCTCTTTTTTGTGCAAGTTTCCCCCTGTCTCTTCTTACAAGGGCACTTAATCCCATCACGATGGTCCCACCTGATGACCTGCTCCAGTCCTAATTACCTCCCGAAGTCCTCATCTCCAAATGCCATCATCTTAGGTGTCAGAGCTTCAACATATGAATTTTAGAGGGATACAAACATTCTGTCCATAACACTCCACCCTTGCCCCCCAAAATCCATGTCCTTCTTAATGCAAAATATATGGCAACCCTCTCATATTATTAATTTTAAACTTTTCTGTTGACTTTAAAGGATACATAATATGGTAAAATACTGTGGCTTAATAGCCATCGAGTTAATATAAATCAGTTTCTTAATGTATATCCATTGTCCAGTACACATTTCTAAACATACCACCAAAGCAGAAACAAACTCTCCAAGATGACTACTTAATAAACAATGAAATTTTGGAAAGAAATTTCAAGGAGGGAATTGTATAATTCTAGACCTCCCACTTCCTGAGGTGATCAAATTCTCAGTACTATGTATAAAAGCAACGTTGGCCTTCCCATAAAATTGAAAACTACAGGCTTTGTTCAATTTATCTAAGATAATTATATTACAAATAAGTCTTTAAATGTAATAATGGAACAGTATAATCTCGTGAAAAATGAAAATTCCAGGTCAAACCTTTAAACTAAAATTTACTTTTATAATTATAAATAAAACTTTATTGAGGTGCCTGTGTGGCTCAGTCAGTTAAGCGTCCAACTTCAACTTGGGTCATGATCTTGTGGTTCACGAGCTCGAGCCCCATGTCAGGCTCTGTGCTGAAGGCTGGGAGCCTGGAGCTGCTTTGAATTCTATATCTCTCTCTCTCTACCCCTCCCCTACTCATACTCTGTCTCTCTCTCTCAAAAATAAATTTAAAAAATATTTTTAAATAAATAAATAAAAGTTTATTGTTTGGAAAAATGTTGTATTTATTACACATAAAAATGGTATGAATTAGAAATCTCTTTTAAAGAAATAAAAAGAATTGAAATAGACCATGTTTTTCTCTGTCGTTGAACGTCTCTTACAGAATTTCTCAGGTTGAAAATATGTTCATGTATTGATGCAGTTACTAGACAGTGGCTACAACTTGGAGACAGGACTTGTATTTGACCCACCCGTATAGTCTGCACAGCCAAACCACAGTTCAAACACCACAATTATTGGGTAATTAGTAGGTCAATGATGCAGAGGAACGAAATATAAGCCTAAAATATGTTAACAATAAAAACCAAGGAGTGCTTTGTATCAAATGTAAATTGCTGCAAAGCTTTTGGCTTACCAAACTCATTACCATATTCATTTCAACTATAAGTACGTGAAAAGGCATATTCTCCAAAGGCAAAAGTAACAGCAAACAGATTCCCTCTGATGGTTTTTTTGCTTTCAACACGGAATTGTACAAAGACCAAAAACCCAAGACAGTCAGCAAATTGAATGATTCAGGCAAAAGAATATACACAATGCCAATTTTCTTTCAGAACCAGAGAGTAGAGTAACTTACAGGGTTTTTTTTTAAAGTTTTATCTGGTTGAAAATTTGGTTTTTAAAAGATCATTTTTAACCTTAAATATATATATCGGGGCTGTGATTGCAATGCACTATCACTTTGCTATTTTTTTTCTTTATAAAGATCAAGGATATAGGGCTGTTCTTTCTGAAGAGGGAACTGATAATAAATCTGGAGAGGAAAATTTTGACCCACAGGCCTTTGACACGACCATTTAACTCCGACTCTTGCTTGCTTTAGTAATGTGTTACAGGCACGTCCTTCTGGGGGAACACGTCACCTGTGGAATGTTGCAGGATTCATTTTGGAAAGAAGGTTGGGACATCTTACCCACAGATCTTTGACAAGGGAAGATGGGGACTGTAGTCAAAGGAGGGTGAACCAGTCACCAATCCATTACCCCTTTCAAAAGCCTACGTCCGCAAATGATTCCATTTGCTCTCTCTGCGAGAGACCCTAATACCTCCCAGTCATCTAAAGATGAAATGAGGAGGGGCGCCTGGGTGGCTTAGTCGGTTAAGCGTCCGACTTTCGCTTGGGTCATGATCTCGCGGTTCGTGGGTTCGAGCCCCGCGTCGGGCTCTGTGCTGACTGCCAGCTCAGAGCCTGGAGCCTGTTTCAGTCTGTGACTCCCTCTCTCTCTGACCCTCCCCTGTTCACGCTGTCTCTCTCTCTCTCTCCTAGAAATAAATAAAACATAAAAAAAAAAAAAAGATGAAATGAGGAGAAAAGAAAGAAGAGTGGGGAGAAAAAAAGGGAGTCCAGTGGTACATTTAAATGTCCTTTCTCTCTCTCCCAAGAAGTGTGCAGTTCTTTGCTAGAACGCTACCATGCTAACTGGAAGAGCACGCAGCAATTATTTAAATATTTCACTGGCTCTTGCTAAGATGTTGATGCTAGCCAGAAGCCCATGTCTGAATCTCATAACTATTTTTTAAGCCTGAAGAAAAGATTACTATACAGCAGAGGGCGACCAACTGGACTTGAACCCAGGGGGTTAGCAGAGCGCATAAGCGATGGTGTCTAAGGTCATGACTACGGCAAATTTTGTAGTAGCAAACTCCTAATGAAGCAGCTTAAACAGGCCTTCAACTCTCCCAGGTACCAAAAAAATACTCTTTTCATCTGGAGTATGTGTCCTTAATCATAATTCAAAGACCCCCAAAGTGTCCATACATAGCATTTTTACTATCTGTGAAGAATCTAAATTGGAGAAAAGTAGTATTTCTAATTCCATTAGCCTCCAACTGAAATTTAGCACACTTAAATTACCAATGCAGGTAACAAATGTAAAAATACAAATTAAAAATTATATGTGGTATTTTCATATCGACATGAAATTATTATAGACATTTCAAATTATTATTTATGCTCATCCTTGTTATAAAATTATAGTTATTGACCTACAGCTAGATACCATTATTAATATGTTAATAGGCACATGAATTACTATATCATGAACTTGTATTTCTAATATTTGATAACTGAATTTTAATAAAATTGCCTTCCTTTGTGATTCTGTGTAATTTAATTTAAGCACCAAACATTACTCCGAGAAGGTACCCAGAGACCTCACCAAATCGCCCAAGGAGTCCTGGGCACAAAAAAAAATTAAGAAGCTCTTCCCTAGAGGATCACTACTTTTTCTGGGGATGTGACACAAACATCTGGAATTCTGTCACTCTAAAGCAGTATTTTGCAAGCCGAAAATTGTACAGGCATTTTTACAGGAAGAAAGTTATGCAAGTATATATATATAATTAGATATAAACCAGTTTATGCCTCTAGGTCTAACACAACTACGAAATTAATATGTATAAATTAAATTGAAACAAAACTACAAAACTAATGAAAGCTAAGTTAATTACATCAATTAATGATATTAACACTATTCTATGAAAAGTTTGGTGCGGAGGCACAAATTCTTCTCTCTTTAGGAAACTTAATACTACAATGTATCCCAGCTGAGCAAGAGAGTCACCATTTTTCTCCATCTGAATTGCCCTGAAGGTGCCCTTTTCACAAGAAGCCGGTACACACTGTAGTTCTACAATTGTGAAGAATATCTATCAAGTCTGCCTCTGTTCCTTTCTTGATGCCTGGCAAATGTCTAAGCAATGCAGTTTAGCAGCAACATAAATCATAAATAGAAACTCAAATACAGGCACCAAAATTCCATATAAGTACTTGTTACAAGATGGTTATCCAGGTTATCGAGATCAGGCTTATATTAGCTATTTTATATTGTCATTGAAATGAAAGCACATATTTAAGAAATTGTTATAGAGAATTCTTGGATCCTCAGAACACATCTGAGGTCTCTCAGACCCCGGATGGAGAAGTACTACCCAACAACAACAGAGGAATGCTAAGGACACAATTCTCAGATGCATTTAATCCATTCGCCCATCCGCCTTCACACACATAAAAACAGGCAAGCACAGATTTCCACTCCAAACAGCACAATAATCCACAGTCAGCAATTACAGATGTGTGTAACTTACTCTGAGAACAGAGGAACTGACTTTTGAAAAATATAATAAAGACATGCAGGGTTCTAGAAAATGGCAGGAAAAAAGAAGGGACTTTACATGACTTCAGATGTCTACCTAGACTCCCTCTCCCCAAGTACCCCCTTGGATAGTTGCCTGATGAATAGTAATCAGGGTAAAACTTCAAAACTTGCTCTCAGATCCTCTTAGCTTCATATTCTTGCAGAACTTACTTCCAAGCTAATAGAAATACTATGTTACAAACAGAAAACCAGGAAGAAAGGATAACCTTAGGGTTTTTGATTGGTATATAAGCTGTCTACACTCAACAAATTTTGAGCATGTGGTTAGTGCCCTTTTGGTACAAAATTATCAGTGCTAATAAATCTCTGCTTTTTAGACAGCTCCACTGTTACAATCCAAGTCATTTTATCTTCAGAAGAAAGATTCTATGTAGTTCATTGAAGAAAAAAAAGTAAATATAAGCTAAATGTCCATTGTTAGGAGAATTGTTGAATAAATTATGGCATAATGACAATACAGAATGCTATTCAGTCACTGTAATACTGAATTAAAGCTGAATTGTTGTCTTGGGGACATTTACTCAAAGTATTCCTGAATTAGGAAAACATTTTATATAATAAATGTGGTCCCATTTTTTGAAAAACAATGGTAAAAGAACCTATACACATATGCTATTCTATATACAGGTATGTGCATATATGTTTGTACATGACTATATTAGCATGGGGAAAACTTTAAATCATATACACTCAGTAGTTAACAGGGGTTAATTATGGGCAGATTGGGGGTAATGCAAAAGCAAGGAGTGGGAATGAAGAGATTTATGCAAAAAAGAAAAAGAAAAAAGAAAAGACTTCCATTTAAGCATAATATGTATAATATGAGCATAGTTATGCATTATAAAAAGAGGAAAATAATCTCCCAATATTGGAAGAAGTGAAAGAAAAGCACAAGAGTGGATAAGGAAGGTAAAAATGATTGAGGGGTAGGAAGCAATTTCAGAACAACATACTAAGATCCACCACAAATATGCTCCTACGTGAAAGCAGTGAAAATACTGGGAAAAAAATGATCAAAATCAAATTTTTTAAAACTTTGAAATTTAACCAAAGTCTTGCATCAATGAGAGGAACATATTTATTCAAGAAAAATGACTGAATCACAGTGAGAACTATGAGCTTTGTAGCATTTTACCTTCCCCTACTTCCATCACCATCTCCTCAGCTCTGCGGTAACCTTGAAAACCGGTGGCTTTGCATTTATTGTAAAAACCTGCAACTGAGGAGGCAATGGAGAGGAAAGAATGGGTTTGAAGCTATCCAAAAAGCCATCCCCAGAAAACTGTCATCATTCAACCTGTCTGGAAGATCCCTGGAAAGAATCCATTCTCAGAGCTTGTCCTTACTTGACCCAACTCAGAACTTTTTTTTTTTTTTAATTAAAAGTTTATTTATTTATTTTGAAAGAGAGAGAGGGAGAGCACATGTGCACACATGAACGGGGGAGGGGCAGAGAGAAAGAAAATCCCAAGCAGGTTCCGTAACATCAGCGCAGAGCCCGACATGGGGCTGGAACCCACGAACCGTGAGATCATGACCTGAGCTGAAATCAAGAGTCGACGCTTAACCAACTGAGCCACCCGGGTGCCCCAATGCTGGTGAAGTTTTAAAGCGCACAAGAACTTTACAAGGAATCTAAGGCTTCCTTTTCCCAATCTTTATCCCTCTAATCCTTTTTTTTTTTTTTTTTACCAACTCAGAACTTTTTGTTGTTGTTGTTTCTGACTCAGAACTTTCTATATGCAAACAGCCTTATCCCCAGGGCACTTATCAAAAACAATGTGTGGTGATTGCTCAAACAATGTGTGGTGATTGCTTAACATCACAGCTATGTCAGGCAAAGATGCCCGTTGGAAGTAAGAGGTTGACCCTAACCACTTAAAAGGAAAAACTGGAGAATAAGAGAGACAAAGGGGTCTTTGAAAGGCTCTGATATAGTCTCTGGGACCTAGAAGGCCAAGACTGTGCACATATCCAAGAAAGATATGAGGAGCCAGTCACACAGCCACATATTTATTATCTAATGCTCTGTATATGAAATGTTCAGAATCGGCAAATCCTTAGAGGAAGAAACTATAAGAATTTTGGACACAGGATGGGGTAATGGGGAAATGAGGAATAATGGATACAACATTTCTTTTGTTATATCATTTTTTTAATGTCCATCCATTTTTGAGAGAGAGAGAGAGCGCGCGAGCACGTGCGCACGCGCGCACACACACACGTGGGGAGGGGCAGAGAAAGAGGGAGACACAGAATCTGAAGCAGACTCCAGTCTCTGAGCTGTCAGCACAGAGCCTGACACAGAGCTCCAACTCACAGACTGTGAGTTCATTACCTGAGCCAAAGTCAGATGCCAACCAAGTAAGTCACCCTGGTGACCCAACATTTCTTTATGCATTGATGAAAGTGTTCTAAAATCAGATAGTTGTGGTGGTTGCACAATTCTGTGAATCATTCTTAAAATCTTGTATTTTACTTATTAGAAGGTGAATGTTTCAGTAGGTGGATCATATCCCAAAAAGTGTTCTTTTTATTAATAAAGTGAATGAGAGGTATGATGCATTTTCATCTGATACAGAGATTAGGGATCTGGTTATCAAACAGGATGATGAAAAAATGGAACACTTTAAGCTTTTAGCACATTACCCCACTCTTTTGTTGCTTTAATTCCTGATCAGAGTTTCCAGGCTATTCCATTGTCCACCATATTATTTTTAACCCAAATGCTCTCGGTTGGTCAAAGAGGTTTTTTTTTTTTCTTTCCTTAAAATTCAGTTTATGTTTAAATATTTAGCACATATATAAGGAGAAAAAGTGAAAATACAAAAGGTAACCTAGAAAAATCCTTTGCTAAAATATAATGTGCAAGCTCACTATGAACCTTTCCCCTTTGCATATCACAGCTGGGTTTCAAAACTCAGCTAATGAAAGTCCAGAAGTAAGAGATGTCACATAAAACCTATTTTACATTTACAAAGCTCTCCCACACAGTGTAATACAGGGAGTATTCTGATTAAGACTTTACAAACTACAGTATTCTGTGCTTTGGCCTGATATTAAGGACCCCCAGGGGGAAATGTCTGAGAGGCTATTTCCTGTTACCTTTTGCCAGGAGTTTGCTCCTTGGTTTCCTACCCAGGATATTTGGATAGACCAGAATGTCTGGCCACTGTATTTTTGTACTGAAGTGGGCTTAAATAACTTTTATATATACCAGGAATGTAAAATGACATTTTAATTAGAGAATAACTTTTTAAAAGGGACAAAAGCAAATTCTCTCCTAGGTGTTAGTCCTGATACAAGGCACTAAATGATGCTTTAAGTAAAACTGATTAAATAAATACCAAGTGCAGAAGTGTGATTAGACATTATTAATGAAAAGTGATAAATCAGATATTAAAATTTTGAAATGACTGCAGTTGGTTTACTTATTCATTCAATAAGTATTTTATAGTGCACTGGCTATACAGCATCAAAAAGAAAACAGACTACTCCCCTGGAGCTTAAAATTTCCACTGCTCCTACACAGAAACCAATAAAATTAAATAAAGAATCATGAAAAACTTGAAAGAGCGCTGGTCTACACATCCCAGGATCCGAATCTCAATTTCATGCCTATCACTTACTAGACAAGTGATTCCGGCTATGTCAACTGAGCCTTGACTCCATAACTTGAAATGGTATGTACTGCCTGCATACATCATCAGTTAATTCTATATAAGGAGAAAAATATTTAAATATGCCCTAAAAACTACCAAAAGCTATACAATCACAGGCTAGCAATATTACTGAAATGTATGAAAAACTATCAGATCCTTTGCAATGAATACTTTTAGTTAATATAGACAATATATTGAAGGTCTATGTGGTTAGCAGTAGAGCTCAGTGCTAACTGTCAAGTATATGAACAACACAGAATGACATATATTCAAAGGTGTTGACCTTTCTCCATTTAACTGTTCTAATTTCACCTGGATTTCTTTTACATGTCAAATTACATTCCTAGCCTTGTGCAATGTTTGAGTCAGAGGAAGAGAAAACGAGTCAAACAGACTTCCATCAAGCTTCCAAACTGAGTAACAAGTACCATAGGCTTCTTTACTCTTCACAGTATGTGTTTGCCACCTCTACTTGAATCTTAACAAGTAACAAAACTTTCAAAAGAGAGAAAAATCCACTTAGCAAAAGAAAACAATTGCTATAACTGCAAACACATTAATGGGACTGAGTTTTTGCTTAAATTACCTCTGCGCCTCTGATGAAAAACATTGTCCTTAAGAAAAATGAAGTGCTTAAAACATGACAAAAACATTAAAAACTTCAAAGTCAAACTCATGATGAAACCAAATTTTGCTTGGCATAGTTTGGGTTTGCAGTTATTACCGTCAGGTAATAAACAAAATTCTGTATTAATCACTGGCGAACACCAAGCGTAAGAAACAGTTAAAACGTAGGTGCTGTGTGAAACGACAGAATCCAAACAGCCTGTCTCTTTGGGTCTACAGCAATAAAATAACCCTGCTTTTCTTCAGACACTGGCAAATATATACCATGATCGCTAAAAGTTAGCTTAATCCTTCCCTTCGTGGTTCAGAATGAAAATCAATACATTCATGTCCTAGACCTAGGATGTGACCTTCCTCTGTGGGTTTTCATGAAAGAGGGAGGAACAAACAAGAAAATGACCCTGGCTGGATGGGTTTTGTATATTTTTCAATCACTTTGTGATTTAGGAAGTAGAAAATAAGAATTAAGACAACTGCAGAGCAAGTTCCTACAGTGACTGGGCTCCGATTCTGTTTGCCAGTGCGGACTGGATCAGAGCTAAGGCTCGGGGGCACTTCTGCCCAACTCCACACCCACCAGCATTCTGGAAACTTAGTGACTTTACTAAAAATTTGAGGGACGTTGAAGAAGAAAATCGCATTCCAGAGCAGACTGTCTGCCACTGTGTAACTGGCCCCATCTCCACACTTTCTGTCCCCTCTCTGTCCCCACTTTTGTTCTGGAATAGCTGACGTTTGTCCTCAAGCAGAGTTTCATACACACCATTTTCCTTAATGTGCGACTGTCAGTCACCAACACGTAAAAGAAATTGCACAGCCAATAAAGGAAGGAGAAGAGGGAAGTAAAGAAAAAAGACCACACAAGCACTTCAGAAGCAAATAGGGGGTGGATAGTTCCCATTAAATCATTGACATTCTATCACAGAACTTCCCGCAAGGCACCAATAACAAAATAAGTAACTTCACTTACTTACTCTTCTAACTATCTCAAAACAAGTAACTTCAAAACAGAAGCACAAACTTTCAGAGAGGAGCCACCATAAAATCAATACCATTGTATCGGGGAAAGCAGAGTGCCTCAGAAATGTTGAATGACGTTGATACATTTTCATTTCCTACCCTTATCCCTATCTGGATGGCTGAGCTGATGGCATTTCATGTTTAGAAAGAGAATTCCCAGTTAGGTGTGCTGGGTAAGTGTGTGCAACTTTGTCTCTGTGACCAGTTCGTTGTTGTAAATTAAAAACATTGGTTGCCATGCTTAAAATCTGCCTGTGGGTGGACGGGTATTCAGCATCTACAGACTTACTTGTGTTCCTGTGAGTTTGGTCCCCCGGGAGAGAAGCATCCGTGGTCCGGGCTGGAATGTGCTGGTTGGGATGTGTAGCAGATATCACACTGCTCTTGTTGCAAACTGTATTTGTAAGAACAATATCAGACACCTGGACTTCACCATCGGTGACCAAAGGTTCACTCCCATTTGATTTAAAATAGGTTTTCTTTAATGTTCCTGAAAGAAATAAAAAAGCACAGATATTTTGATATATAACTAGACATGTCTATTTTTAAAAGCATATTGAGAAAACTCTAGAACTACTTGACTAAGTCTCATTCTATCCAGGCAAACCCAAAGAGGCAGATGGTGGCTTGCAAAGCTACCCACTTCATTGGAACAACCAAGAGAGTTTCTCTTCTACCACAAATGACCTAATCCTGTGAAGAAACCACTGCTTTCTCAAAAGCTTCGGGCATAGAAACTGGGTCTCCCATCTAGGGTTCCCAGTGTCCAAAGAATTCAGGGCAATTCCACCTCACCTGAGACTCACAACAAATAAATGAAATGTGGTGAATCTCAGTGTTTCCTTCTGGCTTTCTCAGTTTCTCAATTTCATCCACCATTTTATGCTACTTAGTACCCAGGACACATGCCCTTCACATCTCTGTATCTGCCACCAAAGGACAATAGTGCCTGCTTTAGTTCAGCCTTATATTTCTCTACATTTCCACTAAGTTTCAGTGACCTGTGTATAACAAATAAATAAAAATAATAGAACTCATATATTTACCAAGGCTAGATAAGAAACCCCCCCAAAACTAAACTCTAATTCTAGAAAAACTAAGAGAAGGAACTAAATTATCTTCATCTTTGACCAGAAACTGTAAATATTATAAGATGTAGTCATTAAAACAAGATAATTGTATCAATTCGTCCTTTCTCAAGGTAGTGATTCATTGACAAAATAGTCAAATCTAAGATTACTGAAAATCACTTCGCTTTGGCTTTAGGCAGACACTCCTGAAAACTTTGAAAGAGATCATGTATTTTTAACTTAGTAAAAATAGACAACAGATTGTTTCCAGAATATAGCACTGCAATTGAGTATGTCACTAAAATAAACAAATGTGATATTGATTCATTATAGAAATACCCAAGGGAGATTTTTTTTCTAAAGGAATTTACAGTGAATGCTCTAATTGGCTCTCACTTTTCCAAACAGTCCACGGACCATTAAAAATAAAAGAAATATAAATAAAATGTTTAATATCAGTCTATGGAAAAAATTTCTCTACATGTGCTTGACACTTGGAAAACATTAACTACAAATCAAAATAGAAAAGCAGCTGTTTTCTAGCCAACTAAGGTCAACAATTTCATCTGCCAAAGGATTCTAAATAAAACGTTGGAGCATAAAAACTCAACCGTGACCATGTGGGGCAGGTAACATACTCTCCAAACTGTCTGTAGGATGAGGAGTAAATATTAAGTGCAGAAAGTAAAATGAAAGACTTTATGTAATTGTTTTTTTATTTTCAAAGTGATTTAGATCAAAATAAATGTATGTGATAGACTTGATGACTATATAAAATGGGTCTCAACCATATAGAAAAAATTATGAATCAATTAGATATAATTTTACTTTCATCCATTTATTGGTTGCTCTCACCGTTACTTATTTTGGCATAAATGGACTTTTCACAATAACATGTTAATTCCATTAATGTGGCCATGATGAACTTTTAAAGTCCATAAAGCTGACTTAGCATGCTAACCCTCTGAGTCAGCAGCCAGCTCTGTCAACATTCATTTAGCAAATGCCAACTCCTCACAGTTATATCCCTGAGTAATCCACTTAAAAGGAGTTGCTTTCCATATGAAATATTTCAACAACTGGTCTTAACATTATGTTTGTAATGATTAGCCAAATTAATAATCTTTCTTTATCTTTTTCATCAAACCACAGTGGTGAAAGTGTTAATAACATCTGCTTAGGGAGGCAAACCATAAGAGACTCTTAAATACAGAGAACAAACTGAGGGTGGATGGGGGGTGGGAGAAAGGGGAAAATGGGTGATGGGCATTGAGGAGGGCACTCTCTGGGGATGAACACTGGTGTCGTATGGAAGCGACGAACCACGGGAATCTACCCCAAAAACCAAGAGCACACTTTACACACTGTATGTTAGCCATTTTGACAATAAATTATATATATTTAAAAAATGACCTAAATGAATCACTTAAAAAAAAAAAAAGAAGTCTTCTGAAACTGACTTTCTTAGGAAACACTGACTTAGATAACAACTCTCTAAAAAATTTCAGCCTCCTTGCTCTTAAATTCTACATATCAAAGCAAGCTAGCAGAATAGATAGAAAGGCACAGGTAATACATGATATATGGTAGTAGCTGTAGTTAATGTTCCTAAAGTATATTTTTAAGAGATAGACAGATGAACCAACCAACAGAGAAGGAGAGAGAATAAACCCAAGGACCTGTGTTTAAAAGCCTGAACTCATTAAACAATTTCTTTTCAAGCATCTCTGGAAACCAACCACCTCTCAATTCACAGTTGGTCATTTCTACGTGCGTACAAAACTTAGAACTCGGTAAGACGAAATAAATACCCTCAGGCTACACCATGATGAGCTATAAAAATGCTGAGCATGATTAGCCCAAAATGGAGGGTTCATTCTTCCAATTTTGGCCCATCATTTTCTACATTCTTATTTTTACAATGTCATGGTTAAAAGTACAGCTTCTATAAGCCTGACCATGTGGGTTTAAAAATCATCTCTGGTGCTCACTAAACTTGTAACTTTGGGAAAACTCTCAAATGCCATTAAATAAGGAAAATAAAAGTCCCCTCATGGGACTGGCTGTTAAGATCAAATTAGTCTCTCTCTTTCTCTCTCTCTCTCTATATATACACACACACTGGAAAAGTTCTTGGCACATAGTAAGTTCTCAATAACTGTTAGTCATTACTACACAATGACAGTAATGAAAGTAAAACTGCCTTCCTCAGGGCTATGTAGGCACTTTCAAATAAATATCAATTTCCATTTTCTCTAAGTGCATCCCACATAACCAAATGGCTAAGGTAATTTTCAAAAGTGAATCACTTAACCTACTTTTGGAGTAAAAAGAAACGTGGCTCTTTCACACCCAGTTAATAATACAAGGCCACACCAGTCAAGGTTGTTTGGATCAAAAGTGTTTCAGCTCTGGAACACAGCTCTGTTGAATTAACAATGTTTAAGGAGGGGCACTTGAGTGGCTCAGTCGGTTAAACGGCTGACTTAGGCTCAGGTCATGAGCTCATGGTTCGTGGGTTCAAGCACTGCGTTGGGCTCTGTGCTGACAGCTCAGAGCCTGAAGCCTCCTTTGGAATCTGTGTTGCCCTCTCTCTCTCTGCCCCTCCCTACTCACACTCTGTCTCTCTGTCTCTCTTTCAAAAATAAATAAAACATTAAAAAATTAAAAAATAACAACCTTTAAGGAAAAGTCTATAACTCCAGTAACAATAGCCAAACTTCACTGGTCACTTATAATGAACGTATCAAGCACTGTGGTAGGCAAAATTAACGTTCCCCCAGAGACATCCACCTCCTACATCCCAGAACCTGTGAATATACTACCATACACACCTTAAATGGCGAACGAGATGCTGCCAATGTGAGTTAGTCATGGAATTTAAGATGGGGAAATTACCCTCTATTATTCACATGAACCCAAGACAGTCACAGGGTTTTTATAAGCAGAAGAGGGAGGTGAGAGGTTGTGTGTATCAGAGTCATGCAGTGTGAGAAGGACTTAATGGACCATTGCTCATTTTGAAGATGGAAAGAGGCCGGCCACAAGTCAAGGAATATATGAAGACTCCAGAAGCTGGGAAAGACAGAAAACAGACCGTCCCCTAGAGCCTCCAGAAGGAATACAGTACTGTCAACACCTTCATTTTAGCCCAGTGAGACCTATTTTGACTTCTGCCCTCTGTAACTCCAAGGTGGTGTATTTGTGTTGTACCAAGTAATCAAAGTGTTACAGCAGCAATAAGAAATGAACACAGGCACCTTGCTAAGGATCTTCACTATAGGCATCTACTGAGTTAGCCTTCCAACAATTTTGTGACATAGATGCCATAATTAACTCTACAGAATTACAGAGAGAGGAGGAAACTGAAGTTTTCAAGAGTTATTTAATGTTTCCAAGAACGGAGTCAGGACATAACACACACTCACACACACATACACACACACACACACACACACACATACACCCACACACACTTCTTACTTTGGACAAATGCTACAGGTTTTAAAAAGAATCAACCATCTTATGCATGTAGACAATTATCTTCCTACGATGGGAGTTTCCAAGTAATGCCTCATCTTTACATCTCTAGCCACGTGGTAATACATTCACTTGGCATTTTTCTATGTGCCAGGAACATTCTATTTACTATTTGCTGAAAACACAGCATTTCGTAAAAGCTTCCTATCATCAAGATGTTTATAGATTAGTTGAGGGAAACAGGCATGTAGTCTAAAAACACAAACCATGATACAAGTGCTTGGAGAATGGTAAACATAAGACAATCTGATGACAGAAAGTAGAGAGGTAGCTGTCATTCCATCTGAGAAAGTCAGGAAAGGGGTGCCTGGGTCGTTCAGTCGGTTGAACGTCTGACTTTGGCTCAGGCCATAATCTCACGGTTTGTGGGATCAAGCCCCGCGTTGGGCCCTGTGCTGACAGTTCAGAGCCTGGAGCCTGTTTCGGATTCTGTGTCTCCCTCTCTCTCTGACTCTCCCCTGCTCATGCTGTCTCTCTTTCTCAGAAATAAATAAAACATTAAAAAAAATAATAAAAAAAAAAGAAAGTCAGGAAAGGTTTCCTAGGGGGAAATGGTCCTCCTTATAAATCTTAAAAGATAATTAAGCATTGTCTAGGTTTGAGCAAAGCATTTGTGGGGAAGCAGGAGGTGAGGTAATAGGGAATGGAGAACTTTCTAGTTGGAGCAAAGGGGGAAAGATAGGCAAAGCCGAGCAGCAAGTGACTAAACATGACTAGCAGGGAAGGCTAAAGAGAGAGAAGAAGCCAGACTGTGAAGAAGAGTTCTTGTTAAAGGCTTGGATTTGTTCTTGTGATGAAGAACTTTTGAAGGATCTTAAAAAGCATGGCACATTAGAATGATCACTCTGGCAGCAGCGTGGTGATGGAAAGGGGTCAAGTCCAAGTGAGAAAAGAGAAAAGCCTGAACCAAGGCAAAAGCAGTTGAAGACTAAGGTAACTTTTGGAAGAGGCAAAATTGTGGGTACATCAGGGAAAAAGTCAGAGGTCACTTCAAAGTTTATGGTTTGAATTACTGTGTATATGAAGAGACCCCTCATTGAGATAAGGGTAACAGTCATTAGCGCTGTTCATCAAATATTTTGAAGTCTCTCACATTCACTAAGACACATGCTTGGGTTACATTCTCTGGCCTCATTCTCTGTCTCTGGACATTTCTGATGTTGTACTCAAAGGGCACAAGTTTTCAGTTATAAGGTGAATAAGCTCTGGGAATCTAATGTACAGCATGGTGATTATAGTTAATAATACTGTATTATTAAAAAAAAGAATCTTTGAAAAAAAAATATCCAGTGCTCTTTTTCTTTCTCTTTGGTACAATAACTACACAGGTGCATGATGATGGCTGGTTCATCACTTTAGTCTCTGAATGAGCATAGCCCCCATGTCATTCACAAAGGACATCCAGCATGAGTGAGAAATTGACCTTTGCTATTTTTAAACCACTACTGTTTTAAGATTACTTTTGTTACACATTATTGCATAGCCGATCCTGACTGATACAGATAATGAAAAATAGAATTTGTAGAAGCCACCTTTTGTCATTGTTATTACAATTCATTGAGTATAAAATCTAGAGCAATCTAAACATTTCCTGTAGAATGCCTCGTCAGACCCCCCACAAAATCTGATCTTTGTGGTCCCAGAGGATACACTGTTTGTATCACACATATACTCAAGAGCAATTGTCTGTTTCCTTGTCTGCCTTCCTGAGGTAGGAAGGTGTATTATGCATGTCTGCATCTTAAGTGCCCAGCAGAATGCTTGGCACCAGCGTAGGGCTTAATGAATATTTGAATATACATTGCCAAGAGAGGCATGAGTGTAAAGTGAGAAGAGAGAGAGCGTAGGACAGAAACCCCAACATTTAATGGCGAGAAGAAAGATAAGCTCAAGAAGACAGAGATAGAACAGTCAGAGACAGAAGCAAAGTCAAAAGTGATAATATGCAGGCAAAACAGAAGAGCGTTTTGAGAAGAAAGTCAAGACTGGGCAAGATTCTATCTGGTCACATGATCCTACTAGAATGAAAGACGGTGCTGCTGGCATCAACTAACAACGAACATGCTCTTTCTCAACTGGTGTAAACAAGCACGGAGAGGAAGCAGGGGCTCCTCATTTTAAAGTCTTGTTCAAACACACATCAGTTTCAAATGCTGTGCATTGGATAAAAAGTCACTGGTGCCCCAGTAACAATATTTAGTAGGATGACAAGAAGAGAAAGAGGGGAAGATCAGATCGCAGTGGGTGGAGGACTGAACCAAGCAGAGAAATCACCTGGGGCTCTTGCTGGAATGCAAAGGGAGGAGGTTGGAGTGGAATTTGCACTTCACACAAACTCTCAAGTGATGTTGACCGTTGCCAGCCCATGCACCACACTTTGAGTATAAGGCTTTAAACTCCCATTTCAAACAGCTTGAGACATTACATATAACCTCAAGCCCGAGCAGTTAAAGAAAACTATTCTCAAGTTTAGAAGCTCTATGTCCATGAATCTGTACCAGAAGTTCAGGGTTATTAAAGGAACTTGGGGGCTCAATTAAGTAACGTGGAGTTGGGTCATAAAAGATCAGAGGATCTTAATTTTTTTGGTGTAAGGAAATAAGGATCTGGGAGGCTTTCCCATGTTAAAGTGATAGTCAAAATACAACATTATAAATTAGGAAGTTAAAATTCTGATAACTCCAAACTCTTGTAAAAGTCACAAGCTGCAAAGAAATTTGCTAAGAGAAAAACTATATTTAAGTTCAATGACGTTTAGCTCATCTAGCACTTAAAAAAATTTTTTAGGGGCGCCTGGGTGGCTCAGTCGGTTAAGCATCCGACTTCAGCTCAGGTCATGATCTCACGGTTCGTGGGTTCGAGCCCTATGTCGGGCTCTGTGCTGACAGCTAGCTCAGAGCCGGGAGCCTGTTTCAGATTCCGTGTCTTCCCCTCTCTCTGACCCTCCCCTGCTGACGCTGTCTCTCTCTCAGAAATAAATAAAACATTAAAAAAAAATTTTTTTAAATGTTTGTTTATTTTTGAAGGAAAGAGAGACAGAACATGAGCAGGGGAGGGGCAGAGAGAGAGGGAGTCACAGAATCCAAAATGGGCTCCAGGCTCTGAGCTGGCTGTCAGCACAGAGCCCGACGTGGGGCTCAAACTCAAGAACCATGAGATCATGACCTGAGCCGAAGTCGGTCGCTTAACCAACTGAGCCACCCAAGCGCCCCTCATTGAACATTTTTGTAGAGGAATAGTTCTCTTGAATTCAAGAAAAATGGCCTATTTACCATATTTGCTATAATCTTCACCACTACAATTTTTCTTTCTTTATTGCATGACAAAACAAACAAAAAAAACCCACATAGTCCTTTCATAGTATTAAGAAAATTAGGAAAGTTACCTTATACCACACATAATAAGCTTATGGCTAAAACAAACAAAATGTATTTTCGATGTGGGTGAATGGGAGAGCCTTTGAAACCAAGGCCTCAAAAGCCTGGGAAAGAAGATAGGGGGCATCCCAATGAGAACTTTTGGACCATAACTTTGATGAAATTGAATTAAGATGAACAATAGTTTGCAAAACTCAGTGCAAAGCAAAACCTAAAGCACCACACTTGTAGCACTATTGCAATACACCCCTTCATTTTTTCTCCCTGCCACATACTCTACCTGCTGCAACCTTCTTTCCTCACACCTGCCAAAGGCACCTTTTAAAACCAGATCAAACATGTCACTCCCTTCCTCCAGGGCCCTTATTGTCCCCATTGTGGAGTTCCTCATGAGTGTCACTCCCTCAGAAAAGTCTGCCC
Source organism: Hyaena hyaena (assembly GCF_003009895.1). NCBI lineage: Eukaryota > Metazoa > Chordata > Mammalia > Carnivora > Hyaenidae > Hyaena > Hyaena hyaena. The sequence continues at coordinate 578,901 of NW_024080820.1, forward strand.
TCGACTCAATCGAGCTTTGGGCCCCTGTCATAAAGCTCTCCTAGTAACTGTCTCTTCCCACATCAGTTACCTCTGTTGGCATTAATTAATTGTGTGACCATTTTTTAATGCCTCCCTCCCTCATTGAATTGTGGCATCCAGGAGAGTAAGTTTATTCAGTTTATTCAATGCCATAGCATATTGCCTTGAACTCAATAAATGTTTGTTAAAGGATTGACTAGTATCAAATATGGCTACAATTCCATCTCTTTCAAATGTTTCCCAACATAGCAAAATAAATATTGCATATATGGGGCGCCTGGGTGGCTTAGTCGGTTAAGCGTCCGACTTCGCTTAGGTCATGATCTCGCGGTCCATGGGTTTGAGCCCCGCATCGGGCTCTGTGCTGACTGCCAGCTCAGAGCCTGGAGCCTATTTCAGAGTCTGTATCTCCCTCTCTCTCTGACCTTCCCCTGCTCACGCTGTCTCTCTCTCTCCTAGAAATAAATAAAAATATTTTTTTAAAAATATTGCATATATGTGTTTAGATGTTATTTATATATTTAAATAAAATTTCAAGCAGATATCCATTCAATCTCTAATAAAGTACTCTAGGGCAGAAGCTGACTCTTCCAGGGATAGCTGACAATACAATCTCTCCCCCTAGTTTAGTTCTGATAAGAAATGGATAACCACTGAAATTAGCACTCGGGTCTAAGCATAAAAGTCATGTGAAACTTGCCATCACATTGCAAACTCAACAGTCAGTCAAGTTTATTCCTTCCTAGCAACTATACTGGCAATTGAAATATACTGTGGCAATGGCTGGGTTATAGAGTTGTGGATTTATGGATTATGGGACTACTATGACAATGGATCATTGCACGAAGATTCTAGGTCTTATGGATAGAGTTAAAAAAAAGATAAGCACATTTTAAGTTAATTTTTGAGTGTAGTAAAAATGAATTATTTCCCTTAATAATTAATTTTGCCATGTACAAAAACGCTTTTACAAATTTTATTTCATTCAACTTTTGTAACAATGCTGCAAAATGAATAAGAATTATATTCCCCCTCTCACAGAGAAGTTAAAATGTCTGACGAAACCTCATACATCTGGTAAATGGAAGAGGAAGACGTTAAACCCCAGCCTCCTTGTGACATTATAAATTACTTTTCTATGTCACATGGCCCTTCATTATTAGATTAGAACTAAAGAAATAAAAACCTGGGGAGAGTATTGTAACTTTCCTACTCTTCAATTTTCTTTTCAATGTGTTTCAAAATCCTAAATCTAAAAAAAAAAAAAAATTGAGTCACATTAGTGACTCATTAGTTTCAGCTGTGCAACATAATGCACCTTCTCTCTGTTCTACTATGCTCGCCACAGATGTAGCTACCATCTGTCACCATACAACACAACTATAATATCACTGACTATATTCCCAATGCTGTCTTTTATTCCTGTGACTTACTCCGTAACTGGAAGCCTGTACCTCCCAATCCCATTCACCTGTTTTGCCCATCCTCTCACCCACTTCCCTCTGGCAACCATCAGTGTGTTCTCTGTATTCGTAGTCTCATTCCACTTTTAGTTTATTTATTCACTTGTTTTGTGTTTTCAGATTTCACTTACGAGTAAAATCATACAGTATTTACCTTTCTTAGTCTGATTTATCTCACTTAGCATAACAGACTCTAGGTCTATCCATGTCATCACAAATGGCAAGATCTCATCATTTTTTATGGCTGCATAATATCCCATTGTGTCTATATACCGCACCATCTTATCCAGTTGTCTACTGATGCTTCCACATCTGGACTATTGTAAATGATGCTGCAATAAACATAGGGGAGCATGTATCTTTTTGAATTAGTGTTTTCATTTTCTTTGAGTGAATACCCAATAGTGGAACTGCTGGATCATATGGTAATATTTTTTTTTTTGAGGAACAGCCACACTGCTTTCCACAGGGGCTGCACCCATTTGCATTCCCACCAACAGTGTATGAGAGCATTTTTTTTCTCCACATCCTCACCATATTATTTTAGCCATTCTGACAGCTGTAAAGTGATGTATCATTGTGTTCTAATTTGCATTTCCCTGATCACTGGTGATGTTGAGCATCTTCTCATGTGTCTGCATGCCTTCTTTCGAAAAATGTCATTCAGGTCCTCAGCCCATTTTTTAATTGGACTTTTGTGGGTTAAGTTGTAAAAGCTCTTTGTGTATTTTGGATATTGACCCCTTATCAGGTATATAATTTGTGTGTATCCTTTCCCATTCAGGTAGTTGCCTTTTTGTTTTGTTAATGGTTTTCTTCGCTGTGCAGAAGCTTTTTATTTTGGTGTAGTCCCAATAGTTTAATTTTACTTGTGTTTCCCTTGCTTCAGGAGACATACAAGGAAAATATTTCTGTGTCTGATCTCAAAGAAATCACTACTTATGCTTTCTTCTAGGAATTTTATGGTTTCAGTGTCACATTTAAATCTTTAATCCATTTTGAGTTTATTTTTGTGTCTACTGTAAGTAAGTGGTCCACTCTCATCCTTCAGCATGCAGCTGTCTAGTTTTCCCAGCTCCATTTGTTGAAGAGACTTTTTCCCATTATATATTCTTGCCTTCTTTCTCATAGATATATTGACTATATAAGTACAAGTTTATTTCTGAACTCCATTCTGTGTCATTGATGATATGTATCTATTTTTGTGCTTGCACTGTACTGTTTTCATTACTCTAGCTTTGTTGCATATCTTGAAATCTGGGATTGCGGTGCCTCCAGTTTTGTTGATATTTCTCATGTTGCCTTTGGCTACTTGGGGTCTTCTGGGTCCTATACACATTCTGGTATTATTTCTTCTATAATTCTATGTGAAATGTTGTTGGTAGTCTCATAGTAATTGCATCAAAAATGTAGACTGTTTTGGATAATATGGACTTTTTAACAATATTAATTCTTCCCATTCTTTCATCAACGTTTCACAGTTTTCAGACAGTTTCCACTGTCTTGGTTAAGTTTATTCCCAGGTATTTTATTCTTTTTGGTGCAATTCTAAATGGATTTGTTTTCTTAATTTCTCCTATTGACGCTACTTCATTAGTGTATAGAAATAGTCTTGATTTCTGGGGGGTTAATTTTGTATCCTGCAAATTTACCATTTATTTAATTATTTATTTCATCTAATAGTTTTTTGGTGGAGGATTTAAGATTTTCTGTGTACAGTATTGTGCCATCAGCAAGTAGTGACAGCTTAACTTCCTCCTTTCCAATATGGGTTCCTCTTATTTTTTTCCTTTTCTGATTGCCGTGGATAGGACTTCCAGTACAATGTTGAATAAGGGTAGCGAGAGTTCCTAATCTTATAAGAAAGGCTCTCAGTTTTTCACCATTGAGTATGATGTTAGCTGTGAGTTTTTTTACATGTGGCATTTATTATGTTGAGGTATGTTCCCTATAACCCACTTTGTTGAGAACATTTATCATGAACAGATGTTGAATTTTGTCAAATGGTTTTCCATATCTATTAAGATGATCACATGATTTTTATTCTTCATTTTGTTGATATGGTTTATCATATTGATTGATTTGCGAATATTGAATCATCCTTGCATCCTCAGAATAAATCCCACTTGATTCTGGTAAATAATCCTTTTAATCTATTAATGAATAGTTTGCAATTCTGTTAAGAATTTTTGTATTTGTGTTCATCAGGGATACTGGGTTATCATTTTCTTTTTTTGTGTGGTGTCTTTGTCTGGTTTTGGTATCAGGGTAATGCTGGCTTCACAGAATGTCTTTGTAAGCTCCCCTTCCTCTTCTTTCTTTCTTTATTTATTCCATTAACTCTTCTTTATTTATTATTATTTTTTAATGTTTATTTATTATTTTAGAGAGAGAGAGAGAGAGAGACAAAATATGAGCAGGAAAGGGGCAGAGAGGGAGGGAGACACAGAATCTGAAATAAGCTCCAGGTTCTGAGCCGTCAGCACAGAGCCCAACATAGGGCTCAAACTCACAGACTGTGAGATCATGACCTGAGCTGAAGTCGGAAGCTTAACCGACTGAACCACCCAGGTGCCCCAGCTCTTTTTTAAATGTTTGATAAAATCCACCTTGAAATCCATCTGATCCTGGACTTTCACTTTTTAAAAACCTAAATCTTTATTTTAGAATCCAAATCTCCGGAACCATATGGACAGCTCAGACCATCCAATAATTCTAGAAATACTAACCTGGGGCACCTGGGTGGATTAGCCAGTTATGCGTCTGACTCTTGATTTCAGCTCATGATCTCATCGTTTCATAAGTTTGAGCCCTGCTTCAGGATCTATGTACTGACCACGCACAGCCCAATTGGGATTCTCCCTCTGTCCATCTTTCTGCCCCTGCCCCACTCACAGTCTCACTGTCTTTCTCAAAATAAATAAATAAACTTTCAAAAAAATGAAAAAAGAAATACTAAACTAAACTAAACCTTTGTAGCTCCAGCTTCAGGTTTGGGGGTTGAGAAGAGAAACAATTTGTTACTGCTCTCCTCTATGTCTTGCTCCTGAAATAATTATTTAGAAAGTCCAACTCCCTTATCGTACGGAATCTTTTTACCAACTTGACCTTTTGCATGAGAGAAGCCCAAAGGGACAAAACACATTACTACACAGAGTGCATCTTTATTAGCATAAGGCTTTTATTATCTTTTCCTAATTGATAATCCTCTCACTCTTATTGCCTTTTGAAGCTACAGCTCCTGGTATTTATACAAAATTAGGATCCCAGCATCCCACAGCAAACTTTATGGACCCATAAATAAATACAAAACTTTGAAAGAGCATGTAGTCATAAACTCAAGCCAAACAAAACATTTTTAAAAGTAAGCAGAATAATCTAATGAGGTATTTTTTTTAAAAAACAAAAATATAAAATTGTTTTATTGCTTATTATAAAAACAAACATCTCAGTTACAAAATAGGAAATGTTTATTTGAGCAGACACTGCTTAACATATCTGTATCAAATCATCTGGGGCAGAATCTATGAAAAGACTGCTTTTGAAGAAAATGTCCAGGAAACTCTCACTTTTAAAGGTTACCTAAATCTGGGGTGCCTGGGTGGCTCAGTCAGTTAAGTGTCTGACTTCAGCTCAGGTCATGATCTCATGGTTCGTGGGTTCGAGCCCCGTGTCGGGCTCTCTGCTGACAGCTAGCTCAGAGCCTGGATCCTGTTTTGGATTTTGTATCTCCCTCTCTCTCTGACCCTCCCCTGCTCATGCTGTCTGCTTTCTCTCAGAAATAAATAAAACATTAAAAAAAAAATAAAGGTTACCTAAATCTAAGCCAAAATGCATTTAGAAGTGGTTGTAAATGGTACATTTCCTAATCCCATATATAGCGATTAAAAAAATTGTACTCTTACGTATTACCCAAGAGAAATGAAAACACAGGTCACACAAAAACTTGTACATGAATATTCAGAGCAACATTATTCATAATAACCAAAAGATGGAAATAATGAAAATGTCCATCAATTGGTAAATGGATTTTAAAAAACGTGGTAAATCAATACAGTAGAACATTATTTGGCCTTAAGAAAGAATGGGTGTACTGATACATTATACAACATGAATGAACCTTGAAAATATTATGTCAAATAAAAAACGCCAGTTACAAAAATCACATATGATCATGCAAAATGTCCAGAATAGGGACATCTGTAGACACAGAACATAGATTAGTGACTGCTTAGGGCTAGAGCAGAGAGAGGATGGAAATATAGAGAGCCGACAGTAAAAAGTATAGTTTCTTCTTAAAGTGATAAAAATGTTCCACAATTGATTGTAGTGACAGTTACACTTAACTGTGAATATACTAGAAAGTGTTCAATTATACACTTTAAATAGGTATGTGAATTATATCTCAGTAAAGCTGTAAAGAAAAATTAGAATCTAATAAAGAAACAAACAAAGTTAACCCAATTAAAGGCACTGCTTTAATAGCATCTCTCCTCTGTGCAGAGGCCTCTAAGCACTGAGGTACTTAAAAATGTGTTTAAAACTTACATTAGCGTTCTACCCTGAGGATGAAAGGAAATATTCTTCAGTGTGTGTGAGCCTCTGAACACACTCTTACAAGAATTAGACTTTTAAAAATGACAGCGGTCGGAGTGAGGGAGCTCCTCCCAGACAGCCCCTCGCAGAGATAACAACTATAAACCTGGACAAAACACATACAGAAAGTACCTGAAGGCTCAGGAAAGGAAACAAAGGCAGGACAGCTCGGGAGGGGAGTTGAGACTTGGCAGAAAAGAGGGGCAGAGATGAGTTTCTGAGATTCCTCCTGCCTCTGGCCTGAGAGCCGGCCACAGTGGGCACCATGTGGGGGCAGGGCGACCAAAACCCCAGTAGAAGACCTGAAGTCTAACTGGGCTGAGCCACTCCCTGTGCCCTCTCCTTACTTGTCACCTTCTGACCTCTGCAGTGTCTCTCCTCTCTTGGCTAGGAAACAGCATTTCCGGGTTCTTTTCCTTCTTCTCTGACCATTCTCCTGTATCTTGTTTCCTTCTTTTTCTTTACCTTCCCCTTAAATACTCCAGGGCTTTTGCCCTCAGCTTTTGATCAGTACACTTTCTGTTTGTAGTTCATCTATTTCTCTTGCTTCAACTGCCAGTGAGACTCACACCTTCATGACTGGTGAGGACTCCCTTCATGGCTTCCCTTCTGGATGCTTCTAGCTTCAAATCAGTAACAGTGGGGTGGGAGTTAGGTTCTTTGTGTTTATTCATTTATTTTGGGGGGAAAGGGCAGAGAGAGGGAGAGAGACAATTCCAAGCAGGCTCCATGCCCAGCACAGAGCTCAACTTGGGGCTCGATCTCATGACCACGGGATCATGAGCTGAGCTGAAATTAAGAATCGGTGCTCAACCGAGACACTCAAGCACCTCAAGTTCTAAAGTGAGCACGAAAGCCAAAAATCATGTGTCGTCACAATTTCCCTTGAAGTTTCCATAGGAAAGCAACATGTTCTGCTAGGCCTACATTCATTTCTTGGTCTTGCCTAAACTGTTGAATTTGCTCAAGATAAATGCACTGAAACTAGAATGCCAATGTAGTTTGTTGTCCCATGAAGAGCTCTAAGTTAACATGCCCAAACTAAACCTCCAACCTGCCCTCCGTCTACCTACATCCCACTCCTCCACTTTTACTTCCTCCTTGAACAAATGCTACCCAAGTCACTCTGGTTGTCAAAAATCCAGAGATCAACATTGACGCCTCTTTGTCCTTTACTCCAAAATCCAATCAGCCCTGACTTCTGATTTTAATGCACCGAATGCCTTCATTCAAGCCCTTATCATGTTTTTACTTAGATCACAGCCATAGCCTCAAAAAGGCCTCCTGTCTTTCTGCCCCCAATCCTCTGTGGTAAATCTAGACCTACTGTCTTTTGTAGATGCAAATATGGTCAGATTCCTCCCTGCTTGGAAAGATCTTCCAATGGTAAACTACCGCTCATAGCAGTGGTTCTCAAGCATTTTTGTAGCAGATAAATACTATTTTCAAATTAATACCATATAAGATCCTAATATCTACAAATAGATAGAAGCTGTATTTTATTAGGATTAATTTACTGTATAGGTTATAAACGTGTTACTTATTAAAATCAATCATTGAGAAAATAACAGGTAGTTTTGGGGAAATACAAAAATTCAAAGTTGTTGGTGAGCAATTTGATCAAAATCATCTTGCTATTTATTTCTCTGTTTCATTTGACTGCACATGATCAAAAATATCCTGATTCATAGCGATAGGTAGCTACGAAAAGTAATGTTTTGGGGTTTCTCCCCTCAAACAGCTCACCTTTAGGTTTAGCATATTATTCACTTAAAAAGATAGCAAGATCCAAATACAAATGAATTCATCTGTCAGCACAAATTACTTGGTGTTTGGTCTCCCCTCAGTTAAAAATTGGCGTGTAATATTTAGTTTGAGTATGTGTTTAAGATTTCTCTTATAAGTTGAAAGCCAGAACAAACATTTGCAGGCAGGCTGGGTGGTTCAGTCGGTTGAGGCTCCAACTCTTGATTTTGTCTCAGGTCATGATCCCAGGCTAGTGGGTTTGAGCCCCACATCTAGCTCTGCACTGAGTGTGGAGCCTCCTTAAGATTCTCTTTCATTCTCTCTCTCTCTCTCTCTCTCTCTCTCTCTCTCTGTCTTCTTTCTCTCCTGGGGCATCTGGGTGGCTCAGTGGATTCAGCTCAGGTCATGATCTCATGGTTTGTGAGTTTGAGCCCCAAATTGGGCTCTGTGCTGTCAGTGCAGCATCTGCTTCAGATCCTCTGTCTTCTTCTCTCTGGCCCTCACCCCCCACCCTCTCTCTCAAAAATAAATAAACGTTTTTAAAAAAGATTCTCTGTCTCTCTCTCTCTCTCCCTCTGCCCCTCTCTCCTGCCTATCTCTCTCAAAAATTAAAAGAAAAAAAGAGGGGCACCTGGGTGGCACAGTTGGTTAAGCATCTGACTCTTGAGCTTGGCTCAGGTCATGATCTCAAGGTTTTTGAGTTCTGGCCCATACTGGGCTCTGCACTGACCACCTGGAGCCTGCTTGGGATTCTGTCTCTCCTTCTCTCTCCCCCCCCCCCCCCCCCCGCCACCGCTTGTGTGCATTCTTTCTCTCTCACAAAAATAAATAATAAACTTAAAACATTTTTCTAAAAAAGAAAGAAAGAAAAAAGAAAACATTTGTGTAATCCTTGAAACTCTCCCTCAGAACCTTGGCTTCATGGAATAGAGTTTGAAAAGCAATTACCTAGGTACTTAAGCCCAGTTCCCTTAGGACAACATGCAAAGGCCTGTGTCATTTGGATTTTAACTATCAATCTAGTTGCATTTTCTCCCACTGCGAAAATTCTACCCAATCTCCTAAGTCTACCTCCATCTATCATGGGGTTTTACTTTTGCACTTGCTCTTTTCTCTGCCAAACCTATGTATTTGTACAATGGCCTTCTTACCCGAATTTCTATGAACTGTCCAACGATTAAAATGTTAATTAAAATGCCTCACGAAGCCTTCTTCGACTTACCCAAAATACCTAGTGTTGCCTATCCTCCATCTCCACCATGTGTTGCCTTGTGTTATAATCATCTCTTCCTCTCACCCATAAGTTCCTAAGAAAGAAGGACTAAGTTAACGACCCCTAAGTTCTCAGGGACTTTCCCAGTGCCTGGTACCTGGTAATCACAGCTTCCGTGCTTTTAATTAATTACTTCATTAATTTATACTAATAATAATAACTAGCAGAGTGAAACAGTGGAGGAAACTTCAGATTTGCATTAGTCAACAGATAACCCTTTCACCAAGTTGACTCTTCAGGTGAAATAAGTACTAAGTAGAAATTACTGTTGCGGTCATTTTCATTTTGACTTCGTTTTTCTTTGATAGTGGCATCACTCACCAACAAAGGAAAGCAGGATCACAAGCAGGACAATGAGGGCACAGATACACGGAATCAAGACCAGTAACAGGAAGCGGAGAATATTCGCAGTTGCCAGCTTCTGAGGGCAGCCATCACCCATGCCATTGTCAACAGCTCCCAAGACCTAAAGTAAAAGAAGAATATGAAACGTGGTTTTAATATTACAAAGCAATGCAGTACACAGTATGAAATTATAGCATACAGCTGTCCATTCAGGGAAGCAGCATTCCTGAGAGATTCTAGTGCATGCAATTTAGGGCATGAAAATGAACTTAGTCACTAAGTCACACTATTAAATGAACAAGTAACTGTACAACCACATTCAGGGCAGAGAAAATCATCTCTTTCTGAAATGTTTTTCAGGAATACATGAATTTTTAACGACCTTCCATCTTGAATTTTTTTAACATATTTGCCAATTTGGTGTTATTTCAAAGGGCTATGAATTGCCATGGTAAGGACTCATTTTGGCCCAGAGCTATGAATAAAGACTACCTAGTACAGTGATAAAATATAGGACATTATCTAGACTTCATTGCTCTTTGTCCCATCAGTCCTAAGCCCAATCTGTATGAATCTGGATAAAATTAATTTTTGGCCATTTATAATTCAGCAAGGTTAAATATTACTGACCATGTATTTAGTGACAAGCTGAACAATGAGAAAGAGAGCCTGTCCTGTTGACTAGTAAAACACTGACAACCCCTCAGGATACCTTCCATGGGCCAGGCTGTCCCTGCAGCCTATCTATTTGTGAAAGCATTATGAGATGCAATCCTGAGGGTTCCGATAAAGTTCTTATCTTCAAATACTTTAAATTTTGCTAATTTAAATTAAAATTAACTACCTTAATTTTTAGTTCAGTCTCTTGCCACAAATGATGTCTAGCAATTCATTTCTTGCAAATGGCTAGTTTAGGGCACTGACTTGTTCAACAGGAGTCTGAGATGAAATTAAAAGTGATTTGAGTCCCTCACTATGAGCAACTCTTCCAATCCCATGTGAAGGTGTTTCTCACAGTTCCCTCTTAGATTTTCGATTCTCCTAGCCTTTTCTCCTGTGACAGTTTCAGAGCTTGAACAATAACCTCTGCCTAAGTGACTTCCTGAATCTTTCTGGAGTTCCAAACTTCCTTCCATGTTATATCATATATTTCCAATGCCTGGTGCTTGGCGACATCTCTTCTCAACAAGTCCAAAACCAAATTAATCTCTTTCTCTCCTTCAAACTAGTTCTCTTGATTTCCATATTTGTGCCAATAGACATACCACTACTCCAATAACCACAAGACTCCTCACTTCTCCATCATGATCCCATGCCATGCATTACCAGGTTTTCTTGGTTCTTCCCCTATAACCAATGTCTGATTTTGAAAAACGAATGACCTTTGAAATAGAGCCTTATCATAATCAAGAGGTTGTTCTAATAGAATTGTCCTGCACCTGGTCATTTATAGCATATAACAAGTACTTGATAATTTCTCACGGATAAAAAGGCAACATTGATAGGTTCTTCTGGATTGCAAGGCATATGTGATATTTCATGTCTGCTTTATCCCCCCTAAATCAGAATCGGCTCTTATTCACTAACACATATTGCAAGTGGTGTTCGCGACATATACTCTCTATATATGTATTATGATACCTTCTGTAATTTTAAGCATATCCCCCTAAGACATGTCATTTGATTTTTTTTTTTTTATTATTTCGGAGAGAGAGAGAGAGACAGTGTGAGCAGGGGAGGATTGGAGAGAGAGGGAGACACAGAATCTGAAGCAGGCCAGGCTCTGAGCTAGCTGTCAGCACAGAGTAAGATGCAGGGCTCGAATCCATGAACCGTGAGATCATGACCTGAGCCCAAGTCGGAGGCTTAACCGACTGAGCCACCCAGGCACTACTAGACATGCTTTTTGAAAGAACATATGATGTTAGCTTGAGAATGGCTTCATCTGCTAGGTTAATGTCTTCACTGACCCATTCCCTCTGCACCTGGTTTAATCCACCAGCCAAAATGAGATCAGAGTTAATTTACAATTTGATCTGCAAGAAGACATGGCACTGTGTTAAAGGAGACCATAAAAAGGATGTGGCCACCCATCGACCTGTGAGCCGGACCCAGGCAAGCAGAGCCTCCTCACCCCCTCCCCTGTCCTTGCAATGTACCACCGTTCCCACAGCCAGAGCCATTTTCAAGAATGCAGCCTTGAGAGAGCAATGTGTTGTTGAGACCATCTGGACAATGCTCTATATGAACTTTTATGATTCTGGCAGCCAGGTGTGGAAATTCACTCATCTGCCTAAGCCTCCTAGTAAGTTACCTTGCTCCTTAAACCTACCATCTACCAATCTGAAGTGGTCTCTTTCTTCAGTATCTCCTTGTGATCTGTGTATAAAAGCCAGTTTCAAATTTTACCCAGGAAGTTCCAAAGTTTGCAAACCAACACACTGACACAATTTAATATAAGATCTGCAATAGCACAATAATTACCACACTAGCATTGGCGGGTGGTGTCCTTTCAGGCTTGGAAATAAGCCAATGTGGGACTACAGCCCAACAGAGACAATAGGAGAATCTGACTTATTTCATTTACTAAACAATTAGCTATTGAAAACCTACAATTACAAGAAGCATGGTGACAGATGTAACAGTGATTTCAGACTAACTGTCCCTCAAAAGCTCACAGTCTTGTAGGAGAGATATGTCCATAAGTGATATATCTATATGTCAAAGTAGCAAATGTTAAGCACCATGACACTTACAGCTGAAGTGCCATAGGAATTCAAAAGGTAAAAATACAATTTCTTGCTGGAGGATCAGGTAAAGCATAGAGAACCAGCACTTAAGGCAGACATAATTCTGAGAAAAGTGCCCCTGAAAAGCCCTGCTATAGTTTTAAAAAGTGGTAAGATACAACCAGAGGCGTAAGGAGGTATGAACTTTCTTTGGCTTCTACAAGTGTAGAAAAGGCTTCTTGGTTGAAATGATCACAGGAAATTTCAGGGATCATCTTCTTAGGTGGCAAATTCACGATGGCCTCAGCACTGTCTGGAATCCTGTAGCCAAGCACATCCCATTTAACCAACTGAGCCACCCAGGCACAAGCACATCCCATTTAGTATTCACCCATGAAGAGTCAGCAGAGAAAGTGCTAGAGGCCCATTCCGATAGCTCCTATATCTATCATCAAGTATTTGACCTCCAGAAACCATCTTCATGATTTGTGCAAATATGTTCTCCGGTGCTTAGGAAATTATTTGCTCTTATCAAGGGGAGAAGAGAAAGAAATACTTAGAAGAATGCTAGCACTATTGTCAATTTCATAACTGTTCTCTTGTACCCGTGACCACTTAGGACTATAGCTATAAGTGCTGCAATATTCAGAGGAGTTTCCTCTGGGCATAACGTAACGACTAGACTCTACTGTTGAGCGAATAACACCAAATAACATAACCTGCTGAAGAAATTCTTAAGCTTCATTTCAGTGGACTCTACAACCCTCTCTCCAGAGGGCACCCTCTTCCAGAACTTACCCTCCACAGGCTTGAAACTGTAAGCCAAGCACAAGCACAGCATTTCATGGGACAGGCAGGCAAGACTGCATCTGATTGACCTGCACATATTTCAGGTATGTCCTTCTTGTGTTTTGCTAATCCTGCTGGTAAAAACTCATTTCTTATATCTTAAGAGGCACATTTACTTTAAAAGCTGCCATATTGGTTTATTTCACATGTACGAATACAATCTATCTAATTAGCTAGGATATTTTCTTGAGTCCATTTGGTTCCATTTGGGAGACCTTCTCCTCCCTCTCCTTCCACATTTTTAATTCTATCCTGTTCACCGCTGAATTTGCTGACTCAACTATTTTCACGACAGCCATCCTCTGGCTCTTTGGAGACCTGCTGTCCATGGATGCCTGCCTCTGTCTTCTCCCAGCCTATCAGCTCTCTCCTTTTTCATTTCCACATGTGTCTTCTTTAAAATCTTTGTACCATTAATGCAACAATACTCTTGCTAAAGCCCTGAACCTGCTTATCCCTCTGAATTTTCTTCTCACCTATCATGTAAAAGTCAATACCAGATGAATCCAACAATCTTCTCTCTCTGTATCTACACCTGGAAGTTGAATGTAGCTGTAAAAAGTCCCTCAACAAGACTACTCAATTGCTGACTTAAAGCCTTCTCCATTCCCCTCAAACAAACTTCTCCCAGTCTCCCCTCACCCTCAAAAAGGACCCACATCAATTCCCATCTTACACAGAGAACAAAAACTACCAAATGGGAATTGCCTCACTTACCTAAATCTAAACCTACACACCTGATCACTGATAGACCCTTCCCTCCTGTTCAAACAGAGAAGCTATTTAAGGCTCCTCGTCTTTAAGACTAATCCTGGGGTGCCTGGATGGCTCAATTGGTTAACCATCTGACTCTTGATTTTGGTCCAGGTCATGATCTCACAATTCATGAGTTCAAGCCCCCTGTCGGGCTCTCACTGTGTCAGCACAGAGACTGCTTGGAAGTCTCTCTCCCTCTCTCTGTCCCTACCCCACGTGCTCTCTTTCTCTCTCTCTCTCTCTCTCTCTCAAAATAAATAAACTTTAAATAAATTTTAAAGGCTAATCCTCTCACTTTTGTGACACACTCCATCTCCTTCTCCCTTCTCAGGAATCTTATATCTTAATTCTCCATTAAATCATATATCCAAATTCTCTCTCTCTCTCTCTCTCCCTCCTTCCCGACTCCTCTCTCACTGCCATTAGCTTTTTATCATGTTTAGGTTTCTCCAGTTATTTTTTTAATCATCCTCAAGCCTATACTGAAACACCCACTGTCCTATTTCTCTCCTTCTTTTGATTCCAAAACACCCTGAGAGTGGTTAACATTTATTGTCCAAATTTCTTCACTTACTATTTACTCTTGCGACCACTACAATGTGGGACCCACTTCTGTCACCACACCAAAAGACTTTTTGCTATGGTCACCAACGATGTCCATATTGACATTTTCCAATCATCATTGTAATGACATCTCGGTATCATCTGAGCAATCAAATTCTCAATTAGCCACTCCCATCTGCTTCAAGCACTTTCTTCCTTTGACTTCTCTTTCTTCTCCCTCTCTGGTCATTCCTTCTCTTTCTGTAAGCTCTTTTCTTACATTCACAGTCTCCAAACAACACCACCCACACAAATAGCATCAATTGCCAACCTTACACATATGACTTACATCTTTAAATAGTGGGCATAGATCTTTCCCCTGAGCTCCGGACCTTTGTATCCAACTGGCCATTTGACATCTCCTTAGAGCATGTTACAAAAATAACCCTAACATGTCTGAAACCAAATAAATAATCTTTATCCCCATATCTGGTAATTTTACAGAGCTCCTTATCTCAGGAGAAAGTAATTGAGCACCTGTTATGTGTCAGGTGATATTTGGGCACTTGGGATACATCATTATGCAGGCAAAAATCTTCAGCCTCATAGATCGTATATTCTATTAAAACTACCATCATGTCTCACCTGGAATGGTTTACCTGTATCCTTTATCACTCTCTCTAATTTGTTCTTCACATTCTAGCCAGAGTGCGAAAGAGGATGTCTATCATTGGATATGAGAAAAGGCAACATGAAAAATGATTCCCAAACTTCACTAATTCAGAAAATTCAGAGCCTAGAACCAGATATGGTCATGAGAAGCAAGTACCCAGTGTATTAGTGGAGATTTGGAGAGGCCTTTGGACCTTCACAAGGGTGTATGGGATATCAAGTCCAATTTACTAAGATTTCAAAGGTCAGGGGCACCTGGGTGGCCTAGTCGGTTAAGAATCTGACTCTTGATTTGGGCTCAGGTCATGATCTCATGGTTCTTGAGTTTGAGCCTGCATCAGGCTCTGCACTGACATCATGGAACCTGCTTGGGATTCTCTCTATCCCTCTCCCTCTGCCCCTCCCCTGTTCACACACGCTCTCTTGCTCGCATTCTCTCTCTTTCTCTCTCTCTCTCAAAATAAATAAATAAAGTTAAAAAAAAAAAAAAGATTTCAAAGGTCAAAGAGACCATAGTTGATATTTCAGGTACATTAGCCTTAATCTTGTTCTGCATTCCTGCAGCATTTGACTTTATGAACACAGAGTGCAGTCTTGGGAATACTTCCAGAGCTGCAAATGGCAGAAACCACTTTAGAACAAGGAGATACCTGCTTCTGTAATTGCAGATAACTCAGTTTATAATCGTATTAACTCAGTTGTGACTCTCTTTATATGCAAATATTCCCTTTTCTCATGAGTGTACCATCATCCACAGCAGCATCTGAACACAATCAGGAGTGGACCGATACCAGCTGAATAAATAAACGAATTAAATCACCTAAACAAAAATTGCTCTGTGCAACATTATGCAAATTACTACTTTTTAAAATGATATACGCCTTACAAAGTCTAATCCAAAATCATGGAGTAGAAAATGTGTCTGGTAAAAAGCAAAAATATTTCCCATTTAGGGAAAATATACTAGAAATAATAAAATTAGCTTTTACTAGGAGTATTAGTACAATTCCATACTCACATTTCCTATGATGAGCTTTGAAGTCAGTTAGAAACTTTTGTGATTTAAGGAGTACATTTTAGGGGTTTTTTTTATAGACAAAATTTTATTTATTTATTTATTTATTAAATAGTTTATTGTCAAGTTGGTTTCCATATAACACCCAGTGCTCTTCCCAACAAGTGCCCTCCTCCATGACAAAATTTTAAAAACACCGTCTTTGTTAAGAACATGAAAAGAAGTGGCTTTATAACACTATTAACCCCCTTAATCAGAGATTCCCACGCATTCTTGGTTCAGAGCACCACCAGCGTCCAGGTAATTCTTTTTGGTGGCCTAAACCAAAAGAAATGCCTAACAATTCCATGTTGTAAGCCTTTTGGTTCAACTATTTTATGAGTTTTTGTATCCTAAAAACTTAGTAGCCGTTTGAAAAAATACAACACATAAATTGAAATAAGCAAAATGTTTATGTTATCATTAAGTAATGACAAATACTTACTCATGCACAACTCCTCAAACCTTGGGATCCGATTATAAAGCACCACCATTCATTGTGTGTTCACACGAATTTTTCCATGGTACAACTTTTTACACAGTAACCATCAAGAACCCCTCCTTATGAAGACAGGACAATATCAAAAGGAATATAGCACAATGTTGAAACTGTGAACTACCTCGAGCTAGCACTTCATTTGATAACCAACAAATGCTGAGTGTCACTGGATTCCCCTCAAAAACTGAAACTCACTAGCAGAACCTCTGGGAGTCACTGCAGTGTTTGGGGGACCTCAGCCCACGGTTTGGAATCATGGTTCCACACTATTTCCCCCACATCTACCTGCCTAAACCTGAATCCTCAGAGAAGTAATTCATATTTAACTTCATTCAGAAAGCCTCCCTTAATAACCTAGCTACAAATAACCTCCCTCAACCTCATCTGAATTTCTGGTAGGTGGCAGAGACTAATTGACTGCTAGCATCTATTCTTTCCCTTGATCTTAGAAACAGACTCCTAAATTTTGGTTGGGTTAATATTTAATGGCCACTCAGAATAGAGACAACATTTCCTAGCCTCTCTTGCAGCTATGCAAGGCCATGTGGCTGAGTTCTTGCCCGTGAAATGAAACTAGAAGTGGTAAATGTGACTTATAGGAAATGTCCTCAAAGGGAGTGGTATTGTCTTTCCTCTTTCCTGCTGGTGGGAATATGAATGTAATAGTTGGAGCCTAAGCAACCATTTTAGATTCTGAGGTAAAAACTATAGGCAGACGGTGGCTGAGTACCAAGAAAGAGGGAAACTGAATCCCTGCTAGATTTGCAAAGCTCGTCTATCCGCCCTGAACTGCTTATTTTCCAGACTACAATTACATGAGAAAAGAATAAATTCTTGATAAATCACTGTTAGTCTGAATATTGTATCACTTGCAGTTGAAACAATTTTAACTGACACGTGTATTTATCACTTTCTACTTTGGATCATGGTCATGTATGTACAAACTAAAACTATCAATCTACAATCTCAGTACTAGGTACGTGTACTAGTACTAGCACATAGTAGGACCAATGAAATATATGTTTTCTCCCTTGAATAAATGACTCACAATTAAAGCTCAAAAAATTTCCCAAGAAATATTTGGGGTTTTCAATTTACTTACTGTGTATGGGAGGGAGATAAAAACCATAAAAGGCTTTTTGTGATAAATAATATAACTGTCAAGTTTGTTTGCCTTTGACCAGAATAACAGAAATTCAGTGTTGCCACAGCAGATTATCTCTTGCTATTCAGGAGCTCCGTACCTTTTATATGTCTTCAACAAGGATAAATTCAGAAGAAAAAAATTACAACATGGTAAATTATAGCTTATCAATTTTCAATTAAAAATGTCCGGGACAGGGGTGCCTGGGTGACTTAGTCGGTTAAGCGTCCGACTTTTGCTTAGGTCATGATCTCGCAGTTCATGGGTTCGAGCCCCGCGTCGGGCTCTGTGCTGACTGCCAGCTCAGAGCCTGGAGCCTGTTTCAGTCTGTGACTCCCTCTCTCTCTGACCCTCCCCTGCTCATGCTGTCTTTCTCTCTCTCCTAGAAATAAATAAAAAACATTAAAAAAAATAAATAAATAAAAATATCTGGGACATCTGGGTGGCTCAGTCAGTTGAGTATCCGACTTTGGCTCAGGTCATGATCTCAAGGTTCATGAGTTTGAGCCCCACATCAGGCTCGCTGCTATCAGCCTGTCAGGGCATAGCCCACTTCAAATCCTCTGTCCCCCTCTCCCCGCCCTTCCCCACTCATACTCCCCAAAATAAATAAATATATATATATATTTTTAATTTCTAAATACAGTGTAGTAGCCAAAATGTTTCCATCAGGAGCTAATAGGGAGCAAGCAATAAAAAGTAAGGTTGGTTTAAATGCAGGCAATTATTGGACTAGGTCATCTCACAATCCCATTAGAAACCCACATTCTCTTGGGGCGCCTGGGTGGCTCAGTCGGTTAAGCGCCCGACTTCGGCTCAGGTCATGATCTCACAGTTCGTGGGTTTGAGCCCCGCGTGGGGCTCTGTGCTGACAGCTCAGAGCCTGGAGCCTGTTTCGGATTCTGTGTCTCCCTCTCTCTCTGACCCTCCCCTGCTCATGCTGTCTCTCTTTCTCTCAGAAATAAATAAAACATTAAAAAAAAGAAAAGAAACCCACATTCTCTACCGACTTGAGCAATCTCCTACCTGAGTTCCCCATATCCTCACTTGTCCCCTTCCAATCTCCACATTGTAGCCCTGCTTAAAACTCTCCAGAAACTTTAGAGACAAAGATGAACTTTTTCCTCTTTTTTAAAAAATGTTTATTTATTTATTTTTGAGATCACAATACAAAAAAAAAAGAAAAAAAACCAATTGGGCATTTCCTGTGGGCCAGGCACTCCTCTCAGTGTTTTGCGTATAAAAATGCTCTTAATCCTCAAAAAACTCTACTGGTGGTTGCTGTTACCATACCTATTTATAGATGAGTTTGAGGCTCTTTGTGAATAACTTTATAAAACTAATTCAAAGTAACTGACAAACAAGGCAGAATCCAAAGCAAGATACAGTCACTCAATTCCTTTCTCTAAAGCTCAGTAGAAAGGCCAGAAATCTCATGATTTTTTAATTTGGTCTAATTCTGTGGCTCTCAGAACTTTTTAGAACACACTATCCACTCTCCAGCTCTGTCCTTGTGAAGATAGACTAAGCTTTTATCCTGAGTCATGCAGAGCTGAATCCAGATGCCCAAGCCCTATGAAGGACCAGATCTCATGGCCCTTATCATCAGAGATTCAAAACCATCCATTCCTGAGTACAGGCGGTCCTTTGGAGGTAGGAAATAGACCTTTTTCTACCTCCATGCTTCTGCCCTTCATCCCAGATCAGATGGCTTAATGGAGGTTACCACCTCACCACAGCCAGGCATTAAGAGATACATTTTAGAAATGGCCTGTCTGTGGTATTTTTCAATTTCTTTCTAGAGCTCATACTTCTAAATCACCTTTAAAACATTGATCTAATTATCTAGTTAAGCATTAATCACTTCGAATTTTTAAGTGCAGAAGTTTTCTATTCTCTATCTTTTAGAAAGATGGAAAAATCACATGAAGATAAGTAAACTATCAAGAATTAAATTTACAAAATATTGCCTTGCCAGAAAATGACTTGAAATTCTGGAAAATATAGAATCTTCTACAGTTTCTATAGAATATTTTTCCCTGAGAATGCAAGTCTTGGCCCTATGGCAACTCATGGCCCTAATGATCAGTTTTCAAATATAGGGATATTATTCTGCTAGCACAGTATAAGTAGCATCATTTCAACAGCAGAAAATCATAATAGAAAGGAGGTTCAAGTTCATATGTAATACATGAAAAACCCAATTAACATGAACAACAACAACAAAAACCCTATTCCCTGACCATTCCAAGGTTTTGCCAAACATATGCTACCATTGGCCTACAATAGCTCTAAAAGTGGTATTATTCACACAAAGACACTGTCTATAAAGAGACTAGTATCAGCTTGATATTTCTTAAAGTATAACATCAGATGTAGAGATATGTTGATTCTTTTTATTTCAAATAAGATTTGCTTAAATGACAACCAAAGATCAGAAAACCTTGAGGTAGTATATAAACGGTTCCAGATTAACAGGGTATTTTGAAATGTGGATAGGCTAATTCTATCTTTATAACATGATACTATACTATGGCTTTTCTTAAATATCAAAATAATTATATATTTTAAATGTTTGTTTTTTATATTTGAGAGAGAGAGGGACAGAGCATGAGCAGGGGAGGAGCAGAGAGAGAGACACAGAATGTGAAGCAAGCTCCAGGCTCTAAGCTGTCAGCACAGAGTCGAACATGGGGCTCAAATCCACAAACCGTGAGATCACTACTTGAGCCGCAGTCAAATGCATAAACAACTGGCCCACTCAGGTGCCCCAAAATGATTATACTCTTCAATACAATTGTGAAATTATGTAGACTTAGATAAGATGGGATGGTCAGTCAATAGTCTGTTAATTTTAGCCCTGTACAAATATGACTACCTACTACCCAAAAGTTATCCTAACTCATAGATCTAGTAAAATTCTATTTAGTGCTTTGCAGTTTATGATATGAGCAAACCAAATATCAAGACATTCTTTTTTTTTAATGTTTTATTTATTTCTGAGAGAGAGAGACAGCATGAGAGAGAGACAGCATGAGGGTCAGAGAGAGAGGGAGACACAGAATCTGAAACAGGCTCTGAGCTAGCTGTCAGCACAGAGCCCAACATGGGGCCCGAACCCACAATACGTGAGATCATGACCTGAGCCGAAGTCAGACGCTTAACTGACTGAGCCACTCAGGCGCCCCCAAAACATTCTTAAACCAAAATGACAGCGCACGTTTTAGCGGATGGGATTTTGTGCAAAACCATGGCAGAATTCAATAACCATCTGTCCTACCAAAAATATTTGCTTACAACATTAAAAACAACTCGAAAGAAATATTTCACCCCAAACCCAAACTATGTGTTGGCTCGAGATGAACTTAGCACTTTAGTTTGCTAGGCAGAAGGCTGATAAACTGCCAGAGTCTTCTGTACTCTGCTGCTTCCGTAGTGCAGGGAACAGCGTGCAACAATGACAAGGTCACTCTGCCTGGTGTGGCCTCAACAGGACACAGGAGCTCCCATAAACTCTGTGGGGATGTTACACTATCACATGTTAGTGTAATTACAGTCCTGAAAAACTGCAGACGCCAAGACTCCACTTGCTGCTAGATACTCAGCGTGGGATGTTGTCCTGTACAATCATCAGTCCAAAATGTGATTTGAATGGTGTTTTCAGCATTCAAGAAAGGGCCTCTCTGATCCACTTCCACTGTCTGTCTGTCCACTGACAGAACAGAAGCCAACTGTTGCCCCATATTTGAGAAGAAAATCTGCCAGTGCTAGATGCTTTCCTCTCTGTTCTCAATAAGCTGTGGAAGTGTTCCCTATATGAATTAAGAGTAGATTTATTGAATAAGAGATCAGTGATTTAGGTACACTCAAACCAGACATCTGTT
Source organism: Hyaena hyaena (assembly GCF_003009895.1). NCBI lineage: Eukaryota > Metazoa > Chordata > Mammalia > Carnivora > Hyaenidae > Hyaena > Hyaena hyaena. The sequence continues at coordinate 600,475 of NW_024080820.1, forward strand.
AATTCTCCAAATAGTAGCTCCCACTCTACCACTAAGCAACATGCCTCCAAAATCATCCATCAGTGAATTATGCCAAACCCAAATGTCTTTTGTTGTGATGTTTGTTTTTAATATTCCAAGAGGCATGAAGAACAAGCATCTGGTTTTCAGTAAGTCTTTTCATCCCATTTTCTGGTATTTAATTGAAGCATACAAAGTTCAAAGAACTCATGGGCTCTCTCAAAATGAAATTACTCAGTTCACACCAGAACACATGGTTCTCGAGCCAATCATGCTCACATTTTCTCCTTTGAAAATTAACTGAACAGCAGGACCAGATAATACCGCTATCCCAAGTTCTATATCCACACATCCCAGAAGAGATGCGCACTACAGACACTGAATACCGACAAATATTTTCCCTCTTGAGGAGACTAATAATAATAATACAGTACCCAGGCAGCGTATCACTTCAATGTTTCGGTTTTGAGGGTAGCATTGTTTAGCCGAAGTCTGAAATATGAGAGGGAAGATTGGAATGTTTCAGAGACAACTTGTACAATATTGTCTCCACCACTGAAAATCGAGGTGACCTTATAAAGCCATCACCGTGTCCTAAGCATATTTCTGTATGTGTAAGTAAGGGTTGAAAAATAAATGGCTTGTGCCAACCACAAATATTCCAAAAATAAAATGAAATTGGTAAAGCAAAAGAAAGGAAGACTAACAATGTTGCTTTCAAGTTCAAAAGGCTCTAAGTGCCTTGATTTCTCTCCAACATAGTGTGTGGAGTTTGTTCAATTCAGTCTCCGGAGGAAAGTTATAGTAATCTTTATTCAAGTGATGTCTTCAGGGGTAACAGGAAAATCTTTTAAGGTAAACCTCATTTTCTTCAGAGCGAGGTGGGAGGGTCATATTTCTATTACAGTTATGGAAGACGGTCTCAGAACAGAACAGCAGGAAACTCCCCATCTAGACAAGATAGATAAATGGGGCCCAGAGTACTTGTTGTGAGATGACTTTGCCCCCAATCTCAAACATGTCGATCTTACCATTTTATGATAGCCACAAATCGTAAAGTAATAAAAGATTCCTTTTAAAGTAGATACTTTAAATATTAGTAGATATTAGTATTAGTAGATACAATATCAGAAGTCTTTCTGCATAGATTACAGAGTCTTAGAGCCTTTTCAGTATGTTTCTTTGGAAACAATGGAGGCTACGGGGGTGGGAGGGGAGGAGGATTGGGTTATCTGTCCCTCAGGAAATTAAATATTTGACATTTATTCATTAAAATGTTTTAAATTTCACAGCCCGATTCTAAGTTATCGTTTTTCTAAGGATGCTACAGCAAAATCCAGAGGAGCCTAACATATTGTTAAATGAAGCCAAACCTATTTTTCAAGGAGCGCTAAGGAAGCTGCTGAGTGTGCAAATCTGAGACCTAATTGACTCGCTGATCCTATAACAATGGAAATGTTGTGACTTTAAAGAATTCAAACAGATTTGCAAAGTGAGTACAGAACTAAAATATTGACTCCCTACAGCTGAAAATAATCAGGGAATGCATACAAGACAAAATGGATTTATGCTCTACAACAATCCATTTCAGGCATTTCAATGCAAAGTAAAACATAAACAGATGTCGAAAACAGTTAACCTACTGAACTTACCTGCTGAAAGGGATCTTGCAGTAAAAAAAAAAAAAAAGTACAAGTTAGGATTTTATGTGTTAGATGAAGCAGCAATTTCTTTCTGAATACCTAGAGCAAAGGATGGATTCCAAACTTAACATTCATCTTCTGTTTTGTTATATTTCATCAATATTCTAGTTGGAAAATTCAAGAGAAGTCCTGTCTTGTGTTCCATTAAAAACATGTCTATGCTAAAGGTCAAAACCTCATTAATTTGGCTTATGCCACTCATGTTTTTTTAGCACCTGTTCTGTGCGCAGCTGAACTATAGGGATACAAAGGTGAGAAAGACACAGTCCCTGCTCTCCGAGAGTCAACAGCCTCTCTCCCAGGAGATGCACAACTTCATGAGTGGCTTCAACAGCCCATGATCCGGCAGTAACACAATGCAGAAAGGACAACAAGTCAACCATGAGGGCGGAGTGAACTAAGGCACGGTCAGTCCACACCACTGTGTTTTGAAAAATATGCAAGTTTTTACTTTTGTACCACGATTAAACAGTAGTATTTCTCCAGCCTTCATTTTCACGGGTCTAAGAGCATGTGTGTGTCGGTTGAGGGAGGAGGGAAGCCAAGGGAAATCAACATAATTGACACTTTAAGCAGGGCAATTTTTCACTGATGGGACTCTCACACATATATCAGGACATTTGGCGTCCCTGGCCACCACCTAATAAATGCCAGCAGTAACTCTCCTCACCCTGCCCAGGCCGTGTGACCAGTAACACGTCCTCCATTATTTCTAAGCGTCCCCCAGAGTCGTATGTTTTCTGGCTAAGAAACATTTAAGCTCTTCAGTAGGGACCTATTGCACACATATTGCACGGTCAGCTCTATGCTCTGGATGGAAGGCAAAGTCCTACATTAGCAAATTTCTCCCACAATCTATAGGCATTAACTACACTAAGAGTTAATAACTTCAAGTAAACAATGAGCATTTATACCTTTTTGTCCACAGAGAGATAGTATACTTTTAGAGATTGAACATTTTATCTTTTCATTGTGACCATCACCATACCTGGCATATAAACACACACACACACACACACACAGACTTTTAATGGCAACATTAATTAATTAAAGAAGAGAGGCATAATTTATTAGGTCCTTTGAAACCTAACATCTACTAGATTAAACCAGGAATACTGAGTAAGAGTGAGGAGTAATATTTGGGGGAAAATATATATAGAGTGATTATTTCTTGGGTAGACAGTGCATGAGGTTTTAAGCTCTTGTGGATCCATACCACATATGGTCCATGTAGGATTTGGACCATCTTTGGAGCCTCTGCTGCCAGGCTTCATAGGTGTAGCTTGGCCCAGTGTTTCAAACGAGGCAGAGGTAGGACCAGCCCTTTGTAGTCCTAGAGGTGAGAAGAAGCAAATATGCTTCCTGGAAACTACAAAGCAACTGAGATTCTTTGGCTCTCCAGGAGTAGAGTGAACTTCCAGCTTTCACTCTTCATGCCGGTCTTAGAGCAAATATTGAAGGAAGGCTGCCCCAGGTTCCATTTCTTATGATGTTGTTTTCAAGTATAGTCAGAGCCACGGAAAGAAACCAACAATTAGAGGTACCAACACCCCAGATGCATGAGGCTTGTTCACAAGTTTTAGCCATTCTCCATCACATGGTCCTAATTTACTCCGGATCTGTTAATTAAGTCACCTCTAGCCCTGGCTTTAGATTTTAGAGACTAAATTCATGGATTCTGTCAGGGAAAGGTGGGGCGCCTGGGTGGCTTAGTCGGTTAAGTGTCTGACTTTTGCTTAGGTCATGATCTCGCGGTTCGTGGGTTCGAGCCCCACGTCGGGCTCTGTGCTGACTGCCAGCTCAGAGCCTGGAGCCTGTTTCAGAGTCTGTGACTCCCTCTCTCTCTGACCCTCCCCTGCTCACGCTGTCTCTCTCTCTCTCTCCTAGAAATAAATAAAACATTAAAAAAAAAAAAAGAAAAAAAATCAAAACAAAAAGGAATAGATGGCTTTATCATCTTGTGTTTCATCTTCCCGAAGTGAACTATGAACACAACTCAATAAAATTTTTATAAATGCAATCCTAAGAAGGCATTTTTAAAAAGCCTGTGCATTGAACATTCTGTCTTGACAAAGCAAAGTTAACTCAGAGAGTCAAAGGGGATGTGAATGGTTTAAGAAACATACTTCAGTCTTGTTTCCAAAACAACAAACTAATGAAGCTAGAGGAAGAAAGAGATCTTTTTTAAGAGAAAGGCCGAGCCTTGAGCCAATATGCTGAGCAGATAGGAAGAAAACATGACTCTGAAGGTCTAGACAGAGAATGGCAAGGTTTCACCCAGGTCTACTGCCCTTAAGGAGGCTATTAGAAGAGGGAATATAGTCTTGGTAGTTATTAGACAGTAGTACAAGGCTGGAGCCCAAAGAAATCAAACAAAGACGGAGGGGCAAGGCAAAATCTCAAAGAACAAATAAACTGATTGCCCCTAAGGAGGAAAGAATTGGAGAAATTACTAAAAGCTGGCTTCTTAAAGCCACCAATAGACAGTTCATTGCAAGAACAATCTCGAAACCATGCTTCCAAGATTGTATAGCTATGTCAAATGGCTACTGAAAACGATATTCATGAGACACCCAATCTGTCAGAGGAGAAAGAGAATAAATAGTTACATAAATATTCATTTAAGTATAAGTGCATTAAGTGCTATTCATAGTACTGGGTAAATAATATGCAGTAATGTGAAAAATGAACATATAAAACTAATTTCTACTTTTACATTAAAACTTAACATGCTGTGTTAACTACAACAGGGAATGGTCTAATATTGAAAATACCCCAGTGACAAAGACTTCTAATGAATATTTACTTATTAGCACTGAATAGTAATTCACTCAAAACTGAATTACTAGAATTATTTTATCCATAATTAAATAATTTAGCTTCCCAATTTCTTTCCAATGATGGCTTCAAATGGTTTTAATATATTAATCATATTTATTTTTTAATTTTTTAATGTTTATTTTTGAGAGACAGAGAGGGACAGAGCACAAGTGGGGAGGAGCAGAGAGAGAGGGAGACACAGAATCTGAAGCGGCTTCAGGCTCTGAGCTGTAAGCCTGGAGCCCAACATGGGACTTGAACCCACAAACTGTGAGATCATGACCTGAGCCAAAGTTGGACACCAACCAACTGAGCTACCCAGGCGCCCCTATGTTAATCATATTTACAACATAAACTGTGCTGTTTAATATTTAGGAGTCCAAAGTATTAAAAACTATATAACATTTCCTAAAATTATAAGAGGCTGATGATTAAAATAAGACGTTTTAGAATATAAGCCTCATGCATCCCTCCACCATATTTTTAAATATTGTTTTGATATCTGTACAGTCAGTATTCCCAAGGATAGAACATTTTAAAAATCTGTTTATGATTATACCCTACCAAAAAAACCCAAATAAAATACCTAGGAATAAATTTAGCCAAGGAAGTAAAAGACCTATATTCTGAAAACAGTAAGGCACTGATGAAATAAAGATGACACAAATAAATGTAAAGATATGCCATGCTTATGGATTGGAAGAATTAATGTTGCTAAAATGTCCATACTACCCAATGCAATTTACAGATTCAGTACAATCCCTATCTAAATACCAAGTGCATTTTCACAGAGCTAGAATAATCCTAAAATTTGTATGGGACCATAAAAGACCTGGAATAGCCACAGCAATCTTGGGAAAGGAGAACAAAGCTGGAGGTGTTTCAATGCCAGATTTAAAGATATACTACAAACCTATAGTAATCAAAGCAGTATGGTACTGGCATAAAACCAGTCACATAGATCAATGGACAAATCAGAGAGCCCAGAAATAAAGCCACACTTAAATCATCAATTAATCTATGACAAAAGAGGCAAGAATATGCAGTAATAAAAAGTCTTCTCAATGAATGGTGTTGGGAAAATCAGATAGGTACATGCAAAAGAATGAAAACCACATTCTTAAACCACATTCTTACACCATACACAAAAATGAACTCAAAATGGATGAAAGACCTAAATATGAGACATGAAACCATAACACTCCTAAAAGAAAACACAAGCAGTAATCTCTTTGACATCAGCTTTAGCAACATTATTTTTTTAAATATGTCTCTTAATGAGGCGACTGGGTGGCTCAGTCGGTTAAGCTTCCAACTTTGGCTCAGGTTATGAGCACACGGTTCATGGGTTCGAGCATGGAGCCTGCTTGGGATTCTCTCTCTCCCTCTTTCTCTGCTCCTCCCCTGCTCCCTCCCCAATTACATCAATCACGTGGTGTCTGCCAAGCCTGCCTGCAAGAATATTACTCCCCACCTCCCCCACCTCATTTGCATAATCAAGAAACATTTTGTGCTGAGGCACTGAAATTATGAAAACATCTCATCCCTTCAAAGTTTCAGTTTATTCTTTTGTTGACATGTGCATGGACTCTTGATTTCCTATTTTATTGAATGGTTTATAATCTGTTACCACCATTACTTATTTCCACGCTAAACTACCCCCTATTTGGCCAGTGGGAGCCAAGTTAGTCTGGTTTCAGTGTCCTTTTAACATGTACCCATCATTCTTTGAGCCCCTCCTTGCTTTCTGGAACAAGATGTTTTAGACTCTTTCCTTGCTTCACCCTTGGAATCAACTGTTTATCCAAGTACCTTGGTTCCTTTTAGTACAAAATGGTATTTAAGACCTAGCTTGTTTGTTCCTTGGAACTCACAGGGTGTGCTCATTGCTCTTAGGTTGTCGCTGTTCCCAATCTCTTTCAGCAGACAGAGCTAGTGGGGGAAACGTACTCATTCGGCATGTGCATTGATGAGTATCCTCATATACACACACATTACATCTATAGTTATCTATCTTTATATGTTGAAACATACATTTACACAAGTTATCTCCAATTCCAATCCCAAATCACAAGGTTCTAGATTTAGCTTTCTGTCTCTCTCTGGCTTTAACTCCTTTTTCCAATAACAAGAATGTGGCTTATTCTTAATAAGTGTAATTATTTGATCAGTCCTCCAGTCTGCAAGGAGTCTCCTGGCCCCACCTTCCATGGATGCTGCGCTCGCATGGTCCAAGCTCCGATACCCTACCTGGACTGCCCCACGCTTGCACACCTTCTTCATCCTACTCAAGCTCTGACTCTCAACTCACGCCTACCCGCACACAGCCTCCTTTCCCTTACCCCCTGCAGAGCACCCCTCCCCAGCCAGGTGTTGGCCACTGTACTGCCCTTGCTGGCACCTGAGAGCTTGCTAATCTCTACCTATAAAACAGATTCAGGACTTGTGCACGAAGGGGCAAGAATAGGGAGGTCCAAACCAAGGTTTGAAATTTACAATCATGTTCTTCCTCTGTTCATTTGTTTCCCACCTAACATACACAAAAGACTAACAGAAGGATAAGATCTAGACCCTCCAACCTTCTCCCCTGACTGTCAAGAGGTTGTGAGTGTATGATAGTGTGTTTCACATTTATATTACGGCAGCCAGACCACTACTGAAGCTCCGCATTCATTGCTTCCTACCCGACGTGACCAATCTCCCGGCCGCAGTGCAAACTATTCAGCCCTCCATTAAGGGGCAAAAGTCCAAACTGCAGAATTGACTACATTCTTGCTTTGTCCTTGAGAACTGTGAGTGGAGAAACAACAACCTTTTTAAAAAGAAAAGGCTGCTTTCAAAAATTAAAAACAACACAATAGATAACAATTTAAAGAAATTTTGTTTTGGGACACCTGGGTGGCTCAGTTGGTTAAGTGTCTGACTTCAGCTCAGGTCATGATCTCACGGTTCATGGGTTCGAGCCCCACGTCAGGCTCAGTGCTGACAGCTCAGAGCCTGGAGCCTGTCTTCAGATTCTGTGTCCCTCTCTCTCTGACCCTCCCCTGCTCATGCTGTCTCTATCTCTCCCTCAAAAATAAATAAAACATTAAAAAAAAAGAAATTTTGTTTTCATCACAAATTTGTTCTAATTTGTTAGTTATTGTTTTGTTTTACTTCCATTTGGGAGAATAAATAATTTTTCTGGAATGAAGATATTTTTTTCACCTGTTGGAAAAACACTCTTCAAGGAAGAAAGGGAGAGAGTTGCCTGCTTTTAGGAGTTTCTGACACAAAATGATTGGAGAATATCATTGTATTTATATTATTATATTTATCCCTTATCAAGAGAGCATGTTTGTTCCTCTTACTGACATGATAGGTAAAGCCAAAACACTCCAGAGGAAAGGGTCAGTGCTATCAGGAGGGAGTCAGTGGAGCAGGCAAGCTGAGGTGGTCACAGGATGACCTGGGCCGCTGACCTTGGCACATAAATCAGCACTCATAGGTCCTTCCAACAGGCCACGTGAGTTTCTCACCAAGGACACCTTCAGAAAGGCTCATCTCTGTTTTAACTTCAGAGAGTTTGGGAAGCTCTTTCTTTTTTTTTTTTTTTTTTTAATGTTCGTTTATCTTTGAGAGAGACAGAGCGTGAGCAGGAGAGGGGCAGAGAAAGAGGGAAACACAGAATCTGAAGCAGGCTCCAGGCTCTGAGCTGTCAGCACAGAGCCCAGCGTAGGGCTTGAACCCACAAACCATGAGATCATGACCTGAGCCGAAGGCAGAGCTTAACTGACTGAGCCACCCAGGTGCCTCTCAGCTTTAATTCTTACGCAGAAGAAGGCAGCATAAAAATCACCACACACCAGGATGAGAACAATAGTTACCAAGTCTAGATTTATATTAAACACACACACACACACACACACACACACACCAGGAGAGACGGAGCCAGTCTGAAATTTGCCCTAACTCTTCCACACAATGACACTGGGCTTCAGCCATTCCTGGCTTCATACTCCCACCCTCCCCCTTGCCCAGAACTGGTCACCTCGAGGGGGCAGCTGGGTGTGAGAGCTTTGCGGGGCCTCCCCAGGGCTATTTTTAACCTGGTATTTTCCCCTTATAGCCTTTCCACTGGGGCAGCCCCCAGGCCTGGGGATTCACTCCAGCTGGGAAATCTGAGAAGCCACTGGCCTGTGTGGCAAATGAGGTATTTTTAGCTGAGACTTGGGGATGTCAGGATTGTCATCTCCTTTAGACCTCAGGGTGGGAGACACAAAAGAGCCACACAAGAGGAGGGGTGCCAACTCTGAAGTTCCTTAGCAACAGCCGCCACTGAGCTTATTGGTGGAAGAAGATTCCGGTCTACCCTGGTGGGGGAGGGCAGGCCGGCCTGGGGGCCTTCCCAGCAACAGTGCTGCACCCTCCCCACTGAAGCCAGGCCTGGGCCCCCTCCTGCTTGCCTGGTATTCCCAGGGGCTCTCCCAACACCCACCTGCTCCCCTGCTGCGGCAGCATCACCTGGAACTTGTTAGAAATGCAAATTCCTGGCCCCACCCCAGACCTACTACCTTGGAAATTTGGGCAGTGGGACACTCGATCTGGGTTCTATCGGGCCCTCCAGGTGACTCCCATGCTCACTGCACGTTGAGAAGCAGTGGTCCAATCACATTCATTCACATTCAGAGACAAAAGGTCGTTAAGAGTAAACTTTCACTCCTACCAAACCCACATGGCAGTACATGGACAACCCCTCAAGGATAGTGACAAGACATCAACTGAGTTTTGCCATCAAGGGCTGCAACTGAGTCAGAGTCAGAAACAGACCCCACTTCTCCAGGAGAATGGCCATGACGCATGCCAACCTTAGGAATGAATGACTGTGCATAAGTACTCTAGACTGGGCTGCAATGAAGCCAATAATTCTAACTGTGTAAGGTGATGTAGCCCTTCTGTGTTGACATCTCAGAGCCTGGAGCCTGCTTTGGATTCTGTGTCTGCCTCTCCTTCTGCCCTTCCCCTGTTCATGCCCTGTCTTTCTCTCTCTCTAAAAAAATAAACATTAAAAAATTAAAAAAAGAAATGCTGTTAGTATTAGACTGCCTGTAAGGAATTTGTTTTCTATGGCTGCTATAACAAATTACCACAGAGGCTTACAGCAACACAAATTTATTTCCCTATAATTCTGGGGGCTGGAAGTCTGCAATCAGTATCACTGGGCCAAAGTCAAGGTGTTATCAGAGCTGCTTCCTGTGGAAGGCTCTCGGGAAAGAGTTTGTTTCCTTGCCTTTTTCAGCTTTTAGTGGCTCCCTGCCTGTAGGGCATGGCTGGTGGGCCCTCCTGCATGTGTAAAGCCCCTCCCTCCAATCCCCACACCCACCATCTCATTGCTTCCTCTTCTGACGGAACCTCCTGCCCAAGAACTGGGCAATTCCAGCAGGTCCTCCCGTTTAATCCAGGATAATCTCCCCATTTTGCAGGATAATCTGCAAAATCTCTTTTGCCATATAAAGTGGCATTCACAGGTCCTTGGATTAGGACATGGATATATTTAGGGGGTCACCATTCAACCTATCATACTCCATATGGTTCTATACTATCCAAAACGCTAGACACTGGCCACTTGTATTTATCGAGCATTTGAAATGGGACCCATCTGAATTGGATGTGCTGTAAGAGTATTGAAATCTGAAGACCTGTTATACACAAAAAGTAATATAGGGGTGCCTGTTTGGTTCAGTTGGTTGAGCATCCGACTCTTGGTTTTGGCTCAGGCCATGATCCCAGGATTGTGGGATCGAGCCTGGTGTCAGGCTCTGCACTGAACTTGGAGCATGCTTAGGATTCTCTCTCTCTCTTCCTCTGCCCCTCTAAAAAAAAAAAGTAATATATTTTGTTAATAATTTTTATATTGATTCCATGTTAAAATTATAAAATTCCAGATCGAGTGAGTTAAATAAGATCCATTGTTAAAATTAATGTTTCTTTTTGCTTTTTCAAATGTAGCTACTAGACAGCTTTCTCTTTCTCTTTTTTGAATGTTTTTATTTATTTTTGAGATACAGATAGAGCATAAGCAGGGGAGGGGGAGAGAAAGGAAGGAGACAAGGATCTGCAGCAGGCTCCAGGCTCTGATCCGTCAGCGTAGAGCCTGATGTGGGGCTCAAACTCACGAAATGAGAGATCAGGACCTGAGCCAAAGTCGGACACTTAACCAACTGAGCCACCCAGGCATCCCCCGACATGATATTTCTAAGGGACAGTGCTGCTATAGACCACAAAGGAAGCAAGGTAGTGGTAAATTTCCATTGTTTTATTTTTGTCCTACTCATACTTAGAGGGGAGCCCAGAAAGCAACATTTCTTCTTTCAACCTTCTCTAGAGAGAGTAACTGAACACAGAACTGAGATTTCAAATCAAGATGGATATCATCGAGAGGTGTACATAATTCTTCATAGATAATAGTAACTAAAAAAAAAAAAATTATCAACTTACGTTCTTACAAAGCACCTCCAAATGCGTTATTTCACTGAATCCTTCATCACAAACCTGTGAGAAGAACCTTGTTCCCATTTTTCAGAGAAGGAAACTGAGCCCAAGGGAAATTTACTTGCTGGCGGCACAACCAGCTACTAAGTGATGAGCAAGAGTCTGAGCCAGGTCTGCATGCTCAGGGCTGCCTTGAGCCTACTTCCTGGCTTGGGTCAAACCATTTAATCAGGTTCACTCTATTTCCTGAGTGTTTTTATAACCAAGCTTCCTAACTTTCAAAGATCCAACATTTCTTCCTTTTTCCTAAAAAAAAAAATCTGTATTCTTTTCTGCTACTCTGAACACTTACTATTATTATTATTTTATTTCTTAACTGAATACAGACTGGTGCTTGTCATTTAAGGAAGATGACTGTTCTCCTGTGTCGAACTGCTCCTCAGCTACAGCCAGAGGCATACCTGGCTCCCACTTGATCCTGGGTCATCTGTTGGAAGACCCCAACATCCCTGTCTCGTCCCACTCCTTCCACTCCCCACAAGCCACCTGCATCGATGAATGCTCAGCTCTGACTTCTAGCCAGAAAAAATACCCTAGACAGCTTTCCTCTTGATCAGTCTTCACTGGGGTTGGACAGGCAATGCTGTACTTTGGCAGATGGTCACCATAAGAAGAATCAGTAAAAAGAGCCACAAAGAGGGAGGCAGACATTAAGGTCCACTAGGATGCCTCTTCCCCAGGCAGCATGTCTCAAATGTGGGAAAGAGAGGAAGGAAAGAAAAAAAAATTGGTACAATGTGCTGCTCATTTTCTCTGCCACATTAACAGCTTTTAAATCGAGAAAGCTTGGAGAGTGTCAAGTCCAATGACCTCATTTTACACACGAGGACACCAGGATCAGATTAAGCAACTTCTGTAAAGTCTCAAAGCAACTTAGTATCAGACGAAGACCAGAAGGCCCATTTAGGGTTTTCCGTTTTTGTTCAACTCGGACAAAACTGTTCTGAATGACCACAGAGAAATACACTAAGTAAACTCGTGTAGCTTTGATCTGCAAACCACGCTGCAGACGAGTGGCATCTTGCTTGTGGGATGAGGCTCTGAAATGGACACACAAAGGGGAAAATCGGGTACAGTCAAAATAATCCTTGAAAATCCTTAGGAAAAGACCAATACAACTTCTGTCAATAAATCCCACGTGGTCAGTGTTCCCAGAGACAGAACAGGCTTATCAGTTTAGCACCAGATTAGTGAACCGGCTTGAGGTCAGAGGACAAGAAGGCACAGATTTTTAAACACGGGATCACATGTAGACCTGCAAGATGAATACATAGAAAGTTACCAGTGTTCTGAAACTAACAGTAGATCCCCTTCTAGTGTCTTGGGCTCTCATTCTGGGTGCACTAAGCAGGATGACAGGCAGAGTGGCTCACACTACATAAGCAGTTAGCTCTCTTCTCTGCACTCCTGAGGCAGTGTCCATTGCCTCAGTTGAAAACTAAAGCTCCCAACATGCATGAATCTCTGTGTTTTGTTCACTGGTGTATCCCTGCCTAGTACTATGCCTGGCACATAAGTGTTTGTTGAGCAAATGGATGGATCTACTCCTCCTTTGGTCCAAGCTGAATTCTCATAAGCTGAAGCAATTTGGGTCTAGTACATGACCTCTCAGGGTATTATACTGCCCTAGCCAGAAAAATTCACATGGAACTGTTCATAGAGAGTTTTCACTCCTCATGGGGTTCAGGGACCCCCAGATTAAGATTTCCTGGGGCCACCGTGACGCTTTAGCAGGATGACCTTAAGGACTTTGGAGGTTCACTTTTATAGCTGCCTAAAGACCTTTCTTTCTTTTTTTTTTTTAATGTTAATTATTTTTGAGAGAGAGAGACAGACTGTGAGTGGGGGAGGGGCAGAGAGAGGGAGACACAGAATCTGAAGCAGGCTCCAGGCTCTGAGCTGTCAGCACGGAGCTTCACGTGGGACTCGAACCCATGAACCTCAAGATCATGACCTGAGCTGAAGTGGGAATACTCAACCAACTGAGCCAAAAGTCTCCCAACTGCTGGAAACAAATGGTGCCCTTCCACTGTCAGCCGAAAGGCTCACAGGGGCACCAGGCTAAGCACACTAGTGGCACCAAAATGTTCTTCACTGCCCACCCCAATGTTTTCTGCCCACTCCTAAGCCAGCCCATTGGCTGCCTGGACTTTCTTCACAGATGTCCTCCCGAGCTGCCGACAGAGTTTTAGCACCGATATTGAATGGCAAGATGGATCACCTACAGGACCACCCTGGCTCCCCAGCTAGCCCAGCGAGCACTGACAGGTTGCTTGTCACCACCAGCTCTGATGGCTTGGACATGTAGAAATGTACAGCAGGAGAATATTCAAACAGCTGCTGTAAGGTGAGCTGATGGAGGCAACCGCCCGCAGGCTGAGAGGAAAACGTAATTTATGGGCATCTTCAGCAGAGCTCAGAGCTGAGCAAAGGCTGCTACAGAAACGATCAGGGACAAGCCAGTGCTCTCGGACCACAGTGGCTCCACCTGAGCAAAGAGAAAGTAGAGGCCAGAGACAGGGGTCAGGAAGGGGCAGAGGTTCCTGCGATCCAGAGATGAACCACCCCATGGATTCCGCACCCACGAGGACAGCACACATAACCTCCCAACCTGCATGGAGATTCTCTGTCTGGAAGAATGACAAACTCCTTGCACTGTGTTTGGAACAAAGCAGAGCCAGCAAAGACTCAGAGACAAAATCAGCCTCTTGGGTGTTGGGAATCTGGGTAGGGAAAGGATTACCTGTCTGTGCATTTGTGCTGGCTAGAATAGTGTCCCCCCAAACTCATGTCCACTGGAAACTCAGAATGTGACCTTACTTAGAAAGAGGGTCTTCACACTATATGTTAGCTAACTTGGATTTAAATAATTAAAAAGAAGAATATGAAAAAAAGAAAAAAGAAAGAAAGAAATAGGGTCTTGCCTTTGTAGTTAGTTAGGGTGAAGTCATACTGGATTAGGGTTAGCCCTTAACCAAATATAACCAGTGTTCTTATATTAAGAGGAAAGACCTGGGGCACCTGGATGGCTCGGTAGGTTAAGCGTCCAACTTCGCTCAGGTCATGATCTCAGGGTTCGTGGGTTCGAGCCCCATGTCGGGCTCTGTTGGGCTGACAGCTAGCTCAGAGCCTGGAGTCTGTTTCAGATTCTGTATCTCCCTCTCTCTCTGACCCTCCCCTGCTCATGCTGTCTCTCTCTCTCTTTCTCTCTCTCTCTCTCTCTCTCTCTCTCTCAGAAATAAATGAAACATGGAAGGAAGGAAGGAAGGAAGGAAGGAAGGAAGGAAGGAAGGAAGGAAGGAAGGAAGGAAGGAAAGAAGGAACATGGAGACCCAGGGAAGAAGGACTATGGAGGCGGAGCCTGGAGTGATACAACTATGAGCCAAGGATGGCCAACAGCCACAAAAAGCTAGGGAAGAGGGGAGGAAGGATTCTTCCCCAGAACCTTCAAGGGCTTCCAGGGACAGGGCCCTGCTGACATTTTGATTTTGGATATGTAGCCTCCAAAACAGTATGTGAATAAATTTCTGTTGTGTTAAGCCACCAAGTTTGTGGTTATTTGTTATAGAGCCCTTGGAAACCAGTGAGCATCTATCTGTCCTCCTAGCTAGCTCCACATAGACCTCTGTACAGTCTTCTATCCACAAACAATTAATAAGCACCAACTATGTACCAGACACTCCTCTAGCAACGAACACAAACAGAAAAATCTCTGCTTGTGTGGAGCTTCTATCTCAGAGTAGGAGAACCCAGAAAATAATCAAAACGAAGAAGTAAAATATAGTCTGTCATATGGTGGGAAGTTCAGGAAGGGGTCCGACAGAACGAGCTGGGGGTATTAGTTTCAAATCCACATGAATCGAACACTCCCAGTAAACTGTGATGCAAACATTGAACCTAGTATTCTAGTATTGTCATTTTTGTAAAAAATGGTACAACATGTGAGGGTGTAAGGGAGAGAAAAGAGCCTTCCTCTATTATGTCAGTGTTTCTGCTCTAAAACTAGGAAAACCATCAGCCATAAAGCTCATTGTGAAGGGAAGAGAATACATTAGCAAAAAGCACCAAGGGGGGGGTGAGGGGGGGAATGCCCAATGACTCTGTGGCTAATTCACACTTGTTGGCTGATTTGTAAAGGAATCTAGCCATTTACCATTCAACAATTCACCGTGTCAAAGACCTCAACAACGCACAAGCAATTTAGCTCTACAAAACCACTCTTTGGGAAGAAAGGATGCAAAAGGAGGCCTTTTGAACAGAAAACCTGTATCATCCAAGAGCCTCATTAAATTATCACTCAAGTAAAAGAGAGCTCGAGAGAACATTCCACATTGAAGGACATGTTCTAGCAACATGGGAGCCACGGGTCACATGTGATTGATTAGTGAGCACTTGAAAAATGTCTGGGGAGACTGAAGAATGGAATTTTTAATTTGATTTAATTTTGATGAATTTAAATAATGACACCAATTAAATAACAACATGTGACCCGGAGCTCCACTACTGGGGAGTACAGCTTTAGAATCACAGAAGTCTGGCTGTGCAGAAAAGCCTGACAGACTCCTTGGATCTGAGATGCGACCAGCTCTGCAAGTAAAAATAGGTCAGGGAGACTTCATAGAATGTACAACTATCATGGATAGTATTTCTAGGACACACTTATTTCCTTAACCCTCACAGTGGTCTTATAAATGGCCAATAGTATCATCCCCAGTTGCTGGATGGAGGTTGAACATCAAGGTTCAACAGGAGTATCTGATTTGCCCAGGGCTTTGTAGCTTTCAAGGTACAGCAGAGATTTGAACTTAGCTTAGACACCAAAATCCATGCTCTTCTCTCTGGGACACACCACCTAACAGCACCTTTCACTCTTATGATTTTTTTTCCATTCCCACCCTCACCTGAACAACCTAAAACACAAAAGCGTGTGTGTGTGTGTGTGTGTGTGTGTGTGCGCGTGCGCGCGCGCGCGCGCGCACTGCAAGCCTGAGTAGATTTTGTGGAACAGGTTAGGTCTGGAGCCTGCCTGAGTGCTTCCTGTGGATCTAGTGTTCTGCACCGGTCAGTAGTCCTCTCGCCAAGCAGCCCCATTTTCGGCTTGGCCAGGCAGAGTGTAATGCCCAAGACACTGATGGGGCAAACGGGATGCACGGATGCAATTCTTCTCACGCTCTCCGGGGTGTGCCAAAAATTAATGTTTTGCAGCATCTTTAATTTCAACACCTCCAGCTAAAGCGTGTGTTCTTGGATCGTGATCCCGACTTCGTAAGTAAATCCTGAACTTGGCTCCCTTTCTGGTAGCAGTCAGCATTCCTACGCAGAGTTTTGTTTCCGTCAGCAAACTACAAAAACAAAACCCTGAAAACTACCAATGTGTACAGAGAAGCCGTCGTAGTGTTACACGAGAATTAGTCGTTGCCACGCTTTGTTCTCGGAGGTTCCCCGCGGGAGGAAAGCTCCACCGTCTGAACTGCGAGGGCAGCTTCCCAGGGAATGCCCGGCCCGGCTGCTTTCCTGTCGGGCTCGCAGCTCCGAGCGCCCGGGGCTCGGCCTGGGATCGACCAGCGGTGCTAAAAGCGCCGACACCGCCATCCACAGGCCCCAAGCTGGCGGCACCGGGAGGGGGGCGCCCGCCACGGGAGTCCCCACAGGATCCGACACGACACCACCTTCCTTCCGCCCGCCTAGCCCTCAGTCCCCGCTCGCGGAGAGCGGTCACTGGTCCCCAACTCCGTGCAGCCGGCACCGCGCGGCAGTGAGCGGGTTCTGCGACCCTCCAGACCCCGAAAAAGAAGGGCGGTGGCATTTCAGACCCTGTTCCCGGGGGCTGAGCCAGCGCGAACCGTCTGTGATGCCCTTCCCTCCCTTTCCTTTCCCGAACTGGGGGCAGCGCGGTCCCTTCCCCAGACAGGAGCGGGGGCGCGCCAAACCCAGAGCAGCTCGGAGCCTGCGCCCCCCGGAGGACGGCGTGTCAGGCGGATCTGCGCCAGGGACAGTTCGCGCGCAGGGGACGCGGGAGTTCCCGGGATGTGCCACCGCTCAGAGGGGGCCAGCGAGCTCCGGGCGCCAGCGCGTCGCGGAGGAGGCGAGCGCGAGTTCGGGCTCCGCGAGGGACCGAGACCGAGGGGCGCGCAGAGGGAAAGCAGGCTTACGTCTGGGGCCGGCCGGGCTGCTGCGCGGTGCTCCCGGGGCCGGGGCGACCGCGACACTGGCGCGGAGAGGAAGCCGGGGATCCCCGAGGGGCCCGTTCCGACGGCGCCTGCGGCCGCCTCCCCAGGCGCCCGCGCGCCTCCTGGTCCGCTCGCCGCGTGCAGGACGCCCGGCCGAGGAGGGACTCCGCAGGAGACGTGCCGACGCGCCTGCCCAGGAGAGCCGGGTCTCCGGACCGACCCGATCCGCACGTTGAGGGAAAGTCTGCTCATGACCTTGCGAGGGTCGCGGACGCTGAGCCACGCGTGGGGGACCGTGCGCCCGAGGACCGGTTGCCGGGAGTTCCACGGCGTGCCGGGCGAGCCGAAGCTCACCGACGGCGAGGGGGGAAGGGGCCACCTAGGGGGGGGGGGGCGCAGGGGGAGGAGGGGTTGACTCTGAGTTTATCTGGACTGAGAGGTCATCCGACCTGTTTGCGGGCAAGCGCAATTCGTGGATCTTACCTGCTCCGGACCCCGCGCTGGGCGGTAGCGCTCTTCCCGAGCCAGGGCTGGGGACTGTTTCCTGGAGAACATGTCTCGCTTTTTCCTCTGCTCACTCTTATCCAGGTCGCTTTTCTTTCCCCTTTGTGCCCCTTTGGGGGTTGGGGGTGGGGGAGACGTACTACGGACGCCTTGCTCCTCACTCAGGAAGAGACAAGTTGAACTTCAAGGGACAGGGGCCCCACATTTTGTCTGCTCCACAGATCCCACCCGCGGACCACTCCCTCCCCTCACTGCTGTCTCGGGGCGGGTCCCACCCATCCGAGCCCTTAAGGACAGATCCACCGCAACCCCACCTCTTTTGCATTCAAAGAAGTTACTCTTTAGGGGCAGAGGGAAGGCCAAGCGGACTGATGGTTCTCCCCCCCCCACCCCCACCCCCAAACTTACACCCCGGCGAGGACGGCAAGAAAAGAAGACCTGAAAGTTTCGGCTGTGGGAGACAGAGTAGTTGGGAGCCAAAGAGTTACTTCTCGGCTCCCCCAAATCTCCTTATCGCATCCTAGACCATTTTCTTTTAGCCAGAGCTTAGCCAAGTAAAAATCAAAATAACTGCAGGCACTGGCAATAAAAGGCCAACTTTGTTTTCTCTAGAAGAGAGTTAAGGTTTTGAAGGCGAGCATTATTTGCATTAGACAAATAGAAACCTGCCTTCTGTTACATGCTTCGTGAAGAAACTGCTTTTGCAAAACTGCCTGAGACTTTGCTGAGGTTGGCGGGGCTGTGGGAGCACCTCGGGCTGCTTCCCTAATAAGCCCGGTTGGCAACTTCCTAGGAAGGGCATCCGCAGGCTGCCACTGCGCCGTCCAGCAGCTCGGCGTTTGCGTCAGTGGCAAGCCTCTGCTCCTCTCCAGACAGCGTCAAGGAGGGCACTGCGGGCAGTCACGAGGGTTAAGTCACTTTATCATTTGAAGCCCAAGACGAGTTGTCAAATGTCTGGGGGTTTGGGGGGCAGGGAGACTACACTGCATTTTTCTTAAAAATGAGTTTGTATCCAACTTGGGTCAAGTGAAAATGTCAAAAATGATTCATGAGGTCATTGAACAAATCCATCTCCATTTTTCTGGTGGAAGCGACGCATAGTCAACAAAGTATGCACAAAGTATGCACGAGGCACCTGTTCCTTGAATATTATTGCTGGGGGGAACTGTCTACATTTGCACAACTGGGGGGAATCAGTATTTTGTTTCTGAAATGAAATGAAAAAGTAAATATATATATGTAAATATATATATATGTATATACATATATATATATAGTAAAAAAGTTGAAATGCTGACTTGATCAGGGTTCCAAACATCAGATTTGAAATCCAGTGTCTGACAAGTTTATCATAATCCACAAAAATTAAGCTCTTAGTATCCGAGGCAAGCTTTGTGTTAAGCACTGTACACGCATTCTCTCTTTTGGGTCTATCAGCCACTTTATGGGGTAGGTACTATTATGGTTTATTTTAGAGAGGAGAAAGATTTAGGGAGTTCAAGTAGCCAGTCTAAGGTTACACAGCTGGACAAGTCCTGAGCTGGGATGCCCCGGAGGCAGTGTAACTTCAGGACTGTGTTCTTATGAAAATCCTGCCTCGTCAGAAGTCATCACTGCATGGACACCAGTCAGAAAACGAGGACCCTAGGGGATTCTTCAGCCTGCTCTCCCTTGAGCAAATCACACGGCCTTTCTGAGCCAGGTTAACTCAGTTTGCAAAAGGAGGTTTGGATTCAGTCCTCGAGGGTCCTACAGGCATTCTGAAGGCTAGTATGCCTTTGTGTCACCTTTCTCTTCCACTTTCTGCCCTCTGGTGGAGGTGCTGCAGGAAATGTGAAATTAAAGCAGCTAACTCCATGGATTTGAGGTAGCTGGTATCCCTCTCTCTTCCACTACTATACTATGTTCTGAGAACTAACACTGCTTGCATTGCTGGTATAAAATAAGAAGTCTTTCAATTTCTTTCCAGAAAAAAAAAACAAACAAAAACCCAACCAGTTCTATTACCAATGGCACCAGAGTGACTACTTGAGGTATTGTTGGCGTGACAGTAAACATCTATTTTTATGTACTTTGTAAGAAGGGCTTATAATGTAAGAAATCACAAAAATGTGAGAAGCCTCATAACACCTGAAGTACTTTGAATATGCAGAGGGCCTGCAGTAATCGTCAATGCCCGGAGTTCCTCCTTTTTAACAATTTGCCACATTTGCTTTTCAACTTAGCAACCATCAGCTAGTTTCTTACAATACTTTAATTTTATAAAAGGAACATTTCTAGTCTTTGGAAATTTTTATTGTCTAGCATTTCTAGTATATATTCAACTAATTAGATCATTTCAAAGAAAAAAAAAAACAAAACAAACCCTAAAATGGTTTATGGAAAGGTCAGCTTAAACATACTAAGAATGTCTCTGGGGAAAGGGTAATTTTACAGATGAAACTTTGGTCACATATATTGCAGACCTGTTTAGTGCTTAGTACTACCAATGAAAGCAATTTGAGAACAAGACAGAGATATTTTAAAGCCGCAGTCGGCATCCCGGGACCATAATAGGCAAGCAGTGGATACGATAGATACACTAACCCCCAAATTATCCATTTAGCTATTCATTCAGCTAATACTCATTTAGGATTTGCTGGCCTCCAAGTGAACAATAGCTCCTGCCCTCACAGAACTGTCTAGTAAAAGAGATGCATTAAAGACACTCAAAATATGTTATGGAAAAACACTTGAAAATAATGTGGGACTGGCTTTAGGGGATGTAGAATGTGGTGTTTTTGGCTGAGATCTAAAGAAGCAAAGACTTTTTACAAATATTAAAGAGCAAGAAAGAGGTGAACTGGAAATTTCCCTGTTGCAGGGAAGGGAGAGTTTGTTTAAAGAAGAAATCAGCATACCCTCACCTGCTCACTGAAATATTGTGCATATGCCAGAAGTGGCATGGGCAGACATTCTGCTTTGCTGTACATATTGTTACTAGGACATCAGTCCCCTGCTCTACTATAGCAGAGCAGTCATTTGGGAAGAAGATAGTAAGAAGTGGCCCAGAAAAAAAAATTCCAAAGGAACTTTATTTTTAGCGCCCTCGCACCACCTAGTGCCGTTTCCCCACCACGGGACCTCTTCCTGCAAATTGTCCAAATGCCCCCTACCTTTGGGCAGCATCCTGCCTGGTCTTCAGAGAGATAGTGCCCCCCTCAATGACAGTGCCCACATGAGCAAAAACTGAGGTGCCTCAGTTCCCAATAGATTTTTCTTTCCTCCGACTGGTGAATCCATTTGTAACAGAGGTCTTGAAGTTATGAGATTAAGTCACACTTACCTTTATTATTATAGCTACGATATTTTAAAAAATTTTTTAATGTTTAATTTTGAGAGAGACCGAGTACGAGCCAGGGAGGAGCAGAGAGAGGGAGACATGGAACCCAAGCAGGCTCCTGGCTCCGAGCTGTCAGCACAGAGCCTGAGGCAGGGCTAGAACCCATGAACCCTGAGACCATGACCTGAGCCAAAGTCAGACGCTTACCTGACTGAGCCACCCAGGTGAGTAGCTAAGATTTTCTAAGCACTGTGTGGCAAGTACTTCACAAAGTGATATGTCACTTTTGTCTTTAATTCTTGAAACAAACCTACTTTCCTTTGCTGTAAAAGGAGACTACATAGGCTGTCGTGGCAATTTTTAAAATGTAAACCGCTTTGAAAGAGTTGCAGACATATAATAATTGCTAATGCTTACTGTTGCTACTTTACAAAAGGAAATTGAGGCTTACAGAAGTTAAATAATAAGTGTTGTAGTGGGCTGAAGAGTGTCCCTCCCGGAACCAATGTCCACTTGGAGGCTATGTCACCCTCCACATTTGGAAATGGAGTCTTTTGAGATGTAGTTAATTAAAATGAGATTATATCGGCTGAGTGGACCTTAAATATACAGAGACAGAAAAGGGCACAGACCCACAGAGGAAGGTCATGTGAAGATGGAGGCGAGACTCGTGATGCCTACAAGCCAAGCCAAGGCAAGGACTGACGCCCACAATCAGAAGCTATGAGAGAGGCATGGAATAGTTTTCAGTCTCCAGGAGCAACCAATCACATTGTCACTTTGACTTTGGACTTATGGACTCCTGAACTGTGCGAGAATAAGTTTCCATCATTTCAAGCTACTGTGTTTGTGGTCATTTGCTATGGCAGCCCTAGAAAGTGAACACCAGCATCTACTCTGTGGCGAGGCGTGCCCACTCTGGGGGTACAGCCGTAAACAAAACTACACTCCTGCCCTCGTGTAGCTTATGTTCTAGTGAAGCAGATGAGACAACAAACAAACGCATGATACAATGACAGGTACTGCTTGGTGCTATGAGGAAAAAGTATTGTAAGGTAGAGGACGGCCAGATGACGGTGAAAAGGGAACGTCTCTCTGAAAGTGTTTTAACTCAAACGAATCTGGACTGGGGAATTTCAGGCTGCATGTGGATAACTCTTCACGGTGCCACATAAATACACGTCCCCACATTAACTGAAACAGAAATAAGAGAAGCTCAGCAAATAAGAGACTTAAACTTCCCCAGTAGACCAACAAGATTCCGCAATACCTGAAAATGGCCTTCCGGGTGGATGCCTGGTGTCTCGTCCGCTGAGGGGTTCGAGGCTCCCTCTCCCAAATTCCCATCTCTTTTAGGGGGTGTTTCTTCCCTCTATGAAGCTCACCAACTTATAAGCAGACTCTAAGCCCCAAGGCTTAAGGTGGTCTAATCACTGCCACTCAATACAGAGGACAACTTCCAAAGACCAGAGAGGGGACAAAGCTGCCCTCTATCAGTTCTGGCTCCAGAGCTTCAACTAACTTACTAACATCCAAGGATGGGCAAAGGTAACACCACGAGGAGCCCCCTGGGTCATCTGAGATAACATGAAGAGTCAAAAAAGCTTTGCGTCATCTTGAAACACTACCTCAGATACGTACCTGTGTTTAAATTTTTAACACAAATCTGGGCACCAGTCAGTTAAGCATCCATGTCTTGATGTCAGCTCAGGTCATAAGACGGACTCCAGGTGGGGCCCCATGTCGGGTTCTGTGCTGACAGTCCAGAGCCTGCTTGGGATTCTCTCCCTCTCTCTCTCTGCCCCTTCCCTGCTCATGCACTCTCATCAATTAAGTAGGGGCACCTGAATGGCTGAGTTGGTTAAGCATCCCGTCTTGGTTTTGGCTCAGGCCAGGTCATGTTCTTGACATGAATTTAAGCCCCGCATCAGGCTCTGCACTGGCACTGTGGAGTCTGCTTCTCTCTCTCTCTGTCCCTCCCCCACTCACACGCGCTCTCTCTCTCTCTCTCTCTCTCAAAAAAAAAAACCATTTAATTAATAAATAAGTAAATAAATAAAATTTTTAACATTCATAGACATGAAGTTCAAGCATCAGACTTCTTTGCAAAAAGCAAATGTTTTCAATGTTTTGCTCCAACCAAGTTCCTCTAGCAATTTCAGCAAAGATTATACTAATTTATTTGACATTTGAATTTAATTTGGACTTGACTAAAGTAACTGAAATGCAAAGACTAGGTTCTGAACACTCCTAAGAGTTTAAGCTGAAAAACTAAAATTTCAATATAAATTTTCCACAAATTTCAAATAGTAAGCTAATAGACTTCTACAATGACACAAAGGAAGTAAAAAAGGTAAGGACATGACATTCACAATTTTATTTATGTCATTCCTAGTGGCTATTTGATAACTCTTCCATTCCTCCTCTGGTTCAGATTGAAGCAAAAAAAGGCAATATGTACTGCTTTATTTCCTTCCAAAGAAGTATTTAGGCCAAAGTGAACCTCATGTTGACCTTAAAGATCTATCCTGTCTCATTCATTCCCCTTCCCCTTATCAAGCAGCGGTTTCCACTCATTCAAGGGCGATGGGAACTGGGGCGAGGCATCAGCAGCACCTCCAGCATCTGGGCTGCCTCCCAGCCCATCTCCCTCCCTTGCTCCCTTCCAGTTTTTTCTCCACCAGCAGCCGGCAAATCATCGTAACAAGAAGAGCAACTATTCCCCACTTACAGGATTCCAATACTGCCCACTGCCACTGGGATAAACCCCAATACCTCACCATGGCCCATGGGGCTCGCGGACTTGGTACCTGCTACTTTCCCTCCTTTATGGATTTTTCCCTCATATCTTCAATGGAGGTCACTCAGGACACAGCTCAGATGTCCCCATACAGGCACATCTCAGGGGGGCTTTCCCAGAATAAAACAGCTAGGGCCCACTTACCCCCATTTTCATGACTTTCCATTTGGTAATACCACTTATCACACATTAAAGGATTTTTTTTATTGTGCATCCATTTCCTTCTTGCCCCCTTCCACTCCTTAGCAGCTCCTTAAGAGAAAGGATCACTCTCATCTCCAGTACCTATAAAGTACCTATCACACAGGAAACACATCTGTTGACTGAATAAATAATAGTGTGTGACTTTGGATAATCTGAACTACTAGCCAGGCAAATACACAAGAGTAAAAAGCTTAATTATTATTAATTCAATCAGTCTCATTCCTCCGCTCACTAAATTCTTCCCAACAAATGAGAAAGAAAACTGGCAAGAACGGAAGCCCAACAAACAGACGGGAAATAGGCTGTAGGCTTGTTTATTAGGCCAAGATTCTGAGATACCTGAAAATAGCTTCCCAGACAGACACCTAGTTGTTCAGTCTTTAATATTCATCTTTTAGAGTAAAGAAATGACGAAAGTGTAGCAGCTCTAATTTAGAGCTTCTGAAACACCAACCCAGTTACTCTAACATGGAGAAAGGTAAAAAACAAAAAAAACAAAACCCAAAAACTAAGGTCAAAACACAAATGCCATAATGAAAAGAATGACTGCCCTTTCATTTCAGACAGTAGCTAACACTGGACGAATGCATAGAACATTAAAAATTTTTTAATTTAAAGTCAGCAAAGTTTAAAAAATCCTTCTTTGTACTTCTGTTTAAAACCTACTTCTCCACTTTTTAGTATCTACCAATTAACTGCGTTTTGCATCCAGTATTAGAGCTTTTATACATTGATACTGATACCTGGCCTAAAATGACTGGCCCCTGAATCTTTTAGATTATAGTAAATATTCTAGGTTACAAATTTGGTATGAAAAATTTTAATGAAAACATTAATCATACAAAAATTAAATAGCAAAACCGTTTAAAATCACAATCAAACAGATTTGGCTTACTGCTATTTCTCTATCAGCTTGTTTTCATAAGAACGGATTATTTCCAGCTGAAATCTACTTATAGGATGTGGTAAGAAGAAATGAGAATAGGTATAGAAAGCTCCTAAAGCCCTGTGCTCAACCAATTGCTCATAAATAGCAGTTTTTCTTTTATTGTTACTTTGAGAAGACACATACAAGTTTTACAAAACATGCCAAACTTCAGTTAAGTGCTTCTTACACAAGAAATAGCCACATGTGAGAAATCCAGCCTGACATTTTTAAAAAACAATTATATTTTCCCCTGAGAAAACCCACTACATAAAAACGTATTTCAGTAACTGATAAAAATTCCTCCCTAATAAAACCAATTTCTGGAATCTAATTATATCCAATTATAGTTTCATGTTACAATTTAAGAGGTCTTTTAGAGAATAATTTTCTTTTAAGTACAAAGTTACATGATCAAGAAAAGTACCTTTTAATAAGTAACCAAACATTGTGAAATATTCCTTTTACTACACATACAGCTCAGTTTCATCTTAATTTTGCAAAAAGTAAAGAAAAGAAAGTTGATTTGAACTAGTAAATGAAACAACTGTGTTAACACAAAGAAGCACACTGAACAACTGACATGTTACCCAGCCACCGGCTATGACTTATGAACGACTGCACAGTTTCAGTCATGCTTTTACGATTAAACAATGTCACGCTCCCACTTCTAGTAAGCTAATTAGGATAAAGCTTAACATTCTGTCCTTCTGTCAAGAGCTGGAAGGGAACACAGAGATGAACGTGAATATGTACGTCTTACAGTATACACTTCCTAATGTTCCAGATTTAGCTTCTCCAGATCCAATCTGAGGCATATTAACAGATCAGAACTTTTTAGGCCACGTCGTGGGCTATGTACCACGCACACACTAGAGCCACAAGTGCACAGGCTGGAAGGAGATAATATTTGTATTTCTGCCACAGCGTCAGCTCCACTGCCACTTCATCTCTTCTCCTGTTCTTCTTCCGACGACCTTTCAGTCTGTTTTCAAACGCCTCCAGCTCAGCCTAGATCAAAAACCAAAACAGTATCATTTTTATTAAATTCAATACATATGCTGATTTGAAATTTTCCACTTAGATGAAAATAAACCAATTTGTGAAATGTTTTAATAGTAATGGTACATAATAAATATATTGATTTGATTTAAAAAAAAAAAAAAAAAAACCTCTCCACTACAGATTGTATTCAGCAAATTCAGAAGTTCAGTGAGCAAAAAGGGAAATGGGAGTAATAGAAGAGATCAGTTCAGATGGCAGGCCTGACTTTGGCACAAATACAGAAACATCTGATTAAATAAGGGTGTCCTAAATATAGACATTAGTTTTATACTTCAACAGCATTAACCTACTGGGTTTCTATAACACTTTCTAACAAGTGATAAGAGATGCCCAGTGAGAATAAAAATACCTGTAATTCTAGCTTTTTACAATGCTGGGAATAAACATTAATGGTTTCTATGAAGGAAATTCAAGTGAGTAGAGGAAAAAAACTGCCAGAAATTGATTTTTCTCTTTATCAAATACATTTAAAAACAGAGTAGAAATTCTTCAGGGGAAAAAATGACTCATGCTTTAGGTAAAAATGACTATTCTAGAAAGTAGAATATAAAAATTGGTTCTAAAACAAGGATAACTGGATGATACTCATAAAATAGTCGATTTTTATTCTACTGTTAACTTACTTAACTTTATAAATTATAATGTAACATAATACCATAGTGCGTTGTAACTACAACACGATAGTCCTTAACTAAAATATATATGTAATAGCCATGCAAGATTCTATAATTGTTTATTTAACTAAAGGAAATACAAGTTAACCTTTAAATAATGCAGAGGTCAGGGTGCTGACCCCACCAACAGTCAAAAATTCACATGTAACTCTTGACTCCCCCAAAACTTAACTACTAATAGCCTTATGTTGACCGGAAGCCTAACTGATAACAGTTGATGAACACAGATTTTGTATGTTGTATTATATACTGTATTCTTACAATAAAGTAAGCTAGAGAAACTAAAATGTTACTAAGAAAATCATAAGGAAGAGAAAATACATTTACAGTCCGGTGCTGTAGCTATCGAAAAGAAGCCACATATAGGCGTGCCCTTGCAGCTTAAACATGTGCTGTTTGAGAGTCAAGTGTACAAACTTCAGTTAACACATCTGTTACTTTACCAGTAAACCACATTTGAAGATGGCCTACTCCTGTACTTAATTTAACACAGAGTAGCATTCTTCAATGAATCAAAATGTCAGAATATTTTCATGGTGGTTGAAATAGAGAACAAGATCAATACACAATAAAAGCAGCCAAACTTGAGAACTGACACAATAAAATAACTGATGCTTTAATGACAACCCACAGTCATCATGCAGAATTTAAATGATGTTCTATACACTCTGTTGAACGGGTCAGTACATAGGGAATATATTTACAATTTCCATCCACAATGGTTTATAAAAAGGGGAAGAAGACTCACCCTAAACTATTCCTAATAAGTTAACTTTCCAGGACTCTAGTCAATCCATGTTTTATGTTAAGAGCTTTCATAACTTATTTTGGAATATTAGGCAAACCAACTTTATAGAACCCATTAACATCAGAGGTCATTTTAGCCCCTTTATTTGCTACCTAAACTGTTTCCAATGCCCTCCCTTCCAGCCGTATAAATTTCAATTTCCTCATTCAAAAGGCAGCAGTTTGCATATAACATACCGTTTTTGCTAAGTATAAAGCATCTCAAAGTGCAAACTGGCAAATAATTATATGTCACTATTAGAAAGTTAAGTCACTCTTTGGAGTACACAATCAATATAGTATTTGGGCAAATGGGATATCAGGAGTGTCGTTGTTATCTGCTATCGAACAAAAAGCAGATAATAATCCTGCATTTATGAATACAAAGGGGAAATAAGGAATGTATTATTAAAATAAATGCATTGGTTAAACAACTCATTTTTATAGACAATTTACAACTCCGTAAAATAGAACTCAAACAGGTTTAGGTAAGTGAAGAGCTCCAAGAGGTGATCTAAAATGGATGCTGCCAGAGGAGCCTGGGGGACTCGGTCAGGTAAATGTCCTACTTTGGCTCAGGTCATGATCGCACGGTTCATGGGTTCGAGCCCCACAGTGGATTTGCTGCTGTCAGTGCAGAGCCTGCTTAGGATCCTCTGTCCTCTTATCTCATTGCCCCTCCGCAGCTGGAGCACGCACACACGTGCGCACTCTCTCTCTCACTCTCAAAAAATAAATATTTAAAAAATTATTATTTTTGAGAGAGAGAGGAGAGACAGAGTGTGAGTCAGGGAGGGGAAGAGAGAGAGGGAGACAGAATCCAAAGCAGGCTCCAGGCTCTGAGCTATCAACACAGAGCTGGATGCGGGGCTCAAACTCACGAACCGTGAGATCATGACCTGAGTTGAATTTGGATGCTTAACCGACCGAGCTACCCAGGTGTCCCTAAAAATTTTTTTTAATTAAAAAGAAAAAAAAAGGATGCTGCCACACTCTAACCCCCACCCACCAACCTAAAGAGGAATTAAAATTCTATCACTGGAGAATCGATGAGCTTGGCAAGGAAGTAAATTTGGGAATATGCAAAATATCTGGGAATATACAACATTTCACGCTTCTTGAGAGGCTCAGGATAGCTGGACTGAAGTGAATGAATGGCTAATTTTTGTTTTGTAGGAACTATATTATTTTCAGTCCAGAAAACAGTAGACTAGCCCCTAGTTTGTATGTGGAATATACCTTGTGTTTCTATAAAAGCTAACAACAATACAAAGAGACATAAATTTAGGCATTTTATTTAGTTACCTGTTGCCTTCGTTTTTCCTCTTCAAGAGCAGCTTTGGCCTCTGCTTCTTTTATCTGTTTTATAGATATTTAAAAGTATATTACCATTGTAACCATCAAATTTTATTCAGAATTTTAACATCTTCCCACCCAGGATCCACTAACCGGTAACAACTTTTAGTAACTTTATACTGAAAATTACTTAAAGACATGTAATGGTTATACTGATAAGCATTACCAAGGTTCTGTTTAAGGGCCTGGAAGGGGAGGGGAGGGGAGGGATAGTGTCACACATTACATAAACATTTCAGCTTAACAACTATAATAGACTATTATTAGATCACAATTCAAAGAGTTACAAAACTGCAAAATGAAATATTTTTAAAGCTGATTTGTTTTCTCTTGAGCTATCATACTAAGCCTATAATAAGTTATTATTAAATACTACTCTTTTTCCAGAGGTGAAATTGACCATTTTCCACAAATGTTCTATCTGGAAGGGAATCTTTAGTATCAAACAAAATCAAGAATTTTTCATTGACTGCATTAATGGAGGAAAATGGTGACACTAGAAGTAACCTGAACAGCCAAGAATTCCAAAATCTAATTTTGTATTATTTTAACCTAGCTTCCAGGAGGCTTATCTTAACATTAAAATAAACAACTATGTCCCATTCCAGAGCACATACACTAACTGGTACAGAAAAATCCAGTACACACTGGACAATAAAGAACATACCTGGGGGTTCAAAAAAGGCCTATGAAACTAGGCTTTTATTACAGAAGTCAAAAAGATGAGATTTGTTTGTAATTAGCACATAAAGTAATGCCCAAAATAAATATGAAAAGGCCATTAGTTAGCAAATTGAAAATGACGTTGAATGTAGCATTACCTCAGACGCTTTCCGTTTCATTTCCTTGCACGTTGTGTCACATTCTATTGAAATCTGATTTTCACGTACTTTGTTACACTGCAATTCCTACAAATAATATTTTTAAAAATTTGATTTTAAAAGACATTTCCCTCAAAGTCCTAACTGTATGTCATAAAAAAACAAAGTTTCTCTAACAGCTTACAGTTATGCACATTAAGAGTCATATTCATGAATATTTAATGATGATATGGTTACAAGCATTAAATGTCTTATTCAAAGAGTGATTATTCCTGTATTTCCTCATAACTGAAAAAAGTAGATACTATAAAATTCAAAGCATCCATATAATAATTATTTACTAGAGCCACTATGAACTTAGCTTCAATTTCATTTTTATTCTTTTATTTTTATTGTGTTTTGTTATGTTACAAAGCTTCCAGGGGATAAATGCTCTAGAGTAGTTCCATGCAACACCGCTTTCTGAGATCATAAAAACGTCCTAAATCTGGACAACCTAAGAGAGTAACACTAACTACATATGGCTAATGACAATTCAAGATGTGTCTAGTGAAATTGAAGAACTGAAGGCTTACGATTATTTAATGTTAATTCATTAAAATTCAAATTTTAAATACCCGTATGTGCCAACAGGTATATGCAAATGTGCTCAACATCATTAATCTCCAGGGAAATGCAAATCTAAACCACAATGATATAATCAACTCACAACTGTTAGATTAACTATAATTGAAATGCCAAGAAATAACAAGTCTAGGCAAGAATATAGAAAAAAAAGAAACCTGTGCAGTGTTGGTGAGAATGTAAATTGGTATAGCCAGTATGAAAACCTTAAAAGAGATGTAGTATAGGTTCTAGCAGTCTTACTTCTAAATATACAAGAAATGAAAATAGTATCTGAGATATCTGTGCTCCAATATTCATTGCATCATTATTCACAACAGCCAAGATTTGGTAACCATCGATGGAAAAATGGATGAAAAAAATGTGATCTGCCTACCTACCTATAATGGAGTACTATTCAACCATAAAAAAGGAAATCCTGTTATTTAGAGAACATGGATGAACATGGAGACAATCATGCTAAGTAAATCAAATATAGACAAATATTATATGATCTTATTTATATGTGGAATCTAAAAAATTAGAACTTAGAAAAGGTGGGAAGAGAATGGAAATTGCTAGGGGCTAGGGATGAGAAATGTGGAGAAATTGGTCATTGGCTACAAATTCTCAGTGATAAGATGAGTAAGTTCTAAAGAACCTAATACGCAATATGGTAGCTATAGTTAATAATACTGTGTTATGCTCTGAGTTGATATGACCCCAGCTACACTTTTGGGAGAGTGTACACCTTATAGAGCAAATCTCTAAATATCAGTGCTCTGTGCTCTTATTTCTCTACCATGTAAATCCAGTATTTCTCACCATGGAATTTTTTAATGTAGAAATCTAAGGAAACAGAGACTGTTAGGGAAGAATATGGAGTGATGTCATGCTACCCTGTTGACTTTATTATTATTGTGCTCTTCAGGGTTACTGTTTTTTTTTTTTTTTAAATGTTTTATTTATTTCTAGGAGAGAGAGAGACAGCGTGAGCAGGGGAGGGTCAGAGAGAGAGGGAGTCACAGACTCTGAAACAGGCTCCAGGCTCTGAGCTGGCAGTCAGCACAGAGCCCGACGCAGGGCTCGAACCCACGAACCGCGAGATCATGACCTAAACGAAAGTCGGACACTTAACCGACTAAGCCACCCAGGCGCCCCCTTTTCAGGGTTGCTGTTAATCCTGCTGCTAATTGCCACTTTTGTTTGAGATGAAATTCCTATGAACATAAAATTAACCACATTGAAGTGAACAATTCAGTGGCAGTTAGTGTATTCACAATGTGGAAAACCTTTATCGCTATTGAATCTAACTTTGGGTTGTAATGAAATACTGCTTCATCGATTAATTTATTTTGTTCCTCTGATTGTTTCAGCTTTGGCCACTAGGAGCTTTTTCAATTAACTGGTTTTTTGTTTGTTTGTTTTTGTGCCCCTTTGACATAACCCATCAATGTGTGTGTTTTTTCCCCCCAATTCTACCTTTAATTGACGTTTGAGTTGTTCTCAATTATTGTTATAATAAATTATGCTGCTAGAGACATTTTTGTACATCTCTGGTGTAGAAGTTTATCTAGAAAATTCACTTTAAATGACAATATCTGTATCATATGATAATGCCGAATATTTTTCCGATGTGTTAGCACTAACACAACAGTGTATTAAGCTGTCCTACTGAGTCACAGTCTCTGCAACACTTGATATTAATAGGCTTCAGGTTTTGCAAATCTAGTAGCTATGAACAAAATTACATTTCATTTCTCTATTAATCAGGTTGAGTATATTTCAAAATGCTCATTTGACATTCATGTTTTCTTCCTGTGAAAGGCTTCTTCACAAATTTTGTCCATTTTTCCATTTTGATTTTGTGTCTATTTTCTTATTGATTTAAGACAATTCTTTGGCAGTTGTACGTATCACAAACATCTTTTATTTTTCCATCTCATCACTTTCTGTCAAGTATCTTTCATAAAGAAATAAGGCCTTAAAAATAATACTACTACATTATATACTTTACATGTGTTATGTAAGTGTTCTCACCACAAAGAAATGGTAACTGTGAGGTAAATGTTAATTAGCTTGATTGCTGTAATCATTTCACAGTGTATGTGTATGGACAATCATCATGTGTATACTTTAAATACACATAATTTTTGTCCTTTTGCATCAATAAAGCTAAAAAATATTCAAATAAATAGCCATATGTGGCCAATGGCTACCAACTCATGCAGTTCTAGAGAATTATCTGGAAAGCTACAAATTCTCCTCTCAACCATTTAATCTTTCTTTAAAGTTTTAAAATTTTGGTAAGGGCACCTGGGTGGTCCACTTGGTTGAGGGTCTGACTCTAGGTTTCAGCTCAGGTCATGATCTTACAGTTTTGTGAGTTCAAGCCCCATGTCTGGCTCTGCACTGACAGCACAGAGCCTGCTTGGGATTCCCTCTCTCTCCCTCTCTCTCTGCCCCTCCGCTGCTTGCACAGTCTCTTGTCTCTCTCGAAATAAAAAATTTTTCAATTTTGAAAATTGGTCTGAAGCTTATATTTGCACTTAGGTTGCACTTCAAGGCCTCCTTAATGAAACAACAAAAAACTAATCTCCCCTTTCCTGATGACATCAATCCTACAATGAATTTGTGAATTATGCTGTAATAAAGTAAGGGGTCCTTATTTTAAATAGTCTTAGAATTTGCTCTAGTAGGTGTGTTATCTACCTTTTCTTTCTTTCAGGTATCACTTTTGCTCCATGTGTACCTATTTTTATCAATTTCTCCTTTCTCACCATACTCTCAGATACTAATTTTTAGTTTAAATTTATCAGAGTTAAGATATGGGATCATCAAATCCTATGAGCAAAGTACATATGCTTTAGTGAAAACACTTCATAGGATGGACTTTTATTAGAGGGGGTTTTAGCCCACTTAAGTTCTTCATTTTAGACTGCGGTTGGTGATAAACATAGTCTTGTCTTTCAAGGACAGGCCAAATGAAGAAAAAATAATATATATAGGGGCTCCTGGGTGGCTCAGTCAGTTAAGCGTCCAACTTCAGCTCAGGTCATGATCTCATGGTTGATGACTTCGAGCCCCACATCAGGCTCTGTGCTGACAGCTCAGAACCTGGAGCCTGCTTCGGATTCTGTGTCTCTGTCTCTCTCTGCCCCTCCCCTGATTGTGCTCCTTCTCTGTGTCTCAAAAATAAATAAATATAAAAAACAATAGGGTGC
The DNA here is from genome assembly GCF_003009895.1 of Hyaena hyaena. Taxonomy (NCBI): domain Eukaryota; kingdom Metazoa; phylum Chordata; class Mammalia; order Carnivora; family Hyaenidae; genus Hyaena; species Hyaena hyaena. The sequence goes on from NW_024080820.1 coordinate 633,983, forward strand.
CTGGGTGGTTCAGTCAGTTAATTGTCCAACTTCGGCTCAGGTCATGATTTTGCAGTTCATGAGTTTGAGCCCCGCGTCGGGCTCTGTGCTGACAGCTCAGAGCCTGGAGCCTGTATCCGATTCTGTGTCTCCCCCTTTCTCTGTCCCTCCCCCACTCACATTCTCTCTCCTCTCTCAAAAATAAATATTAAAATAATAATAATAATAATATATACAAACTTTAAAGACAAAAATAAATATTGTGTATTTGCAGATATGAAGTCAACCAGCCTAGAAGAGGATCCTACTTTTCCTCATTCAAAAGGTACTTATCAGGGAGCCTGGGTGGCTCGGTCAGTTAATCCTCAGTCAGACTCTTGCTTTTGGCTCATATCATGATCTCATGGTTCATGAGATCGAACATTGCATATGTACTGACAATGCAGAGCCTGCTTGGAATTCTCTCTCCCTCTCTCTGTCCATCCCCTGCTCACACACATGCACATTATCTCTCTCTAAATAAATTAAATAAATAAACATTAAAAAAAAAAAAAAAGGTACTCTGTAAGTACCTTTACATGCCAAGCACTGTATGAAGGGCATGGGACACAATAAGGAAAAAAATGTAATAATATGATAAGTGGTTAACTAATAATAATAGCAGCTACTATTTATTAAACATAGCAATTGTGCTAACTGCTACATATGCATTACCTTTTTTATTCCTCTCAATAAATCTAAGTATAAACTCTCTTTTACGAGGAGAAAACAAGGTTACAGACGTCCCTAGAACCACAAAGCTCTTAGTCATGAACCTAGGATAAAGAAAACCAAGGAAAAGCAACATCTAAGTCTTCCCAAGGGAGTCAGGGAAAGGAAGACCTTCCCAAACAAGGAAATGCTTGCACAGAATACTAGAGCAGGATTCTAGTAGACAGAATAAAGGTAAAGGAAGAATGTATACAGTGCCACAGATTAAAGGGTAAGGTAGCATCTATGTTAGGACACCTAAGTAATAGATGCAAAGAGACGGCTGCTAGAGGATGAGCCTGAGATAAGCAGGCCAACATTTATCATCTCAGATTCATTTGAATGCCGCGTCTGTATGCGCATACACGTTTCCTTTAAATGCATACTTTTCCCATAGTGATAAAGAACCACTGAAGAACTTAGATTAGGGAAGTATTAGGCTCAGGGGCAAGGAAATCTGTTATGAAGCTATTATCCAAGTCCAAGAATGAGCTGTTGCCAAAGTTCCAGTGGGTGGCGAACTGCATTGGGACAGTAATAAGAAAGAGACATCTCAGATGAAAAGTGACTCACATGAAAAGTGACTGATTTTCACACAAAGTGGTCCAATTTAAATATCTAAAACTTAGGGATTCAACTACAAAAGTGACTGATTTTCACACAAAGTGGTCCAATTTAAATATCTAAAACTTAGGGATTCAACTTCAGAAGAGGTCAGGCTTATAAACTTAAATTCAGAAGCTACCTATCCTAGGAAGTGATAGTACGAACTGTGAAAATAAATAAAAAGCAAAGATTCCCAATAAATATTTGTTGAATGAATTTAAAGAAAAGGAAAAGACTAGCTTTGGGGATGACCATAAGAATACGAAGAAAAGAGGAGTTGCAACTATAACCAAGATAGCAAAAATCAGAGGTGAACAGCATGAACAGGCAAGTCCAGGAAAAGGAGGCTGAAAACAAGACAACCCAGCCGCTGAAGAACAGGGAGCTCCTCCTGTGTAAGCTCAGCTTAGCTGAACGGTGTACAGTTTGCTTCCACTGAGCTTTCCAGTTCTTAGTTTTGCCCTTTTAGGGACGGCTGGGTGGCTCAGTTGGTTAAGCATGTGACTTTGGCTCAGGTTATGATCTTGCGGTCTGTCCCCGCATCGGACTCTGTGCTGACAGCTCAGAGCCTGGAGAGCCTGGAGCCTGCTTCGGATTCTGTGTTGCCCTCTCTCTCTGCCCTTCCCCCGCTCACACCCTGTCTCTCTCCCTCTTTGTCAAAAATAAAGAAACGTAAAAAAAAAAAAAAGTTTCTGTTCATGTCTTCTGCCCATTTCTTCACTGGATTATTTGTTTCTCAGGTGTGGCATTTGGTGAGTTCCTTATAGATTTTGGATACTAGCCCTATCTGGTATGTCGTTTGCAACTATCTTTTCCCATTCTGTCAGGTGCCTATTAGTTTTATTGACTGTTTCCTTTGCCGTGTAGAAGCTTTTTATCTTGATGACGTCCCAATGGTTCATTTTTGCTCTTGATTCCCTTGCCGTGGGGGATGTGTCAAGTAAGAAACTGCTGCAGTTGAGGTCAAGGAGGTTGTTTCCTGCTTTCTCCTCTAGGGTTTCGATGAGATTCTTGAATACTGAGAATAAACTGAGGGCTGATGGGGGTGGGGTAGAGGAGAAAGGGGGTGAGGAGCATGGAGGAGGGCACTTGTTGGGATGAGCACTGGGTGTTATATGGAAACCAACGTGACAATAAACTATGAAAGAAAACAAAATAATTTAAAATTTTTTTTAAATAAACAAGTTTTCTCTTTTACTCCTCCATTACCACTATTTTATCTTAAAATGAATTCTCTCCCAGTTTGTTATTTTGTAATTTTATAAGGCTGTGCATATGAAGTCTTTTTAAGGCTGTGTTTTCACAGGATACTGATGGCAAAAACTATTTCATAAATAAGAGCAACAAAGGTTAAATTTCAGACCATTTCTTAAACCATGAAACTCACTTTATTATTCATATCGTGTTCCTTGTACAGAAACCTCAAATCCAGAGCATATTGATTCTACCCAAAAAAGGGCACTGAACTTAGTTCCAACATAAAACAAAGTTCTCTTAGGAGTAACTTACAGAAAACTAAATTGCCAGACAAAGGTGATTTTTAAAATAAGTACCTATAGAAATAGACAGGCTGACGATAAAGATACTAAGAAGGAAGACCTTAAAATCAAAAGGCAAAAAGTAAAGCTAAAGAACTACCAAAACACAGAGAAAAAAATTTTTTTTACATAGAAAAGTATTTTCAATAACTTAAAATACTTACCTTTTTTATTCTTTTACAAGGACATCTAAGTTTTACCTTCTGGTTGCAATTAAAGGGACATTCACCAGGATGACACATCTCTTTGCATCTGTGACCACAAGGAAGCTAAAATAAAACCAAAATAAAGCAATTGCATTTTTACCTTCTAGTCATACTCTACAAACTCCCCTTCCTCCAACAGCTATTTTAAGAGAGTCCATCACAATAGGGCCAATCAACCCTGGATAATCCTCTAATTTTTCAACTTTTCCTTTTAGATATAAATTACTTTACACATAAAAGTTACATAGTCTCCCCAGCTCCACTCCAGGAGTGGATCTTACATCCCTGGTGTGGCTAGTTACAGCCATGTGACTCCGTTCTGGCCAATGCAATGTAAGCACAAGTGTTTCTGTGCTTTAAAGCCTTTCAAGAACATACCTCCATGCTCTTCCCTTCCTGTAAATGATGCCATTTAGAGCAGTCATGGAAACCACGTGTCAAAATGAAGCAGAGCTGCCTGACTGACTTGGGTTCCTGGATGAATTCATGGAGCAGTGACAACACATCTACCTTCCCTATACGGTTATATAGGAAAGAAAGAAAACTTCCTTGTCCCTAAGGCACTGTACTGTAATACAACTGCTTAGCCTTTTATTCTAACTCATTTCGCTTTGCCACTATATATTAAAAAATATTATGTAGGTAGTCAAGCCAACTCAGTACTGCCATGATGTCTCTGTGACTCCCTGTCTTTAGTTATTTACTATCTTCTTATCCCAGTCAACCTTTCAGATGAAACATTCTGATCTTCTTTGTATTCAAATCTTATCCAGATTTCAATAAATGGCTTAAATCTCCATAGAATCATGATAGAAATTTGCCTATGTTTGAACAAATAATAGTAATTATGTAAGAAATCTACTTTTAAACTATCGAGACACTGTTGTGTGGTCTTAAACTTAAAAAAAAAAAAAAAAAAATTACGGGCCCCTGGGTGGCTCAGTTGGTTGAGCATCCGACTTCGGCTCAGGTCATGATCTCACGGTTCCTGTGTTCAAGTCCCACATCAGGCTCTGTTCTGACGGATCCTGGAGCCTGCTTCGGATTCTGTGTGTGTCTCTCTCTATCTGCCTCTCGCTTGCTTGTGCTCTGTCTCTCTAAAATAAGTACATTTAACATTTTTTTTTAAATTTATATAATTCATAGATTCCTGTCTCTCCAGCCAGACTGTGAATAAAGGACACCATTGGTTAATGGTTACATTCCAAAGTCAGGTTGCCTGGAACTGAATTTCAGCTTCCCTGTTACCAACTGTGAAATCTTGGGCAAACGTCCTCACTTTTCTGTGCCTCATGTATAAAACTGGAAAGAGAAACGGAACTTTGTAAGGCTGTTGTGAGGATTAACTGTTCTCCATATATTTAGCTATTATAAGAAAAGGTATTATAATAAGGGCAATGGTCTTCTATTTCTTTGCGTCTCTTATGTTCATTAACAAAAGATACACTGAATTCTCCAACTTCTGATCTGTATGATTTACCAGACTGATCCTTCAAACTGTTAACTCCACTCACTTTAAAACATGCAGAAGCCTTTTCCATTCATTGCCTTTAGTCTCTCTCTAGTGTGCAACTAGATTCCTTGTTCTTTCATTTTTAGCTGAGATATTCATACCAAGCTAAATCTGGATGACTCCGACTACGTTTTCAGCATCTCATCACAGGGCTGCGCTGCTGGAGAGACTTCCACACCGGCATTCCTGGACCACTTTGGTTTTGTTTTGTTCCACACCTAACTGTAGGCCTTGAACACTGCTTAATAAGCTCAATATTTATTCACTATCAAATACCTGCCTCACAGGGTGGTTTAAAGTCTTTGTCCCCCTCAACTTCTTTCTCACCTGCATTCTGGCCAGTGCCTCTAGCCTGACTTCACGAAGACAAACATTTGGCATTAGTTTACCATCCACCCTCTCCTCTTCTCAAAATAGGTCTCTGTAGCCTTGTGTTCTTTCTTTAATCATTGAGGTAATGGCATCAGTCATCCTCTCTAAAGTAACTAACCACTCTACTGCAAGTTCAAATCATTCTAATGGGGAAAGTGAATAGGGAGGCTTTTCAGAATCAATATAGATCTTTCTGAAATTACACAGAATCATGGCTACAGTGTTCTATATTTTCAACGTGTTGGGGTTTGATGAAAAGTTAAAAACCACTGGTCTAGATATCATATCTTTCTGCCTTAGTCTTAAAAGACCTCATGGTCACTTTCCACAATTTCACTACCATCTTAAAAGTCTCTTTTCTCTGGCTGGGTCTTCTGCCTTCAAAATGTATCTCTTTTTTCTAAATACTGCATTTGATCCTGTTACCCCATCTCACACTTCCATGAATCTCCCTGACTGACACCTCCTCTGCTGGTAGCAGAAACAGAAGACATAAATTGGATGGCTGCCTGGCTCACCAGTTCTCCCAGGAGCTATGGCCATGACTGTACCACCCATTCCAGTTCCCTGTCTGTGGCTGCCTGTGTCAAGCGAGCCCCTGTACCTAAGGAGGCCAATCAGATTTTCTCTCCTGATAACTGAAAACTAAAAAGAAAGAGATGGTGGTTTGAACAGTCATCTCAGCACAGAGCCCCCTGAGCTCCTGCTGGGAAGTGCCTGGGGGATGCCCAGGTCCTGCCCTTCCCAAAGTTTGCTGTAACAGCATTTCCTTCAGAATCTATAAACTGACCACCCCCGCCCCCAATATCCTCTAAATATCCCTTCTTTTTTGTGATAAGTTAACCAAACTGATTTCTGTAGCTTGCAAGGAGAAGTGAAACTCATCCAGAAGTATGCTTATTAATGCCATTAATCCTGAAGAAGTATTAAAAATCACCAGTAATCAGGAAAACGTAAATTAAAATCACCAGATGCCAAAGGATTGGCAAACTTAAAAATTCTGACAATACCAAGTGTGGTGGTAATTGGAAATTAAAATACTGGAACTTAAAAAAAAATGTTTAATGTTTTATTTATTTCTGAGAGAGAGAGAGAGAAAGAGAGCATGAGCAGGGGGTCAGAGAGAGAAGGAGACACAGAATCTGAAACAGGCTCCAGGCTCTGAGCTGTCAGCACAGAGCCTGACATGGGGCTCCAACCCACAAACCATGAGATCATGACCTGAGCCGAAGTCGGATGCTTAACCAACTGAGCCACCCAGGCACCCTTAAAATACCAGAACTTTAAAATACTGGTAGTAAATAAGAAAATTGACTGATAATAAACTGTACAATTATTTTGGAAATCAGTATGACTTTAAGTTGATATTATACATTCCTTATGAACAAGCAATGGCACAGAGAAACCTATATGCACATATATTAGAATGCACAAACAAGACTGTTCATCGTAGTAGTTTTAACAACTCAAATTTACCCACAAGAAAGCAAATACAATGAACTATAGTAAACTCATATAATGTAATAAAGACTATGGCAACATGTAATAAATATGACAAACATAATGTAGAGCAAAGTAAGCAAGTCACAAAAGTTCATACTTTTGAACTTTTCATATAAAATTAGGCAAACAATATTGCTTCCAGATACAGATATAGGTAGTAAAAAACTACAAATAAAAGCAAGTAAACTACTATAGAAGGGAGATGGAGAGAACATATAGGATAGAAGGAGGAAACCACAGTCAGATAGGGACTTTGGTAGACTTATGAGATGTAGCCACACTGTAATTTTCGACCTTGGTAGAGTTACATGGTCTCGACTTTTTAACCATTTGTTAAATTGCCCATATATATGTTATGTAGTTCTGCGTAGGTAGTAATTTCATTGTTTAAAAAAATCAGATATGGGGCGCCTGGGTGTCTCAGTCGGTTAAGCGTCTGGCTTTGGCTCAGGTCATGATCTCACAGTTCGTGGGTTCGAGCCCCGCGTCGGGCTCTGTGCTGACAGCTAGCTCGGAGCCTGATTCAGATTCTGTGTCTCCCTCTCTCTCTGACCCTCCCCTGCTCACGCTGTCTCTCTCTCTCAGAAATAAATAAAACATTTTTAAAAAATTAAATTAAAAAATCAGATGTCTAAGGATGTGTTATCTTAAAAGACAGTGTATATTCTAAAAGAGCTGAAAAGCAGTTCCAAAGGAAGCTGACCAAAATGTATAATATATAGACTGTTTCTTCATTATAGACTTCACACCAGAAACCTGAGGTTTTTCTAAAACATCCAACCTTCACCCTCATTTAAAGCAGGGATGGCCTACTCTTTCCACTCAATGTGGGATGTTTTTCTTCTACTAAGCCCCTAACATCATTCTGCTAACATCTGCATATGTCATATCCAACGCCTTACCAATAACCAATACTGTCTATTTCAAAATGTTCCATTTTAGGGGCGCCTGGGTGGCTTAGTCGGTTAAGCGTCCGACTTTCGCTTAGGTCATGATCTCGCGGTTCGTGGGTTTGAGCCCCGCGTCGGGCTCTGTGCTGACAGCCAGCTCAGAGCCTGGAGCCTGTTTCAGAGTCTGTGACTCCCTCTCTCTCTTACCCTCCCCTGCTCACGCTCTCTCTCTCTCTCAGAAATAAATAAAACATTAAAAAAAAAACAAACTTTCAAAATGTTCCATTTTAATCCCAACAATTAAAAAAGCTCTTTAAAAATAATTAAGGAAAGCTTGCAAAGCAATAGTGTATGTGGATAAATAACCATATCATCATCGCTATAGCAAGCACATATATAGCACTTACCATATACTAAGACATTTACAAGTTATTAACTCAACACTCAGCACTCAGAAGTATTTCTCTACCATTTTATACATAAACAATTCAAGTTACAGAGACATTAAATAATTTTCCCAAGCAAAAAGTAAAAAAAGCTTGCATGGAAATGATAAAACCAAATTCAGAAATAAATTTTAAAAGCAGAATTGTATATGTGGGGCACGGTTTAAAGGTATAGTTCTTCATGGTATCTTTATATTTTCTTTTAGTTAAATTCAAACTAGTCCAGAAGACAGAGAGTGTATATCCAGAAGGATATGCCTATACCACTCCCACAGTTCAGTTTCATTCACATTCAACAAATGCTTACCAACTGCCTAATGCATACAAACAGGGAACAAAAAGACTGGATACAAGGACAAATATGACATAGTCCCTGCTCCCAAGAAACCCAGAGTATGGGGAGAGGAAGAGACAGTGAACAGGAATCTGTCAGTCCATCAGAATTGATCATAATCCTATACCTTAACTCTGAGTACAGGATTCTACTGCAGATACAAAGTGACACAGTTCTTGGTTGATCCCAAGTATGACTTGATTTTATAGCTTAGTGGGTCTCAGAACTGTGGTGCCAGACCAACAATATCACTAGTACATATAAGCTTATTAGAAATGCAAATTCTTGGGCCATTAATCCAGACTCCAAAAATCAGAAACTGTGGGGCACAGCCCATTAATTTGTTTCAAGAACCCTTTGAACGGACTGTTTGAAAAGTACTGCAGTAGCCTTACCAATGTTAAGAGGCCACAAACTAGAGTAAGTTCTATTAGATACCTGTCCACTCCTAGACTGTTTGAAACTATAACGGCCACTTGGATTATTCCCAAACAAAGGCTGTATTTTTCAAGAGAGCCCAGGGAGACTCTGGCAATACTAGGGCCTCTAGAATGATCTAGAACACAAAAAATCATGAGCATGGAAAACAAATTTTTAAGTAAACAGTGACTACTCATCTAGTCCCACCAAATGTGACAACAGTCTCACAAATGAATCATAGCCAAGGAAATGTTAAACTGCAAATTAGCAATCCCTAAATTTAATTTTGTTATTTCTAAATACAATCTCATACCAAGTTACTGAGTCAGATTAAAAATAAAACATTTTCAACCACTTATTACCTGGAATCTGAATTTGGACAGAAGATTTATTTTAAAAAGGAAAAACTCAGGATTTGAAGAATTCAGAAAATTAAATTTGAAATATCCCAATATCCTTAGTTTCGCTTATATGACAAAGACAGGGTAATTAAAATAATCACTTCTTGCTTGAAATGTTTCCTTGTTTATAATTTCATGTAACTTTTAAAATAAACAGGTTCAATTTCCAATGGTTCTTAAACAGAAATCCGTAAAAAGCATCCAGTTTTAGTTAAAAGGAAATATTGTTAACAAAAGGGCATGTCATGCATTAATTTCTGTTTTTACTTAGTCAAAGAGAATGACTACTATATTTGTCATTAAGGCTTTGTTGTCATCTCTCCCTGACTGCAAAAAGGATGAGAAACAGGTAAGTACATAAAGACACAGAATTAAAATAAAAGTGGTACTATTAATATATCTGTAAGTCAAAGGGATTCCTTTATAAATGTCCAACCAAATCAAATAACTATCACTGCCCTACCTCCAACAACAAAAAAAGGGAAAACTCTGACTTTTAAGTTAACCAACTGTAGCTGGACCACTTTCGTTTCTCAAATTGTCACCAAGAAAAATCACTGGTGGCTCTTTACCTTTATACTCTGAACAGTTTGGATACAATGCAAATTCAAGCATCAGAATCTTTAAAAACATAACTTTACATATAAGTGCCTTATGTTAATTAATTCAAGATAACAACGAACTTTAAAGTTCATACATACACCACACACACACACACACACACACACACACTCACAAATCTGCTTTTTAAATAACTTACTATGGATTTACTGTCTAACAGCCTATGACTCACACAGTTCTTATCTATTTAATATTTTAAGGAAGGGTAAAGCATTCGGTCAATACTTTATCATATAAAGTATATAAGCTATTTTTAAAACTACTCTTAAAAAAAAAAAACCTTCCAAGGGTCATCCTTAGTGCTGATACCCCCAACATTTCATAGAGACGTGCATCCAACAGTTAGTATGTATTACATTTTTACACACATCCACCACATCTTTCTTTCTGGACCCGCAGGTGCAGAAAAGACATGAAATAAGACCAAACAAGGAGACAGAAAATCCAAGAGAAACAATGCCAAAGAAATACAACTCAAAAGGTTCTTTAAAGCTTACCTCTTTAGGACACTGATTTTTGCAACAACTAAGGAGATTCTTTTCATTTATATCAGCAGAGGTTATTTTTCTAAAAATAAAAGAGGAAATTTTGATGCCAAAGCAAAGTCCATTTTATAACAATTTCTCTAAAAATAATTCACAATTTCAAACATATCCATAAAATTACCTTATTTCATTTTTCTCTTGAAAACTATTTTGTGTATCATCTATAATAATTATCTCCAAATTACTTCCCTGGTCTGACAACTGAAACAGTCCTGTACTTTATCTACAACCAACAAATCAAATGGCGAAAAGGCAATCACTGCAAATAGGAAGTATAAAACATACACAAAATATGAGCTCTTTAATAGTTCCTGCTATTATCTTTCCCTGTTGATCGATCAATCATTATATTATCATATAATTATCATCTTCCTAACATTTCTATGAAAGATCAAAAACTAATGGTTCAATATATTACTTAACAATTGATACTGAGAAAATGCTCACCCAGATTTCTTTTTTAAGTTTTTATTTAAATTCCAATTAGTTAACATAAATTGTAATATTAGTTTCAAGTGCACAATATAGTGATTCAATACTTCCATACAATAACACCCAGAGCTCATCACAACAAGTAACCCCTTGATCCCCATCACCTATTTAACCCATTCCCCCACCCACCTCCCCTCTGGTAACCATCAGTTTGTTCTCTGTAGTTAAGAGTTTGTTTCTTGATTTGCCTCCCTCTCTTTTTTCCCCCCTTTGCTTCCTTGTTTGTTTCTTAAAGAGAAAAAAACAAACAAAAAACCAAAAAGAAACCTACTTCATATTGAAGAATTTAGTAAGCTTGTTTTAGGAAAGCTTTTAAAGTTGTTTTGGTAAGCTATCTATTAATATTCAAAATTGATTCATTTTAGATTCAATCATTTTAGAGCAATCTCTGTGCTTTTATATTTGACTTGGTGGGTAATTCGGGAAAAGTCAAACACCAAGGAATAGTAACTACGTTCTAATAAAGTTGAATAAACCACAACAGACATTGCATGAGTCAGTAACTAGTGACACTCTTAAAATCCCTACCATATGAATCTTATTTTCTTTTCCCATTACCTTTCCTCTCCTTTTTATTCTTTCTTTTCCTGCTTCTCCTATTTCCCTTTCAGTAGACCTAATTGTCAAAATATACCATGAATTTAGCCTACTAATGTCAAAGCTATTATCTTCAATATATGTATCAAATTAGTATAAACGTAGTCTAAAATAACATGCATTTTTCTTAGCAAAATTCACTTAATAATTACACTTAAAAACTTCTGGCTCTACCAAAAGTGGTACATTTTCATTCTTACATGCATGGCACTCACTTCTGAACTTAAGAATATCATTTTGGGGGCACCTGGGTGACTTAGTCGGTTAAGTGTCCGACTTTCGCTTAGGTCATGATCTCGCGGTCCGTGGGTTCGAGCCCCGCGTCGGGGCTCTGTGCTGACTGCCAGCCCAGAGCCTGGAGCCTATTTCAGAGTCTGTGTCTCCCTCTCTTTCTGACCCTCCCCTGCTCACGCTGTCTCTCTCTCTCTCTCTCTCTCCTAGAAATAAATAAAAATATTTTTTAAAAAACTTTAAAAAAAAAAGAATATCATTTTGTTCCAGTCACTTTATAATTAGTAATAAACTAATTTTTCAATACCTGTCAATCTTTTGTCTTTGTCTTTTGAATTCTAACAGGTATGCGGTCGTACCTCATTGTGATTTTAAGTTCTTATTTAAATTCCAATTGGTGTATATAGAAATGCAACAGATTTCTGTACGTTGATTTTATATCTTATAACTTTACTGAATTTGTGTATCAGTTCTAGCAGTTTTTTGGTGGGCTCTTTCAGGTTTTTATATAGTATCATGTCATGGTGAAAGTTTTGCTTCTTCCTTGCCAGTTTGGATGCCTTTTATTTCTTTCTGTTGTGTGGCTAGGACTTCCATTACTATGTTAAATAATAGTAGTGAGAGTGGACATCCCTGTCTTATTCCTGACCATAAAGGAAAAGCTCTGTTTTTCCCCACTGAGGATAATATTAGCTATGGTGTTTTTACCTATGGCCTTTGCCATTTTGAGGTATGTTCCCTCTAAATCTACTTTGTTGGGGTATTTATCATGAATGGATATTCTACTGTGTAAAATGCTTTTTCTGTATCTATTGAAAGGATCATATGGTTCATATCGTTTCTTTTATTAATGTGGCGTATCACATTGATTTGTGAATACTGAGCCATGCTTGCAACCCAGGAATAAATCCCACTTGATGGTGGTGAATAATTTTTTTAATGCACTGTTGGATTTAGTTTGCTAGTATTTTATTGAGAATTTCTGCATCCATGTTCATTAGGGATATTGGCCTATAGTTCTCTTTTTTAGCAGTATCTTGTTTTGGTAACAAGGTAATGCTGGCCGCACAGAATGAATTTGCAAGTTTTCCTTCCTTTTCTATTTCTCTGAATAGTTTGAGAACAGTTATTAACTCTTCTCTAAATGTTTAGTAGAATACGACTGTGAACCATCTGGTCATGGACTTTTGTTTGTTGGGAGTTGGATTACTGATTCAATTCCTCTGCTGGCTACCAGTGTGTTCAAGCTTTTCATTTCTTTTTGTTTTCAGCTTAGGTAGTTTATATGTTTCTAGGAATTTATCTATTTCTTCTAGGTTGTCAAATTTGTTGGCATAGAGGGGCACCTGTGGCTCAGCTGGTTAAGCATCTAGCTCTTGGTTTCAGCACAGGGCACGATCTCACAGTTCATGAGTTTGAGCCCTGCGCAGGGCTCCATGCTGACGGTGTGGAGCCTGCAGAGTTCTCTCTCCATCTCTCTCTGCCCCTTCCCTCACCCCCTTCAAAATAAATAAACTTTAAAAAAATTTATTGGCATATAATTTTTCATAACTTTCACTTATAATTGTTTGTATTCCTGTGGTATTGGTTGTTATCTATCCTCTCATTTGTGATTTTATTTATTGGAGTCCTTTGTCTTTTCTTTATGGTAAGTCTGGCTTGATGTTTATCAATTTTATTAATTTTTTCAAATGATCAGCTCCTGGTTTCACTGATCTGTTCTACTGTTTTTCTAGTTTCTATACCGTTTATTTCTGCTCTAATCTTTATTACTTCCTTTCTTCTGCTGGCTTTGGGTTTGGTTTGGTATTCATTTACTAGCTCCTTTAGGTATAAGGTTAGGTTGTATATTTGATATTTTTCTTGCTTCTTGAGGTAGGTGTATATTGCTTTATACTACCCTCTTAGGACCACTTTTGCTGCATCCCAAAGGTTTTGGACCATTGTCATTTTCATTTGTTTCCATGTAATTTTTTATTTCTTGTCTGATTTCCTGGTTGACCGGTTCACTGTTTAGTAGCATGTTGTTTAACCCCCATGTATTTGTAATCTTTCCAAATTTTTTCTTGTAGTTGACTTCTAGTTGCATAGTGTTGTAGTCAGAAAAAGTCCATGGTGAGGCTTAATCTTTTGGCATTTGTTGAGGCCTCTTTTGTGACCTCAATAGATCCAGAATGTGTGGACCTATTCTGGAGAATGTTCTATGCACACTTGAAAAGAATGTGTATTCTGCTGAAAATCATACACTTTAAGTATGTATTCAAGGAACTCCAAATAACTGTAGTAATGGAAGCCAACTCAATCAAAATATATCCATCCACACATCCCCCCCCAAAATCATTCGGCTCATTAATCATAAAATGATTAGTGCTCTAGATCAGAGCACTAACTAAAAGGAAAAAACTTTAAAAAGTGCCCAAAAACCAAGGAGCCAATCTTGGAAAGCCACCACTCTGGACAAGAAGGTAAAAAGGTACAGTCACCCTTTAGAGACTATGTGACAAAGGGAAAAAGCGAGAAAGGGAAATTTAGACCCAACAAGACCAAAGAAAACCTCCTTTCTTCAGTATCACTAATTACTAAAGCAAAATTGCACTCTTCAGTCTCCAAACAAAACTTCTAAAGCTAAAATTATATTTTATTCTTAAAATTTCAACAAAATAATTTTAATATATAAAAAGAATAAAGTTTAACTCTTCCAATTTAACAAAACATGAGTCTAGAGTATAAATAACAAAAGCAGATTTAGAATATTATCAACAGGAATTTTTCAAAAGTATTTATGTTCAAAAAATGAAAAACAAAGTCATATTCCCAAATTTAACTTGAGTCAAATACACTTACACACAGCCCACTTTACAAATTTGGGTGATATGGAGCTGAACAAGTTAGATAAATTATGTTAGACTGTGATTAAGTAAGGGAAAAAAATGGTAATTTTTCCCCTCCACATAATTGATAAGCAAAAATATGCATTTTACTAAGTGTGCATGTTTTTAAGTAAAGGAAATAAAGAAGTCATAGCGTCATATGGCATATGCCGTAACAGCTCCATTTGTAATAAACAAAAGTCTAGAATTTAAAGATTATGCCTTAGTAGCTATGTGTACATCAAATGTTGATCCAACAAAATTCTAGTTTGGCATGGTTACTTGAGCAATCTGCTCTAGGATATTTCTTTTTTTTTTTTTTTTCTTAAGCAGTGATTGAGGAAACATTTTTCCTTAAAAAATCTTATACAGAATTCCCAAATGGAAAAAGCAGAATTTCCCTTGAAACCAGGATTAAGTATCAAGAAGGTGAAGTATTCTACATTTTCTTCAGGTTTCTACTGGAAAATCTAGGCTTCTGGTATCTATGTGCAACACTGAATAATGATTCCTAAAGTATACTGTATAGAGTTCTGAATTACAAAGAGATACTGGTTAAAATAATTAATTATAATAAAACAATACTTGTTCAGTCCACTTACCTACATTCCACATAGAGGCTTGTGATCTTGCAGTGACATTTTATTCTAAGCATCTGAACACAAGGAGGACATTCTCCAGGGTGACATGGCAAAACACATGGATGGGGACAACCCAGAGGTCGTGATTTAGAGCACCCTTCTTCACACTGAAGGCATTCTGGGCCAGCCTGATGGGCAATAAGGAGATAAATCATCTAAGAACAGAAGTCTAACATTTCTGTATATTTAAACTACAAAATTCACATATCTCATTAAAAGAAAGTACTTTTACACCTCTTGGGAATACAGTTAATAAAATGGTACATGCTTTCACTCTTTTAAAATTATTCAAAATGAAAAAAATATATATTCAAAATGAAGAATAGCAAAATTATCACTGTCACCACTATTCACAAAGACTGTTATGTCTGCAAACTTCATTAAATCAAATTGCCTCATCTGAAATTGTACTTGATTGCATGACGGATTCCTACTAAAAATGTAAATTACTTCCTAAAGAATAGTTTGTAGCAGATAAATTATCAATTCATTTCTGCCCAACATGCACAATCACCATCAAACTAAAGAAATCAACACCTTGTTAATACATAAATAATAATTCCCAAAGCATTCAATGTTCTGGATATACCAATCTCATCTAGTCAAAGAGAAACATAGAGAGGGGAATATAAAAAAAAAAATATACTTGAATGTAACTCAAAAAGGTACCTCTCTCCTCTAGTAATTTAATAATTTAACTATCATCTATCTATTAAAGAAGGTTAAAAATTGTTATTACAAAATAGTATTTATTTTCACATGTCATACAGGAGATAAAATAAGAGAGTTATAGACATGGATAGTGCCCTAAAGCTTAAAAATGTTTTCATCATTCCTAAGTAGAGCCATAAGTACAATAGGGTTATTACGTCAATAAAAATCTAAGCTACTTTTAACATACATAATTAAAAGAAAAAGTGTCAATTATGAAACATTCTTCTATAAATAATTTCTATTTTTTAATTTAAAAAGCATATTAATTTATTCACACTTATTCAGCATTATGTACCAGGAATCATTTACACGCTGGGAATATGCAAAATGAGAGAGATCCTTGACCTAAGAAACTTAAATTTAAGTGGGGAAGATAAATACTCTGAAAAAAGATAAAGCAGGATAAGAGATAGTAATAGGAGAAACATGAAGAAATTTCTGTTCATATTTAAACAGAAGTTAAGTTAGAAAAGAGAGAAAGCCATAAGAATATAGAGTTCCGGGCGGAGGGTTGTGGGGGGGCGGGGGGGATAAGTGTAAAAGCTCTGACAAAGAGCCAACTTGGAATACTCAAGAAATAACAAGACCAAAAGTAGAAGGGAGCAAGTGAGTGATGAGTAGAAAGGGAGGAAACGTAGTCAGAAGTTAGATCTATAACGATAAGCCTTATTAGGCTATCATAAGGCCATTTGGATTTTATCCTAGGAGTAACTGAAAGCTACTGATGGGTTTTGAGCAGGGAGATGACACATGACTTACATTTTGTTTTATGACTTACATTTTTAAAAGATGAATTTGGCTAATGCAGTAAGACCAAAGTGGGAGTAGACAGGCTGGCTGGGAAAATACTGCAGAAATCTAGGAAAGAGGTGATGGTGGCTTGGATGAGAAGATTAGTGGTAGAGGTTATAAGAAACAAGTCAGATTCAGGTTTCTACTTTGAAGACAAACCTAACTAGATTTGTTGTGAGACAAGGAAATGAAGTTAGGAAAGAAATGAAGCAATGTTCCTGTCTTTGGTCTACAGAATGGGGTAAAACTGATAATACAACTTCCTGAAATTGGAAAGACTGGAAAAAGAGAAGCACTGAATCTCAAAATATGCAAACATAACCAAAGATGACACACACAGTCAATTTCATTTGTTTCTTCCTGGCTATGTGGCACATCTGCGATAATCTTTCATTTAAATAAACAGAAGACCATACTGGGCTGGGAGTTCATATCAGGTAGTATCAGGGATACTACCTTCTTATTACCACTCTTTTGGTTATGTGATCACAAACAAGTCACTTGACAACCCTCAGTTTCCCTATCTGCAAAAGAAGAATTATACTGATGATATGAGGCTCCTTTCTTCCAATTATGAAAAAAAAACAAAACACTGAACCTACACTTGCTAAGCTATCTTCCTGGATCACTTCCAATATCAAGTTCTATCTTCCAGAAGAATCTACCTTAATTCAGAAATACAGCAAGCCTGGCTGTCAAATATCTTACCCAGTTCTCATTTAAAAGAGGGAAGACAGGAACTTTAGCCCAGGGAGCAATATTGGGATAATCCACAATAATTCCCCAATTAGTCATTATCATCCTTTTTAAATGAGTTTTTCCTGATTCATCTGGCGTCTAGAAATCTACAGAGGATAGCAATCCTAATTATAAGCAAGGAGATGGTGAGAAGGCAGAATAAACATGTGGGTTATTATTACAAATTGGAAAATGAATCTTGAGAAGTAAAACTCTTTTTTCCCCATTTTATATTTGACATTCTGTAAATTTAAGGTGTTCCAACATTTATATACTATGATTATCATCATAGCAATAAGTAGACCCTCTATCACATTATAGAATTATCCTTTGTTTTTAATGGCTCAAATAATTAAGTTCCAATCTCTTAGAAAGTCTGATGATTATAAAACTTTTTTTTTAATCAACAAAACATGACACATCATACACACTTGCCTTTAGCAAGTGTGATTCTCAAACATTTTTGTACATGATCAATCACTTGGCAATCGTTAAAATGCTGAGGAACGACCTGAGATTTTGTATTTCCAACAAGATTGGTGATGCCAATGCTTCTAGTCTGCAGACAATACTCTGCATGGCAAGCATCTATCATATACATAAGTGTATAAGAAATGTATTATGCACCGATATATTTTTTCTTTTTCATTTATTTTTAGTACAGATTTCCCCCAAAGACTATTCTCATTATTTCTTCTTCTTTCTTCCTTCTTTCTTCCTTCTTCTTCTTCTTCCTTCTTCTTCTTCCTCTTCCCCTCTTCCTTCCCCTCCTCTTCCTCCTTCTTTTCTTTCTCCTTCTTGTGTGTTTTTGAGGTTTTATTTTTTATGTTACTACATAAAAATCACTATGGAAAGTATTCTTGGAGAGTATGTTTTCTTCAAGTAGAAGAAACTAAAATGCTCATCACTTTTTCTTTCAGTCACTCTAAAAATTATTTGTGTCCAGGTTTGCTTGGGAAATACACTCACTTCAATTGTCATCAATCTCACACCTTTCCCCAGTTAACCACAGTTCCACTCACTCCAGCCGCTGAATTAGACAATACAGATATATTTGTGGCTAACTATAGCAATCAGAGCCACAGCCTATTAGAATAGCTTTGATTGGACTGAGAGATCTACAGGCAAGGCCAGGGAAAGAGACCAGAACAGACATAAGAAAAAGACTTTTGATTCAAGTCAATTCAATAAACGCTTTTTAAATACTTGCTATCTTGTAAGCTCTGTGCTACAACTCAAGGTAGAAACTGAATTAACAATTCCTGAACCATCTGGGTCAAGAGAGACATACAAGGAGATCATCTCCAGTGGGAGATGAGATGTTACAATAAGGAATTAATTTTAAAGAGTTTATGAAATATTTCATTTTTAATATACAAATTAGAAGATTGCAAGGTTATCCCCTTGTAGAATTTAATTTTCATTCATGTTCACTGTAGTAGCCTTCTTTGAGTGGGAGATAAAGATGAACTTGTAGCTAAATTGAGAAGGACTGCACCTAAGTTATAACCTACATTTTACCACAGCCACTGCCCACGAAGCAGTGCTAGGATAATCCAAGTTAATTCCCAATCAGTGTCATATCAGCTCTTAAAATAAGTTCTTCCAACTCATTTGATGTTTTGGAAATCCATTAAGCAGCTATACTCTGACTAGTTAAAGGGATTTTCAATTATTTTATTTATGTTGTAAGATTTCGTAATTCCACTATCCTTTTCATTTTATCGTGAGTACATTTTTATTAAGGATCAAAGTACAGATCAATGAAGAAATTATAAGCAATGTATTTACATATATGTCTACACATGAGCAAGAATGATACTATGGACATTTATATTATCAGGCTTTACAACCACCAAATCAAAGACAAAGAAAAAAACAACAATGCAAGTGAATTTTTCAATAACATACAATTCATATTAATAATTTAAACATTTGCAAATCTAATGTTATTTAATAAAATGAATCTTAAAATCTTTGGCTTATTTCTCATTACACACACTTTCTAATAATATGATTCCCTATAGAATGGACGTCTATGAAAAAACATTATTTTTAAAATATGTAATGTTTTATATAGCAAAAGTTTATTTTTTATTCATATATCATATTAAATGCAGGCTGGCAGGGGACTCTGGCAAATCAATGATTCTAGGATACTGGGTGATGGGGAGTCTCCTAGCTTTTAACCGTATTACAAGAGATACCTCCTCCATCACAGAAACAGAGAAAGAATGGTTAATGATAAATTTCTCTATTCCTGGGGTTAAAAACATTTTATTCATATTTTATTGGCCAGAACTTTTCACATGGCCTAGGAAATTCAGAGCAGGACACTATCTGTATCTCTGTTTTAACAGGAATCTTGTATTTTTTATTGCTATTGAAAATGATCTTGCTGGGTTTTTTATTTGTACTTGTTTATGAATTTAAATATTTTAAAATAAAATTTAATAGGGGCACCTGAGTGGCTCAGGTGAGTGTGTGACTCCTGATTTCAGCTTAGATCATGATCTAGGGTGGTAGAATCAAGGCCTGCATCGGGCTCCATGATGAGCATGGAGACTGCTTAAGATTCTTTCTCTCCCCCTCTGTCCTTCTCCCTGGTTCACATTCTCTCTCACTCTAAACATATGTATATTTATATATATTTCTGTTTCATATTATTTATACATTATATATATATAATTTTATTAGCTACATTTATTTTTCCTTGTAAAATGGCAATTTTTAGAGATCTTTCAACGTTGACTTCTTATATGATTTGTAAAATGCTTTTAGTGAACTTCACACACACACACATCCTAAATCTGTGATGGTATTTATTTCCAACAAAAGATTTCAAATTTATTAAAATTGTGAACATTGTCTATCATACATGTTAGGTTTAAAAAGTAGCTAAGAACAAATGTTCCAGACTAAACTCAGAGATATAAATGGACAGAAGTGGAAGTGATACTATCTACTATCTAAATAGATAATTTCTGTACTTTTATAAAGTAAAATGAAAATGAAAGCCTATGTATTAACACATGTACAGTATGTAAAGAGTACATTAAAAAGCATATTATCATGAGCTAGCATGAAGATACAGAGAAATATAGGCCAAGCTGTTAAAGTTGGTTGTGTTAAGGCAAGGAAGGAGAAGGCATGAGGGCAAGAAAGAAGAAAACAGTTATAACAAAATGGGAAAATATTTGTGGCATAATTATCCAAAAGAATGTTTCAAGCATACTATAAGCACATACATATTCAACCTAAGGATATTACCTTGTTTTTGCCGATTTCAGTTACTTTGTGGCATTCTTTCATACATGTATGATTCTGACAATCTAAGATTCGTCCACAGACTCTCGTACAAGAGTAGGGTCCTACAGTATGGCATGGTAGTGGACTCACCTTAAAAAAAAAAAAAAAGAAAAGAAAAGATTATCAGCAACATGCACACAAAGCCTTCCGACCCATGTTTCTGAAATGACTCATCATTTAAGAACAAGTTTCATAACGGTCTAACACATTTTCATTAATAATAGTTATTATCAAAATCAAAGTGACCTATCAAAAAACCCAAAAAATGAATGCCAAGAAGCAAACATTCTATTCCTAAAAGGGAAAATCAATATAATGATTCTGTAGTGACCACATATACATAGGCTAATTCTCAAGAGCACTGTATATTTTAAAAATCAACAGATAAACTCTTGTACTTTTTAAGAGCACTAAAAAACAAACAAAAAAACCTTTGTCGTTTCTAACAATCCGTATATAGTAGCATAGATTATAAGCTTTACTTAAAAGTTGTACCTGTAACTCACCTCATGCTTCCCAAGACATTCTCTGCAAGAAAAAAACAAAATGAAAACATTATAAATTCTTCAAAAAGATTACCTAAAGCAAAGGTGCTAACTCCACTAATCAATAAAACTCCACTAGTTTTATTACGAATAAAAAACCACACACATATGGAACTAATAAGTGATTATAAAAAGATTGCGAAATTAACATACAAAAGCCAACTGCTCTCCTGTATACCAGAAATAAACAACTAGAATTTGAAATTAAAAACATACCACCATTTATATTAGCACAAAAAATGAAACAGATACAAATTTGACAGAATATATCCACGACCTATATGAGCAAAACTACAAAATGCTAATGAAAGAAATCAAAGACAATCTATACAAATGATGAGATACTCCATGTTCATTGATAGACAGGCACAATATTGTCAAAATGTTGATTCTTTCCCAACTTGATCTAGATTCAATATAATTCCCATCAAAATCTTAGCAAATTATTAATATTGGACACCAACAAACTGACTTTCAGGTCTATAGGGAAAAACAAAAAACCCAGGATACCCAACACAGTACTGAAGAACAACACGGTACTAACACTAGCCAACTTAAAGACATCCTATAAAGCTACAGTGATGAAGACAGTACGGTCCTGGTAACAGTAAACATACCAATAGATAATGGAACAGAATACTGAGCCCAGAAATAGACCTACACAAATACAGTCAGTTGATCTCTGAAGAAGGAAAAAGACAACTGAATAGAGAAGGGATAGTCTTTTCGAAAACGGTTGGTATTGGAATAAAGACATCTACATGGAAAAAAATCCAAACAGGCCTTATACCTTTCACAACGGATAACTTAAAATGGATCATAGACCTAAATGTGAAACGTGAAACTATCAACATAGGGGAAAATCTAGGTGACCTTGTGTTTGGGGATGACTTTTTATATACAACACCAAAAGCATGATCTCCAAAAGAAAAATGGCTAAGCTATACTTTATTAAACCAAAATATCTGCCCCGTGAAAGACACTTAAAAGAAAAGATAAGCCACAGACTGGCAGAAAGTATTTGGAAAACACATACCTGGTAAAGGGCTTGTATCCAAAATATAAGACAAACTCTTAAAACTTAATAATAATAAAGCAAACAACATAATTTAAAAATGGTCAAGATTTGAACAGAGGACAGACACCTCACCTGCTGTATAAAAACATACAGGGGATAAGTAAACCTATGGAAAGATGCTGAACATCCCATGTCATTAGAAAACTGCCAACTACAACGAGATGCCACTGCGCACCTGTTAGAGTGACTAAAACCCAAAACACTGGCAGGCATGTGCTGGCAAGAATACAGGGCCCAGAAACTCTCGCTGCTGGTAAGAATGCAGAATTGGTACAGGTCCCTTCGTTAGACCGTTTGGCAGTATCTCTCAAAGGTAAGCGAGGCCTCCCATATGATCCAGCAGAACCTACACATGAATGTTTAGCAGCTTTCTTTAGAAATGCCAAAACTGGGAAGCAACCAAAATGCCCTTCAATAGGTGAATGGATAAACACACTGTGGTACATTCACACAATGGAATATTATTTAACAATAAAAGAAATGAGCTACCAAGACCTAAAAGGACTCAGAGGAAACTTAAATGCATATTGCTACATGGGATATGCTGAAAAGGCTATGATTCCAACTATATCACATTCTGATGGGCAAAATGATAGAGACATTAAAAAGATCGGTGGTCACCAGGGACTTGAGGGGGAAGAAGGTGAGGGATAAACACGTACAGCACAGGATATTTTGAGGGCGGTGAAACTATGCTATATGATACTGTAATTAGTGGACACACGAGATCATGCATTTATCAAAACTCATACAACCATCCAACACAAAGTAAACCCTAATATAAACTATGAACTTGAGTTTACAGTATTATCATCATTATTCAATACCAGTTCCTTAACTGTAAAAATAAATGTGCCATACTAGTGCAAAACGTTAGTAACAAGAGAGACTGTGTGTCACAGGACCATATGGGAAATCCGTACTTTCTATGTAATTTTTCTGTAAACTTGAAAGTCAGCTAAAAAAAAGATAAAGTCTATTTAAAAAACTAAAAAATAAACATTTCATTTCCCTTTCCAGGGACTGATTTAGAAACTGTCTTGTGATCCTCATCTGGCCAATGAAATGTGAAAGGAGTTTTGCTAAGGGGCTTCTGGAAAAGGCTTCTCACTCTTTAAAAAAAGATGATGATGGTAGAAGACATAAACAGTTTGTTTCTTCCTCCAGAAACTTTCCTATCTGGATGGGAAGTTTATCAAGCCAAAGAGCCTGAGGGCAAAAATATTACACAGAAGATGAAACAGAGGCAGAATCAGGCCCTTGATGGTGCATCACTGCATTAATCAGCTCCACCAACCAGGAAGCTGCTCTCCCTCCAGTCTAACTGCACAAGGCATGAGCACTGTTATTATGTCACTGTTTATGTAGGTTCTTTATAACTTGAAGCCAAAGGCACCATAATGATACAGCAAATAGTTTATGTTCAGAATTCTTTTACCACATGGCCAAAGTATTAAAAGTCAGGTTATGTTTAAAAATGGTAGGCAAGGGACAAGACGACATGAACATTCTACTCTAAGAAAAAAATTATGCTACCTCGATAGTTCACATGACAAATATTTTTAACATACACTTTATAATAATTTTATTACACCTACCACTGAAAAATCATTATATCAGAATTAGAAGTATCTTTATATATTTGTCTCCTTTTTAAAACTGAGATAAAACTTACATACGATAAGACTTATACTTTTCAAAAAGTACAATTAAGGGGCACCTGGGTGGTTCAGTGGGTTAAGCCTCCGACTTTGGCTCAGGTCATCATGATCTCACAACTCGTGGGATTGAGCCCCGCCAACGGGCTCTCTGCTAACAGCTTAGAGCCTGGAACCTGCTTCAGATTCCGAGTTTCCCTCTCTCTCTGCACCTCCCCTGCTCAGGCTCTGTCTCTCTCAAAAGTAACCATTAAAAAGATTTTTTTAATACAATTCAGTGGTTTTTAGTATATTCACAAGGTTGTGTAACCATCACCAGTATCGAGCATATTTTCATTACCAACAAAGAAACCCTGTAACTCTTAGGAATTACTCCATAGCCCCTGGCAACCACTAATCTACTTTCTGTCTCTATGGATTTGCCTAGTTTGGACATTTCAAAAAATGGAATCAGGGGCACCTGGGTGGCTCAGTTGGTTAAGTGTCCAACTTCAGCTCAGGTCATGATCTCATGGTTCGTGGGTTCGAGCCCCGCATGGGGCTGTGTGCTGACGGCTAGCTCAGAGCCTGGAGCCTGTTTCAGATTCTGTGTCTCCCTCTCTCTCTCTGCCCCTCCCATGCTCATGATCTGTCTCTGTCTCTCAAAAATAAATAAATGTTAAAAAATTTTTTTAAAAAATAGAATCAAACATTATGTGGCATTTATGTCTGCCCTCTTTCACTTAGCATACTGTTTTCAAGTTTCATCCATGTTACAGCACCTATCAGTATCATGTATTTTTATTGCTGAATGATATTCCATTGCGTAGATATACCACATTTTACCCATTCATCAGTTGATAGACATTTGAGTTGTTTCCACTTTTTGGTTATTAATAATAATGCTATTATTGTAACATTCATATACAAGTTTTTTATGAACACATACTTTCAATTCTCTTAAGTATATACCTAAAGTTGGTAACTCCAAGTTTAGCTTCCTGAGAAACTACCAAGGTGCTTTGCAGAGTAATTTCACCATGTTAACATTCCCATCAACAATGTAAGATAGTTCCAACTATTCCATATTTTCCACCAACACTTAGGTCTTCTTTATTTTAGCCATCCTAGTGAGTATAAATTGACATCTTAATGTGGTTTTGACTTGAATTTCCCTAATAAGTACTTGAGCATCTTTTCACATATTTACTGGCCATTTGTAGATCTTCTCTAGAGAAATGTCTATTCAAAGATTTTACCCATTTTTAAATCGGATTGTCATTTTGCTTCTCAGTTTAAGAATTCTTTATATATTCTGGGATGCCTGGGTGGCTCAGTCCGTTAAGCATCTGACTCTTGGTTTCAGCTCAGGTCATGATCTCATGATTCGTGAGTTCTAGTCCTGCATCGGGCTCTGCACAGCACATGCTTGGGATTCTTTCTCTTTCTGCCCCTCCCCTGCTTATGCTCACTTGCTCAAAATAAATAAATAAACTTAAAAAAAAAAGAATTCTTTATATATTCTGGATAATACTCTTATGGGATATATAATCTACAAACACTTTCCCCCATTCTTTGGGTGGTGTTTTCAATTTTTTTATTGTCCTTGAAGCACAATTTATTAATAATGTCCTCTGATTTTACTTTTTCTTTTGTTGCTTATGCTTTATGTGTCACCAATACGTAACAAGCCACTGCTGAACCCAAGGACACAAGGAGTAATACCTGTTTTCTTCTAAGAGTTTAAAACCTTATTTTTAGATCTTTGCTCCATTTTGAGTTAATATCTATATATGTTGTGAAGTAGAGGTTCAATTTCACTTTTTATCCATGTGAATAACTAGTTCTCTCAGCACCCACTAAATTGTTTTGACACTTGTGAAAAATCAACTGACCATAAACATATGGGTTTTTTTCTGGATTCTCAATTCTATTCCATTGATCAATATGTCCCTCCTTACAATATCAGATTCTTAACTGTTATAGTTTTGTAAGTGTAAGATAAGGAAGTGTGAGTTCTCTAACTTTGTTCTTCACTTTCAAGACTTTTGGCTATTATGAGTTCTTACGTTTCCATTTGAATTTTGGAAAAAAGCCAGCTGTGATTTTGACATGGAGTATGTTAAATCTGTAGATCACTTTGGGTAATAATGCCTGTAACAATATTGTCTTCCCATCCATAAAACTGGGCTACCTTGCCACTTACTAAATAATTATCCTAGTACCTTTGTCAAAAACTGGCCATAAGTATATGAATTTATTTCTAAACTCTCAATTCCATTCCCTCGATCTATATGTCTGTATGCCAGTATCAGAGTCTTTGGTCTTCTTTAACTTCTTTCAACAATGTTTTACAGTTTTCAGTTCATAAAACCTTAGATTTCTTTTTATTAAATTTGTTGAATAAACAAGTTGGTCTTTTAATTTTTTAATTTTTTTAGATAGAGAGAGTGAGACAGAGGGAGAGAATTTTAAGCAGGCTCTATGCTCAGCGTGAAGTCCAATGTGAGGCTCAATCTGAAGACCCTGGGATCATGACCTGAATTGAAATCAAGAGTCGGACACTCAACCGACTGAACCACCCAAGTGCCTCAATAAGTTGCTTTCTTAATGCGACTGGAAGTAGAAATGTTATCTTAATTTCGTTTCCAGATGGTTCATTGCTAGTGTATAGAATTGACTTTTGTATATTAACATTGCTTTTAGCTTTACTAAGCTCATTTAATATCTCTAATAACTTGGATAAGGATTCCTTAGGAATTTTCATATACAAGATCATAACATCTAAAAATACAAATAGTGTGAATACATTTTTTATTTCTTTGTCTAGTCTAATTGCTCTGGCTAGCACCTCTAATACAATATAAATAGAAGGAGCATAAACACAGCAGCATGCTAGCCAGAGCAAGAGCGGACATCTTAGTCTTGTTCCTGTTCTTAATCGGAGACTTTCAGTCTTTCACCATTAAGTATGATTAAGGGCTTCTCATGCATGCCCTTTATCAGGTTGGGGGAGGCTGTTTATTCCAAATTTGTTGAGTATTTTTATAAGAAAGTGTGTAGGATTTTGTCAAGTGTTTTTCTGCATCCATCAATTGTCCTTTACTCTAGTGATAAAATATTATTTTGATAGTCTGATTTTCATGTTGAATCAACCTCATATTTCTGGGATATGTCCACTTTGTCATGATGTATAATCCTTTGTACGTGTTGCTGGATTCAGTTTGTTAGTATTTTGTTGAGAATTCTTGTATCTATATACAAAAGAGATATTGGTCTATAGTTTCTTTTTCTTATGAGGTCTTTCACTGCTTTTATATCAGGGAAATACATGACTTAGTAATTCCAGGCAGTTTTTTCTACTATCATAAAATATTTAATCCAACCTCTAAGACTTCAAGCAAATTGAGTAAGTCAGAAAATGTCTCCCCACAGTGAAACACTGGTGTTAATTCTTTAAATTTACCAGTAAAGTCACTCATCCTCAGCTTCTCCTTGTGGTAAGCTTTTGGTTACTAATTTAATCTCTTTACTAGGTATAGGTTTATTCAGATTTTTTACTTGAGTCAGCTTCAGTTGTTTTTGTGTTTCTAAGAAGCTGTCCATCCCTCCATGTAAACTGTAACCAAAAGGGGGTAGAAGTAGCTATACTAACATTAGAAAAAATAGACTTTAAGGAAAAAATTGCTATTAGACACAGGACCTCCAAAAATTTTCTTTTCCACACTGACATCTTTGTAGATATCTTGAATTTCCTTATTTTACAAATAGAGAAGGTATATGACTTGTTCATAGTTGTAGTCAGCAGGAAGCACAACACTGGGCTCAAAAGTTCTTACACTAAAACACAATTTTAATATACATATCCAAAAAAACTTCCAGCAGCACATTCCAGTCAAGTGCAAAGGAAAAACTTTTAAATTTTGTTTTTTAAACCTCTAGTAAACATGACTTAGTAATTCCAGGCAGTTTTTTCTACTATCATAAAATATTTAATCCAACCTCTAAGTAATTTCAAGCAAATTAATTAAATAAAATAGGCATATTACATAATCCTCCTATAAGACAAAGTAAATAAATCAAAGATAACTGACCACAATTATACAATTTTAGTGCTTATGAATCCTTCACTAATGTACAGACTAAAATCACTCTGTAGATATAGTTCCCAACAATACTTTGCCTCGGAATCTGACTCCATAACCAATATATAAAAATATACATGCTACTTAAACAGAAAAGAAAGAAGTGGAGGGACAAAATGGGAGTGAGAGCTTTTAAAAGTAAACAAGAACCCCCTTTGTAAAAGGCTGATACATGAGACATACCAATATTCAATTTGGGGTTGTTTTTTTTTGTTTTTTTGTTTTTGTTTTTAATTTTTTTAATGTTTTATTTACTTTTGAGAGAGAGAGAGACGGTGTGAGCAGGGAGGGTCAGAGAGAGAGGGAGACACAGAATCCAAAGACAGGCTCCAGGCTCTGAGCTGTCAACACAGAGCCCAACACGGGGCTCCAACCCATGAATCGTGAGAGTATGACCTGAGCCAAAGTCAGACACTTAACCTACTGAGCCACCCAGGCACCCCCCCAATATTCAATTTGGAACCTTAATGGTAATTTTATGTTGCTTCCCAAAATTCTGTGCTTCCTTTTCTCCTATATTCCGTAACCTTTACTGAAACTCTGAACCATTCCAGGATTCCCTTATTACTGTAGGTTTGACTCCTTACAATTCAGTCCAGGTCATTTTCTGGTCCCTCCAAAAAACTATTCCTTTCATTTTCAATGTTTCCTTCAATTATGCCTTACCTAAAACCTGACTTTCTTCCGTCCTGAAGGAACTCAAAGACTAACATGCGAATCAGTCAGAAAAAACTAACAGAGGATGATCTCTTGGATGAATTATTTTAACAATAAGCCCGAGTTGCTATGGAAACTAATAAGGATATCAAACTCCAGCTGGGGAAAAGGCTCAAAAAAAGATATATAGAGGAGGTTTTCAATCAGTATTTAAAATATATTTAGAAAAGAATGAGGCTGAAAAAGAAAGACTGGTTTATGGACCAGGCCTGAAAGAATGATAAACTCAGCAAAGAAAAAGGAAGTCGGTGGCTTAAGATACATTCACAATTAAAGTGTCAAAAGATTTTTTTTAAGTTAAAATTCTAAAATACTTACGTAGGAATAGGAACTTGACATGGAGGACAAGGTAATGCAGTCTGAATAAATGCTGGCTCAGAAGGCTGTTCCCAAGGGCCTGTAGGCTGGTGCTACAAGTAAAATACATTAACAATTTTAAAGCAGAGGAATTAAATTGTAGGGCCATTATAAGACTTTAATAGTTCCACATATCCTCTGCTCAAGCAGACTGAAATTTTTTCAAGTAATCAACAAATTGCGCTTACTGAAATATTTTATTCTATCAGATTGTTCCCCTCCACGCCCATTTGACATTAAAAACTGAGGCAGACTCCAGTTTTTAAATGGCATAACAAAGGCAATGCAGCCTCTTTCACTGCTCATTAGCCAAAAGAAGAATGAGAAACAGAACTGTAAAATCCAACTTCCACCAGCAGAATGTAATCTCCATTACTTTGTTCACAGTTGTCTCCCCAGCACCTAGAAGAATGCTTAATACACAGGAAAGACTTAACAAATATTCACTAAGTAAATGAAACTTTGAGGAAACCAGAAGATATCTTTAACCCTGAACCACAATATATGAAGGAAGACTGCCAAACTCATGCGTATCACAATTACAACATGACTATCACACAGTATTAGCAAACATTTATTTACTGGTTTCTCGCTTTTTCTATACTGTGAGCTTAATATAAAAGATCACGTCTTATTTACCTTGTACCCCAACTCCTATCACAGTGCTTAACATCCAGGAGGTACTTAATCATTGCTTGTTGAATGACTAAGTAAAATTAAGAAAATATGACCCACAGCAATGCACTACCTCTTAATAATATATTCCCTTACCCTGCCAGTTTGCTTTATTAATGCTTGATCATGACATGGAGCAGGACACAAGTGACCACATTTCTCCAAAACTTTTTGGCAAGGCTGATGACATGGAGGACAAGAGCCAAAGTGACAGCGATGTTTTTCTTGACTTGTATGATGGCAAGTTGGTGGTCGACTAAATCATAAAGTACAATTTTTTAAATTACTTTTGATCACTGAACAATTATATCTAAAGTGCAATTATCTATTTATGTATCTTCTGAATCCATACAGAACAAGAATACTGTGAATATTAGTATTTTAGAACATTAAAGCAAAATTAAAGATACTAACAATATCAAAAGTCAATATGAATTTAAATTTGTTAAGACACCAGATGTAAGTTTGTGCACAACTTCATACTAACCTGCATTGCTCTTTGCACTTGGGTGGTCTTGTGGTACGTTCCCGCCCACAGGGCACTGTCACCTTTGTACTACCACAATTGCACTTCACATCTACAGTTTCTGGGCAGGGATAACAACTGCCTGAAAAAAAAAGTCTGAAACTTAAAAAGAAATGACCTTGACTACTCAAATGTCCCTCAACAGTAGAATCAATGAGTTCAGCATTCACACAATTGGGTACTCTACAATGAGAATAAAGAAACTACGTGAATGAACCTCACACACATAACATTGAGCAAAAGAGTCAAACACAAAGAGTATGTAGTGTATGATTCCACTTACACAAAACAAACACAAAAAACTAATCTATATAGTTTGCAATTGGGATGATGGTTACAAAGGATACAAAGAGGGTTTTGGAAATATTGGTAATGTTTTGTTTAATCATCTGAGTTCTGATTACCTGGTTATGTTCAGTTTGTAAATGTTCATCAAGCTATACACTTATGATTCATATACTTTTCTATATCTATACTGGTAATTCCATTAAAAAGTTTTAGAAGTTTCCTTAAAAACTGTTAGAAGTTCTACTGTAAATAACAAATTTAATACATGGCTAATTTAATCTTCACTACACAAGCAAAATGTATTTAAGTCTTGGAAAATCTAAAGTTGCCAATACCCTTTTTGACTTATTTTCATACATACTTCTTATTCAAGTATATTATTTTTCAATAAATTCCCCAATAAGAGATAAATTTAGATAAATTTACTTAGATAAATTTATTCAAGTATATTATTTTTAGATAAATTCCCCAGTAAAAGTAACATCTCTCTTCAGGCTATTAACAACAGTCAATTTTCGATTACTCCTGCTTTGTGAAGACTTATTCTCAACCTTTATTTTAGGTTATATTCTTATAACCCTTATAATCCCAAATATTCTTCTAAGCTTTTCAAAAGGAATGGTTATTGGGGTTTCAGCTTTCTACCTTCTTTAGTTGTAGGCTGGTAAGGATACATAAAAACAAAATGAAAGAAACTTTTTTAAACAGGCTATAACATTCTCCCCAAGGCTCTGACATCATCTTCTTCCCACTGGAGTATTCTCAGTAAGTAAGGTTCCTCACTAGAACTGAAATAACAAGAAGGGAATGAGAGTCTTCAACTAAGAAGTGAGGATCGTTAAGAGACCTTTGTCAAGACCAAGCAAAATACTGACTAGCAGTTAACCTGGTAAGAAATAGATAAGTGATGAAAAGTAGCTTGAATAAAGCCTCTTAAAACAGTTCTTACAAGGAATAGAAGTTAAGAATTCTAACTGAAATAATGAACACAGAATAAGGAAATGAGAGTAAAAAGCACTGTAGGGGAAAAAATATATATGTATATATATGTATTTACAAATTATAAAATTTGTATTTCATTGTTTTGATAAGTATAATCCATGAAGTATTTCCCTGATAGTAACACAAGTTATCTGATCCACATGATCAACTTTAATCTTTCCAAAAGAATGACTAGATGTCAAATTTTCTAAAAGTTAACAATGACCCTTAACTTTTCTCATTCAGCATATCACTTTCTACTTAACAATGGTAACTTTCATTCACCTCAGCAATTCAAAGAGGAACTTATCAAACATAACACCTTTTTGCCACCCTAAACTACAGCATCACTTTTCCTTTTATAAAAATTAAATTTTAGAAAAATAAGGGATAATTTCTGTGAATCACCTTCCTAGTGATCAACAGAATTTGTTACAGATACCTGTACGACATGAGAAAGTAAAACAGCTACAGAGAGATTTTGAAAATGAAAAAGCAGCAAACAGAATGCCACTACAGTGACCAGTGAGTCAACTGCCAAAATGAGTACTCATCCAGATGTTCTGGAACCATAAACACAGATAACCTTGAACTTAAAGAAGTGTAAGTCAGGGGCGCCTGAGTGGCTCAATCGGTTGAGGGTCCAACTTCGGTGCAGGTCATGATCTCACGGTTGGTGGGTTCAAGCCCCGCATCCAGCTCAGAGCCTGGAGCCTGCTTCAGATTCTGTGTCTCCCTCTCTCTCTGCCCCTCCCCTGCTCGTGTTCTCTCTGTCTCTCAAAAATAAATAAGCGTTAAAAAAATTTTTTTTAATTGTTTAGAACTGAAAGTCAAACTTTCTTATGTTCACAGTGCAAATACCCAGTTAGCATCCTCTTCTAGAGGTTACAGTATAACCTTGATTATGAAGGTACCTAGAATGAGGAAAAAGGGTATGGAATAATGGTGCTATACGTCTTCTCTATAACTGTGGATGGTGAAAGTTACACAATAGTATCTTCCACATACTTTCCATTTTTATTGGAGTTAATAAGCTTCTTTAAAAAAAAAATAATAAATACTCTGCCCAAAACAAACAAACAAAAAAAACTGAACCTGGATCTGATCAAACCTCTACATCCCACTAATAATTTATAGGAAATACAGAGGAAAATATCAAATAATACCACAGAGATGCAATCTGTAAAATGTAGACTGTGACTAAATAAAGCAACTTAGTTTCTTAAATAAGTGACAAGGAAAAAAAAAAAGAGATAGAGGAGGGAAAGTATAGATTCGCAGACTTTAGAGACATCAATCAATTGCAATATGTCAAACTTATCAGGTTTTTGATTCCTACAAACTAAAGTAAAAAATGAAGAGATTTATGAGACAAGATATTTGAACAGCAGATATTTCCTGATGTATCTATTTTCAGGTTAAGAAACCACCTTTTAGAAATGAATACTGACGGATTTACAGGAATTGCTTCAAAATAATACAGGAATGGGATGTGTTTTTCAACACTCCTCCACTAAATATGATGCTTGCTCTACCTTTTTTCTATAAGGTTAAGGATGCTCCCTTCTGTTTTCAGTAAAGTTGCCATCAAATATGGATGCTGAATTTCATCTACTGTTTTTTAAACATTTACTAAGATAGTTTCATTTTCCTTTAATCTATTCATGTGGTGAATCACATTATTAGATTTACTAACGTTAAACCAACCATACATTATTGGAATAAACCCAACTTGGTTATGAAAGATTAAGGTTTTAGACAGCTAATAGCTATAGTACTGGATAGCTGGATTTGAATAGCTAAAATTTTAATATTTTATAAATATGTTTATGAGTTAGATTGGCTGATAATTTTCTCTTACTTTCTTTGTCAGATGGATATAATGAATTGGGACACGTTCTTTTTTTACATATACTCTCAGTTTATGAAGATATATATATATATCTTAAATGCTTGTTAATGTGTAAAACTCAACTAAGCCTACTGTTTTCTTGGTGAGATAAATCTAAACTACTGATCCAATTTCTTTCATGGTAATACAACTAGACAGGTTTTCTAATTATAGTAAAGGCCAGTGCTTTAGTAATAGTCAACAAGGTACTACACATATTCTTTCTCCAGCAACCCTTCAACCCACCATCTCTTTGGACTCATCTCCTACCCTCTGCCCCCTTGAGCACTTACTACCATCCTCTTTACAATTCCTTCAAATGCTCCTGTCTTAAGGCCTTTGCAATTACTGTTTCCTTGCCCTAAACACTATCCCACCCCCTTTTTCACAGGGCTTGTTAACACCGTACTTCATTTAGGATTCCTCTCAAATATCGTCTTTCTACAGTCCTCCATGATCACACTAGATTTTCTTTCTATACTTGTCACTACCTGATATTTTCTACTTATTTGATTATTTATATTCTAACTGAGGGGAAGTAAAAAAATAAGTTCCATAAGAGCAGGCACTTTGTCAATATTATTCACTTAAATATTTCCAGTGCCCAGTACTCAACACTCAAAAATACTTTTTTAATAGAATTAATGAGTAACATTAGAAAGTTAATGAAATCTGGGGCACCTGGGTGGCTTAGTCAGTTAAGCATCTGACTTCAGCTCAGGTCATGGTCTTGCAGTCCATGAGTTCAAGCCCCACATCAGGCTCTGTGCTGACAGCTCAGAGCCTGGAGCCTGCTTCGTATTCTGTGTCTCCCTCTCTCTCTGCCCTGCCCTACTCATGCTCTGTCTTTCTCTCTCAAAATAATAAACATTAAAAAAAATTTTTTTAAAGTTCACGAAATCTCCTAATGAATCAATGATCTAAAATGACTATAAAAAAAGAAAATTCTTTCAATAATGGTGAAAACTGAAAAACTAGTCCTAACCTTCACAGTTTGAAGATACTAATACAATGAGTGATCCTATAAGAGAACACTCATAGGGAAATGTCTACAGGATTAACAGAATCTGCCACTTTTCCTAACAGGGAGGCAATGTGATATAATGGAAAGGTCATTACAGTTTGAGTTCACATCTGACCCTGCCTGCAACTAGTTTTACGACCTTGGGCCAACATTCTCTTTGCCTATTTCTTTACAGTACAAAATAACAGCAGCACAATATATTTTTTGAGATTTTCGAAAGGACTAGGAGATTAAGCAAGGTATTAAACATCCACCTAATCCCAAAGGAAGGTAACAAAAAAGTATAGTTTGTCCCAGGTCATAAAGCTACTAAGTGGCAAAGTCCAGACTTAAACCAAGACCTCTTACACTAAGGTCCATGCCCTTCCTACTACCCTATACAATCAGCATTCCTTTTTATATCATCCTACTCCAAGTGGGTAAAGTTAACCCAGTTTTCTTTTTAAGTTTATTTATTTGAGAGAGACAAGACAGCAAGAGTGGGGAAGGGGCAGAGAGAGGGAGAGAGAATCCCAAGCAAGCTCCTCACTGTCAGCACAGAGCCCAACTTGGGGCTCGAACTCACAAAACCATAAGAGCCTGACCTGAGCTGAAACTAAGTCAGATGCTTAACTGACTGAGCCACTCAGGCACCCCTAACTCAGTTTTCACTGTATAATAACTTCAGCAACCCTAGGACCTGTTCAGGAGGTCTGCAAGGTCCCACATCATTAGAGTAGTTTTCCAGATGCTATGGGTCAAGCAGTATGACGACAGACTGAATGCAGAAGCACACATGTGAATGTAGCCTATCCTCTATTAAGCTACACAGTAAAGACATTTGCAGAAATGTAAAACAATATCATTCTTCTCACTACATTTTTTTCAGAAAATAGTTATTTTTCACAAAAAAATATGTCACTGTATTAAGATGTGATGGGGTTATTATTGCTATTTTTAAATAAAATAATACATATTATTACATTGTATTTTAACTTCAAATACAATAAATATCAACAGATAAAACTAACATTAACAAAAGGTCTTTGGGTACAAAAAGAGTGTAAAAAGATCTTGAGACCAAAAAGGCTGAGAATCACCAGTTTAGGATATATCCAATCCCTTACTAGAGGTCTACTCCATATAAATGTCTAAAATTCAAAATAACACTAAACAACCTAAGAACATAATAATTTAAAAACTGTGGGGGAGAGGTTGGGAAGAAGTAAGGAAACAACGTGGTGTTTATAGAAAGAACAAAACTTTTATATTTAGAAAGCCTGGGTTCAAATCTTAGCTATGCTTCTTTACTAGGTATTTCCCTGAGTAAGACGCTGAAGTATCCTTAGCTTCAATCTCCTGTCCATACAAGAGGGATACTGGTGACTGCCCTATGTTCTCAACATTGTTAAGAGTAAGATAACGAATGTAAAAACTCTATCAACTATAAAGCACTGTATAAATACAAACAAAAAATTATAGCTGTTGTTAAATGTTACCTCTATGGCAGACAGACGGACATTTATGGTTCCTACATCCTAAAGTCCGTCCACAGTTTTGATCACAAGGTGGACAGTTCCCAGGGCAACACTGAAGGGAAAGCAATATATAAAGAACAGGTCATTTGAAAACCACACATAATATGAGTGTCATTACTAGTTACTCTCAGAACTTATGGAAGGCAAAATATACTTCTTTCCACCATAAGAATAAAAGTATTCAAGAGTATCAACGTTATTCTAAGTAGACAGACTGTATTAAGAACTTATAAATGTAAACAGACAATGACCTAATTTAATGAAATCAAGCTAAAGTTTCTTGCTTTCAGTTAATTACTCTGTGACTTACAACAGTCCCATTAGATAATTTCACTTCTACTTATGTATGCAGAGATTGCCAACAGTAACCAAAGGAATGGATGTGCTCAACTCCTATAGTCAATTTAGGCAAATAGTCTATTTTTTAAATTTAATGAAAATAAATCAATGTATAGTTCAATGTATAAGTTAGTTTGGCAGTTATTTTCTTAAAGTTTATTTATTTATTATGAGAGAGAGAAAGAAAGAGAGAGAAAGAGGGAATGGGTGAGGGGCAGAGAGAGAGGGAGAGAGGGAATCCCCAGCAGGCTGCTCACCGGCAGCA
The DNA here is from genome assembly GCF_003009895.1 of Hyaena hyaena. Classification (NCBI taxonomy): domain Eukaryota; kingdom Metazoa; phylum Chordata; class Mammalia; order Carnivora; family Hyaenidae; genus Hyaena; species Hyaena hyaena. The sequence continues at coordinate 670,476 of NW_024080820.1, forward strand.
CAGAGCCTGATGCAGGGCTCAAACTGATGAACCACAAGACCATGACCAGGGTCAAAACCAAGAGTTGAACGCTTAACCAACTGAGCCACCCAGGCACCCCAGTAGTTATTTTCAAACTATGAAACCAAAGACCAACTAAAGGAGAGAAAAAAAGAAAGGCTAATTGTTTCTAACTTTATTTTGTCACCCCTCTGTTTTCCAATCCACTTGTGCAAACTTCTCCCAATTTTCATTCATGAACACAAAGCAACTAACTACTTAAAGCCCATCTTGCCATCCTAACTCCTTCCTTGGCCTCTCATATATCCAAACTTTGGGGGTTGGGGGGAATACAGACTACAACTGTCTTAAAGAAACTTAGGGTTGTAACCTACTTAAGACAAGTTTCAGTATATAAAAATAACTCAAAACAGAATACACAGTATTGAAAAACAATTAAAAGTCAAAATAGTTCATTCAATTACACAAATATTTATCAAGTAAAACTATATGCCTATCATTCTGTCAGTTAACAGTGGGAGAAGAGAAAGTTATATGGTACATGCCTTAATAAAACTTTTCACATTTCTGATTTTGACCATGGAGTAATAACGATCAGATTTACTCTCCTATCTTTAACAACTAGAACATCATACACAATATATGAAACAACAGTTTGTAGACATTAGACAATTAGGCAGCACAAGACAGCAATCTCTGAAAGAAGAGAAACAAACAAGGTGAGGCCTATGATAGCACTCGCTCAGACCTGGAGGCTACAGCACAAGGAAGATCACAAGCAGAGTCTGGTGGTCTCACCAAGCTGAGGAGACAAAAATTCATAGTTCAGAGAGGTCAGTGTGGCTTGAATTTGTAAAGAAGTGGTAGCAGTACAGAGAAAGCTCTGGAGAACTCAAGAAAGGACCCCTTAAGTCTTTGGCTGAATACCGGTTTTTACATGTGTAAAGGGAAAACTATCCAAAATCTAAGAAAGAACCACTGGAAGAAGGCATAACTGTTTCCAGAGATTATGCAAGACTAGGAATAGTTTATGCTCCCTGTGGCCAGAATAGAAAAACTTCCTAATACACAGGCATCAAGTAGAGTACTTAGAAGAATTATAGCCTCAGTAGTGACACCAAATTAACCCTAAATAAAAGGGTAGCCTCAACACACCTAATAAAATTAAGCCTCAAAAGAACCAAATGATTTCTAAATAACTTGGCCTCAACCTAGAATAAAGCTTAAAAGTATTTAAAGAAATATAAGACAAAATAAAATCCCAACATCCAAAATATAAAGTTCACAATATTTGAAAACTAATCAAAAATTACCAATCGGGAAAATTTAGTTCAAAAGAAGAAAAGTCAATCAGTAGAGATAGGCCCAAACATGATAGATGACAGAATTAAAACACAAAGACATTAAAATAGGCACTGTAAGTATAGCCCCCACATACTTAAGATGATAGAGGAAGCAGGAGCCTGGTAAGGAAAGAGATGGGAGATACAAAAAAAGACCCAACTCCAACTCTCAGAGATAAAAAAAAAAAAATACTGTATCTGAGATGAAAAAACACAGGCAGGTATAAACATCAAATTAGATCACGTAGAAGAAAATTAGTGAACTTGAAGACAAAGTTACATAAACTAAAATAGGACACATAAATTATAAGGACTAAATAATAAATGAAGCATCAGTGAGCTGTGGGACTTCAAGCTGCATAACATACACACCTTTGAAATCTCAGATGGCAGTGCACATGGGAAAAATATTTGAAGAAATAAAGATTGAAAATTTCACAAATTTGAAAAAAGCTATAAACAGATCCAAAGAAGCTCAAGAAAAACTAAGCTAAAGAAACACAAAGAAAGCCATATGAAAGAACACCACAAATAAACTGCTGAAAAACAACAGAACAGGGAAAAACCTCTAAAAATAGCCAAAGGAAAAGGATGCAAGCTAAATGATAACGGAGCCACATCTTTACGGTATGGGAGAAAAGTTGTCAAACTAGAATTTTACCTTAGAAATATGTTTCACAAAGGCTAAAGGTAGTTTATAAAAGTTGAAAGACATCATCATGACCGACATTATAAAGAACGTTAAAAGAAGTCTATTTACAAATAGAAAATAAATAGCAAATGACAGATTTAAATACTACCATATTAAAGATCACATTAAAAGTTTATGGGGGGAAAGGGGCGCCTGGATGGCTCTGTTGGATGAGCATCCGACTTCAGCTCAGGTCATGATCTTGCAATTTGTGAGTTCAAGACCCACATCAGGTGGGCTGCTGTCAGCAAAAATAAACAAACATAAAAGAAAATTTTTTTTAAAGTTTGTTTTTGAGAGAGAGGAAGAGAGAGAATGCGAGCATGAGTGAGGGAGAAACAGAAAGAAAGGGAGAGAATACCAAGCAAGCTCCACACTGTCAGTTCAGGGCCCCACAAGGGCTCAATCTCACGAACCGTGAGATCATGACAGGAGCTGAAATCAAGAGTCAAACGCATAACCAACTGACCTATCCATGTGCCCCAAAGATCATATTAAATGTAAATGATCTACACCCAAATTAAATGACAAAGACTGTCAATGTTTCAAGTGGAAGATATTATAAAATAAAATTTATATATAATCTATAATAAATTCACTTTATTTTGAGAGAGAGTGTGAGTGTACATGTGCATGCAAGCAGGGGAGGGGTAAAGGGAGAGGGGGAGAGAGAGAATCTTAAGCAGACTCCACACCCAGTGCAGAGCCCTATTCAGGGCTTGATCTCATGACTCTGAGATCCCGACCTGAGCTGAAATCAAGAGTTGGTCCCTTAAATGACTGAGCCACCCAGGCACCCCAAGAAATCTACTTTAAATATAAGATATGAATAAGTTAAAAGTAAAAGAATGGGAAAAGATATCCATGTTAACATTAAACAAAACAAAGTTGGTATCACTATATCTAAATGGATTTAGGTATAAGGAAATCTTACCAGAAATAGAGGGATAATTCATAATGATAAATAGGACTCAAAAAAACTGCAAATCTACAGACTCAAGAAAATTCTCCAGTTAACCTTATACACCTAAGTGTTTATAAATAAGATTTGAACACTAGAAGTTAAGCCTCTATCACCAAATGAACTATTGCTCTAACAGGGCTATGATGTTTTAGGGAACAGAAACAGCCCAAGAACCAAGTTAAAAGGTTTATGCCCAGGACCAAGAAAAGAGACCGCTGTCAGTTAAATAACTTGGTAAGATTTCCCACTGATAAAAATAATTAAGACTAATCTAGAACAGAGACGCCTGGGTGGCTCACTTGGTTGAGCATCCAACTCTTGATTTTGGCTCAGGTCATAATCCCAGGGTTGTGGGATTGACCCCGACATCAGACTCTGTACTGGGTGTGAAACCTGCTTAAGATTCTCTTCCCCATCCCTCCACCTCTCTCCCTGCTGCGTGCTCTCTCTCTCTCTTTTTCCCGCATAAAAAAATTAATCTAGAACATTTATTAGTATTTCATATGGAAAGCAAAGAATATGCTTGAACATCTGAAGAACAAATCATTATGGCACTTATCACAGTCCCAAAAAGGACAAATTCAAGACACTTTTTAAAACAGTTTCTCAAGCTTCTTACACATACCTTTCTCCTACATTGATGCTTCTGACAGTCCCGCATCTTAACACACTTAGTTTCACACAGATAAGGTTTATGACATGGCATTCGTTTTGTATGCTTTCCACAGCGACAGTGCTTTTCCACTTCCTGGAAATAGTAAGTAAGTGCTATTAAAACTAACTTTTGTTGACTTTTTTTTTCACAATGCAATCTATAATTAGTAAAAAATGAAGAAAAGTTTTAAAAGTATTTCATACAAAGGACTTTACCAAAAATAAAGCTGAATTTCCTTAAAATACTGTATCTTACTTTGTTCCAATAAAGACTTCACAGAATTTCCATTATTATAGTAAAAATTGGATATTACGCACATTAAAATCATACCTAGTTACACCATACCATCTGCATATCTTGTCTCAGTAAAATTTAAAAAATTAGATTATCTAATAATATGGTCAAAACCAAAATGACATATATAACTTTAACATATCACTTCTAGGCATTTGTTTCTTTCCATCATCACTAGGTCAACTTCATCACTGCTTTAAGTATCTTCTGGAAACAAACAACGCTGAGCTGGATTATAAAAATGACAATGTACAAACTTTTACCAAACAAAATCAAACAATTAAGTAATTTTTAGGTTTGATTGTTGGCATACTCTCCTGCTTCTCCACCACACATATTAGGTCACTAAACTCATATGGATCATGACATAGATATTTATGTAAATAACGGAAAACAATTATAGAATAATCTCATTTGACATATTATGCTAGGTGGCTCTTAAAATTAATTATTGCAGGAGATGACTAACTTGTCTACATGTTTCACAAGGACCTCGGTGACAACGCTGTGAACATCTGTGGATGCCACATTCCAGTACTTTGTCACAACTATCTCCACAAGTTGGCACATCTTCTGTACAAGGCAAAGAAAACTCTGAAAGCAGACAAAAAGTCAAAGTTAATAAGATATGTTACTATAAAGCACTAATAACATGCCATATTCTTTTGACTCCCTAAAGAACGACAGCCCTTTCAGACTGAATTTTTGTATGTACATAATTTTAGAAACAGTTAAATTTTTTAAATTTATTTTTAAGAGAGAGGGAGACAGACACATAGTGTGAGCAGGGGAGAGGCAGAGAGAGAGGGAGACACAGAATCTGAAGCAGGCTCCAGGCTCTGAGCTGTCAGCACAGAGCTTGACGCGGGGCTCAAACCCATGGACCATGAGATCACGACCTGGGTCAAAGTTGGAAGTTTAGCAGACTGAGCCACCCAGGTGCCCAGAAACAGTTAAATTTAATAAAAAAGAATCCCTAGTAAGAAAGTTTGTTTTTTAAAAAGAATTTGACACATGACAAGTTACCATCCTCAAGAAGCATGTGTTTATGAGCTAACCCAGAAATCCTTCTCTAAATAAAAGAGTAAGACCATGTACATCTCTATGAAGAATTCTACAATACACAGATTTATAAAAGGAAAATTTGTTCTTAACAACCTCACAGGATTAGAAAAAAAAGAAAAGATGCAGACTTAAAAACAGGAAACTAATCTTTAACATAAACATATTAAGACAAGTGTTGCCAATAATCTCCTAAATACGTGTGCTGGTCCTGCTGGTGCAGAGTCAAAGTGGACTCAGACTACAACCTTATATGCTTATCTCTAAGCAGCCGGAAGTTAAATTCATCTGTAACCTAATACACAATAATGGTAACAGTCTATGATTATGAGGTTTCCTTTATTGCCAAGAACTATACCAAATTCTCTATGTGCATTTTGTAATTTAATTCTCTTTCTCTGATAAAGAAGTTACTATGACTGTCCCTGTTTAACTTTAGAAAAACTATTATTTCGTAAATGTGGCTTTGAACCAGGATATGCCTGACTCCAAAGTCTGACTTCTTAACCCACCAGACTATATTGTCCTTTCACCAAATATAAAGAAATCTAGTATCATATTTGTATTATTACTGAAATTACATTATGAACTCCCAGAGAAATCTAATTTAATTAGGAAAGTACTCTAGTGAGCATGATAATCATATTCCATTAAAGGTTTTTAAAAAAAGTCTCACTTGACTTCTGACACGGACAGGACCTCTTCCCAGATCGAGGACATTCTCCACAAGCACCAGCATGGCAGACTTGCTCACAGGTATGATTACCACATGGCAGTGTTTTTCCACACACCTAAAATAAAATGCAATAAGTAAGAGTGAAGGACTTAAAAGCTAAAAAGACTTTGTGCATGACATATCTCCTTTTTCAATCAGAAGCAACTTCTTTATGTTCTTCCTATTAAGGTCTGTATCTTACATATGTGTCATACATATATAAACATACACACACACACACACACACACACATTTCCTGCATACCAAAGAGTATATTTTAAAAATAAAAGGAAAAAAGTACATATGGCTTCACATGGCCATCTACCAAAGAATTCCAAATGGTACTAAATCCATGTCAATCTTGGACAATCTACAAAATCAATGCTACTTCCTCAATTGGATTAAGTCAAGAAGAAGGGAGTGGTGTCAGTTCAAGAGAAAGGAAAGACAAGGAAGGCGGGACAGACAGCAAGAAGCAGAGCATGTACATACTGAATCCAAAATCAACAAATCACTATTAATTTGAAAAAGAAAACTTCTCCCAGTAATTAAAATTATACTAAATTGGAAAACAGTTTCCTAAAACATGACTATAATCCACTGGAGTCACCATTCTTCTCCTTTTAGCTGGCTAACCCTAATGAGCACCTCCACCTGCTTATGCTGGCTGCGGTCTCCACTCCCCAGCCCCCGAGTGCTCAGGGACTTACTTGATCACAGTGCCACAAGGGACTGGCGCAGCTCCTTTCAGCAGCTCGTTTCCCACAGACACACTTTTGTCTACTGACTCTTGGACAGGGAGGACAGTTTCCTAAAGTCATGATGATAAATTAGCATAGAAACATTTACAAAAACAATAAACGCTGCTTTGACTTAAAAAAAATTTTTTTAACGTTTATTTATTTTTGAAAAAGAGAGAGACAGAGCACGAGCAGGGGAAGGGCAGCGAGAGAGGGAGACACTGAATCCGAAGCAGGCTCCAGGCTCTGAGCTACCTGTCAGCATAGAGCCCGATGTGGGGCTCGAACCCACGAACTGGGAGATCATGACCTGGGCCAAAGTCAGACACGTTAACCAACCGAGCCACCCAGGGGCCCCAACACTGCTTTGATCTTTTACCTGAAAAGTCAAAACACCTTAGAGGTATGACCTTTTACCTGCATGACAAGGACTCTCACATTTATGTTGTCCACAAAGCAACCTGCGCCCACATGGCTGCTGACAGGACCATTCCTTGGCACTGCATCTCCGAGGGATCGGTTTTGCTTTCTTACAGTAACAAGTAGTTGTCACCATCTTTGGACAAGGAGGGCAGGGACCTAGAATCCAATGAAAGGGAAAACATAATTATAAGTCAACGTAAAACTTTCAATCCCTACATCTACCGGTAAAGCTGTCTTTAGTGATACTATTCAAAACCATTCCCTTCTAATATCTTCTTACCGACACGTAAGTTCTGAGCTAAACTTTCACAATTTTTTTTTTTTTTTGGCCTCAACATAAGAAATAACATCCCACAAAGAATTAGAAGTGTAATATATAACTCACCTGGATGACAGAGGAGCAAACACTTATGGCCACAAGGAGGTTTAAATTCTCTCTCACATACTTGGCCACATGAATGAGGCACAAGCCATGGGTCTAAAGGTGGATCTTCTACTTTTCCACAGTAGCAATAGTACCTACTAGGTGTGTCAGATCGCTTGTATTCAAACCTACATTTTGGACTACAAAAAAAATAAATAAATAACAATTATTAAATTAATTTCATTTTTAAAAGTGACAAGAGACAGGAATATAAATATACTTAGTAGAGTATACTCAATTCTATGTTAATGTACTGCCTACTCCATCTTTATACTCGTAAGAAACAAGATTTTACAAAAGCCATTTTTGACAACCTAGAACAGCTCTGTCCATTATAATTTCTTGAGATGCTGTAACTGTTCCACTACCTGCCAGTCCAGGACAGTAGACATTAGCCACATATGACCAGTGAGCAACTAAAATGTGGCTAATATATACAACTGAGAAAGAACAGAAATTTTTGTAATTTCTCAAAATTTAAATAACCACATGTGGCTAGTTGGTACTGTATTAAATATAGTTAGAATGAAACTACAAAAAAGAAAGCAACATTAGCTGTCTACTAAGCAGATGAACTTTATTCTTGAGGTATTCATTCCAATTTTTATAAAGCTCAATGTTTTAAAAGTTTGCTTGGATGATTTGCAAGTAAGTAAAATATATTGGCAACAGTGAACAGAAGACAGAAACCAGATTATAGGTAGGCAACACAGCAGCAAGAGCTTGCCTAAAATCTAGAATTAAAAGGGAAAATATTTTAAAGTAAAGAATGAATGTTTCAACATCTAATACAAAATCGATATATTCCAAATGCGGCTAAGTCAAAGAAAGTTCAAATATTGTTTCACATTCTCTGCTAAAGCAGATTTTTACCTAGCAAGATTTTTAAAAAAGCACTATTAACCTTCAGTTCTATCAAATTCACTTGTAGATTATAGATCCCTTCATTCTAAAAAGATGTTCTAACCCTTACTATCCCGCAAGTGAGTATAGTTAGTATACTATACTGGAAAAAGTTTCACATCATCACTTACTTTTGTATCATTTATATTCTCCTTGTCCTGAGAACACATTCCATTCCCAAAATAATACTTTTTCAAAAAATATTCAGAATAACCAAAGATGTTTATTCTTGTACTCAAAAATCAAAATCGCATCTAGACATTCATCTAGAATTTTTTTGGAAGAGTTATAATTTTCCTTTGCTAAAGGAAAAATGGCTACATTCCTCTAAGCTAATGTGGAGGGGCATGTATACATTAAATAAGCCTAGATATGGAGGACTAAAAAACAACTCACAACACCCTAATACTGCCCATCAGCAGTGAGGCTGAACTGTTCCAGAAGACTGGGAAAGATAAGCATATTATGTGCAAATGCATGTGTTATTTAAAATAATGACATGCAATAATGAAATATAATTATGCCATATCTTATTTATAAACAAGCAATATCTTAGTAGAAACATATATTTTAAATGTTTGAATTCCACTAAAACAACCAATTTAAAACTATTAATATTTTTATCAAGTTCTAGCTCAATCTTGATGAGGATTAACCAAAATCCAGACTAGTCATTTTCTTTTTTAAAAAAGATGAAATATAGAATGCACAGTTGATTTGGTTTTTTGTTCCTTTCAGATTTAAGTGAAGAGTAGCAGTTCACTCCTCTCTTAACTGGTACTTCCCCAGCACCGTGGCAAAATGACCTCTTAAAATAGAAGTGAGAAGAGCAAGGGTGATAAAAAGTATATAGAAGGTAGGGCGCCTGGGTGGCTTTTTGTTAAGCTCCCGACTTTCACTTAGGTCATGATCTTGCAGTTCGTGGGTTCGAGCCCCGCGTCAGGCTCTGTGCTGACTGCCAGCTCAGAGCCTGGAACCTATTTCAGAGTCTGTATCTCCCTCTCTCTCTGACCCTCCCCTGCTCACGCTCTCTCTCTCTCCTAGAAATAAATAAAAATATAAAAAAAAAAAGTATATAGAAGGTTTAGATCTCTAAAACTAAGCCAGAGTATCTAGTTCAATTCTGTACCTATTGAACACTGAAATTCTCCCACAAATAAATAAGATGCAGTAGCAAAACAAATATAGACTGAAATTTTAAAACGTTTCAGAGAAGCTAATATTCATTGAGAAGAAAATAAATAATATCTCTAAAAGTAGTATTATAAGAGAGAACTCAGAATAGAAAAACCTCTGAATTCAGAAGTCAGAAATCCTAGGTTTCAAATCCTGGCTTCACCATTTAGGAGTAAGATAAGGCTGAACACAGCAATTTGCTTTATCAACTTCAATATCCCCATTATTGACATGGGACTATAAACCTCACAGAATGCTGAGAATTATTTTTCAAAGTAATTAGTGTGTCTAAAATGTTTTTTAAAAACTAGACTACCACAGTTTTATAAATGCATCAGTACTGGTAGTAAAAAGGGGATGTCAGATATTACGGGTCCAGGTTTTCTGAGGTCTGAATCTTACACAATTTGGGGGCCTCTGTTAAGAAAAAGTACTTAAAATTACAAATGTAAGTTATGAAAGTGATATATGAACACAGAACCCCTGAGTTTATGCTTCATTACCATGACAGTAAACCTACCCTCTGAGCTGCCAGTATGGATTAATTTTTTATTATCTTTATTTAGCATAGATACAAATTCTCTACTCTCCAATTCTTTCTGGAAATGTAACAGAAGTTCCCAATCAAATATTCATCAACAATAAGCATACTAATAAATAAATGTGGAGAAACTGGTTAAGACTGGGTAATATACACCTGCAGTTTGAGAGATTTTGGAGATAAAACTAGGAAGCCTATGATCAAAATACATGAGATGACAGTCTTTTACAATGTGATACTAACTAATGTGTACTAATAGTAACTCCAGAAGAGAAATAACTCTTAGAATTATTAAGGATTCTAGTCCTATAGAATTTTAAAGAAATTAAAGTTCCTTAAAAAGGATAATTAAGGAGTCATTTTGCGGAAGAAAGTCTGAATGATTTATTAGTTTCTGAAAAGAACAAGTAGTTACACAAATTAGAAAAAAAAAAAAAAAGCCATTACCAAAGTACCTTAACTTCACAGACCAAATGACTAATTGAAGGCCCAACACGGATCCTGAAACTGCCAATAAAGCAACTTACAAGCTATAATTTTCATTTATTTTACAACTTACTATTCCAACTAAATTAGCAAAAAGTTACCATGGCCAAGGATAATCTCTCTTTCCAAAATCGTCATCTGTCAAAGGAGAAGATACCAGAAACTGGCTATCTTTAGCCCACTTCTGAATACAGGGCATGTGAAATATACAGAAACATCCCGAACAGCTCCAAACCTAAGACAAAGGTATCAGAAATTAACACACATGCAATGATTTTCTTTCATAATTCCACAATACTTTAAAATGTGCATCACATTATTTTGAAGGGCTACTTAGGTATAAAAGAAAAAAACTTTTCCTTCCATTCTAATAGAAGAAATAAATGGTCTTCTTAACTATTTATTTAAGTATAAAACACTTTGAATAAAAATACTAATTACCCCAATTCATTTCTTTTTTTTTTAATAGTTTATTGTCAAGTTGGTTTCCATATAATACCCAGTGCTCATCCCCACCAGTGGCCCCCTCCGTGCCCATCTCCCCTCTTCCCCCCCACATCCATCAGTCCTCAGTTTGTTCTCAGCATTTGTCTCAGTTTGTCTCACATGGTTTGCCTCCCTCCCTCTCTCCAACTATTTTTCCCCTTCTTCTCCCTCATGGTCCTCAATTAAGTTCCTCCTAATCCACCTATATGTACAAACATACGGTATCTGTCCTTCTCTGCCTGACTTATTTTGCTCAGCATAACACCCTCAAGGTCCATCCATGTTGCTACACATGGCCAGATTTCATTCTTTCTCATTGCCATGTAGTATTCCATTGTATAGATAAACCACATCTTCTTGATCCATTCGTCAGTTGATGGACACTTAGGCTCTTCCCATGTTTTGGCTATTGCTGAGAGTGCTGCAATGAACATTGGGGTACATGTGCCCCTATGCATCAGCACTCCTGTATCCCCTGTACCCCAATTCATTTCACTAGAAATAACTACTTACTAACATTCTGAATCATCTCCAATGATGATTTTTTAAAAAAATTTTTAATGTTTTTTATTTATTTCTGAGAGAGAGAGAGAGAGAGAGAGAGAGACAGCATGAGCAGAGGAGGGTCAGAGAGAGAGGGAAATACAGAATCTGAAGCAGGCTCCAGGCTGAGCTAGCTGTCAGCACAGAGCCCGAGGCAGGGCTCGAACCCACGAACTGTGAGATCATGACCTGAGCCGAAGTCAGACACTTAACTGACTGAGCCACCCAGGCGCCCCTTACAAACTTTTTTAAAAATAAGGTTACGTTGTTCTGATGTGTAACTTTATAGTCTTTTAACATACTATAAGCATTTACTGTTATTAAATATGTTCATACATGATATTTACAGCTGTATAGTATATCATGTAGATTTATATATTGTCATTTATTTAACCAATTTCTTGTTAGGCATTGGAAAGGTTATTTCCAATTATAAATAATGCTACCAAGGAATCCTGAAATATAGCAGGTACATATATTCTCTATATAGCCTTTTGTTACATAAAATCTAGTAACCTAGCATTTAATGTTAAATGCTAAAAATTAAGCAAAAAACTTAATATATATATATATAAAATTTTTTTTTTACAAATAGTTTATTGTCAAATTAGTTTCCACATAACACTCAGTGCTAATCCCCACAAGTGTCCTCCTCCTATATATAAAAATTTAAAGAACACTACAATAGTTTAATTTTTAAAACCTGCCAACATTTCAATGACAAAAACCAATTCCCCTTTCATTTTAACATATGGCAACTATTCAATAAAATCAGACATGGAGCACAATGCATAATCTGGCAGCAGCATTAAAAAAAATAAGACAATTTCTTAGTTTGAGTTACCCCCAAAGCAGTGCCTGAGTAAAGAACTAGGATGCAGCAATGAGGGGACAAAATGGGGAAGAGAGAATACTAATAAATGGTAAATTGCTGTGCTGATTATCACTAAGGGCCAACGTTCAGTCCTATTAGGGACCCTCTGGAGAACCATGTAAGACACATCTCAGATTACTCACGCCCCAACCCCTAGCAGGGAGGAGACTGGGATATTTATCCACCAATTAATTCCATGTAGAATGCCCATTAACTCCCCTGTGCTTGTGCACAGTGCCTGTGTACTGGCCGAGTCCATTCCCAAGAAGAAAGCATTAAGGATAAAAAAATAAACCCACACACACAGCAAGTGTTTAAGGTGGGACTATAACCACATGCAGAAAGACTATTCATCCACAGTACCTGAGATCAGAGTCAGCCAACCAGAGGTGACTCTGGACAACAAAGGCACATGCCATCTATATAACCTATCCATGTTATTCTGATTCACTCTACACGACCAATTCAACTCATCTGGCCTGATTTTCTGTGTCTAGGCAATGCTGCTATATAGCAGATTAATGTGAATCTAAATGCTGAGTCTACCATATTCAGTGATTCCTTCCCCTCAACTGCTTCCTTAATGTTCTTTTAAATTTATTTATTGATAACTTCACCATTAGACCATAGCAGCACCTCTAAGTCCATGAGTTATATCTGAATCCATCTCTCCCCAATGACCATAGCCATTTTCTAGTATCTTCAAACACAAGAGAAGCTCACTCCAGGCTCTACTTCCTTGAAGGCAGGGACCATATCTACCTCTTTTTAAATCTGCTGAAAGTAGTTGGAATATAATGCATTTTAGCATTTCAGAATTTGTGGGAATCTCTAAACTACAGATGCTACACTTTATCAAACTGACATATACATTAAAACTGAAGATACTTGCTTCACATATTAAGAGTGCTAAAAATACTGGATCCTCATTTAGAGGTAATTTTTTCAAATTCAGATTTACAAAATGAAGATCAATTCATAAATAAAATTCACAAATGAAGCATTTTTTTAACAAAAATAAGCAAAAGAATAATAAACAGTTAAATACTAGAAATGCAAAATAAGATATTTTGGGAAGATGCATTAATTTAGATAAAGAGAAAAACTTACTGCTTGGTTTCTCTTCACTGAAGCAATACAAATTAAGCAAGTCATGGCTCCTGCTTGGAAAGCTTCATGCATATACTGTTTGGTTCGCTCTAATTCACGCATATCTCCATCTTGAAATTTAAAAATTAAAAACTTCATGTTAAGCAACATCTGAAAATAACACAAACTCACTAATAGCATCACATTAAGTGAGAACTGAAGCCATATCAATTGCTTGAAATACAGTTGAAAAATGAGAAGTTAAAAAAAAAAAGCAACCAATGAGCTGTCAAAAGGTCACAAAGTGCATACATTAAAGAACAGTACATCTGCCCTCTCTAAGAACGTCTTAGCCTTTACTGTTGTTACAGTCCTTAGAATTTGGTGGGAGCAGAGCCAGAGGCAAGAGGGGCAAGCTGTCAGGTAACTAAGGGAAAGCAAACCTAAAAGCAAAGTGAAACTGGAAAGTCAAAGCTCAGCACAGCCATTTAGCCTAACTGTAAGAATGTGTGTTGAGATATAGTATATTCTTAATAAAACTTGTTAAATGAAGTGATCCTGAGATCGTTACACTGTAATAACCTTGTCTCATTAAATTATGTTCACAACTTTACTTAAAAGGGGAACATGAACATCTTAGAAAATATTACCAAACTGCATTTTCCGTAAGAAATTACAGAGCATTTATTTGCTAGCCACTATACTATCTGTCTTTTAGTGGGATTAAATGAGCTATTTTTATCTTCATTTTACAGATGAGAAAACTGAGGCGAGAACAATTAAGTAACTTCAGCCTGACTAAAAGTGAGCTTACTTAACCACGACGCTATGCTGCCGCAAAAGGTACAAGAGATTCAATAAATAACAAGTAACAGCAAAATGAAAGACTGAAAAACTACCTCAAAGCATACTATCTTTAATATTCTGAGTCACTTTAGTGTAAGAGAAATGAAAGTACATACCTTTGGTACAATAAAGATTCCTCAATAGAGGTTAACAGAGTCTCGAAGAAAAATAGACAAATATCATGGCAATAAAATGGTTCAAACCACCAAAGAAAAAAGTTAAATAAAAAAGACACATGGCTAATTCTTTACTTTCCGAAATCACCCAAGTACGCATAGTACACCCAAGTACATAAACATGCCCTACTTTGCTAACTTGATCTATAAACATAATTTAGAATATTAATCAAAATATACATAAAATCACTCCCGCAACTATAAAGTATTATAAAATTACTAAAGACAATTGTTTTATTTTAAATAAACACTGAAATTTAAAGAGTATTCTTAAAGGGAGACTCGGTGATCCCATTTTGTGAGCTGCCTGTGCATTTCAACAAATGTACAACTAACCCTTGAATAACCGTGCAGTCAAAAATCTGAGTATAGCTTGTGACTCCCTAAAACTTAACTACTAATAGCCAACTATTGACCAGAAGCCTTACTGATAACACAATCAACCAACATATTTTGTATGTTGTATATGTATTACATGCTATATTCTCAATAAATAAGATAGAAAATAGTAAATGTTATTAACAACATCATAAGGAAGAGAAAATTCATTTACAATGCTGTACATGTATTTATTTTAAAAAATACACATATAAATGGACCCACACAGCTCATGTCCAGGTTGTTCAAGGGTCAACTGTATAACATTTTAAATTTTACCTAATGTAACAGCTCACACATAAAATAGAATTTGAGATATGATGAAACAGGCTTAACAAAATAAAGTCCAACCTTACATTTATAAAATTCATTTAAGATTTCTTTGAAAATTGTATTCAAGTTTGGCTGTGGGATTAAGTATACCGTCCAAGATGTCACAGTGGATAGCCTTGCATTTTAAAAAGATCACTCTGGCAACTGAAGAAAGAAGAGTCTAAGGAGGCCAAGACTAGAAGCCTCAAGTACCACTTAAGAGGCAGCTACTGTAGATAAAGCAAAAAATGACTTTCAGCAAGTTACCTATTTCTGTCTCCATTTTATCATCTTTAAAATAGTAATAATAGGGGCGCCTGGGTGGCTTAGTCGGTTAAGCGTCCGACTTTCACTTAGGTCATGATCTAGCGGTTCGTGGGTTCGAGCCCCGCATCGGGCTCTATGCTGACTGCCAGCTCAGAGACTGGAGCCTGTTTCAGTCTGTGACTCCCTCTCTCTCTGACCCTCCCCTGCTCACACTGTCTCTCTCTCTCTCTTAGAAATAAATAAAATTAAAAAAAATAATAATAAAAAAAATAAAATAGTAATAATAGCAATAGTAATATCTACCTCATAGTTAACATGGATTTAATCCACAAATTAAACAGCTGTAGGGAACTGAATTAGGCAATAATAGTATGTAGAGAGAGGAAGAGGGGAGTTAAGAAATATAGAAACTGTAACTCAGCAGGGCTTGGTGACAATTAGATTGTGCTGCTTTTAAACACCAACATTCAAAGGCAAGAGTGCTGTCTTTGATGAGATGTGTGACGTGGGCAGTGGCGGGGAAAGTACTGGATGAGACACACTCATGTTATGTCTATGCCATCACTGAGCCGAGATTTCTGGCTTGGGTGGAAAAATTCTGGTGCTAACTGAAGTAAACAAAACAAGTAAACAAAAAGAGAAGAAACAAATTCTCTTTCAACAGATGCTCAATGGGCCAATGGTTCTTGGGTCAACAAGATAGAGACGCTCATCAGGAAGGTGCCCATGCAACTCTGAATTTGAAAGAAGGGTCATGAAAATACAAAGGCTGGACTCAGACAAAAAGACTGAACTTTGGCAAAGTTCCGCTGTTTAATTCACTAAGGTGCGATGGGACACACCTCAATACTTTAACATTTATTATTCTTAAATCAAGTAATAAGATTTCCTTCCTTGGATACAGGTAAAGTTGAGAACACAAAGGAACAAGAATCAAAATATTTATGGATTTGACATAACCAAAAAACGTAAGAAAAATTACCTGAACACTTTAAGATGAAAGCTAGGCCAAAAATTAGTAACTTATAAATAAAAAATGTTTTTCAACACTACAAAGAAATAACTGAGTTACAGCGTTGAATTTTCTATTTAAAAATAAAACTTCTCTCTATCTAGAAATATTTTAAGTGAGGTCCTCTTCAAGTGGGAAATTAAGGTTACTTTCTATAATGTCTTCTAGAAGCAAGAAACTTCCTAACCTTAAAGTAACTTTTTATCAACTTACCTGGCCAAGCCAGTTGATAAAGGTCATACTTTATCAACCTACAGTGGCTGAGCCAGACTTTAAGCTGTCTAATCTCAACTCCTTAGCAGATGAGGTAAATCTACTTGACGGTGTGTGGCCTCATGATGCCATCAGAACACTCAGGCAACTCACGGTGATAACATATGCCAGCACCTTTCCAATAATGACATTAAGTACAAAATGTGAAAACACTTGGGGCGCCCGGGTGGCTAAGTCGGTTAAGCGTCCACCATCGGCTCAGGTCATGATCTCAAGGCTCGTGGGTTTGAGACCTGCGTCGGGGCTCTGTGTTGACAGCTAGCTCAGAGCCTGGAGCCTGTTTCGGACTCTGTATCTCCCTCTCTCTCTGATTCTCCCCTGCTCACGCTGTCTCTCTCTCTCTCTCTCTCAGAAATAAATAAATTAAAAAAAATTTTTTTTTTGAAAACACTTAAATTTCAATCTACTTAGCCCCAAATCCTTCAGAGCAGCATCAATGTGGCCCTCGCTCTCATACACAAATGTGGTATGAAGGGTCACCGAGGGGGTGCCAGGTCAGCTCAGTTGGTTAAACTTCTGACTCTTTTCTTCTTTTTTTAAAAAATATTTTTATTTATTTCTGAGAGACAGAGAGAAAGAGCGAGCACACACGCACAAGCAGTGGAGGGGCAGAGAGAGAAGAAGAAAGAGGATCCAAAATAGACTGTGTGCTGACAACAGAGAGCCCAATGCGGGGCTTGAACTTAAGCTCCCCAATCTTGATTTTGGCTCAGGTCATGTTCATGGGATCGAGCCCCGAGATTTGTTCGGCATGACAGCACAGAGTCTGCTATGGATTCTCAATCTCTCTCTGTGTCCCATCTCCACTTGTGGTCTCTCTCAAAATAAACATTTTTTTAAAAAGGGCAAACCAGATACACACACAGCATTTAATGTGACTGTACACATCAAATACGAGAAGGCTTAGCTTAAAAAAAAGTATGAAATCAGAAGTTTTATAAGATATAATATAAAGGAATAAAGTTGAGAAATGAAATTGACTTCAAAACACATTTAACATGATGAAGAATAGATTTAAGGGAGTATTTAAGCCCTCCAGCCCAACCAAATCATTACTGGAGACAACTTGACCCCACACTTCAGGGAGCTTTGACATCCCCCTCCCAGAACCTAATGAACTGCCAATTACACCGACAGAAGAACTTCTAAGTCTATTAAGGGACACTGCCATTTATTTGCTCTGTTGAAAGATTAGTGTTCTACATCATGTAACTCAAACAGATTCAGCACAAAAATTCAACTCTACAGTATAAAAATGCTCATTCTTAAAATGCAGCAACTATTCCATATAGACTAAAGTAGCTTTCTAAAAGTGAGAATTATGGGGCACCTGGGTGGCTCAGTTGGTTGAGCGTCTGACTTCAGCTCAGGTCATGATCTCACAGTTCCTGAGTTCGAGCCCCACATCAGGCTCTGCGCTGACAGCTCAGAGCCTGGAGCCTGTTTCAGATTCTGTGTCTCTCCTTCTCTTTGCTCCTCACCCACTCACGCTGTCTCTTTTTCTCTCTCTCTCAAAAACAAACATTAAAAAAAATTTTTTAATGTATAAAAGTCAGAAATATATTTTCATTGATGTCAAAAAAGTCAATCTAGGGTGAGCTAAGACAGCGACAGAGTAGTACCCTAGACTGGTCTCTTCCCTGGAACACAACTAGATACTATCAAATCATTCTAAATACCCCAGAAATCAACCTGAAGACTGACAGAACAAATTCCACAACTAAGGGGAAAGAAGAAGCCACACCAAAGAATAGGCAGGGCGGAGACCTGGTTTAGGGGAGAAATAGATCACAAGTACTGTGGAGGGGAAGCAGCCCTGGTCTCAGAGAATGTCATGAGAGAGAGGAGTACATAGCAGACAGAATGCACTAGAAAATTTCCCCCAAACCAGCTAGGAAGATGAGGGGCAGATTTTCATGAGTTCTTGCAACAGTGGGGCTTAAAGGCTAGAGTTGTAAAGGCCATCGGGCTTGGCTGGCACCGAGGCCTGACAGCACCGCACTGCTCCCGGGGAGAAGGCAAGCAAACCGCCTGGGGGCAGACAGTGTGGTCACTGCAATCTGAAAAACGCCTGGGGTACACAAGGGATAATTATTCACTCCTCTTAGAGTACATCCTTTGAGAGGCAGTGTTCAGAGATGGACAAAGGAGCCAGCGGGTGCCATTTCCTTCCCCCACCCCTCAGTATAAACACAGAACCACCTGTGGTAAAGCAGGGCAGCACCAACATGGGCTGCCTAACCTGCTTATACAAAGTCCCACACCCCTGTGCTCTGGCAGGACTGACCCTCTCTGTCAAGCTTGCTTCTGTCCTCGCACAGCAGAACTAGAATAAACCCTGCCCACACCACATCTCCTGACCAGAGTTCTGCAGAGCTTCAGTTCTAGTGGAAGTAGTATCAGGTCTCATTTAACAAGCAGACCAGAGCACACATAAGTAAAACTTGCCACATTCTGGCTAAGGCCCAAACCCTGCCCGCTGCAGGCGAGGACAGCCTCTGCAGACGACTGGCCTGAGAACGCAGGGTCAGGCAGCGCACACCAGAGACACTCCCTGAAGCGCTAGGCCCTGCACACTTATATGACCTCTTCTTCATAAAGCCATTACTCTCAGAAGCAGGAAACATACAGCCTTTTCTAACACACAGAAGGCGTCAGAGACTTAGACTAAATGCCAAGATGGAGGAATTCATCCCAAATGAAAGAACAAGATAAAGTCACAGCTAGAGATCTAAGTGAAACAGATATGTAACATGCCTCATGGAGAATTTAAAGCAACAATCATAAGGATACTCACTGGGCTTGACAAAAGAAAGGAAGACATCAGGGAGACCCTTAGTGCAGGAATGAAAGAGTTAAAAAAGAATCAGTCGGAAGTGAAAAATACAGTAAGTGAGACTGGAAACAGGCTTAATGCAATGAAGACAAGGCTGGAAGAAGCAGAGGAATGAATAAATGGCATAGAAGACAATATAATGAAAATAATGAAGTTGAACAAAGAAAAAAGAAGAATTATGGATCACGAGTTATGACTTAGGGAACTCAGTGACTCCATCAGATGTAATAACCCTCATATTAAAGGAGTCCCAGGAGAAGAAGAGAGAGAACAGGGGGCAGAAAACTTATTTGAGGAAATCATACCTGAAACCTTCCCTAAACCATCCAGATCCCAGAGGCACAAAGAACTCCCATTGAAATCAACAAAAGCAGGCCAAATATGCAAAATACAGTGATAAAGAAAATATCTTAAAAGCAGCAAAAGAAGTCCTTAACTTACAAGGGAAGGCCTATAAGGCCGGCTGCAGAGTTCTCAACTGAAACTTGGCAAGCCAGAGGGAATGGCATGATAGACTCACAGTGCTGAATGGCAAAACTCTGCAGCCATGAATACTCTCTTCAGCAAAGCTATCAGAATAGAAGGAAAGATAAAGAGTTTCCCAGACAAACAAAAACTAAAGGTATTCTTGAGCAAAAAATCAGCCCTGCAAGCAATATTAAATAGGACTCTTTGAGTGAAAAAGAAAAACCAAAGTGACAAAGGATCAGAGAAAATCTCCAGAAACAACGACAAAACAAAAAATAAAATGGCAGTGAATACATACCAATAATTCCTCTGAATCTAAATGGACTAAATGTGCCAATCAAAAGACACAGAATATCATAATGGATTAAAAAAGACAAGACCCATCTATATGCTGCCTATAAGAGACTCGTCTTAGACCCGTCTTAGACCTAAAGTCACCTGCAAATTGAAAGTAAGGGGATGGAGAAACATCTATCATTCAAAAGGAAATCAAAAGAAAGCCAGTAGCAACGCTTATATTGGAAAAACTAGGCTTTAAACCAAAGACTGTCACAAGACATGAAAACAGCACTATATCATAATAAAGGGACAATCTAACAAGAAGATCTACCAACTGTAAATATTTATGCACCCAACAAAAAGCACCCAAATATATAAAATGGTAACAAACATAAAGGAACCCATTGATAATAATACAGTAATATTAGGGGACTTTAACACCCCACACACATCAATGGACAGATCATCTAACAGAAAGTCAACAGGAAAACAAGGCTTTGACTGACACATGGACCAAATGGACTTAACAGATATATTCAGAACATTCTACACGACAGCAACAGAATATACATTCTTTGCAAGTACCCATGGGACATTCTCCAGAACAGATCATATACGTCACAAATCAAGCCTTAAGTACAAAAAGGCTGACATCACACCATGCATATTTTCTGACCACAACAACACGAAACTTGAAATCAACCACAAGACAAAATCTGGAAAGACCAAAAATATATGGAGGTTAAAGAAGATCCTACTAAAGAATGAATGAGTCAACCAGGAAATTAAAAAAGGAAATAAAGAAAATATGTGGAAACAAAGGAAAATGAAAATACACTGGTCCAAAACCTTTGGGATGCAACAAAAGTACTCCTAAGAGAGAAGTATATAGCAATACAAGCCTACCATAAGAAGCAGGAAAAATCTCAAATAAACCACCTAACCTTACATCTAAACGAGCTAGAAAAAGAACAACAAAGCCCAAAGCCAGCAAAAGACAGGAAATAAGAGAGGTTAGAGCAGAAGTAAATGATATAAAAACTAAGTAAGTAATATAACAGATCAATGAAACAAGGAGCTGGTTCCTTGAAAAAATTAAAATTGATAAACCTCAAGCCAGACATATCAAAAAGAGAACAGACCCCAAAAAATAAAATCACAGACAAGGAGGAGAGATCTCAACCAAAACCACAGAAATACAAAAATTACAAGAATATTATGAAAAACTACATGCCAACAAATTGGAGAATCTGGAAGAAATGGATAAATTCCTAGAAACATATAAATGACCAAAACTGAAACAGGAATAGAAAACTTGAACAGATAACCAGGAAAGAAATTCAACAGTAATAAAAAAAAAAAAAATCTCCCAATAAACAAAAGTCCAGGGCCAGATGGCTTCATGGGCAAATTTTACCAAATATCTAATGAAGAGTTAATACCTTTTCTTCTCAAACTATTTCAAAAATAGAAAAGGAAAACTTCCAAATTCATACTATAAGGTCAGCATTACTCTGCCACCAAACCGGATAAAGATCCACTAAAAAAAAGAACTACAGGCCAATTATCCCTGATAAATATGGATGCAAAACTTCTCAGTAAGAATGCTAGCAAACCAAACCCAACATTACATTAGAATGATTCACCACAAACAAATAGAATGTATTCCTATAGGGCTGCAAAGGTGGTTCCATATTGCAAATCAATCAACATGATACACCATATTGATAAAAAAAAAGTATATGAACCATATGATCCTTTCAAAAGATGCAGAAAAAGCATCTAACAAAATACAACACACAATACAAAATACAATAAAAATCCTCAACAAAGTACATTTAGAGGGAAGATACCTCAACATAATAAAGGCCATATATGAAAAACCCACATCTGAGATCACCCTCAATGGGGAAAAACTGAGAGCTTTTCCTCTGTGGTCAGGAACAAAACAATCTGACCACCACCATATTACTTAACATCATAATGGATGTCCTAGCCAGAGCAACCAGACAACAAAAAGAAATGAAAGGCATCCAAACTGGTGAGGGAGAAGTAAAATTTTCACTCTTCACAGATAAAATACTCTATACAGAAAACCTAAAAGACACCAGCAAAAAACTGCTAGAACTGACACATGAATTCAGTTAAGTAACAGGATACAAAATCAACAAACAGAAATCTGTTGCTTTTCTATAACTAATAACAAAGCATCGAAAAGAATGATCAAAGAATCAATCTCATTTACAATTGCACCAAAAACCATAATACACCTAGGAATAAACCTAACCAAAGAAGTGAAAGATCTGTACTCTGAAAACTATCAAATGCTGAGGAAAGAAGCTGAAGATGACACAAAGAATGGAAAGACATTCCATGCTCATGGATTGGAAGAACAAACATTGTTAAAATACCTGTATCACTCAAAGCAATCTATACATTTAATGCAATCTATCAAAATACCACCTGCATTTTTCACAGACATTTGTTTTCACAAGCAATTCTAAAATTTTATGGAACCACGAAAGAACCCCAAAAGCCAAAGTAACCTTGAAAAAGAAAAGCAAATATGGAGGCATCACAATTCCAGACTTCAAGTTATATTACAAAGCTGTAATCATCAAAACAGTATGGTCCTGGCACAAAAACAGACACATAGAACAATAGAACAGAATAGAAAACTCAAATGAACCCACAACTATATGGTCAATAAATCTCCAACAAAGCAGGAAAGAATATCCAATGGGAAAAAGTCTCTTCAACAAACAGAGTTGGGAAACTGGACAGCAATACCCAAAAGAATGAAACTGGACCACTTTCTCATACCATACACAAAATTGAATTCAAAATGGATTAAAGACCTAAATGTAAGACAGGAAACCATAAAAATCCTAGAGAAAGCAGGAAGCAACTTCTCTGACATCAGCATAGTAACTTCTTACTAGGTATGTCTCCCAAGGCAAGGGAAACAAAAGCAAAAAATGAACTATTGGGACCTCATCAAAATAAAAAGCTTCTGCACAGCAAAGGAAACAGTTAAGAAAACTAAAAGGCAACATACAGAATGGGAGAAGATATCTGTAAATGACATTTCTGATAAAGGGCTAGTATCTAAAATAAAAAGATCTTATAAAACTCAACACCCAAAAAATAAATAATTCAATTAAAAAACAAGCAGAAGAAGGGGCACCTGGGTGGCTCAGGTGGTTGAGTGTCTGACTTTGGTTCAGGTCATGATTTCATAGTCCATGAGTTCGAGCCCCACGTCAGGCTCTGTGCTGACAGCTCAGAGTCTGGAGCCTGTTTCAGATTCTCTGTCTCCCTCACTCTGTCCCTCCCCCACCCACACTCTGTCTCTCTCACTCTCAAAAATAAACATTTAAAAAAAAATTAAAAGTAAATAAATAAAAAACAGGCAGAAAACATGAACAGACATTTCTCCAAAGAAGACATCCACATGGCCAACAGACATGAAAAGATGTTCAGCATCACTTACCATCAGAGAAACATAAATCAAAACTACAATGAGATATCACCTCACGCCTGTCAGAATGGCTAAAATCAACAACACAAGAAACAAAAGGTGTTGGCAAGGATGTGGAGAAAGGGGAACCCTCTTACACCGTTGGTGGGGATGCAAACTGGTACAGCCACTCTGGAAAACAGTATGGAGTTTCCTCAAAAAGTTAAAAGTGGAACTACCCTACAATCCAACAAGTCCACTACTAGGCATTTACCCAAAGAATACAAAAATACTAACTTAAAGACATAAATCCACCCCTGTATTTGTAGTAGCACTATCTATAATAGCCAAATTATTGAAAGAGCCCAAATGTCCCTTGACTGATGAATGGATAAAGAAGTTGTGGTTTATATATACAATGGGATATTACTGAACCATAAAAAAATGAATGAAACCTTGCCACTTGCAATGATATGGATAGAGCTAGAGTATTAGGCCAAGCGAAATAAGTCAGTCAGAGGAAGACAAATACCATATGATTTCACTCATATGTGGAATTTTTTTTTTTTAATTTTTTTTTTAATGTTTTATTTATTTCTAGGAGAGAGGGAGAGAGACAGCGTGAGCAGGGGAGGGTCAGAGAGAGAGGGAGTCACAGACTGAAACAGGCTCCTGGCTCTGAGCTGGCAGTCAGCACAGAGCCCGACGCGGGGCTCGAACCCACGAACCGCGAGATCGTGACCTAAGCGAAAGTCGGACGCTTCACCGACTAAGCCACCCAGGCGCCCCTCATATGTGGAATTTTCTAAACAAAACAAATGATCATAGGTGGATAAAAGCAAGACGCAAACCAAGAAACAGACTCTTAACAAGTTGATGGTTACTAGAAGGAGATGGGGGTGGGGCTAAATAGGTGATGGGAGCACACATGTTGTAACGGGTCCCGGGTTTTATATATAAGCACTCAATCACTAAATTGTACACATGAAACTAGTATTACACTATATGTTAACTGGAATTTAAATAAAAAAATTTAAAAAATCAAAATTTAAAAGACTATACAGCACCTGTCTGAGTAGTGTAAGTTGTAAATGTATTAGCAACTATTTTTCCCTGTTTTCCTTCAAAATCTTCATCTCCTTCTTCTTCAGAGGAAGAGCTGAAGTGTTCTTCAACAAGTTTTTTGGCTGCAGCTTGATTGGCCTTCTTGATTTCCTCAAATTTCCTTTGAGACATGAGCTCTGTTTAAAAGAAAAAAAATTAGTTTCATTTCTTCAAAACAATCTCTAAAAGCACAGATTTAAAGTCACATTTGGAGCATTCTGCTATGCTTTATGCACACACACAAAAAAAGCATTTTCAAGTTTCTTGTCACATAACTAAAGAGAGTACTACCACTGGGGCACTTGGATGGCTCGATCAGTTGAGCAAGCCACTCTTGATTTGGGCTCAGGTCATGATCCCCGGATCATGGGATCCAGCCCTGCATCAGGCACCTCGCTGAACATGTAAAGAGATTTTTCTCTCCCTCTGCCCCTCTCTCCTTGTTCACGCTCATGCACCCTCTCTCAAATAAAAAATAAAATATTTTTAAAAAAAGAGAATACTACAATGAAAACTTTCACCTTCTTAAAATATCCTGCTAAATGCAGCAAATTGTTCTAGAAACAGTGACTAACAAATCAATTAAAAAATTATAAACATATGATAAAAGCATCAAAAGACTGTAACCAACCCCAAAATAAGGACATTAAAAAATTTTTCAATGGGACGTTTAAAAACAAATGAAATAGTGATTTTTTTTTTAATTTTTTTTTTTAATGTTTTATTTATTTCTAGGAGAGAGAGAGACAGCGTGAGCAGGGGAGGGTCAGAGAGAGAGGGAGTCATAGACTCTGAAACAGGCTCCAGGCTCTGAGCTGGCAGTCAGCACAGAGCCCGACGCGGGGCTTGAACCCACGAACCGCGAGATCACGACCCAAGCGAAAGTCGGACGCTTAACCGACTAAGCCACCCAGGCGCCCCTGAAACACAGTGATTTTTAAGAGGTGGGAAACATGCCAACTGAGAACACCTCAGAATCAGTTAAAGCGAGTGCTTTCTCAAACGCTCCTCTCCCCACAACAGCCCAGCCTTGCCTGGCCCACCAAAAATTTTGCACAAACAATATTCACTGCATACCCGTTATTTTATAATCTGCCCTTAGAAAGCTCAAGGACTTTGTGCCTTTATTAAAGTGTGGTAGTAAAATATGTATGTTTAACATTAATCCACACAGAATGTTGCCAATACAGAAAATGTGGTTCTTAAAACAGCTTCATTCCAAAAAGAAATGTTAAATAAATTGATTAGTTCTTCCACTATTCTCTTTATCGCTGACTATACTTCTCATGTTGTTACCCAGCTAAATAATAACACAAAAAGAATTAGATCACTTCATAGCGTATTCCCCACTACTTAGGGGCAAGGACCAGAGGAACTTTAAGCACTAAGTAACTATTAAAGTCTTATGGACAAGAACCAGTTTTAAGAAAGGAGCTCCAAACACACTGAATTGATCTGAATTTATTAGTGTCCCTATTGAGAGGATTTTAAATATACTTATTTAAAATTGTAAATCACTAATTTAAAATTAAACTGTATGCTTGAAACTGATAAGCCACTACCAGGATAAACTTTTTTAATCTGGGCAGTGCATTTGTACTTAATGGTGTTTTTATCTCTTATTCCCTCATGAAATCAAAATTTACATCTTAAAGCCAGTTTAGGTGGGGATTATTTCAGCATTTCAAGTAAAACAAAGAAATGCATACAGTGCCTTTAGAAGAATCTTTGCGTATTAGGAAAAAAGTAATGGCTATGAGACATAGGCCTCAAAACTTGATGTGCAATAAGAGAGATGATAAATGTCCTTAATTGTGGAAAAATAGTACTTAAGGATACATGTATTTATTTATTTATTTAATACATTTATTTATTTATCTTGAGAGAGACAGAGACAGCACGAGTAGGGGAGGGGCAGAGAGTTGGAGAGAGAGAATCCCAAGCAGGCCCTGTGCTGTAAGCTCCAGCTCGGGCAGATGGAGGACTCAAACTCCCGAAACCTCGAGATTATGACCTGAGCCAAAACCAAGAGTCAGTTGCTTAACTAAGACTGAGCCATTCAGGTGCCCCAAGGATACATTTTTTAAAGGCTGAATCAGAAGATATCATAAAAATGTCCATAACCCGATCAATGTGTCCACATAAGATCAGCTCAAAGAAAGGTGACACAACAAACTTCCTATGGACATTATTTCTCACAGTCAAATCTCACGTATACAGGGAAGAATACTTGCTTTTCTACTATCCGCAAAATCCAAGAAATGTTACCGAAACTGTTCTTGGTCTCCAACTTGCACATTTCAGCACCACTCTCATAAACTCATAACTGCTACCGGAGGGGAAGGGGTGGGGGAATGGGGGAAAGAGATAACAGGGGTTAAGGAGGCCGCTGGTGTGACCAGCACCGGGTAGGTATGGAACTGCTGCATCACTATATTGTATGCCTGAAACTAATATAATGCTGTATGTTAACTATATTGGAATTAAAATAAACTCAGTGACTGCAACCTATGAGAATAAACAACTTTAAAAGTAGCTCAGGAAAAAAAGCACTCAAGCTCAACTTGCTCCTTCCCTCAAATAATATACTCAGACAAATAAATTCCAAACATAAAGCTAAAATGATTTGGGGGATTATATCCTTAGCCTCATGCAGTCCTGCCTCAGCCCTGACAATTCGGTTGCCTGAGGATTTTCAGGCTCCACCCAAACAGCCTTGGATGAAGGATACTGACATTCCAGGGGCGGCCGCATCAGGTACATCTGGAAAAGGACAGGAAACATGAGAAAAATACCTCAAGCTCAAGTGCTCACAGGGCACAGACAACCAAAGGTACTAAACTAAAGCAATCTGGCAAAGATGGAAAATGACAACTGGCCCCGAGATAGGAGAGCCCCCGTGAAATGGAGTGCCTGAACAGGCATTTCTGCAAGTCGACTGTTGCCATGCACAAAGGCAATGAAGCCACACGATCCTATTTTAATAAAAAAAAGTTATGAACCAGATTTTTATGAGATTTTAAAGAGAAAATCCAAAAATCCTAAATCCTGCTGACGACCAATTCAGGTTTCAAGGACTGCGTTAACCAAACCAAACTACAGGCTAAATCAGAACCCTGCACCACAATTTGCAACTTTTGGTCTAGGGATTCGGTAGGCAAAAAAGAATAAAGAAAAGAACGCCGGTCAGAGAAGGGACGCTGATTAATGGCAATTAAAATGAAGGTGAAAGAGGTAGATGCTGGGAATCTGCCTAGAACGCCGAAATGAGTGGCTTCCTAGACGGGTCGGAGAAGTAGGGGCAATACTAAACTCCCGAAGGAGAAGGAAGTAAGTGAAGGAGGGCAAGGGCAGGGAGGCAGTTCTGAGTCCGGAGTGCCTTCCTACGTCTCCCGGCGGAACCGAGGACGGAGTCTTTCTCACCACCGGCTACGGAAGTCTGCGGGGCTTCAACTCCCGCGGGGCTGCGCCGCGCCGAGATACCTGCAGCCGCGGGGGCCGGGGCTCCTCTGGGGCCGGGGCCAGGACCGGCAGCGCCCATTGCCCCCTTCTCTCGGCCCCCTCCGGCGCCGCGAAGATGGATTCCGTTTCCCGAAGAGGGGGCCGCAGTGGCCCGTCCTCGGGCTCGGCCTCGGCCACCGGCCACCTGGCGCCAGGAAGCTTCCATCCCTGCAGAGGAAGAGGGGGGAAAATGAGTGGGAGGAAGGTGAGCGCAGCGGGGGAAAAGGGGCAATGGGGGAAGCCAGTGTGAGGGGCGGAATGAGGAGGGTCCCCGAGGGGCGAGGACCAGGTTTGAGAAGGTCGCGGCCCTGTTACTAGGAGGGCGAGTCCCCGCTAAGCCCAGGTTCAGGAGATGGACCGGAGAGGCAGAGGACTAGACAGAGAAATGGACCTCAGGGCAAGGAGCATCCAGCGCCGCAGAGGGAGGGTCCAGGACAAGGGAAGCGCCTCCTCAGCCTCAGAGGGAGCGCAGTGCGGATAAAAGTAAAGACTGACCCCTCGCCTCCCGCCGGAGACCAACTGTAGTAGCGGACCCCAAGGAAAGCTACGTTTCCTTACCGACGGCGCCCGCCCCGGGTGACTACAACTCCCAGAAGCCCAGATCCACTGCCCACAGAACGCGTGGCATCGCTAACCACTTCCTTATCCGGGAGTGCTTCGGGGAGCGAGTGTTGTTCAGAGCGCGTGCGCTGACTTGCACCGGGGCTTCGGAAACTACAATTCCCGGCGTGCTCTGGGGCTTGGGCGGGGTCGTCGCCCAGAGAGGGCGGAAGATTGGGAGGTGGGCGGGTCCTAAGAGTTCTCAACTCCAGAGGATACTAAATCCTTCCCACCAGTACCTCAAACCCAGTTGGGTATCCCAGCCCTGTCAGAGTGGCCAAAATTGACTATTCTCCAGCCTTAGCCTTGACCCCAGGATTTCAGGTGGCAGGAGAATTCTCAGTGACGGAGATAAACAATGAAAACACATAGGGGTAGAGGAATAGGGAGGGAAAGTTTGGGGAGTATTGCGGGAAAGTGGCTGGAATAGAGACAGCGCCCTTCCGAATTGCTAAATCGATATAAAGGATAAGTCTCATAGTTTTTTATAGTTTACAGTAAGGTCATGAGGGAGGCTGATTTTTACCTTCATGACAGCTCCCTAAAGTAGATTTTATTACAGAAAGTAGTTGAGAGCCATGACCTAAAGTAGACTGTGCTGATTTTTCCAATAAGATAAACTGTGCTGAGCGCTGAACAGGGATCCTGCTTGAGATTCTCTCTTCCCCTCTCTGCCGCCCACCCCCACTCTCAAAATAAACATTAAAAAAAAAAGATAAACCAAAAAATTGGGTCTCTGACTGGGATTAAGAAATATATTGACTGCTGCTTGGAACTACCGTCTATATACAACTCTTCAACTTCAATTCTCTATATTAATAATAAATATCTAATGTTTAAATAGCGTTTGTTAAGTGCCAGACACTATTCAAAGGGTCTTAATATAAATGTATTAACTAATTATTCACAATAACCCTATTTATTCCCAGTTTACAGCTGAGAACACTGAAGCACAGAGAGGTTAAGTAACCTGCCTTTGTTGATACAGCTAGCAATTGTTATCATAGATACCATTTTTTAAATTGGAAAACAAAGACAAAATTTTCTAATTCAAAATCCTAGAAGAACCAAAATCGCAACAGAGTAGTGTGATTCCTAACCTATATTCTTAAACACCATGCCATATGATTACTGTATAAACGTACTTAATGTTTACCTAGAAATTCCAGTTACTTTTAGAGGACCTAATCAAGCAAAAATACCCTCACATAATGAGAATGCTTCCACTGCCATATGACAAAATAAAAATTTATAAACATAATTATTTTGGAATCAGAAATAATCATATGTGTTATCTGTATCAGGAAACTATTATAGAATGATAGGAAAGTTGTGCAGTGAAGAGCTGTGTATCATATGGAAACATATGTCAATTGAGAACCTGTTGTCAAAAGTGACCATTGCTGTTTTTTTTACTTTGAAATTTCAGATAATATTTAGGAGAAACAAGATTTTTTGTGTGTTTATGGGAAATATAATTTAACATTATAATAAATATAAGTAAAATTATATCTTAGTATATATTCTATGTATTAAATTATTAACATATATTACATTATTTTATTATATATTGTACATTAAATTATATAACAAATATAATCGACATTCTAAAAATATAATTCAATGATAAAGATTGATAGCTGTAATCGTGCAGGTCCAATTAGTTTTAATTCTTAGAACTAATACCCAGAAGAATAGCTAAAAAGAAGCTGACAATACAAAGTGTTGGCAACAATGTGGAGTAACTGGAACTCACTAGTCGAAATGGAAATTGGTTCAAACACTTGCAAAAAATGTTTGGCAATATCTACTAAAACTAAACATGACTTACTACTACAGCATCATAACCAAACAATTCCACTTCTGTATGTACACCTAAAAGAAATGAGTGCATATGTCCAAAAAACTCACATTTAGAGCATCTTTATTCATAACAACCAAAAACTAGAAACAACCCTAATGTCCAGAATAGAAAAAATAAATGTAGAGTATCCATATAATGGACACACACACATATGTGTGTATATATATATGTACATATATATATACATATAGCAAGATGGGTGGATCTCAAAGATATCATATTAAGCAAAAGAAGCCAGACACAACAGAGTACTTATGTGTGATTCCAATTTCGTAAAGTTCCTGAACCAGAAATAGAAGCCAGATTAGTGCTTACCTCTGATGGAGGTAGGAGGATTTTAACTGAGAAGAGGAGTGAGGTATCCACCTAAATGATGGAAAAATTCTATCTTGATCTATATGGTAGTTTCATGTGTGTGTAAACTACAAAAAACAAAAATATATATACATTTATGATTTGTGCAATTTATGGTATGTGTGATACACTTCAATTCTGAAAAAAATTCTAAAATATAGAAAAAGTAAGATATCTGAATACTTCTATTGTCCAGCCACTTGAAAAATGTGATTTAATTATATTTATTTGTCCATTAGGGATATATTATCCTGATGCGGATTCTTTTTGCCAGAGGACTCATACACAATCCCGCAAGTACATTTATCCTTGGCAGATACATATATATTTATGTAAACACTATTCCAGTTATCAATTTATTGCCTCTCAACTCCAACTCACCCTTCAATATATGCTCTATAATAATGGACAGAATTCTTTTAAGCATCTCCTCTGAGAGCACCACCTTAAATTTTCTCAGCAGTGGGTGTTGGAGAAACATTTTGGGAAAGAACCGTATTCCGGTGTTTCCTGCTACTGCACATTAGGTCAGAAAGCTTGCAGCCTCTGCCTGGCCTGTAGTTAACCTTCAAAACAGACCTCTCAACATGGAAACTGGCCCCAAGGCCCCCTGCTCATTCTCTCTTAAATTTAAAAAAAAAAAAAAAGTTTTAAGGAAATTAAGGATACAACATAAAGTGCAAAATATACGAACCAAAATGGGTAAAAAAGATTTTCTGCCATATATAGGGCAGAAGAAAACTAGAAAACTAATAATCAGGTTGTTTCCCTAGCCATGTTAAAATAACTTTAAAAATGTAACTTTAGGGGACTTTTCCTTTTTATTTCTTTAGTTAGTAATATTCAGAATTGAATAATAAAATAGTACTGTATAATGTAAATTTCCTGAAAAGGAAACTAAAATAATTTTTTAACTTTATCATTTTACTTTTTCTAGGAAAACCACAACAGAAACAAAAGCAAACAAACACTTACTCATATTTAATGTAAACTTTTCAAATGTTCAGTTTAGTAATTCATCCATCAATAAATAATTGAGTCTAGCAGATATCTAATACAATCAGGCACTGGACATATGTACTTAGAGATGAGAAGGATTCACTGTAGGTAAAGTATCAGGATGAAAATGAAGAGGTTCATGAAGATGCTCAAGGCAGGGTTAGATTTGAGTAGCATGGAAAGATGAAATCTGAGTGGTAAGCTAAGGTTTAGAAGTGAAAATAAACATGGCACGTGTTTGAACCAGAAAAGAGAAAATTCTGTTGACTCCCAAGGCAAAGATCATAAATAAGAGCATCTTGAAAACAGAAGTTGAAAAATGTGTTCTCAATGTTGGCACTAAGTAATCACCTGAGGTTCAAGAAAGGGGAAGCAATATCATAAAAGGGATGCTTGGGGTTTTTAAAATCTGGTTTCATTTCTGAAAGATCACAGTGGCCACTCTATGGAAATGAACGATTGGGGTAAGAAGAGCAAAAGTGGAATTAGAGACTGGGTAACAGGCTACTGTAGGAATCTGGTGGAGGATGGCAGTTCAGATGAGCAGTGGATGTGACAGATTACCGTCGCAATCAGGGTATATCTTGAAGGTTGAGTTGACAACATTGACTGACAGGTTAGATAGCAGGTATGAGATTAGGAGTCAAAGTGTGACTCAAAGTTTTTCACCAGAGGAACTGGGTCAATGGCAGGGTCATTTCCTGACATAGGGAATCCTGGAAAAGAAACAGGTTTGAGAAAAAAGTCATGAGTTCTGCTTAGGACATAACAAATTCTTACTATAAATAGACAGATAGATAGATAGATAGATAGACAGATAGATAAAATCTCCAGCTCGCACAACAATGCTTCTGGCACTAGGTGTGTAGCTTCTTCCTAACAAAACAGTTCATTTTGCAGAATACACCAACTTGTAGATACTCCCAACTCGGTGAGAACTGAGTTAAACGTAAATGTAAATCTGCATTTAACTCAGTTCTGACACTAACTGCCTGGAGAATGCAGACCCTGTAGGTTAAAGACTCTCAGTCCCACGAGACTGCCCACACACACACTTCAGACGCCAGTCACAAGTCTCCTGTTGTCACCTGTGCTACTGCCAACTAGTTATAAATCATGTCCCCCTCCTCATGTTCTATAATTTGTTAGAATGGCTCGCAGAAAGACGACATGATACTCTACATAGAAAACCCGACAGACTCCACCAGAAGCCTACTGGAACTGATCCAAGAATTCAGCCAAGTTGCACGGTACAAAATCAATGTACAGAAATTGGTTGCATTTTTATACACCAACAATGAAGCAACAGAAAGAGAAATCAAGAAGCTGATCCCATTCACAAATTGCACAAAAAACCATGAAATACCTAGGAATAAACCTAACCAAGGATACAAGAGATCTATATGATGAAAACTATAGAAAACTTATGAAGGAAATTGAAGAAGACACAAAGAAATGGAAAAACATTCCATACTCATGGATAGGAAGAATAAATATAGTTAAGATGTCATTACTACCCAAAGCAATCTACACATTCAATGCAATTCCAATCAAAATTGCACCAGCATACTTCTCAAAACTAGAATAAACAGTCCTAAAATTTGTATGGAACCACAAAAGACCCCTAATAGCCAAAGTAATACTGAAAAATAAAACCAAAACTGGAGGTATCACCATCCCAAACTTTAGCCTCTACTACAAAGCTGTCATCATCAAGACAGTATGGTATCGGCACAAAAACAGACACATAGACCAATAGAATAGAATTGAGAACTCAGAGCTGGACCCAAAGGTATACAGCCAACTAATCTTTGACAAAGCAGGAAAGAATATCCAATGGAAAAAAAGACAGCCTCTTTAACAGATGGTGCTGGGAGAACTGGACAGCAACATGTAGAAGAATGAAACTAGATCAATTTCTCACACCATACACAAAAATAAACTCAAAATGGATAAAGGACCTGAATGTGAGACAGGAAACCATCAAAACCCTAGAGGAGAAAGCAGGAAACAACCTCCTTGGCCTCCACCGCAGCAACTTCTTACTTGACACATCTCCCAAAGCAAGGGAATCAAGAGCAAAAATAAACAATTGGGATCTCATAAAAATTAAAAGCTTCTGCACAGCAAAGGAAACAACCCACAAAACTAATAGGCAACCAACTGAATGGGAAAAGATAGTTGCAAATGACATATCAGACAAAGGGTTAATATCCAAAATCTATAAGGAACTCACCAAACTCCACACCCGAGAAACAAACAACCCAGTGAAGAAATGGGCAGAAGATATGAACAGACACTTCTCCAAAGAGGACATCCAGATGGCCAACAGACACAGAAACGGGCACCCTCCTATACTGTTGGTGGGAATGTAAACTGGTACAGCCCCTCTGGAAAACAGTGTTGGAGGTTCCTCAGGAAACTAACAATAGAACTCCCCTATGACCCAGCAATAACACTGCTAGGAATTTACTCAAGGGATACAGAAATGCTGATACATAGGAGCACATGTACCCCAATGTTCATAGCAGCACTCTCCACAATAGCTAAAACATGGAAAGAGCGTAAGTGTCCATCAACAGATGAATGGATCAAGAAGATGTGGTTTATCTATACCATGGAATACTACATGGCAATGAGAAACAATGAAATTTGGCCATGTGTAGCAACATGGATGGACCTTGAGGGTGTTATGCTCAGCGAAATAAGTCAGGCAGAGAAGGACAAATATCATGTGTTTGCACGTATAGGAGGATTAGGAGAACTTAACGGAGGACCATGGGGTAGGAGAAGGGGAAAAATAGTTGGGGAGAGGGANCACTTGGGATGAGCACTGGGTGTTATATGGAAACCAACTTGACAATAAACTATTTGTAAAAATAAATAAATAAATAAATTTTTTTAAAAAATTAAAAAATAAAAATAAACACTGCAAAAAAAAAAAAAAAAAGAATGGCTCGCAGAAGCTAGGGACAGCGTTTACTGTTTACAGGGTTTACAACTCAGGAGCAGACACATGGAGGAGATCCATAGGACAAGGAATGTGGGAAGGGGTGAGGAACTCCCGTGCCTCTGAGGGCACTACCCTTCCAGTACCTTGCGTTTACCAAGCCAGAAGCTCTCCAAACCCCTTGGGTTAAGGGGGGGGGGTGGTTATTGGAGCTTCATTACATAAGCCTCGTGGATTAGATCCTTTGGTGTTAGTGATTGACTCAACCTCCAGTCCCTCTCCTCTTCCCAAAGGTCAGGGGGTCGGGCTGAAAGTTCCAATTCTCTAATCTCTTGGTTTATTCCCCTATCAACCAGCACCCATCCTTAGAGACTTTCCAAAAGTCACCTCATCAACATAAACTCAGATGTGGTTGAAAGGGGCATGTTATGAAAAACAGAAGACACTTGAAATTTTTTTTTCACTCTGGAGCTTGTTTTGGGAGTCAGTGATAAAAACCTGAATCCCAAAAAAAAAAAGATTAACAAAGATATTCCTTTGTTGATAACAAAGATATCACTTAGGAAACTACAATGGTTTTAGGAGCTGTGGCCAGGAACCAGAAACAAAGGCCAAAAATTTATATTTCTTATTAGATCACATTTACCAAAGGAGAGACCATGTGCCTAGTTTGATATGCAAGTCTGGAGTTCAGAGGAGAGGCTGCAGATACAGATTTGGGAGTCTTCAGCATGTAGATGTTGTAAAGTGCCTTGGGACGTATGAGCTCATGTAGGGAGTAAATATGGTGGCCAG
This sequence comes from Hyaena hyaena, assembly GCF_003009895.1. Classification (NCBI taxonomy): domain Eukaryota; kingdom Metazoa; phylum Chordata; class Mammalia; order Carnivora; family Hyaenidae; genus Hyaena; species Hyaena hyaena. The sequence goes on from NW_024080820.1 coordinate 706,359, forward strand.
GGGACACTTTGGCCTTCAAAGATTTAATGAGGAGGAGAACCAAGGGAGATGGATATCCAGTCAGAGATGTGACTGGAAAGCCAAGCATCTTGAAAGGCAAGTGAGGAAAGCATTTCAAGAAAGGTAGTGATCATCTCTACCTAACACTAATGAGAGATCTGGTAAGTCTTGGACTCAGGACTGACCATGAGATTTGGCAAAGCAGGGGTCATTGGTATTGGTGACCTTGACAAGAGATTTCAGTGGGGTGATAACAGTAAAACTTAATTGTGTCAGGTTCAAGGAAGAACAGAAAGAGAGTAACTCTGCAAAGACAAATTCTACAAAAGTTTTATGATAACAGAGAGCAGAATGTAGTGTTGGCTGGAAGCAGATACAGGGACAGGCATCAGGTAGATGTTCTTTTAAGATCTGAGCCATTGCACATTGATGGGGACAAGCCATAGGGGTGGGGGAATGGTAAAGCATGATGGGGGGCAAGGGAAGGGGGAGGTAATTGTAACAGCAAAGTCCTTGAGTACAAGAGAGGATCTAGAAACTTGTGCTCAAGTGGAAGATGTAGTTTCTCAGACAGGAACTTATGGTGCTTGTCCATTGTGAGAGACTTATCTCAGACATTCTTCAGGCTTGCTCCCATGCCTGGTGCTCTTGTGGTAAGGCCCTCACGTGCGCAGTGTCAGTGTACCGCTTGGGCCATGAGACTCTTTTGGAGGCTAGGATTTCTGGATCTAGGATCCAGCCTTCCCAGTGGTCAACTTGGTTGTTTCCTTTGAGCGCCCACTAGAGCCGTAGGGAGCATTCAAGGAACCAACAGATTTTTTTCCCTTCCCCCATCTCAGAGTTAAAGTCTAGCAGAAATCCTAGTTCTGAGTAAAGTCAATACACTTTGTAAAGTGTTCAAGCCATTCGTCTGTGATCCAGTAAAAGATTCACTATTTCACTGAATATGTTGAAAGGAAGTTCTCTAAAACTGGAAGAGAAAACCCTGAAAGTAGGGTTGACATTCAGATAACACCTCAAAAAAAAAAAAAGATAAGCTGGGAGTAGGATAATTTATTAGTACATAATGGTCTCAAGAAACAACAGATCTATCTGGGCAGATATTCCAAATATGAGATATATTTATATTTATATATTATTTATATATTTATATTTATTTATATTTATATATTTATTATATATTAATTTATATATAAATATATTTTTATTTATTTATATTTTTATATATTTATATTTATTTATATATATTATTTATATATTTATATTTATATAAATTTATATAAATATATATAAACTCAGGGGTTCTACTGCTAAAAGAAGAAGACAGGTATTTCTGCTAGACTTTAATGTTATATATAATGTATATTATACACTATTATATATTATTTATATTATTATGTATTACATACTGTATATTATTATTTTACATATATTTTATATGGAATATATCATGTATGTAATATTATATATTCCATAGTAAAAACAAGGTTGTGTCAGCCTCTCTTGCTTTTAGGTGTAACCGTACAACGAAGTTTTTGTCAGTGAGATGTGAGGGGAAGTGGAAAGTGTCCTGAAGGAAAGAAATGCCCTTCTTCCTGTCTTTCTCATTCCTGATGTCTAACGTGTAAATAGGATGGCAGAAGCTGAATTTGCCTTCTCAGACCGTGAGGTGATCTTGGGAGAGGAGACCTATGGGATGAAAGGCAGATCTGTTGAAACATCCAGATAGGAGCTAATATCCCAGAGAACTTCTCTGGAAAATGTCATGGCAGGCCTCTCCTGCTTATATCTGGACTTCAGCATGAGAAGTAAATATAGATCAATCAAGTTTGAACCACAATTCCTGAATTCTACGAAGCCATTACTATCTTCTGCTTTATCTGAATCCACTTCTAAACTAACACGATACACAAATAATCCAGTTTTGTGCAGGAAAGCTGATAATTCAATTTCAGTACATTTTCTATAGACCTTTAGTCAAAAGTCATTACAAGAATTTGAAAGCAGCCCAACAGAAATGAGATGATTGTCAGAGAATACAATCATCAGCTTAAAAGAAGTGATAAAAGTTTAATTCCTTGAGGCTTTTGAAAGTGCTTAGATATTATTCTGTTAGACATTACTCAGATAAGCTCAGCATTAGTTAACTTGACATCTGAAGATCCTTTCCAGGCTTGTTATTGGATTATTCTGTTGTGTTTATTTTTCCAGGGTTTGCATCAAAACTATGATACTAGAGGGGCGCCTGGGTGGTTCAGTCAGTTAAGCGTCCATCTTCAGCTCAGGTCATGATCTCGTGCTTTATGAGTTCGAGCCCCACGTCAGGCTCTGTGCTGACAGCTCAAAGCCTGGAGCCCACTTCGGATTCTGTGTCTGCCTCTCTTTCTGCCCCTCCCATGCTTGCGCTCTCTCTGTCTCTCAATAACAAATAAAACATTAAAAAATTTTTTAATTAAAAAAAAAAACTATGATACTAGAAACATGTTAATTCCTACTATGGAGTAACAGTGTGCCAAACATGCCGAATGCTTCTAAAGGTGGTAGAAGCATTCATTTCCAAAATTACTATCTTCTCTTGAACAGAAAAATAAAATCTGAGAAATCCTAGTTCTGAGTAGATTCAATGCACCTTGCAAAACATTCTTGCCATTTATAGGTGATCTAGTAAAAGACTCAGTATTTCTCTGAATGTGTTGAAAGAAAATCTCCTAAAAACTAGAAGAGAAAAAATTCCTGCAAATGAGGTTGACATTCAGATAGGGCTTTTAAAAAATGATGGAACCGTCTGGCAACAAGGTAACTCATTCCCACATTTTGCTCTCGAGAAATAACAGGGAACCACTCTAAATAAGCTATGTTTCATGCCTAGTGACAACACTGTGAGGAGTTATACTCTTACTGGTTTGTATGAAGAGGCTTCCAGAACCTCCACCATTACATATTTTTCCCTCCCCTTCCCTGTTAACGTGATTTTCCTCATCTCTGACTAGTTTACAGTGAGTTCTTTCTTCTTCTAAGCAATCCTACTTATTCTCTGAAAGAGTGCTTATTTTTTTCCAAATTGCCAGTGGTGGTCCATTAATTAATCATGAAAACAATTTAGTAATTTGCAACAAGCATTTTTTTTAAAAGAACTAAAATAGAATAGATAACAGAGAAACTCCTGGAGCACACTGCACTTTATAAGGGCAAAGATTCTTTTCTGAAAGGTTTGTTATAGCTGTGTGTTTTCTAGATCACAATCAAAATGCATGTTATATGGGTCATAGTCAAGGGAGTTCGAAGAGACTGCCCTGGAAAGAGTTATCCTCATTATTTTTTTTTTAAATATTTTTATTTATTTCTAGGAGAGAGAGACAGCGTGAGCAGGGGAGGGTCAGAGAGAGAGGGAGACACAGACTCTGAAACAGGCCCCAGGCTCTGAGCTGGCAGTCAGCACAGAGCCCGACGCGGGGCTCGAACCCACGAACCGCGAGATCATGACCTAAGCGAAAGTCGGACGCTTAACCGACTAAGCCACCCAGGTGCCCCAGAGTTATCCTCATTATTGCACCTGGCTGTTCTTGGGCTCAGAAATGTTTTTCTTTTCCTCAACATTCTGCCTAATTTACACTTCTAAGAATCATTTGTTCTCCAGTGAGAATAGCCTTCCTGAAGTTTTGGTGCCATGTTATTTGTCGTGTGTCTTAAAGTGCAGCAAACACTTGGGGAAGTCCAATCAGTAAAGCAAAATCCGAGGCTACTGGATCTCTCTGTTTCTCGTACACTTGGCTTTAGGACTAGATGATGAGCTTGAGGCCTCTTTCCATAGTGAGACTAGATATTCCTTTCCTCTTAGTCCTCAGAGACAGGCATGGGGATAATTGGCTTCTGAAGAAAACTTATAGATGACTTAGTCAATGCTAAATCTTTCCATTCTCTTAATAATCATCTAGATATTTTTACTGTTGCTGTTGCTATTTTTTAAAGTACATTTTGCTCGGCCTCTGTCTTTCTGTACTGAAGTCCCATGTTCTCTCCCACACCACCATTAATCCACGTGTCACCTTTTCATTCATTCTTCAGACCCCACCCAGCTCTAATAAAATATCTTCACGGTTCACTAAACAGAAGTGCACACAATTTTCTAAGTGCAGATGCCTCGGAATTTTCTACAAAGACAAGAAAATGTTTCTTAAAACTTTCTAGAGAAACCCAGCATTTTTTATTTTTATTTTTGTAAGTCCTCCCTGGAACATTACAGGCTACAAAACTCCTTATCTAGGCCTTTACTGTATTCTTTACTGTATTTGATTGCTTAAAGCTAATTATTTAAAAATTATAATTTGAATTCTTTTACTCCAAGGTATTCCAGTGGAACTTATCTGTACTGAAGTCCATCTTGGTTTTAAGATCATATTTAAATATTTTGGATATAACTGGTCCCATTAGGATCAGTAAGTAGGCAATCTATTCATCCATACCATGTATTATATGATCTTTTTCTAAATGTCATATATAAATGAAACAAGAATAATCATTGTTTTGATACATTTTTGAAAGTTCAAATAAGTGATATTTACTGAGTTCCTTTGTCCACAAACCTATTTCTAGCTCAACTAGATGGTTTAGTTATGGCTTCCTGTTCTCAAGGACCATCTAATTTGAAGAGTGCCATCTCAACTGGGCTCAGAGAGCAAACACTCAGTTCACATGGTCAATACCTTTGGCATAATCTATTTGATTGCAGATAAGTATTTGGAATATGGTTAGGCTGCATTACGTATTTTTAGATCTTTTGTGATTTATTGTTGACCATCCTCTCTGAGCTGCAAAGAAGCAAAGGTTTTCAGGTTTGGCATGGAGGCCAAAAGAACAGGCTCCCTCTCCAGGTAAGAGATGGAAATAAAGCTAGGTCACTGGTGTTAAACCAAGAGGTCTATGTTAAGAGATTTAGTACCAAAGTGTTAATAAAGAATTTCTAAAAAAGGAGTAAATAGCCATTATTGCAGTTAAGTAAAAAACAACTCTCTGTTTTCAGTCACCAAAGAGTCTTGTCTCTCTTTAATCAAGACGTTTGGAATGCCCAATTATTCTAGATATGAAAATAAAAGAAACATAATTGAGGTAAATTTCATGTTATGCTATTGTGGTATACTTCCTTAGTAATTTTATGTATTTTGTGCTCTTCAGATATTTTGAAATCATATCTGAATGGAGCGATGGAAATGCCTGTAATGTAAATCTGTTGATTATCAGTATTTGTGGCAAATGACGGATCTAGGGACAGTGACTTATTACATTCAAAAATGAGCGGAAACAATTACATCCGTGTTCTAGAAACTCCTGATAATGGTAGGCAAATGTTCGTTCCTTGTGCCCTGGGTGGCTCATCGGTCCCTCTTCCTGCCGAGAGTAAGCAATGAAACCACTGAAGGAAAGAAAGCATGGAACATTATGGATTTTGGTGCCGTAACAATATCGTGCTCCTGGGCATCATGAATCTTTGTGACAAACCCAGGAAACAGGCTCACTGATCTCTAAAGAACTAACTCTAAAGTAGCTTTTTGGACCACACCCAACTGGCTACAGCTCAACCCAGATAAAATAAAAATGAGCCTAACTAAAAACTGGAGAAATTGGCAATCTGACAAGGAATCCAATATCAACTCTTTTTAAGGGCCAACACTGTCAGGCTGGTGAGTAATTTTGTGGTAAATTGCTATTTTCAGAACCCCAAAGGAATGCATTGGTGAAAAATGCGTTCTTTCACCTCTAACTCATCAGGAAACCAAGAGCCAGACATGAAATGTAACTCTAGAAAGTATTGTCTCGAATTTACTCAATGTGCAGTCTGACTAGCTTAAAGTGGAGACATACCGATAACAGACATGCTATCACCAAGTAGAACCCCATGAAGCATTCAACTTGGTCTGTGTAGAGAGCAATCAAGGGCAACCTCACAATGAAGTAAGCACTGAACCAAGGGTCAAGAGTTCAGGCTCTGTCACTAAGCCAACTGTGTGAATTTATACTTACCTCTCCTATTCCTCTTTTCTCCTTCACTTGAAAGAGTTCATGCATACCAAAAACTATAGACAGAATACATATATTTGTACCTAGGTTCATCAGAACCTACCATTTGGACTTATTTATTTCAGCTTGTTTTTAAAAATATAAAACATATTCACAGACTGTTGAAGTCCTCTGACTTTCTCACCCGGCCTCCCATCTCATTCTCTCCAGCCCCAGAAGTATAAACACTGTTCTGATTTCTGCTATCATTTGCATGCCTGTTATTAAACTGTTACATTGGAGGTGCAAATCCATAAACACTACTAAGTATTGTGCTGTGTGTTTGGAAACTTTGTATAGGTGATATTATGTGTACATACAAAAGTCAGCATGAACGTAAGAGTGAAGAACAGGAGCCCCGAAGCCTTGCTGTCTGCGTTCAAAGAGCAGTCATACCACTTCCTTCCTGTGAGCCTTGGGCAAATTACTTAAACTCTCTGTACCTCCCTTTCCTCATGTTTTAAACAGAAAACATAGTGGAACCCAACTTAAAAGTTATCAATGAAGATTCAATGCACTGAAATCTAGAAAGAACTTGTAAAAACTAAGCCCTAGGTCAAGTGTTATCTGTTACTATTCAAACATGTTATAGTATTCCATTATGTGAATATATTCCAATTCATGTATCTAGCCTCCTCTTGATGAACATTTAGATTGTTTCCAACCTTTAACTATTATAACCATTCTTTAACATGTCTCATGGTGTATATGTAGCCAATTTTCTGTAGTGACTGTACCTAAGAATGAAATTGCTGGGTTTTAGATCAGCCTGACCCTGGCTTTAGCAGATATTAGCACCCAGCTCTCCAATTTATGGTAAAACATCCCACTGTTACTCCAAGTTCCTAATACTCTACATCCTCACCAACCTTAGTGTTGCCTGATCATCATTTCTATATTTGTAAAATAAGGATGGTGAATTAGATGATCTCTGGAGACTTTTTGCATTTTCTATATTCCCCAATTTCCTTTCCATGAATTTCCCACTTTCTCCCTTCACCTAGAGATAAACTAGTCCAGTGAAAAGCAACCTTTTCTTCTGAGTCTATAAGCCTGTTGTTTGGTATTTTATATCCTGAACAGTCTATAAACAAAGACATCCAATAACACAATTTCTGTGGTCATAAGGTAGGATATTACTTAAATCGAGAGTGTTTTAGCCAGGCATACTTCCAACACTGTTAAAACATATCAGTAGTTTCCAAACTTTTTTAAGCAATGGATTTTTTAAAAATACAAATATAAACTGAATTTCAATATAAATGTTACTTGCTCCCCTTCTGCGTGTGTGTGTGTGTGTGTGTGTGTGTGTGTGTGTGTGTGTGTGAATCTCTAATACATATCTTACAGACTGGTAAAAAGCTTCTTGTAGGGTAATTGTCATTATTGTGTTGATGAACTTCCTGAAATTAAGAAATACTAAAATGCTTCCATTTATCTGGTTGCTTTATCCATTAAATTTGCATATTAAATTTTATTTGATCGTGTTTTAATTTCAGACTAGCATATAGTTTGTTATGCTAAAATCTTCTGGAAATATCCATGTTAGGGAAAAAAATGCCCATTATTGCCGAAGAGCTCTGATTTTACTACCTGTAATCTCTGTGAAGAAAAATTGTTTCAGGCTTTGGAGGTTGTCACTGTAGACCAACATTGCCACCTAATGGTGAGAAGTTTAACCATATTATATTTCAAGATGGAAACGTTGGGGTTTTTTTAAAAGATATATGCAAAACTCTGAAGTAATCTATTCCTATGAGAACATTACATTATACTAACATTGGGCAGGCAGGTGCAGAGTAAACACTCATCAGGCACACTGGAAAGACTAGCTGATTGGGCTTCTGCTCCCTCCTTGATCTACCATCTATGAGTTCCAGAATTCTCTCTCATCTGCTCTCAGATGAGTTACTAAAGAACTTCAGATTTCAACCACCTCTCCCTTGTCCTTATATCAAACCTGTCCTACTCTTAAATATGTTAAGACAGGCAATCGGAGTCTGGAATCATTCTAGCATATGGGTGGTTTCTTGGATTAGTAAAAGGTGAGTTCCTGCTTTCGCATCTATCTGTACCCAGGTCAGCATCCTTACCATGAGTCTCCCAAAGCCACATATTTCCTGTCTTTTTAAAAGATTTCTGTGTGAAGCCAGAATCCAGGTGCAAACCTCTGCGTTGCGCTCCAAGTGTCTAAAGTGGGACTTGGCCACGAGCTGTCAGAACCTCCAACTGGCAGGAGTCATGGAAAAGGAACTGGCGTAACCCCCATGACTCAAGTCTTTGAACCAAGAAAGACTTTTCTACATCAGAAAGACTTATAGAGCTTTGGGTCAGAGGTCATCAAATCAGAATGGGTGTCTCTAGCCCAGATCATGCTTGAAGTACCCGCCCTCCTGGATGCTGTGACTGACGCTGTTTCTCCTTGGAAGCCAGCCCCCATCCAGGTCTGTAACCCTCACCCATTCCTATCTTACTAAATCAAGCCTCTTTACAATGTCTTGGGGGCTTTTATAACAGGCAACAAAGCACAAAGAATAAAATGCGTTTGAAAGCGAAGGCATAATAAGAATAAGGAGAAAAAGAGAGTGAAAAGAGTACTTGTCTTAGTCAGCAACGATGTTACATATTAACTACAACCTCCCACTCCAGAACCCGCCACTTCCTCTGTAGTGAAGAAATACTTGCTAGCTGATACTGAATGAATAAAATATAAAATGGCAACATAAGACTGAAAATACCATGCACAGTTCAATGAATATTCTTTTGGTAGAAAAGAATAAACTCTACCATAGGCATACACTGATCAAGGTCCATATAAGTATTTGAAATGTCAAATTAACAAGATACCTTGTAAAGTCATATTATTATAGGCCGGGATAGAACTTTTCTATCAATTCCAATTATCTGTATTAAGAAGAATTTTTTGAACCACCTCTGGGTTAAGCAGCTGAGAGCTGTATGGTTGCTTAGCAATGTCTTCCACAACCACATGCTTCTCACACAGTTCCCTTTTCCGAAATTGCTAAAACAATCCCATTAACCCCTTCCTGGTTCTGTAATTAGGTGCTTCTCAAGCTTTAATGTGGGTATGAATCACCCAAGGGTCTTACTAAAAACTAGATTCTAATCCAGCAAGTCTGGGGTAGGGCCTGAGATTCAGAATTTCTAAGAAGCTACGTGGGGATGCCTGTGCTGGTTTATAGAACTTTCAGATTTCCTCTTCTTTATTTTTTTTTAAATGTTTTTTATTTACTTCTGAGAGAGAGAGAGAAACAGCGTGAGCAGGGGAGGATCAGAGAGAGAGGGAGACACAGAATCTGAAGCAGGCTCCAGGCTCCGAGCTAGCTGTCAGCACAGAGCCCGACGCGGGGCTCGAACCCATGAAACGTGAAATCATGACCTGAGCCGAAGTCGGATGCTTAACCGACTGAGCCACCCAGGTGCCCCACAGACCTCCTCTTCTAACATTACAACAATTTCCTTTGTTAATCATCCAGCAATAGAATTATTTTTATCCCTTTTTTTCTTGCTGGCCAGTCAGATAAGGAAGAGAGTAGCCACTGCTGTCAGGCTTAATAATCAGAGAGGTTTTTTTTTTAAATTTATTATAAAAGATTCCTACATTTTATGATTTTTTTAATGTTACATATTTCTATATAAGCATATATATGTGAAGTCTAATTTGTCACGTTTTTATCATAAGAAGTTTCTCTTAACTACACTTCCTAAGTCCAAGAGTACAGTGATTAATATCCTTAAAATGACTCTGAAGCTCTATAAAATCCTAAACCCCCTACTAAATTATCAAATAAAGAATATTCATTATAGTTTTAGGATTTATTTTACTTTATTGCATTCTAATTCTTTTTAAAATGGCATCTTGAACATGACGTTCCTGGTAATTCCCAGTTGCTTCTCAACGATGCAAAATGCCTGAAAGTGAGGGATACTTCTTCACTTTTATAAAACGTATTACACAAAAGGAACACACATGAAAAAAATCAGAAGATATAGAGACTGACAAGTGAATCATTCTATATCTTTGCACATTATCCATTCTGAAAAATCCTAAGTATGATGATTCTTTAATCATAGTACCTCACAAGTGAGTATGTGGTGGGCCCTGTCCCTTGCACCAAAGCACACTTTCCTTATGGAAAAACTCCCCAGCTGAATCTTTCTCTCCTTCCAATTTAGAGTTGCCTAATCACATCACCAAAAGGATCATGAGGCATGTCCTTGTTAATAGCCAGCTTTTCAGTCCTGTGTGGAGTCCACGGGCCCACTTTCAACTCCAGATCCTTCAAGAGCTGAAAATTCTGTGTCAATAAGTGGTTTCAGAAATCGCTCAACCTTAGTGAGTCTTTGCTTCAGTTTCTGCTGCATTGACTCGTACTCAGCCAGGATCCGAGCAAACCTCGTTTGCATGAGGTCTACGGACCCCTCCATTCGGGTGACCTTCTCTTCGAGATCTTTAGGATCACTTCCAGCATTTGCGACATTTATATCCAGCAGACCATCTTTCATCAAGATTTGCCTTCCTTTCTCTTCTAGCATAGTTTTGGCATCTGGGTACTCAGTCAGAGCTTCCATGAGGTCATCTTTTGAGAGACAGAACAGATCCGAGTAGCCAATACTTTTGATATTGGCTGTTCTTCGATTGCCAGCTTTGCTACCTTTAATGTTAAGGATGCTGATCTCACCGAAGTAGCTACCATCACTCAATACCACAAACTGAGTGATTCCATCATCTGCCACCACAGCCAGTTTGCCTTCCTTGATGATGTACATCTCTCGCCCAATATCTCCTTTCTTGCAAATGTAATCTCCAGGACTGTAGACTTGGGGCTGTAATTTCAAGACCAACTCCACCAACAGACCAGCCTCACAGTCCGCAAAAATACGCACTTTTTTTAATGTGTCTAAGTGAACGTTGATGGCGATCTCTGCTCTCAGCTTATCAGGTAGATACTTCAAGACTTCTCTCTCATCAACCGTTTTTTGGTTGGTCCACAGGTAGTCGAACCATTTAATAACTCTCTTTTCCATATCTTTGCTTACATTTCGAAAACGCATATACTGCTTGATGGCATCGATTCTTGCTTGAAATTCTGCTCTGGCAGCATTCATATTGGAGATCATAGAACCTATGTTACCAACGATGGTAGCAAAAATTAACACTCCAATTAAGAAGTCAACCACCACAAAGACAAACTCAGAATCCCTCACAGGAGGTGGTGTTTCACCAATTGTGGTCAAAGTCAGTGTAGACCAGTAAAGGCTGTACACATATTTTCTAGCCAAACGGCCAAATTCAGGATCATTAACATCAGGATACACCCATGTGTCATTTCCAAATCCAATAGCTTTGGAAATAGAGAAGTACACACATGCATTCCAGTGGATAATGATGACAATATACATAACAAGATTGGAAATCCTGAAGATGTTTGGGTAGTTTGTTCTCGTTTCTGTTCTCTGGAAGAATTCAAACATCCGAGAGATCCTTAACAGTCGGTTCAATCTAATTTCTGGATAGTTCCACCCTAGCTTGAAATACAGCAGATCAGTTGGTATCAGTGATAGAAAATCAAGTTTAAATTGCAAGTTTGATTTATATTTCTCTATGAGTTTAACCTCTTCCTTCACCAGCAGTCCTTGTTCCAAGTAACCTAAAATAGGAAGAAAAAAATTTAATGCTTTTCACTTTAAGCCATTATGAATTTTTTCTAAAATAACCTTCAATGAACTTCGCTGAGTTCAAAACAAGACTTCATTTCCAATAAATATGCTTTTAGCAATGCAGTCAGATATGAGTACCAATCAACAACTAGCTATGGAAAATATTATTTTGCAAAAATAAAAAATTAAACCTTGTAAGTGCAAAGTGAGAGATTATATCCAACGTATATATGCCAATCTCTCTAGATCCAGCTTGTCTATCTATGTAAAGCCAAGAACAATGTTCTTGGGAAGTTTTCTAAAACACCCTAGCTTTTGTGCCTAAAGCCTCATGGCTCTCTCTTGTCAGAATCCTAGCCCCACCCTTGAAATTTGGGTACCTGCGTTACTGTCAGTTATGTGTATTCTTGCCTTGTCCCTTCAATGAGAAGAATAAGTGTCCTTTGAAGGTTCGTTTTCTCTCTCCCCCATGTCCCTCAGGCTTTCTTAGATGTCTGGTATCTTCCCTTTTCCTACGTTGCCACGGTGGGCCTTGACTTTTAGCATTCTGATACATTTCACCAAGGAAAGAATTTGTTCCTCTTTCTGTACTGGCCACCAGAGCTGTAACTAGGATAAAACAACAGGAGCATTGCTCCAGCACACTGGTATTTAGAGCATGTCCTTATTTTACATAATGATCCTTAAATGTTGTTCTCTGTACAGTGATTACCTTTGGATGTAGACAGCAGTGTAGAAACAGTAAGTTTATGCCCACTTAACAAGCATACTTCAGTGGGAAGCTATCAGATCCTGCTCCTTGGTCAATAATGCCTCACCATGACTACAAAGTTAAGGATGTGTGTACTGTTAGAAAGAGAAATCAAGAAACTGATCCCATGTACAATTGCACCAAGAATCATAAAATACCTAGGAATAAACCTATCCAAAGATGTAAAAGATCTGTATGCTGAAAACTATAGGAAGTTTATGAAGGAAACTGAAGAAGACACAAAGGAATGGAAAAACATTCCATGCTCACAGATTGGAAGACTGAATATGGTTAAAATGTCAATACTACCCAAAGCAATATACACATCCAATGCCATCCCAATCAAAACTGTACCAGCATTCTTCTCAAAGCTAGAACAAACTACCTAAAAATTTGTATGGAACCACAAAAGACCCCGAATAGCCAAAGTAATATTGAAGAAGAAAACCAAAACAGGAGGCATCACAATCCCAGACTTTAGCCTCTACTACTGTAATCATCAAGACAGTATGGTATTGGCACAAAAACAGGCATATAAACCAATGGAATAGAATAAAGAACCCAGAATTGGACCCACAAATGTGTGGCCAACTAATCTTTGACAAAGCAGGAAAGAGTATCCAGTGGAAAAAAGACAGCCTCTTTAACAGATGGTGCTGGGAGGACTGGACAGCAACATGCAGAAGAATGAAACTAGACCACTTTCTTACACCATACACAAAATAAACTCAAAGTGGGTGAAAGACCTAACTGTGAGAAAAGAAATCTTCAAAACCCTAGAAGAGAAAGCAGGCAACAACCTCTTTGCCCTCAGCTGCAGCAATTTCTTGCTCAATACATCTCCAAAGGCAAGAGAATTAAAAGCAAAAAATGAACAATTGGGACCTCATCAAGATAAAAAGCTTCTGCACTGCAAAGGTAACAATCAACAAAACTAAAAGGCAAACAACGGAATCGGAAAAGATATTGGCAAATGACATATGAGATAAATGGTTGGTATCCAAAACCTATAAAGAACTTACCAAACTCAACACCCAAAAATCAAATAATCCAGTGAAGAAATGGGCAAAAGACATGAATAGACACTTTTCCAAAGAAAACAGCCAGATAGTCAATAGACACATGAAACGATGCTCAACGTCACTCATCATCAGGGAATTACAAATCAAAACCCAAATGAGATACCACCTCACACCAGTCAGAGTGGCTAAAACGAACAAATCAGGAAACTACAGATGCTGACGAGGATTGGGGAAATGGGAAACCTCTTGCACTGTTGGTGAGAATGCAAACTGGTGCAGCCACTCTGGAAAACACTGTGGAGGTTCCTCAAAAAATTAAAATTAAAAATCGAACTACCCTATGACCCTAGTAGTAGCAATAGCACTACTAGGAATTTATCCAAAGGATACATGATCACTGACTCATAGAGGCACATGTATCCCAGTGTTTAGAGCAGCACTTTCAACAATAGCCAAGTATGGAAAGAACCTAAATGTCCATCAAATGATGAATGGATAAAGAAGATGTGGTTTATATATACAATGGAATGCTACTTGGCAATGAGAAAGAATGAAATCATGCCATTTGCAGCAATGTGGATGGAACTGGAAGGTGTTATGCTGAGTGAAATGAACCAGTCAGAGAGAGACAGATATCATCTGATTTCACTCATATGTGGATCTTGAGAAACTTAACAGAAGACCATTTTTGGAAATGAAGGAAAAAAAAAACCTGTTACAAACAAACAGGGAGGGAGGCAAACCATAAGAGACTCTTAAATACAGAGAACAAACTGAGGGTTGATGGGGGGGGGGCGGTGAGGGAGAGGTGGGCATCGAGGAGGGCACTTGTTGAGATGACCACTGTTATATGTAAGTAATGAACCATGGGAATCTACCCCAAAAACCAAAAGCACACTTTACACACTGTATGTTAGCCAATTTGACAATAAACTATATTTTTTGAAAAAAGGATGTGTGTACTATTATAAAATGTTTAGTACAGCTGTGCTGGGTACAGTGATTTCCCCCATGCCTCTTCATGGTATCTCTCCATGAGGTAGCAATTACCCTTTCACCACAGAGCTGGCACAATATTTCTGTTCTCTCTATTCCTCTCACTTGGCCTAAAACCAATGAACAAGATAATGGGGGCAAGCCACCAATCCACATTCAAAAGGTTGCCTAGTAACCTGAATCAGTGGGAGTAGCCTAAGCTTGTGGGTGAGTATGTGGTACTCTTGTTTCCAATGGTGCTTTTTCTTGTAAAATAGACCTGTGAGCTTATTTTGAAGAAGACTTGAATTAAGAAATTTCAGATTATACTATAGAGATAAAAGCACAAAATTGCAAAATATCCAAAGCTGAACATATTTACCTGTCCTTGTTCGTACAAACATATCAAGAAGATAGACTACATCTGATAGGTAATCAAAAATGAGCCAATATTCTAAGTAATCAGACTGAAGTTCATCAAAACATGCTCTGTCAAAGAAAAACATGCAAATAAAATTAAATGGGAGCCAGTTTAAGTAAAAGTCCTCTCTGTATAATTTTTATCATGATAAGAGGTATAATGCACCAAGGCTAAGAGGGTTCTTAGAGTCTATTTAATCAACCACAGCTTTTCCAAATCTGAATGGTTGGATTTCGTTTTCTCACGCTTCTGAAATCCAACATTCTTTCTATTATACTAGTTCGTTTTGTGGAAACATCAAATAAGAATAAATGTCCTCAAGCTAATGTCAAAATATATTGGCTTATACACATTGATCTCCAGGTTCTTATTGAGTATCTGCACCCAAAATGCTTCCAGGAATGGTGCTTGGTCCTGGGTGGCTGAGATGTTTACTGTCTAAAAGACAGAGAACAACAGACATACCTGAGAAACATAGCTTGCTTGAAAACAACCTAAATCTTTGATTTTTTCCTCTCCTGGCAACATTTTTTTCTTAGGCTACAAAAATAAAGTTTCTCCCAAAATTCTAATTAAACGATTCAGCAATCAAAAGTTTAAAAATATCCCCCTACACCCCATCCCAGTACTAGATTTCCAAGTATACTGGGAACCAATGCATCTACACCTGATGTCAGGAAAACACGTTGAGAATAATATAACCTCTCTTTACAACCAGAGGCGGAAAAAGGAGGTATGTCCTGAAGAGCTCTGGACCAAACTGTTAAGTCAGTTAACTCAGAAACTAGAAGCAAGTCGAGATCCACAAAAATATATAGATACCTTGCAATAATCATAGTCCAGTTGTACATAACAGGCAAGGTGATGCAAAACAGCCAGTTGTAATACATGTTCCCTGAGGGATCAATAACCTTGACTTCTTTCTTCTCCCTAGCAGCAATTAGAAATGAAGTAGAAGGTTACCAAGAAACAAGAAATTTTTTATGTCAAATATTAAATATGGTTATGTCCGTTACCCACAATTAATGAAACAGAACTAAGCCAGAGAAGCTCACCCTACAGGGAGAAGATTCGCTTGGCATGAGTGTATTAGACATCAGAAATTGCTTAGTGAGGGCTGACTAGATGGTTAAATGATTAGTCTTACATGAAACCTTACACTAGACTTTTATTAAAGCCCTTGTTTTGCTATGATGCTGCAGCTACTTCTTCCATCAATTCAACCACTGAAAAGGAATAATGGCACAGATCATGCCAGACTCTGGATATTCCAAAGGCTTCCTTGGTAGCTTGCGGGTGGTGAGCGAATGGTGGTGTTACCACTCCTCCTCCCAGGTAACAAAACAATCAGGAACTACACTGTGAGAGGGAGCGCTCACCTGCATGGAAAGAAGAATATAACACAATCTAATAAAAGGTACTTGTTCATAAGCATCTATGAAAGATGAAGAGAAAATGGAAGGAAGGAAGGAAGGAAGGAAGGAAGGAAGGAAGGAAGGAAGGAAGGAAGGAAGGAAATATATCATCAAATGGAAAAGTTTTTTTGTCTAGTATCAAGCTTCTATTGGTTTTGGGCATAGGGATTGGGTTTTTTTGTTTGTTTGTTTTTAAGGATTTTATATTTAAGTAATCTTTACACCCAGTGTAAAGCTTGTTGTCCCCTCTACTGACTGAGCAAGCCAGGCACCCCAAGCCTATACTGGAAAGGATTTTTCCCTTTGGAAGAACTTCAATGGCTTTCCAGCAGGCACAAATAAGTGAATATTATTTGGTAACGAGTTTTCTTTAAGTTTAGAAAACAATTTCCCCTTTAATAAAAGGAAAAAGATCGTTTTGAAAATATCATTCAGGGGCGCCTGGGTGGCTCAGTCGGTTAGGCGTCCGACTTTGGCTCAGGTCATGATCTCATTGAGGTTAGTGGGTTCGAGCCCCGCGTTGGGCTCTGTGCTGACTGCCAGCTCAGAGCCTGGAGCCTGTTTCAGTCTGTGACTCCCTCTCTCTCTGACCCTCCCCTGCTCACGCTGTCTCTCTCTCTCTCTCTCCTAGATATAAATAAAACATTAAGAAAAAAGAAAAAAGAAAATATCATTCAGCCTTACCCATATGAAATTCTCACCCTCAAATGTTTGTTTACAAAGGATCTTTCAAATGGCTAGAGTTTTAATAAGCATTTGTACTGCTCTCAGAATTAAGCATGGCTTTTGCAAGAAGACTTGCTTACTTTGGAGTATTGGTCATACAGTATTTATTACTCAAAAATGTTAGTAAAATTATTAATTTTTTAATTTCAATTTAAAAAGCTAGTGGTAAGACCCTAGAAACCCAATCCTCTTGAAATCCAAATATCTCCCAATGGTAAAATTTACCTTTACCAGAACTTAAGGAAGACAATTAACCATAGCATTGAAAAGTCTTGATGACAAAAGCAAGAATAAAACTACCACTGCTCATTTTAAGGAAATTAGAAAAAGATTAATTTCCATTCAGTAACAATTTATTTAGTCTTTTACCCAGGGCTTCGTATTATAAACTTTCAGGCAATTATCCTTACATCCAAAATCCATTACAAATTCATTCCTAATTTCAAGGCCAGTAAAAACACTTACTCTTCTTTCTTATCTTTGCCTTTCTCCTCTTTCTTTTTCTTCTCTTTTTCCTTTTCTTTCTTCTTTTTCTTCTCTGAGTCCTTTTTATTTACATTTTTATCATCTGACTTGCTGAAAAGTGAGAGATGTAGTTAGTAATAAAATATGAAAATGTTATGGGCCAAAATATCAGATATCATTCATGCCAAAGCCTAACTTACCTCTTCTTTTCTTTTTTCTTTTTCTTTTTTTCTTTTGGTTCTCTAAAGAAGAAATAATATCGAAGTCACACAATCAAATTACATTCTGACTTCTGTTCTTATTTATTTCCCTCTCTATTGAGCAAGAAATCAGAGCTTTGTGTTCAGAGACCTGTCCCTGTGCTAGGAACTAGAAATCTGGTCTTCTAATGGAGAGTCTACAAAAATGGACCTGCACCAGATAATAAAACAAACAACCAAAAATCCCTGGGTTAGTGCATATGGAAAATTGAAGATGGGGGGTGGACAAAGGCATAAACCCAACAAAGGAAATTTAGGAAACAACAGCCCCCAAGAGTGCACTTTCAAAGCCTCCATGTGTCCAAAAATATTTATTATTTAAAATGTAAGCCTCTTGATATCACTTATATTAATTATTGAGTAAGAGCTTGAAGAATTTCAAGAAAATGCCATCAGTTTTCTTGAGAGGGATAATCGTGACTGAAGCAATTTTTTATGAGTAGTCAAAAAACTCCACACACTGGAATCCCAATTCTTAGAATCATTCACTGAATTTTCTATCTTTTTTCTATCTACAATTTCTTCTGCAGTGGAGATTATGTGATTTTAGGCTTCTTCCTACAGTTGGCTCTCTCTGTCAGCTGAAGAATGCATTCTGGAGTCAGGCAGACCTAAGGTCAAAATAGGCTGCCATTGTTGGCTCCTCAAGGGTCTTGGGAAAGTTTATTCTTCAGATGTGGATGAACAGGCATGGCACTACCATTAGGGTAGTCAGGGAGGATGTTAAAGGGAGTTACGACTAGGCCTCAAAGTATGGGTAAGGGTTGAAGCAGTTGAGAAGAGTGAGGCCACTAAAAGAAAGAACATTTTCAGGTGCAAATGTACAAGTGAACTTAGTCCACATATGAATCGCCCAGGAAAAGCTGAATGCTGCTATTGAGGAGAAATAGGAAATGAATTAGATAAGGAAGTGGGGCTTGACACCTAAGGCTGTCATGTACAAAGAGGAACAGAACATA